>NC_090930.1:1033988585-1034593585 GCF_040938575.1 Ambystoma mexicanum
ACTAGAAGCAGGTACATTTTGGTGGACCCACGATGCCCCAAATGCTTCTTTTTCCTTGTATACTTGTCATGATTGTTGTGGCTTGGTCTCAATTTTAAGATATACAAGTCTTCCTCCCGTAGCGTATTTGAATCATATTACTTCAACAATTTTGACAATTACAAGGAGGCTGATGCAGATCCATTACACGCCTGGTGCGATCCTATCAGTATTTACATCGTTTCCTCAAGCTATTTTCGAGGAAAGGAGTAGAACAGATGTAATGTTTATCCGCATGAATTGCAGTTGTTGAATCTTGAAGTTCCGCTGATGTTGTGCTTCCACCGCTTGCACTAATGGTTTTTGGCAGTTTTTCAGGTCGTTCTTCTGATTTAAAGAGCAAAATTTGCTGTAGCAATGTTTACAGCCTCTTCTAAGGTTGGTTGATGATGTTGCCTGACCCATCGCAATATGTGAACTTGCAAAGACTCCATGAACTGAAAACCTTTTTTTGCATCTGACATGGGCAGCCAATTCCTTGTCAGGATCATTGAAGGTAATACATCTGCCTAAGTGTTTTGTTGGCTAGATGTTTAGTGTTCTTGAACATGTTATGATTGTATTCTTCATCCTGACCTAGACTCCTAGACATAGCCATGCCACCCATGTATTTATCATTTGGTATGATAACTAGAATGTCCCAGCTCATCCAGCTAATAGAGGTGTCATGAGTCATGCGTCACTTCGGGCTACTCTCTTGAAATTAGCAAAGGATAGTGATTGGGTCTTTGAAGATGTGTATTATTGTAGCATAGAAGCGGGAACATTTGGGTGTACTAGTGATGAGGCAATAGATTCTGTGAGCTGGGCAATGGCCGGTTGTTTGCTTTTTGTGCTGTTTTATCGCCTTTCCCCTTGGTCCCTTAAGGCCTCCTTTAGATGTCATTGACCTTCGGCCCAGGCTCATAGCAAGTCATTGTGTGTACACATGCGCATGCAAGTGTGTGGGAACGTGCATGTGAAGCTCTGGGTGTATAATACAATGGTGGTGGATGTGAACACATTTACCTTCAGTAAAAATGTGTGCCTATGAAATGCATTTTTCAGATTGTTACAGTGCTCAGCTCGGTTCTGTGGGCCTCATTACGAGGAGCGCGGTAAAAACAGGGTCATTAACGGCATGGCGGTACTAGCGGGTCCATGTTCATATGACGCCGCTAATAGCGGGTGATTACGTGTGCGCGAGCACGCGCGAACCTCCATGCCAGTAATGGCCCTCCAACCCCCGGATAGCACCATCACGGGACCCAGCTGTCATGATGCCCGCTCCCAGGGAGCCGGTTCAAGCCCTGCGTCCCCGAAAGCGGACATCCAGTCCCCAAGGAAGGACCCAACAACCCCATATAGGGGCCCTTTGGACAGTGTCCTGGCGCCTATGGCGCCAGGCTCATAAAAGACATCAGTCCTGGCGTCATAGGCGCCAGGCTCATTATGGAAGTGCTTGGGTGCACTTACCTGATGCAGACCATGCTGCAGGATCCCGGCCTCCTTGAGGCCTGAAAGGAACTACTTTACCTGTGGGACTAATTTACCATCCGGGCGTGGTCGGGGAAGGATACATACCTGATTGGAGGAAGGATACATACCTGGAACTTCTTCCAAGGTTATTTAAACCCCACCCGAACAGCCACACGTGCTTCGCGTTGTTCTGCATCTAGCAGCTGGATGCTCACCGTGTCTGCTCCTGCATCCTGACTTCTGCTACGCCTGCCAGCATCCTGGATCACCTGCAAAGGAAGAGAAGAAGAGAACAGAAGAAGGAAAAGTCCTTACCTGCTAAATCCGCATCCCGGAGACATCTCGCCGACAATCCTGAAAAGGAAGACTTTTATTTAAAAGCTCATCGCGTCGATCGCTGCAGCGCCGCATTCCACTCACCTTTACAGGGCGCCTCCATGTTCAGCAGCGATCATCCGGATTCGCAGTCACGCCCCAGCGCCTAGGGAGAAAAAGACCAGAACAAAAGGTGAGAGAGAGAAGGGAATAAGGAAAGCTAAATCTCCATGTTAAGACTTACCTGTTGATTCATTCCCTCTTCATTTCGGGTCCGCGCCGCATCCTGGCATTTCTGGACCCCGGCCCCTAAGGGGAAAAAGAGACATCAGCGTTAATGAGCGAATGGAAAGACATTACCAAAAAACGCTCATTAAAGACTTACCTGATTTCTACAAGGATTTCACCTCTCATCTCGGGTCGGTGCCTGTTCCCCGGCATTCCGTACCCCGGCCCCTATGGGGAAAAAGACACTAGCATTAGTACATTAATGCATGGACACAAGGGGAACCTCTTATCAAAAAACTTACCTGGAAGCCAAGCAAGTTTGGTTCTCACCAATCCGAAAATCCAGTGAAGTAACTGGATACCAACGCGCCCCTGCATCAGAAGCAGGATAGAGAGCTTGTCCTTCCTGACCCTAAGGTGAGACGCTACGAGGAATCACAGAAGGGTTTCGAGGAGGGTGAGAGGGGAAAGTGGGAGGCTGATTGCATTACCCCGCAGACAGTTAATCCCCTATTTTCGCCTACAGAAGGATACTTCTGCGAGCCAGACAAGCCAGATTTGGGGGCCCGGTCCAGTCCGTCTTCGGAAACCTGCGCATCACCCTAGAAGAGGTCACAGCAGCGCGAACCAGGCCAGCGCCTCCGTGGGAGTCAGGTGAGCGTTACACCACCGATACCGCCTCCGCCTAGTAGGCACCCCTTAATACCGACCCGGTAATAACAACATGCTAATACCGGGCTCGTAATACCAGACCCGGAAGTAACGTCATCACGTTGGAACGGGAAATGCTGCAGCGGCCATCTTTAAAAACACAATCCATTGCCATCCTCCCAAACCACCAGTTGCATCCAGGAGAGACCAGTGGCATACCCTTCACCATGTTTAAATCTACCCTAAAAACAACCTCCCGCCTGCGCAAAAAGCATTTCTCAGACGCAGAACTTAATATGCTGACAGACACCCTTGCCGCACATGCTGATGAGATAAATCAGCAGAACCTGAAGCGTGAGGAGCAGCGCAAAAAGGAGATCTGGGAGGAGATAGCCTGCAAGGTATCCGCTGTCGGAACCATCCCACGGACAGTAAAGGATTGCAAAAAGAGGTGGAATGACCTCTGCCTCAGGGTTCGTAATATCCTGGCAAGCAACAGGAGGGAGGCCATGGCTACAGGCGGCGGTCCCACTCTCCTGCCAAACTGACCAGCTGGGAGGAGACGGCAAGCACCTTCATCCAGATGGAGCCAATTGAGGGATTTGGGGAGATGGAGACAGGTGCGGCAACATCTGCAGAAGGAGGTGAGTGACCCTGCAGAACCCTGTAGAGGAAACCATGATGTAGCACAAGTGATGTGGAAGAGAGTCTAGGCAAGGCAATGCATGTGCCAACACACACACCAACATATTCTTGTCCAGATGGAGGGCCAAACCCTGCCACATTGAAATGCATGCTGAGTGCCAATCCCCTTACCAACACACAGCCAACACACATGGACCGTGCCCATGTAATACATCACACAAACCGCAATACAACGGCATGCCACCTGGCATGCAGCAAACTCCAAAATGCCCCATCCATACTACCCTGTGTGACACACCGGTAAGAAATGAATGCATGAAAAATGAAATACTGCTCAGCACCATATAATGCATCTAGCATGTAACACCATCACTGATGACTGCATCTCTTCTACCCCCCCAGGCACCGATGGAGAAGAGGCCAGCCAGGTTCCCACCACAAGGGCATCCACGTCCCGGCCAAGGACAACGGCCAGTGACAACACCACCTCTGGGGCAGCCTTGCAGCCCACAACACCACCCAGCGCGCCTGACACTGTGGACACAGAGCTGCGTACACCTACACCAGTGAAAGGCGAGGCCGTAGAACCACTGACCAACACCAATGATGCAGAGGAGGAGAATGTGGACCAGGAAGGACGTCCACACTCCCCAGGCCCCGTGTCCACCCACCCACCCCACATTCAGCCCTCACCCACCTGAGCAGTGCGGATCCCTGCCTGCATGATTCAGACCTAAGCAGCATCCACGAGGACAGCACTGCCATTGCAGGCCCTGTCACAGCACCCTCGACCACTGCTGCTCCCACCATCAGCATTGAGGCACGGAGTCACGCTCACCTGGTCTCCACAGGGGCGTAGCACGTAACCGCATGAATGATGTCTGCACTGGCGTTGCACAGCTTGAGTGATGATGCCTGCCCGCGTCTTCTCCCTCGATATCACCGCAGGAGGCGTTTGCCTGCAATGTCGAAACAAGATATTAGCTAACTGAGCGGAGCCGGATTGGTTCCACCTCCTTTAACCTTCTGATGCCCCTTCTCCTCTTCTGTCTCACCTTGGAGTTCTTAATGGTAGGCTCTCCGTCCTGCAATCTCTAGCAGGGGTGCGGTATGCACAGTCTTTCCCAGGACCAAGTTACTTCACTGATCCTGGATTAAGCAGATAAGTCTCTATGCCAATGAATGCTTGGTATAGGTGCTTAATGTCCTTATTGCCCAAGTTTTAACCTTTGTTTCTCTTTTCTTTCAGGCGCGGTCTTGAGCGGTTTTTGGATGAAGATTAGACTCTTCCTAAGATGCTGAGTTGATTTCCTGCAGGTGAGTATTAGCGCAGGTGAGTGGCACTGAATGTCTGTATAGTGGTTTCTTTTCCATGCGCGGCTAACCAGCTGTTTCTTTTCCTTTTCTGCAGGCGCGGCGTGGCTCGAGGACGGCGATGGGAAGAACCGCTTCAACGAAATTCCTGAAGAATGCAGTCCCCGGGTGAGTATTGGGTGTCCGTGCGGATACCTTCTTCTCTGCAGGTGCTGAAGGTGCGGCCGATTGGATGGAATACTGCAGGTAAGGCCTTCGTTGCTGTACTAACTCCTGTTCTCTTCTTTTCCTTCTCTCAGGTGCCGCTGGATCGGGATCTCAGGACGGGTGTGGCTGTAGAAGTTCGAGTACTGAGCAGACACGGTGAGCGTTACGCTGCAGGAGTGCAGAATAATGCAAAGCGTGTTCTGCCTGTAGGGTGTGGCTTAAATAGCCTTGTAAGTAGTTCCAGGTTAAATAGTCCCTCAGCCACACCCTGCAATCTCAGGTAAAGTAGTCCCTCAGCCACACCCAGGGTATACAGACAAGCTCAGCCCTATTAGGCTGTGAATGTAGTCCCATGCAATTAGCACATGTTGTTGCCACCAGGACTGAGTCCAGGAAATCCTAGGACACACTTTTGGAGCTTGATAAGCCCCTAAGTGTGCCAGTGACTGGGGTAGGCCCATAAGCTCCAGAGGTTTGGGAGTTTTTTACCATGACACACGGCTGCCGAGGGTGGAGGCCAGACAGGACTCGATATTGGACCTGCTCTGGCAATACATCTCGGATGGGGAGGACACGAGTCGTGGGATAGCCCAGGCCATAGAGGGGACCACAGCCGCCATAGCGGCCAACACAGCCACCATAGCCGCCAACACAGTCACTGTCAATACATCGGTATTTTTGATGAAGGACTATCCTGGGGCCATCACTCAGGTCCTCACATCCATCCTGCTGCACATGCAGCAGCCACAACCCGCACCAGGCGTGCAAATGACCACAGCTTCCTCCCCATCCACCACACCCACTTCCTCTGCCCCCCCCTTCCTCTGGACCCTCCAGCCCTGTGCGTCAAACAAGGCGCAGTGCGAGGCACCCTGAAATGCTGCCCCGGGTCAGCAAGAAGTCCCGGAAATGGTGTGGGTGAACTATGGGAGTGGGCCAGATGGTGTTGGCGGTGAATGGGACTATTAGGGGGAGTTCACTGGGAGGTTTTGGGAGTTCACTGGGGGGTTTCAGGAGTTCACTGGGGGGTTTTAGGAGTTTACTGGGAGATTGGGTGTGAGGGGGGGGTTGCACTTTCTTCACTTGTAATCAATACACTCGCTGTGTTAAAAAACATTAAATGGCTGGACATTGTTCATTTCGTGTGTATCTATTTAATTAATGACGGTGTACAGTGCCCAACTCCACACATTCCCTGTGTGCATGTCCACATGGACACAGTGTACAAAGTGTCACTGACACATATCTATCAATGACCCTGTGGGTCAGAAGTATTTGTCAATCAGTGACTGGCGTACTGCACAGCCATCCTGTGCATGATGTACTGGCAGGGGTGATGCTTCCCCTCCATCTTCATCCTCATTATCCTCACCTGGTGCATGCATGTCAACGTCAGGTGGCAGTAGTACATTTCTCTCGGAGGCACATGTTGTGTAGCATGTTGTGTAGCATGAAACAGTCTACGGTGATCTTAGCCACCTCCTCAGGCGCAGAGAGGAGTGCTCCACCAGACCTGCTTAGGCAGCGGAACCGCACCTTCAACAGGCCAAAGGTCTGCTCAATCACTACAGGGGTACGGGTAGGTACCCGATTGTACTCCTCCTCATGGCTGTTCCGTGGGTTCCGCACAGGGGTAAGTAGCCACCACTTCAAGGGTATCCTCCATCACCTGCAAGCAAATACAGATAGGTCTATGTGAGTCACTCTGAGCTGCCACCTTCAGGATACACAATCATGGCCGCAGCTATTTGCTGTCGACCTGCACATGTCCCTCTAGGTATGCACGAATATCGTTTAGATGCATAGTATACTACAATATGGTGTGGTAGTCTGGATGGTGTTGTACAGATGATGCAGGGTGAAATCATGCATGCTGATGCGGATGTACTGTGGTTGTAGGACTTTGTCATTTCTGCTGTGTATACTACACTGTGCATGGTCACACTAGCCACATTGGCACAGTTGCAATCCTGTTCAGTCATGCATGCTTGACATACCCATGGTGGCCAGGTTGTGCGTCTTACATGTTGTCATTGATGTGCATAATTGGTCAAATGTGTGCCAGTGATGTGTCATGTTGGGGTTGGGAGGTTCAGGTCAGGAGTGTTTAGCTCTGTGTGCATTCTCCAATCACTGTCAATTCCCACCCAGGTGGAGTATGCACCCCCCCTTTCCCACCCAGGTGGAGTATGCATCTCCCCCTTTCCCACCCAGGTGGAGTATGAACCCCCCACACTTTCCCACCCAGGTGGAGTATGCATCCCCCCCTTTCCCACCCAGGTGGAGTATGAACCCCCCACACTTTCCCACCCAGGTGGAGTATGCATCCCCCCTTTCCCACCCAGGTGGAATATGCATCCCCCCTTTCCCACCCAGGTGGAGTATGCATCCTCCCCTTTCCCACCCAGGTGGAGTATGCATCCCCCCTTTCCCACTCAGGTGGAGTATGCATCCCCCCCCTTTCCCACCCAGGTGGAGTATGCATCCCAACACATCAGTACCCCAAAGCACTGCCATGGGCCAGTTAGGAAACTCACCAAGCAGCAAGGCACGTGGTCCAGCATGTCACTCCATGTGACGGGGTAGCGTGGAGTTGCGCAGCACCATGGCATCATGTGTTGATCCGGGAAATCGAGCGCAGCAATGTGTGATGATCTTGCTGGAGTCACATACCATCTGCACATTGATGGAGTGGTATTGCTTGCGATTGCGGTACACCGCCTCTATGGCATGGGGGACTACCAATTCCACATGGGTGCAGTCCAGGGCACCAACACAATTAGGCATGCCTGCCAGTGCATGGAACCCTACTTTGGTGTCGGCTATCTCCTGGGCAGGTTCCGCGGGTTCCGCACAGGGGTAAGTAGCCACCGCTTCAAGGTATATCCTCCATCACCTGCAAGCAAATACAGATAGGTCTATGTGAGTCACTCTGAGCTGCCACCTTCAGGATACACAATCATGGCCGCAGCTATTTGCTGTCGACCTGCACATGTCCCTCTAGGTATGCACGAATATCGTTTAGATGCATAGTATTCTGCAATATGGTGTGGTAGTCTGGATGGTGTTGTACAGATGATGCATCCCCCCCTTTCCCACCCAGGTGGAGTATGCATCCCCCCCCTTTCCCACCCAGGTGGAGTATTCATCCCCCCCTTCCCACCCAGGTGGAGTATGCATCCCCCCCTTTCCCACCCAGGTGGAGTATGCATCCCAACACATCAGTACCCCAAAGCACTGCCATGGGCCAGTTAGGCAACTCACCAAGCAGCCAGGCACGTGGTCCAGCATGTCGCTCCATGTGACGGGGTAGCGTGGAGTTGCGCAGCACCATGGCATCATGTGTTGATCCGGGAAATCAGACGCAGCAATGTATGATGATCTTGCTGGAGTCACATACCATCTGCACATTGATGGAGTGGTATTGCTTGCGATTGCGGTACACCGCCTCTATGGCATGGGGGACTACCAATTCCACATGGGTGCAGTCCAGGGCACCAACACAATTAGGCATGCCTGCCAGTGCACGGAAGCCTACTTTGGTGTCGGCTATCTCCTGGCCAGTCCGTGGTAGGGATATGTGGGTGCTAGCGTGCTTCAGGAGGGCATCCAGCACTTGGTTCAGCATGCGTGAAAATAGTGGTTGCGAAATGCCATACAGCTGGGCCACTGTGTGCTGGTAGGTGCTGTGGCCAGGAAGTGGAGCACGGACACCACCTTTAGTAGCAGGGGGATGACAGTGCGTATTTCTATGAGGCTGGCAATGTTGTTGCCTATCATGTCCACTATAGGTGTGATGGTGTCCCGGTCCAACCGGTACAGGGTATGGATCTGATCAGGGGTTAGATTGAATGGACTGGGTCTGATGCAAGGGATTGGTGGCTGCCTACGAGGTACTACTGGCTGCACTGGTGGTAATTGCTGGGCCTGTCTAACCCTCCTTCGCCTCCTGTGTCTCCTCTGTGCTGCCTGTTGCTGATGCTGTAGTTGTTGTTGTAGTTGCTGTTGTTGCTGTAGTTGTAGCAGTATAGGCATGTCCTCCAGCGCCATGATTGCAACAGCTAGTGGTATCATTTTGGTGTAGGAAGGGGTGTGGTGTGTGGGTGTACTCCTTTTGTACTGGCTCAAGCTCCATTGTCCACCTGTGGTGATTGTGTGCACCTGTGGCAATTGGCTTGAATGCTGATTGATGTTTCCGGGTGGTCCGCGATGCCTGTATGGCCACCATCGTGCAGGCCCTGATTACCGCCTTCGGGATGCCGGTATTTGCATGCCCGCATGGGTTGTGATGTCCTCCTATTACCGGCATGCCGGTATTTAATCCCCGAAGGGGAACGTGTACGCGCCCATGCTGGTATGAGGGGGCACGGTACGGGCGGTGCCGGTATTGGCAGATTGTCGGGTTATAATGCTCCAGACCCATTAATGATGCTGGTATTACCATTCCGTCTTCTTTTTTTAATTACCTCCATTCTCGTAATGGGGCCCTGTGTGTTTAAACTCAGTTCCAGATGGAGTCCGAGTTGGCCATCTGAAGAGTGCAGGGTCTTGTTTGTTACCATTGTGGTCTTGAAAGCTAGCAAACATAAATACAAGTTACCCTAATTGTGAAGAATTCGACCATCCGCACTGGGAATGTGTGTTCGCCTGGGCTGTTTTTGAAGTTTCATAATGAAAATCAATGATGGGAGATCAATCTCAGAAAATGTGTGGGGTCAATCTGCACACACATTCCTCTGCTCCCCGCACACTTAACACATAGTCATGTGTACTCTGGGGGGACACAGCCTTCAGGCGCAGTCCTCCCTGTCACATTTGGCTGGAATGTGACAGCCACGGGTGCATCAAAGCATCTCAGGAAGGGGGAAGGCAGCACCTTCTTCCGCCCATGGCCAGCCTAATTAAAATATCAAAGGCTCCTTGGATTGGCCCCCTCTATTGTCTAGGTTCTGCTGGTGGCAGCGCATACTAATGAGAGTTAATTGAAACAGGTCTGTGATAGGCCTGATCACAGAACTGACAAAAGGGGACAGGAAATCCAACACCTCTTTGATATGCAATCTGTCAACTTGAAGTTAGCTCCCTCCCCTCTGTATGAAGGGCAGTGAAAGGCATGTCTGGGACAACTGTTTACAGTAGACAACCCCTGCAGGGGGACCCCCTTTCAGAGGGAAGAAGTATGTGAATTGATGGAGACAGAAAGTCTGTTCTTGCCACTAACATCAAGGGAGACCTCTGCTTTGATCACGAGCCACAAAGAGCTCAATTAACCAGAGAGACACTTTGATCCAAAACAGACAGGAAGATGGGTGGGCCTTAGTAGTACATGTTGTCACCCCTTCCCTTTCCTGTTGCAAAACACTCTGGTTATGAGCTCACGCATAACAGAAGATTATTGGTGGGGACCCAGGATTGGTTCATTAAGGTAGGCTTAGCCTGCACTAATCACTGGGGCCCATTTGGATTTCAAAGAGGACTGAGCCCCTCACTTAGCAGATCAGCTGATGACTTTGAAAGGAGTAAGGTGAAGGGTTCATCTGGACCCTGGCTGAAGGTACAGTCTGCCTTATAGCTTCCGATAGTGAAGGAAGGCAAGCTCCATCCCCTAAACATCTCCCAGGGAACCAAGGGAGATGCCGACCTCAGAGGACCCATCCAGCAGCTCCGGAACCAGAGACCAGCCAGCACACAGCATGCCCTGCTAGGTTCTGCCAGCAAGCTTTCTAGGTGGGAAGTGCCAGAGATTCTCTGAACAAAGGACAAGGCTGTTGCATGCAAACACTCTCCTGAGCGTTGGGCCGTCTGCCTTAAAGATTGACATGCGGCCCGTGAAGAAACTTGGAGTGCCACAACAAGCATCAACCAGCGCCCATCTTTTAATTACATTTTTGTGGCAGTCGAGCCCTCAAACCGCGACTGGCTGCACCACTGACTGTTGTCATGCTGCAGTCACTAAAACTGTCCGTGTCGCTTTGACCAGCATTCCAGATCTGCCAACCTCAACAGAGACAATGAACCTTGACCCAGAGCCATCGTGTAGGCCAGCTTTCAGCCGTCCTTCCAAT
This sequence comes from Ambystoma mexicanum, assembly GCF_040938575.1. NCBI lineage: Eukaryota > Metazoa > Chordata > Amphibia > Caudata > Ambystomatidae > Ambystoma > Ambystoma mexicanum. The sequence continues at coordinate 1,033,999,508 of NC_090930.1, forward strand.
CTCATTTATCGAACTGCCTGCCGCTGTCTCCCGTCTTGAACTCTGTCGCAAGATCTGCAAAGCATCCTGGAACCGACTCAACGCTGTCAAGCATAAAGATCATCTCAAGCACCACGTACATTGTGGTATTGTCCTGATGGTCCTTCTTCGAAGGCCCCTTTTGACATTTACGACCCCTTGTTCCCTTGGTGCTGAAACCAAATAACCTTGAGCAGTTGAGACTGATTGCTTTACCAGCTACCCTCATGTCAGTACTCAGATTGCACCCCTTTCCTTTGTGAAACTGTCTGTCCTCTGTTTTCCTTTAGAAGGTGGGTCGTATTTTGTAGTGTGCTAGAACTCTCTGTTGCAATAAATATAAAGTAGATATTTTTTATACAACCTTGAGTGGACAGTCCCTTTTATCATTGGGTAATAATAGTATTTTAGCTGTGTTGCAACTAGCCAATGATCCACGACCTTGCGGAGATGAACCTGCCGTTCCGTCCACGTTACCAGAATTGGACAAGGAGGTTTATAATTGACTTGTGATTCCAATCTGTTAGGATCACTTCTAGTGTACTAGAGGTGTGGGGCTGATTGATGGTTTAGAAACCAAGCTTTATCCCAAGACCACTGGCACCACAAAAGTTGGTTCGTCACACTAATGACGTTATCATCTCTACAAGAAAGATGCTGTTTGTATAGTCAGTTACACAGCGTGATTGAATATGGGACTGGGAGGAGGGAATACAGTAGAATTATTGTTGATGCATTCATCCAATCAGAATGTGTCAGTGTCAGTATCAGGTAAAACCTTATTCAATGAATTGCATACAGGAAGAAAGCAACAAACCAAAGTGGCGTCCCTAGCATCACACTGGCCTCCAAAACTAAAAGAATTATGTTAGATTTGAGTAGTTTTCTGAAATGGAAATGAGGTACAATTAGGGTAAAACTGTGTTGTTTAGACACTCTCTTCCCTACTGTTTTCACATTTGTTCAACTTGCCAGCCTCCTCTTTAGTTCCTGCAGCATTATGGCAGTCATTTAATCACTCATGTTCTCCCTCTTTCACTTGACACTCATTAACTTCCTTCCCTTCCTAGCCCACTCCCTCATTCACTTGCTCTCACTGCATCTTTATATTCTCGTCTGTTGTGTTGTGCATCTCTATTTTCCGAAACCAAATTAACAATTGTAGTCGCAGGTGTTAGCCGACATAATAATGGGCGAAGCACAGTATCATAAACGAAAGTCATTTATCATTCAGTGCATGAGCGCCAAAGTATTACTTTTAATCATGTTTATTTTCTTTAATAGCTTCATATAATGGCGAATCCCTCTTTACAGACATTTAATTATACAGACACATAATATAGCACATTAGCCTCCAGCAATGTGAGGTAATACTTTCTGGAGTAGCTTCTACTTCTGGTTTCGGTCATATTTCTCTCGCTGAGTGACGGGCTCTCCCTTTTCTTACTCTCACACACACAGCTGAAAATAAAAGGGGGCATCAGAGCGTCATGGTTAAGCAGTGACAGATGGTCTCCCTTTATTTCCACGTCAATAATTTACTTCCAAGCAATGACTTCAAAATCACTTTGAAAAATTACATGTATTTGTGGGCTAAGGGGTAACAAAGGGGGTGCGTAGGGGTTGGGGGAGATGGAATAGTGAAGGGGATGAGGGTTATTGGGGGACCCCCAAATAAAAGATTTAAATCGAAGTGAAATTGTGAAGTAATTACTTCGAAATAATTGCTGTTGTTGAAATGACATTGAATGGTCACAGATGTTCTGGAAATATAGATCATGATCTCCTCAAAACAACTGTCATGATTGGTGCATAGTCTGCCAATAAGGGCAAGAGTTTCCTATAGAAAAGTTGTAACTGAAAAGTGTGTGGTCCGCAGACACGAGATTGTTACAGTATGACATGTAATGCCACTATTAATTGGGCTACTTGTCTATAACCCCCAAATTCCCAAAACAGTTGCGCAGCCTGGACTCAAAGCCTATCAGGCATACAGAAATAGGCTACTCTTGTCATGAGTCAGGACGGGTGAATTTCTGACCAACCACGCCAGCAAGAAGTCAGTAGACGTCTTTTGGATAGATATTCAAACCAAACTTCACAAATAAAATTCACAACTCACACGAACATAATGAAAGTCCTCAACACGTAGCTGCCCCATTCATCTACAAAGGAACAACTGGGGGATGGACACTCTTTGGGAGGGTAGTTCCCCCTTTTTTTATTGACCTGGGTTTGCCTGGTTGACTCCTTTTCCGTGTGTTTCATGCGCATCAGGGGGAGTGGCATGGTGTACATGAGACCTCTTCATTGAGGGCCAACAGCTTCACTCAGCCTGTTTCGCTTGTAGACCTCAAGAAAAATGTTGCGACACTCCAGACCTAGAAGAGAGGGCCGGCATAAGCACTGATAGAAACATGGGACAAGTCAGGCCCTAAAAGAAATATGCCACGGAAGTAATCCACTTGGGCGGAAACTGTGACCTGAAGCATATTTGCTCGGAACTGAAACCTTAATGTAGTGTGGGTGGGGATAATCAGTTTTTAAAAAATGTGCATTAAAAGTGCTGATTATTTATGGTTAAGCTAAACCTGCAGCCATGGTTGGGAGGAGGGATATTCTTGGGTTGTCACTGCTCTGGCCATTCTCTCGAAATCCACACAGTATCTCCCGTCCGGAAGCAATATATTTTCGCTATGTAAAACGCTCCATAAAGAGAGGCCGTGCCGGGGAGTGGCTGTGGCAGTTCAGAGCCCATTCCTAATTGACAAAAGAGTTTTGTCTGAACTGTGGCAGCCCCTGTGGCTGTTTCCCCTCGGCTCAGCCTTTTTGAGACTGAGCCCAGAGGAAACTCAATGCTGTCAGTCTTCTGCACAGCCGCCTAAAAATATTTCGAAGCCCTTGATGCCAGTGCTTATACAAATTGCCCAACTGAGCACAGCTAAGTAGGTCTGAAACAAATGAGGGAGTTTTGGGGCAATTCTCCCCCAGATAATGTTTTTTAAATAATGGAATGTAATGGTGAATTTTTCAGCACAAGATTTATTTATTTTTTTCGTAAAAAACATCATAGCATTTAAACGTGGTTATGTAAGGGAACCCATGAAATAGTCCACTGGATGCTGGTTATCAAAAAGTTACATTGGATCATTTTGTAACCACATTTTTCCTGAGGGTTATGCTCAATGAAAATCACAAGGCCTGTCTCTACAGTATGTGCAAGCTTAGGCACTGTAAAATACATGTTCAAGGTGCTTGTGCCCAAAGACAAACATAAAGTCTGATTGAACATTAGAGTATATGCCAACATTGTCACTGTAAATCGCATTGTCATGCAGCTTGAGCCCAAAGAAAATCACGTGGCTTGTCTCAAAGGAATATGACAGCATTGCAAAAGTAACACAAATGTTCATGCTGCTTCTGCCAAAAGAAAATCATGAGATCTGTCTAAACAATACATGCCAATGCTTCCTCCCTTTCACTCTAGTTATGCCGAAGGAAAATGAAATGGCTCATCTCTACAATGTAGAACAATGTTTCCATTCTCAGAATCAGTATCTTTTTCATTCTACTTGTTTCTCCAGTTCTGTCCTACGTTGTTCTCCTTCCCACGCCTGGCCTAAGTTTCCCATCAGTGTTCAGTTATGCCCTCATTCTCCCATTGTGCTGAGTTCTGCGCCAAATTACCCTTCAGTATCAACGTCTATTATTTTTTCCCTCAGTGCCCAGTTCTGCCCCAGTGCAGAGATATTCCACAGTTCTCCAATCAGTGATAATTTCTGCCTCAATGTGCCCTTCTGTGCCCCGTTCTTCACCCTATTGCTCTCAGTGCACAGTCATGCTCCGGTTTGCTCCATAGTGTCCAGTTCTGGCCTGGTCTGCCCATCAGTGTCACATTCTGGCCATTGGGCAGGAGTTTCAAACATGTGGACTACTGTCTTGATGAAACAACACCATTCATTTTAAAGATGTCTCACTCCTCACTTATGGAAAGCAATGATTTTGTTATAAACCTGAATTTTTAATCCAGCCCCCTCAACTCTTATGCCGCTTACGCATCGAGAGACCAATTTCTATTGAATATGAATATATTGCTAGTATGCACATGATCGTACACACCACACGTTGCTGTGCACACAGAACAATGCAGGAATATTCAGTTCCTTCTGGCACTGTTCTTAATAGAAAACCGACACCACATCCTTATTACTGCAAACTCTCATCTCTCACTCTCTGTACAAGAATTACAGCACTTACAAATCCATCTTAGTTTCAGCACAGCTATCAGTGAGAGTGCACAAGCACTCTCACTTTGCCACTGCATAACTTTCAGTTTGGCCTTTCCATTTGCCAAAGAAACAGCTCGCGCTCTTTCATCTGTAAATAAACAACAAATAAGATGAATATCAAGGAAATTGCAAATGGAGATTTACTCAAAGAGTCAATTTTCCTTTTTTTATGCATGACCTGTGACATGGGTGAGGTACATTTAAAAGGCAGGTGAGGATTCTGGGAGGCCGTGGTGGATCCACCCCATGTGAGTGGGGAGAAGGATTTCAAGAACATTTGTTGCAAGTAGCAGGAGGAGGTGCTAGAGCCAGTGTGGAACTAGTGAATAAAGCATGTGTTGTGAGCTAGCTGATTGGATGGCATCTCCCCCATGGGTGCCAATGGACAAATAACTCCAAATGTAACATAGAACAATTACTTGTATCTATGTGAATGATTGGGACCAGTGTGCATTAGTTTGATCATCCTTTTTGGCATCACACACCTCATAAATATCTTGGTGATCTGAGGAAATCAAAGCATTGGCTCTTAAACCCCTATAAGAACTACCAGGTACCATATCTCATGAAAGAGATATCTAGAATTAGGCTATAGGAGAGCTGTCAGTTGGTGCAAAAAGTAATACTTCGTTTTTACTCATTCAGGATGGTGCTCTGAGAACATACGCTGCTGAGGGACAATGGGCTGGCACAGCTCCAAAGCTCCAAAGCTTGGGGTCTGAGCCTGGACCCCCATAGCAAATGATAGATGTGGGTAAGGGCGCAACAAAAACAATGCTTGATGAACAGGTGAAGTTGACTGGTAGTGCAACCAGTTGCTTGAACACAGGCAGGTGCTGGCTTGCTTGTTTTGATATGCCACTAGCATCCCGGTTGCAAACTCAAAGAAATAGGTGTTCATCACTGACCACGTTGAAATGTTTCCATTGGTGAACATTCAACCCTGGTTGACTGCATGGTCAGGGAGCAGCGCTGCACCAGTCGCACGCTGTACGGCTTCTGTGAGTGGAGACTTTATGTTCTTACACCCACATAGAGGAGGGGGGGGTCCAGAGACCTGTATTCCCTCCTAAATCACCCAAAAAATAATAAGGGATTCTGATTGAAAGTACAATATTTCCACCTAAGTGTTAGTTAAGGTCATACGTTTCCACACACACACACACTTTTTGGGAAACAACTGTATACGTGTGATACTTTGTTTTATCTCACAATCATGTGTTACCTACCAATCTCTAATCGAAGGACACCCCTTCCCCACATGTGGGGTGTCTGTCTCTAGGCTGTGAGTGGTGATCTGGCTATCCAATAGGGATAGAGAGGAAGAGCAGTCCCTAGCTCTACAAGGTTATTGAAGTCTTGATAAAAAGCAAATTACTGTCTGATTCAGTAATGCAACATTTCTGGGAGGAACTATTTCTTTGGGCCCTTAAGCCCTCTATATGCTTTAATCGACCTTCCAAGAAGTGTTTTGACAATTTACTATAGAGCAGTTGCTTGGTTGAGAAGAACCATAAAACCTTCTTGAAAAGGTAAACTAAATATGGACTAATAAAATTCAAACTGCTTTTTGCTGAGAAGCAGAGTATTCCATATACCCGTGGTTTTGCATACCAGTCAAGGGTCTTATTTGTACAGACAACTTTGTCAACTGGTGAGGGGTGAAGAAGGTCTGTTCTTCGCTCCAGTCCTGTTGGATTTTTCCCGTATCCCGTGTGTCTTCGGGGATATCGTCCGTCCAAATGGTCGACTAGTTTCGGTGATTTTCACAAGTATATCATCTTCTTCAGGACCAATTAATTTCATTGTGTCTGGGTCAGATCAGCGTTCCCAATGGATATGGCGGTTGATCACCCCATCTGCCTAGGAAAACATATTAAAATCTAGTTCTAATGTAGGTACGGTAGGTAACCAATTTCTTTTACATATGCAAATTAACAATAATCTTAATTATTTCAGTAGGTCTGTAACCTATTCTTGATTAGTAGCTGCTCTGTCTATAGCCTCCTAATGCTCCCACCCCACCTATAAATCCGACGGTTCAAAAACCAACATCAGGTGAATATTACCTTCAACCCACAGGAGAGCCTTGTGTGTAGGCAATCTTTTTGCAGGGTCCTGGTCTCGTTCGTGTGTGCGAGATCCAGGAGCTTCCTGTCGCGGTCTTGGGTCTCCTAGGTTAGGAAAATAATTGATGTTACATATTCTTTACCCTTCCATTCTCTTGTTCCTAGTTTTCTCTATGATAGGTATCAGCCTGCCTTTTGGCTCTATTAGGCTCTATTAGGCTATCCACCACTGTGCTCTCGGATGAAAGCGAGAGCTTAAGAGGACATATTAGGTCTACAATACAAGGTTCTTTCCCAGAGGGCGTGCTCCCATCTTAACGTTACATGTAACTGGATGAGCAATTTTGCCATTCTCGTGTCACTTTAAGGAATCGAGGCGAACGTCATTGGTGCATAATCCTGCCTCAAAGTTCGCATATCCAAAGTCACAATGAATACACTAAAGTTGTGGAATAAGCACCATGAATTGCTGTGTTGCAGCCGGTCCTTATTTGTAACTCAAGCTTTTTTTCAGAATGCACATAGTGTATAACCAGATTTGTTTCTTTTTCTTTTCATAGTGTTCTTCATATGGTGGGCATGTCTAATCTGTATATCGTTTTGCATACTGCTAATGTTGGTGTAACATGTTGCCAGACCGTGCACATTTTTATCATTGCAGCTGGTGCTGGAGCCCGTTCCGCCTAAATGCATGGTGTTCGACGGTGGCAGTTAAAAAGGCACACTTCTAATATGGTACAAGGCGCACAAATGCACAGTGCATACAGAGCTAATACTCCTGTGAAGTGCGTCTTTCATATTCGTAAAATTCAGAGTATGTCTCTGCATTGGCTTTCCTCACAGTGCAGTTGCATTTTTTCTACTTCTATCCCTCGTGTAATCTCTAGTCCCTTCGCATTGTCAATGCTGTATACATTTTTCTAGGGCGCGCGGTTGCGATGTTTGCTGCAGATTCGTGTTATAACTGTGGATCAAAGTGCTAAACAAGGCGGCCCTTGCATTTACTTGCAGGGGTTACATATATATATATATATATATATATATATATATATATATATATATATATATATATATAGCGCATGCTGCCTCCTGCCTCTACAGGCTGTCATCATTTAATCCAGATAGTTGTGCTTACCGTTAGTGTCTGGGATTCCAGCCTGCAAGATCTGGGAGACGCTGCACTGTTTGCGCAACAATACAACAAACGGTTGCTAAGAAACCTGATTTGATTCTCATAGGGGACATTGTTTCTGTTTACCATTGGGAGCTATACTGTCGCCCATCTTTGACTGGAGTATGGTGTTGCACATTGGATGGCGGGTCATGTTATAGCGCCTCTTAGAATGTTTAGCTATATACATTGAGGATTAATAAAACCTGCAAAGATCACCTCTACTCAAGGCTCATGTGTGGGTTGAAAGTACTACTCACCTGATGTTGGGTTTCGAACCGTCAGATGTCTAGGCGGGATGGGAGCGTAAGGAGGCTATAGACAGAGCTGCTGCTAATCAAGAATAGGTTATCAGACCTACTGAAATAATGAAGATTATTGCTACTTTGTATATTTAGAAGAAATTGGTTACCTACTGTACCTACATTACAACCAGATTTTAATGTTTTCCTAGGCAGATGGGGTGATCAACCGCCATATCCATTGGGAACGCTGATCTGACCCACACAGAATGAAATGAATTGGTCCTGAAGAAGATGATATACTTGTGAAAATCATCAAAACCGGTCGACCATTTGGACGGGCGATATCCCAGAAGACACACGGGATATGGGAAAAAATCAACACTACCACTGGAGTGAAGAACAGACCTCTTCGCCCCTCACCAGTTGGCAAAGTTGTCTATACAAATAAGACCCTTGACTGGTATACGAACCACAGGTATATGGAATAATACGCTTCTCGACAGAAAGCCGTTAGAATTTTATTAGTCAATATTTAGTTTACCTTTTCGAGAAGGCTTTTATGGTTCTTCGCAACCAAGCAACTGATCAATAGTACATTTTCAACACACTTCTTGAAAGGTCGATTAAAGCATATAGAGGCTTTAAGGGCCCTGAGAAATAGGTCCTCCCAGAAATGTTGCGTTATTGAATCAAACAGTAATTTGCTTTTTATCAAGACTTAAATAACCTTGTAGAGCTAGGGACTGCTCTTCCTCTCTATACATGTTAGAGAGGCAGATCACCACTCGCAGCCTAAGGATAGACACCTCACATGTAGGGAAAGGGTGTTCTTCGATTAGGGATTGATAGGTAACACATTGATTGTGAGATAAAACAAAGTATCATGCATATACAGTTGTTTCCCTCATAAATCACCTTGAATTCGCTGAACTAACTGGGCTCTACATTAACCAAGAGAACCCTCTCATAACATGGACCCCTTTAAACCCTACCTCTTCTTGGCACCTTACCTGGACACTTACCTGGATTGTTGGCTGTTTGTTGCATCCTTCTGGCGTTAGGCCGTCCTCTTTTCATCGGGCCTGGCTGCAGTTCTGCACTTGAACTGGACCCTTCTTCTTTTCCTGCAAGATAAAACCATGTGCTCATATTACATACACCTCCTACTTACTTTCTGACACTAATATTGTCTTGTTGTTCTCTTGTCCTAGGATCCTGAGGGTTTCTGCTTCCTGAGGGTTCTTGTTATCCTGGGGCAAAAACCCTGCCCTGGCAGTCTTATCACTGTCCCCAGGACAGTGCTGATGCACTTTGGGTCTGTTGGGGTTACACCAAATGCCAAACCTGACAGGGAGTCACACAAACTCACAAACAGATCATGAGGCTCAAATAGAGTTACCCAAGATACTCAAGAACCTGTAAAGGAAGCTGAATGGTTTTCTGTTTGACTCACTAGGAAATACTTGGTCAAATTGGCATCCATGTTATCTGCTGTTGTGCACTCAGAGAACAGAGAAATTGTGGCAGAGGCAGGTGCAGCCTGCAACAATGATAACATGTCATTTCTATGTAGCTCTTCATACAGTTGTCATTCCAGTTCTAGGCACTGTTACATTAGGCGTTTTTATTTCTCAGTGTATAGGTGCTCCATTTGTCAACCTCTAAAATAAGAAGGTCTGAGTCGGAATCTACTGCGATTCGAGCCTGTGTCCTGTCGGCTAAATGAAGAATTCTGGGGTAGATGGGTAGCCCACATGGCTATTCTATCTTGCAGGCACAAGGAATGTTTTTTAGTCAAAGAGTTTTGTTATAGATAGGGTGTCATAATTGACTTAATATTTACTTATAGCTAACAGAGATACCATATGAGGTCAAGGTGTTATCGGCCCGACTGGTTTACATTTTACAGAGTTTGTCACTTCAGGGGGAAGATTGATATTTTGTAATGCTCATTCTAAGGGTGGTGAGAAATGTATCTTAAGGGATGTAACAAAATCCCACATTGCTCTGTATATGAGCCCAAATGCTGGGACAATCTTGTGTGTGGATTTAAATACTACTCTTGATCCTGGAATCCACAAAATGTTTGACAGTGTATGTATGAATCCTGTCCCTTTTCCTGCCACCTGATTTAACAGTTTTTTCAAATGTGCTTTTGCATGCCTCCCCATTGAAAGCGAACCAGACCAAATGATTGGTGGAACCAAATTTAGCTGCTGGGCATTTTCTTTGCTAATGGGAACTACATTTCATTAGGCAATTCCTGTATCTTGCAGCAAACCTTTGACTGAAATCTGCTTAACTCTGCCAAATGTGTTGAGCATATGCAGAACATTTCAGACTAAATTATAGTTTTTAACCTTCCATCTGCACACATGTGTATAGGATAGTGTAAGATGGATTGACAGTTTAGATGCAAGGAGCCCAAACTGCCTTCTCCAGCAGAGAAGATAACTTTTCAAAAATGCTATGGTTGAACCCCATCAGAAACTCATATGGCTGAAGCTCCAGACATATTACCAGATGTCCCTGTGTGACACATGGAAATCTGTTCAGGGCCAAACAGACCAGATAGACCAATGATATGTTGTGTAGCAGGGCTTCTTTGCAACTTGCAAGCCAATCTTGGCTTGCTTATAAAACTATGACATGGCTGTGGCACCAGAGGCTCCTTCTTCTGTTTAATGAAACATGATACGTGCATCCTAACCCCCCTCACTGGGACAAAAAATATGAAACCCTAAGGTGATCTCGTACAGGAAGGGGGTCAAGATGAAAGAAAAATGCATACTGGATTTTACATGCAACAATGAGTCCTTTGTGTTCCCAACTTTGTATAGCCGTCCTTACCAGATCTAGGCCAGGTAAACTATCAGTTTTCCAAAAGACAACTCCTTGCAACTATGTTGCTCAAGCCCAAAACGTCTGCTGGCTTAGTCAGCAACCCCAATTCGAGACCACTCACCAGTCCGAGATAAACGGTCTCGGAGGCGCCACCACCAGGTCCTCCATAAATATCATTAATGGCTGAATTCTAGACTATGTTTCCCTGTAAAATAGAAAGAACGATATTACTTTCTGAATTCTCCTTGGAAATGATCATGCTAACATCTGTACAAGATATTCAAATGAGAGAACCCCATTTGCCTCAAGAGAGCAGAACTTACCTATGGCAGTTTACAGATGTGATTTGACCAGCAGCAGGTAGACAACTAACCTTCCCTGGGAATGGTAGATTACTGCGCAGCCTATTTGGTAGCAGGCGAAGTTGTCCAAGGTTTTTTGACGAATTTTGCTACATATATATGAGGGGGTGTATTATGGTAACTAATTATTGTAGGGGGGTTAGATGGGGAGTTGGGGGGACTGCAGGAGTTATCCCCTGCATGTATATGCAGCAAAATCAACCTGTCAAAAAAAGAATTCGACCAATTTTCCTGCGACCAAATAGATTCGATGTATTCACCCTACACCCCTTACCTCATCTCGTCCATCATTAAGAAGTGCCCTGTTAGTGATGCAAGCATGAGCACATCATTTTGGGAGCATATACATTATGCACATTGTCACAGTACTTAATTGCACAATTTCAGATGACAAAATCGAAAGTCATATTAATCTTTGATAATTTACTTCGCCCTTGCTGTACAAGCAAATCAACAATGACAGCTAACACCTCTGAGCAGATGCCAACGTTATCCCCTTCAGCGTGCAGTCCGGCCACGCACACCACAACCTTCCGGGTCACTTTGCCAGAGGCAGTGGAGTGTCTCTTCCTACAAGTGCAAGTCATTTTGCGTTTAATTTGTAGGACAACAGGCATTCCTCCATGTCTAACAATAAAATCAGTTGGCATTCAAACCAATAAGAAACGTGATTAAATACCTAGCTCCTTCATTTTAAAATCGAAGCCACACAAAAAATGTGTTTTGTATTTTATTACACAAATATATATGCATTCATGTAGTCATTATTTTTTTACATTCACCTTTTACTGATCTCTTTGAGTTTAAAAAATACCCATAATTTCTCTTCGCATAAAATGTCCCAATGCGATATTTTGTTGCGTAGGCTGAAATACAGTCTTCGCACAATTAAAATGTTAAATATATTTACTTAAAAGGTTGTGTTTTACGAAGGAGCCCTTATTTTATAATCAGCCTGCAGTATGGGAAATCTGACATGGGAAAATAATACTTTTACATTCCTTTTCAGGGTTAACCCACAATCCATGGTAAATCATTCTATGCAGCATCACCTGGTGCATAGTGCTGCTGGCCCCTCATTTATTCATTGGGTCAGCAGCCTCCTCATATGCACCTCCCTCCATATGTGCATCTCTGCATCCCTTTTTATAATTTCTGTCTCTTTGATTCTGGTGCTCTTCATCGTCTAAAGCCCAAAAACCTTCTAAGCTTTGCTTTCTTAACGAAGGGTAAAGTGGCTGTGTAACTACGTGTCAGGTACTTTCATTTGACAGTGTTTAAGATTAAAAAAAAAAGTCCAGCTGGCACTTTCAGCAATCCAGGTTTCTCATCAATATGTAATACAAAAAATGTTCTTTATCTTATATTAACTCAGTGTTCATTCCAGTACATGCACCATCTATGGACCTTGTTAGCATCATACAAAATATTACCACCCAGGGCGGGGGTCGCAGCCAATCAGGTTCCACGGATCGTGGGCTGAAACCTCTGATCCCAGGCCACATTCCACAGAACTCGCAGACTGCCGACAGGTGGAATGCAAATGTCGGGTGTCCTACTGCTCGCAATCTCCTCTTGTCCTGCGCCCGGTGACAGCAGCCTATCAGGTGGCAATTTCACAATGTCCCTTCTAGGCTAATTAGATTAGTGCTGCCGTAAGCTCTCCTAAGGGACTGTTTAAGATAGTGCGTTCTCTAGCTTCACCTGCTATTGCACAGGGTGTGGCCGCTTCTCAAAGTCTTTGTGATTCACTTTCTACTTTTTTTGATGATAAGATTTCCATCATACGTCAGAAAATGTTGGCTTTGACTACACCTAGTTCTTCTGTGGCGATTTCTAACTTGGTTGTTGTGCCTACTCAGAACTAGTCTTCTGTTTTTTTTCTGAATCTGTGGTGTTGTCCACGGTGCATGGCTTGATATCCATCCCTCCAGCAGACCCAATTCCCCTGGGCATTCTGAAGGAGATTGGCCCAGATATTGTTCATCTACTCACTGTCGTGGTCAATGACTCTTTCTGCTCCGCTTCCATTCGCAGTTCTCTGAAGTACGCTCTTATTTTGCCTCTTCTTAAAAAACCTAATCTTGATCCTTTGGTTCTCAGCAATTTCTGTCGGATTTCTCTTCTTTCTTTTCAGATGAAACTTTTGGAATCTCTAGTCACCCCTCTTCTCTGTTCTTTTCTTGAAGAATCGGGTTGTCTGGACATCTCCAGTTTGGATTTCATCCCAGTCGTGGTTCCGAATCTGTGCTGGTGGCAGTGGTTGACGACTTAGCTCAGATTAAGGATCAGGGTGGTACTACCGCCCTGGTCCTGCTGGATTTATCTACTGCCTTCGACACGGTCGACCACTGTATTCTCTTGGAACGTCTGGCCACGGCAGGGTGTCGGGCTTAGTCCTGGATTGGTTTGATTCTTTTCTATCTGATCGATTACCCCTTTTATTTCACCTGCTAAGCCCCTCCACTGCGGAGTCCCTCAAGTCTCTGCTTTTTCACCTCTTCTTTTTAATCTTTACATTTAATCTCTTGTCAAGCTGATTCACTCTTTTGGTTTTCGGTGTTTTTCTCAGATTCTTGTAAGATTAGACCTTTCTCTCTGTGCCTCTGCTGAATGTTTTCATTCCTGTCTCCTAGCTATTAATTCTTGAATGGGTCAGAACTGTCTCCGCCTGAATGACGAGAAGACTGGGTTCCCGTCTGGCTACTGCGGCCTGGTCCTCGGCCTACTGGCCTTCTGAACTTGGTCCTTTGCCCACACCTACTCTGGTGGTGAAGAATCTGGAAGTCAAGCTCTCAGGCTCCCTCTCAAAGCAATTCCAGGTCTGCCAATCGGTGCATTTCAAATTCTGTTTTCTGCGAAAGGTGCTTCCCTGCCTTTCTGTCAATTTGTGACCTATGGTGGTATCTCTCTTACGGCAGGATCGATCGACTGCTGCAACACAATCTACCTTGCTCAGCCAGCCTATCTTATTTGGCGGCTGCGAGTGTTGCAGAATTCGGCAGCTCGTCTGGCCATTGGTGCCCCCGGCTTAGTTCTACTATGCCGATTCTGGCCAAACTGCATTGGCTTCCAGTGGCAAAATGCATTGAGTTTAAAGCTTTATGTCTGGTTCACCATGCCTTTTATGGGCAGGGTCCTGATTTACTGCAGTCTAAATTTCACCCATATTTGCGATGTAGGAATCTCCGCTCAGCAACATCTTTGAGAGTGGTTGTACCTCGGGGTAGGCTAGCTCATGTGGGGGGCCGATTCCTCTTTATCTACGGGTATTGGAGGATAATTTTTCTTTTTTTTTGGGCCCTGAAGACACATCTTTTCACAATCTAGCCTCTGCCTTTGTGGTCTTCATTAAACCTCCTAGCACTACGATGCTCTTGTTGGTGTAGGTGCGTTCTCTAAATTCAGTTTACATTACATTACATGTCTCACCCTCACGCGGACCACCATCTTTTCCACACCCACCCTTTCATTTTTATAGAATAAAACGTATCACAGTCCCCCTACACAGTCCCAATTACCTGATTGTGGTGGCGGCACCATCCGCCGCTACCGCAGCAGCTTCCCTCCTTCTCGGTTTGCAGCCGCCATGGAAATGGAAGAGGGGCAGATATGGAGCCCCGCCTTCCACAACAATGGCGACCATCTTGGCACATTATTTTAATTCACTGAACGGGACGCCACGCGTGTCCCATTCTTTGAATGAAAATACTTTTATTAACTCCCCGGGATACTGCTTTGGTAACCCAGGGTGCTAATGGCGTTAGCACCTCGTTCCAAGGGCTGGAACGGGGGTAACGTCACAGTGACCTCATTATAGGCCTGAGCGAACTCGAATTGCTGGCCCGTTACCCCCCATTCCAGCCCATGGAACGCGGTGCTAACACAAAATTATTTTGGCACAAGTTCAATTTACTTCTATCTATGTTCGCAGCTTGGAATCTGAACTGCCATCTCTAGCCCATCTCCAAGTTTCTTGGCTGGAATACTGCTGCAATTCTTCCACCTTGTCCTTGAGGCAGCCTAGTTTGTTTAACACAACTCTGACTTTGTGAAGAAAAATTATACAGCCCAGTGCATTAAATTGCTAGTGGCTTGATGAATATTGACAATGCTATGCACTTTCTTTTTGGAATCTAACACAGCTAACTGGCTTTTTCAAAACGACTTTGAATTAAGTGGTACTATTTTAGGCTATATCACACTGGCATATTATGTGTGCACAGGCTTCATAACGTTTGTTAAAAAGTGACAATGCTGGCATATAATTAGAACAAAGGCATCATGAAAATGTGTTGGAAAGTGCTCTTACATACCGTTGTTGATGTTGTAAAGTGCATCATAGTAACACATTATTTTAAGAAACTCACTTGTGAGATCCCCTCAACATCCCTTGCATGTTTCAGTGCCCCTTTTGCTCTTTAGTGCAAACTAGTTACTACCTTCCAGTAAAAAAGCCTCCATTGCAAGAGGTATTTTCTTGGAATATATAAAAGTGCTAAAATCCTCCAGCACTCATCCTGCCTTGTGACTAGAAGCTGTATATCCTGAGTTCAGATAGAGATCTGAGTCATGGTTCTGCTGATTGTGTGTGTGGACAAATGTATCTTTCCTATGGTACAAATGTACCCCTACTGGTGCCGTTCACTGGTAGAAAATAATATGTGAAATCTGAAACTGAAATATACATACATCTTCTTCTGAAACAAAGGAGAAGTAGCTAATAATATGCAAGATGTGGACTGAATAAGAATTACAGGCAAACATATGATGTGTGTGGCATGAAATATGCTTGTTCCAGTAATCCTGGATGTTGCCACCTCTACCCAGTGAGGGTTTCTTAGGAGGTCCCTGTGATAAAATGACTACTGCTCTGCAGGAGTACCGGGAGGAGTAGTGGCTAAACCTCCTACCAAGCCGCACACTACTATTAAACCAGCAGTGATTCCAATCATAAAGGTGGAAAAGGCACAGCCGGGCACAGCAAGACAGGTATACCACCTTAGCTTCTTTTGGGAAAGTGGGCAGGCTATTCTCCTTTGGAGGGATGTGGGATGATACAGCTGCTACACAAATTATGATAGTATGGTGTTACCAAAATAAAACAATGTCCAATCAAGGGTCTATAAAAATAGGAATTTTACTAAAAACAAACAAGGCACACCACAGACCCCTACCAAGACCACACTACAGATGATGCAGACTTTGAGAATAAAGGGAATTCTGGGTTTATAGGCAAGAGTGCTCAGGCAAAAGATTTCAGCAGAAATTGTATGTTTAAGAATATGTGTTTAAAAGTCAAGGATAGCGGCTTAAAATTCACTATGGTGCTTTAAGGCAGAATAGGGGGTAGGGGGTCAGACCCTCTTCAAATACCTTTAATTTCTTTATTTTGATGCTCAAAAATGCAGAGCCAGACTTCTAGGCTCTTTACTGCAGTAGAGCCAGAGTCAAGATGGTCGAGTTGAGCTTTCCTAATGGTGCCTTGGTGTCAAGTTGCTTAGAAGAGTGGGCTCATGGTGGATGAAGCTGGTGTTTGAGACAGGTCGAGTCAATGGCTTTCAAGGGTTTGAGTCAGCTTCGAGTCAGTAGTAACATGATACTTCTGCTGGATGAAGCCAGTGAGATGAAAATGTCGGTGGTCTCCAGCAGTTCAAGTCAGCGGTCCAGTTGGCTGCTAACATGGAGTTGATCTGGCAATCGGGTTTAGGCAATGCTGTCCACTTCAATGGGGCGAGTTGGCATCTGGACGGCTTGAATAGCAGGTAAGTGGTTTGAAGTAAGTAAAGTGCCAAAAGCAGCAACATGTTTGCTGTAGTGACTCGAAGTGAGTTGAGGGTGGTTGAACTGGTTGAAAGAGGTCTCAAAGCGAGAAACAGGGTTCTGAGCTGCTTCTAGAATTCTGAGTTGCTCCTAAGCCCAACTCAGGATCATCAGGGACAAGATGAGTGCTGTGTTGCATACCTCCAGGAACATTTTCTGACACCTCCAATGAGCAAGCTCCTGATTACACTGTATAGACAGCAGAGGACTTGGTCCACAGTATTGTCACTCCATATGTGCCCCTTAGCTGGGTAGGGAGAACATCTTACCTCTTTGTTGGATGCTTCTGTCTTCACTTCTTTGGCAGAGGACTTTGGAATAGACTGTATCCCCACCAGAGTTCCACATAAATCCTTCTGGTCTTGAAGTACACAGATGGATCAAATAAAGGCAGAGTTTCTGAGCCTTATAAAGGCAAAATGCTACAGTAGATTGGTGCAAAGAAAGCCAGTTGTCAGGCGTCCAAACCAGGCTGCCTTAAACAAGTGTCCTTTGTCTTCTGATGTCATACCCAAAGGGCTTTGTTTGCAGGAAATGGGAATGGTGCAGAAGGCATCAGAAGACCTGTGAGAAACCAGAAGGTATCTCACCCACTAGTCCCTCGGAATCTATCATCCAGGAGGCCATAACATGGCCATAACTTTTGGATCCAGTTCCTGGGGGTGGACCAGTGTGGGAAGATCACCTTGTTGAGGGGTGTTCGGGGAGTGGGAGTGGGACACCAGACTGTGAGATGCAGTATCCCCTTCCTTACAATATCTTTACCCCATCCTACCAAGTAGGATATTTAGGAACTCCAACCCCCCCATCCCCATTACAACACAAACTCTTTCTCACGGACATCCCGCTATGAGAGAAAATGGACTAACACCTGAGCCGTATACCTTACATGTCCATATACAATGGTCAGGCAGGGTCAGGCAATTACTGACCATCACACACACCTGACTTCCTTTAAACCTCCCCACACAGGTAAAAGGCAGAGCACAAGAGCACACTCTGAGCGAGGCAAAGCACATGAGTAAACAGCAGTTCCAAGATGGCAGTTTAACAAGAGGAGAAAGACGGCAAAACAGAAGGGGGTTACAAGGAGGGCAGTACCCTTGACCTTTTCGACAAGAAACCGTTGCTTTCATGAGCCATCGAAATTTCAAAGCATCAGACCAGGAAAACAGGCTGAAGAATCCTGCATTGTGTATTGGAGATACCTGGGACGCTCCTGCGTCAGTAATGAAGGTAGGGAGAATTACCAGCCACTGTGGTACTGTCCTTGGCTCCAAGAACAAAGCAGCATCAGTGAAATCAACACAGCCGATGAGTTGGGGAGACTGATACAAGACCGGTCAGTGTTGAAGCCAAGGTTGCAAGTGGCAACATTGTATGGCGAGTGCTGGAACAAACATTGGGCCTCATTACGACCCAGGCGGTAAGTTACCGCCTGGGTCGTACCTTTACCACCATGGCGTAAACTACGTTTACGCCATGGTGGTTGGCGGACTTACCGCCCCATTCCGAGGTTGGCGGGGCGGTAAGTCCCCAATCCCCATTTTCCCTTCCCCATTCCCATTTTTGCCCCATAGGGCATAATGGGAGTGGGGAAGGCGTTAATTACGCCACCGTAAATTACGGTGGCGTAATTAACATCAAGGTCCCTTAGCGCCATGGATTTTAACACCTGCTAAAAGCAGGTGTTAAAACCTCCATGGCGCTAAGGGACCTCGGAATCAGGCGGTAAGGGTCGGCGCTGTTTACGCCGCCGTAATACCCTTACCGCCTGAGTCGTAATGAGGCCCATTGTTTGAAATACGTGTGAAAAAAGACGCAAGTAAAGTTGAACTGCTAATGAGTGATTGAACTTGAAATGAAGATACAATACCTTTGACAGAGTGGTCCGGTACCACTTGTGTGCTCAATCAAAGGTCTCTATAAGGTATCCAGCTGAAAAGTGAAAGAGTTGTAGAGAATTATGAATGGAATTTGTCCTGCGACAGGTCAAGTAAAATCCTGTGCACAATCTAAATTCTTCGATGTTGATACAGTAAAGAACGTTTGTGGCAAAGTTGATCAAGTTGGTCCGAGCCCGGCAGAGGGAGATCAATTGAAAGCTTTGTATTAAAGTGGGTCTGAGCCCGGCGAGTGGAACCCGGGGTGAAGCGAAAATCACCCAAGAAGGTTTTGTGTTGCAGTGGGTCCGAGTCTGGTGGAGGAGGACCCGGGGTGAACTGAAAGTCACCCCAGAATTTGTATGTGTGAAATCCTAAGAAAGGAACTTTAATGTTTGTCGTATTGCATTAGGCTCTCTGAAAAAGAGACTTTAAATGGCAAAGAGATTTTGGCACAGAAGGCCATGATATTGAAGTATTTGAACTGCACCCTCATGCTAGAGAAGTCAGAGCGTGTGTTAAGCTCGAGTGTGCAGCTTTGTCCAGTGCTGAAAACGTAGGGAAGGGAAGCCAACAGCTTGAATATCCTGGCATATCATTTCTTGAACACTTTTCTTTTGCACACTATTTGTATTTAGAGGTAAGGATTGGCTATAGCTTTATTAGCATAGGCCCTTTTATTTTGATAAGACACCACTAGGACTGCGTTATTATTTGATGGTTGTAGCTTGCTCCCATCTTTAGATTTAGGTTTAGATAGGCATTTTTCATACTCAATTGAAGTTCAATAAACACCCTTGGACTGTGATCACTTGTGTCTGTCTTACTGTTTGATACCATGCCTTCCTTACAGACCATGTTGATCCAAGATGGTGAAACCTCTCTTTTGGTCTAAACCTTTTCTCTGGGCTACTCCGACTCCACCACCTTCTCATCTCTGCCTTCTTCATAAGGACTTCAGTGATCATCAGTACCCTGGTTTGAGAGGGTCTGTCTTAGAAGCACTAGTTCCCCAGGGACCACCCTGGGGAAGGTGTTGTTCTTCCTCAGGGGGATCAAGGGGAGCAGCTTCCTGGGCTGGGTCACATACTGTTGCTGTGGAGACACACAGGCAGACAGCTAAAACAAACCATCTCTATCTGGACTGAGACCTCTGTGGAATCTGACCCTAATATGACATCCATTTGCTGTGGCTGTTTAATTGTGTGGTCCCAGTGCCCACCATGGCATAAGCAGATATGGCTTATATTTGGAGTTTAACTTGCTGTCAGGTTGAGTAGGATACACAATTATTATAGTTTGAACCAGACATGGCGATTAAAATGCCACCTCTGTTGGAACCTTGTCATCCAGCAACTAGCAGAATGCACATGTCATTTTTGAACATGCATGTTGCACTAATGTGCCAGATGCTGGGGATGTCAGGAGAATGTATCTGAAAAGCCACATGAATGCACTATGATTTTGGCATAGACCATTATGAAAGGGGTTCAGATCAGAGACCTCCCTTCCAGAAAATAAATACTTGCAACATTTTATTTTTAAAAATAAAAAGAAATTAGGCTACCCTGCCCTCATCAGATGACATTCTACCACAGTCCTCTCCAACAGTACATCCTTCACTACTCATCTTTTGCGACATCCCCACCGCCTTTAACACTGTTGCTCATAGAGCCCTTCTCAACACCCTTTTGCTGCACAAGACCTCCCTTGTACACCTACAAAGGTATGATATCCCTATTTGTGCCATATAAATATTGCATAAGCATGGAAACAACTTCTGCTGCCTGTGAATCCCCTACCACTCTATCTTCAAGGAATATTTTGTTCCCTAAGCCTATGATTTGTGTCACTTTTTTCTAATTACAACTCCCTGTTTCTTCGCAAAACTAGGTTCATAAATGCCAAATAAATTGGAGGTAATTTAGGGACTGATTCATGGAAGTGTTTTATAATGGCACAATCCCATAGGAAAACGTTCCATGAATCAGGCCCTTAGTCTTTCCCTCTTTTCAATACCAAAGTGAGTTTTACAGTGGCTATTGTATCAATATTATTTTGTTTGTCTTTTGAAAAGCGTGTCTCACAGAATTCTGATGCCTGCCCACTGTTCATTTATAAACTATGTATCTTGCATCTCTAATGGAAAATCTGGAGTTAAGTGGATTTATAATAGAGGTAATGGAGACTTCATATGACATATCAAGAGAGGGGCTGATGCAGAGACCCATATTTGCATATGTTAATCTAGCAGGTTTCTCAGTTAATAGGGTAGCACGTACGGTTCTACCTGCACTTTAGCTACAATATATTGAATCAGTAAAGTTCCATAACAAGTGCAGTTACTCAACTTACTACTCTTAATTCACGGTGTATTTCGCAGCTTGGAATATCTTGCCAGATGCCATTTTCCTTTGTTTTCCGTTTAGTAGGTATCATATGTCACTGGCTTATCGGACAAGAAGGTTGTGGTTGTCTATGATATTATGCAATATATTTTTTTCAAATGCACTTGAAGCCAAAGAGTTTATACTCCTTGGTCCATAGTTCTTCATCACAGTCATCCTCTTTCATCCCAGTTCTTGATCACAATCCTTTCTCATACATTGTACTCCTTCTTTGTCCTCTTTTTTCCTCCTTTGTTGTACTCCTGCTATTTCATTATAGTTCTTATTCATCATAGTACCACTCCTTTGTCACAGTCCTTTTATGTTATAGCCCCCACAGTTCTCATTCATCACAGTCCCACTTCACTGCAGTCCTTCTTCATCACAGTATTTCTCTTTCATCAAAGTACTTCAATAAAGTCCTTCTCCTTCATCACATACCTTATTTATTTTAAACCACAGACCTAGCTCGAGCGCAGTGGAGCGCTGTACAGAGTGTGTGTAGCCAGCGTTTAGGCTGGCACCTTCTTCTTCTCCTTTGTTATAACCTATTTCCTTCACCACAGTCCTTCTCCATTGTCAAAGTACTTTCCCTTCATCACAGTCCTTCTCCTTCCTCAAAGTCTTTCACCTTTGTCTTTCTCCTTTGCCCCAGTCTTGTGTCATTCCTTCTCCATCTTTTCAGTACTTGGTCACTGTCCCTTTCCTTGATCACATTCCTTCCTCAATCCTTCAACCTTGTCATAGTCCTTTGTCACAGTCCTTCCCCTTTGTCACAGCACTTTATTAATCAAACTCACTCTTCTTTTGACTGAGTCTTTCATCACAGTCCTAGTCTTTTTTGAAAAGTTCTCCCCCTTTCTTACACTTCATCATCACAGCCCTTCTACTATGTCAGTCATTCATCATTGTCGCTCCTTCTTCTTCAGTGGTTCTTTTCCTTCATCAGTTCTTATTCTACATCCTGGTATTTCTCCATTGCCCTAACCAGTCTCTTTCAACCTAGTCCTTCACGTTCACCATAGACCTTCACTATGTTCATAGTCGCTTTTCCTTTGTTGCAGTCCTTCATAACACTCCTTTTACTTCAAGACAATCCTTCTCCTTCATCAAAGTGGTCGTTGATCACAGTCCTTCCCCTTTGTCATAGTCTGTCTACTTTATCACAGTCCTTTGTCATGGTCCTTCTTCATCACAGTCATTCTCCTTCATCACATTCCTACTTAATCAGAGTCCCTCACCACAATGCCTCTTCAGCACATTCCTTCATCACATTATTTCCTTGTTAGAGACTTTCTCCATTGTCATAGTCCTTGATTGCCGTCCTTCTCTTGTTTATTTCTATTTATTATGTATATAGCGCTGAGACAAGACCCATAGGTATAGGAGATCTAACAAGACACACTAAAAAAACATAACCAGAGGCACTAGGCTCAGGGCAGAGAGTAACTGAGGAGAAGTAACTGAGGAGAAGAAATCAATGGAAAGACATGTCTTTAAACCACATTTGAATCTGATAAGGGAACGGCAGGACCTCCGATCAGGTGGGAAGGCATTCCAGCATTTGGGTGCAACATAGGGAAAAAACCCTTGAGCAACCAGAGTCAATTTGGCCCTAGGTACATGCAGAAGAAAGTAGTTGTTGGATCTGAGCACTCTACGTCCAGGCAAGCCTATTGAACAGGTGTAGTGGGCTTGCGCCATAGAGACATTTCTGAGTAATAGAAAGCAAGAGGAAGGTAATTCTGGCACTCACCGGAAGCCAGTGCAATGCTTTCCTAGTCCTCCCGAATGTGATCTTTCTTCCATAGGCCCCAAACACTGCTCAGACTGCTGCCTGTGAATCCCCAAGCACGCTATCTTCAAGGACTATTGTGTTACCTAAGCCTATGATTTGTATCACTTCTTTCTAGTTACAACTCCCTGTTAAAATAACATAATAGTGGAGGTAATGTAGTATTTTCCTCATTCCAATACCAAAGTGAGTTTTACAACAGCTATTTTGTCTATATTATTTTGTTTGACTTTTGGAAAGCATGTCTCACAGAATCCTCATGACTTCCAACTATCCAATTTTAATCTGTGTATCTTGTATCTCTTATGGAAAATCTGGCGTTAAGTGGGTTGATGATGGAGGTAACGGATACTGCATATGACATATCGAGAGAGGTGTTGCTCGTAAGTGGGCCAGCTCTCCTTTACCAATGCCTTGCAGCAAGCTGGAATATTAGTCCAGTATAGCGCCAATTATGGCTCTGATCATGATGGCGCGATTATTGTGATTTAGAAAAGGTCTGAGCTCGGCTGTCAGTTTAAGGTGATAAGAGGTGGATGAAACCAGACTTTTAGCATGCATCTTCGTTTTTAGTTCTTTGCCCAGTAATCCCAAGAGTCTTCACTCTGGAGAGTGTGGTGATAGAGCATCCTGCATTTCGAATTTTACAGAATTCAGGACTCTGCTTTTTCATCTGAGAGGCCATGCCCATTATCATAAGCTCCATTTTAGAGTCGTTTAGGTCTAGGCCATTATCCATAATACAAATCTCGATGAGAGAGTATGCTGCTTTGATGGTTTCCTTATCTTTAGCGTAGCCCCCAGAAAGCGGTATGAGACACTGGGTAGCATCAGCGTGATTCGTGTAAAGTACCTTGTTCTTATCAAGCAGTTCGAATAAAGGCTTGGTAAAGATGTTAATAACATGGGGGACAAACATGCTCCCTGAGGAACTCTGCATGTCACCAAAAAATCCGTCGCCATGACATAGGCCATCTCTTCCATAACAGTGCTTTATGTTTATCATAGTCATTTTACTTAGTCACAATCCTTTTCTTTCATATTCCTTCCTCAAAGTAATTTCCTTCAATAAAGACTTTCTCCTTCATCACAGTCCTTATTCTTTTCACAATTCTCTTTCTTCATCAAAGTCATTCTCCACTATAACCATCCTTCTACTTTGTCACTGACCTTCATAAACGTCCTTCACCTGCAGCAGAACCCTTCTACCTTATCACACTCGTTCATCGCAGTCCATCTCCTATTTCACATCCTTTTTTGTTCATCAGAGTCTGTCTCCTTCATCATAGACCTTCTTTGCTACATTTGTTCTGCTTTGTCAAAGTCCTGCTAGTACATCACAGTTCTTCCTCGTAGCCGCCCTGCTTCATCACAATCCTTCATCATAATCAGCACTCCAGATAAGATGTGTACAGGGACTTTTTACACAGTACATTCTCATGGAAACTCCATAATAATGTTTTTCTTGCGTACGATTTACGCTAGCTAATCATATCAGTTGCTTGTGAATTCCCAGCCACTTTTCTCCAGTAGATGGCACTGAAACACTTCAGCAAATGCAAGTCTTGTGTGAAGACTTTGTAGTGTCATATATTTGAGAGTGATAATTCAGGCAGGCTGCAGAGAACGTGGCATGGCCTTGAACAAGACCTTCTAAATGTGACCTTAACACAAATGTAACAAAATGCCAGCTACCCTGCCCACAACGTTTAGTTACAAACATGTGTTCCTCTGCAGTGGGCACCTACAGTGCAGTACATTTTCACAAAAGTTGGGCCAATTTCAAGAGTCAGACCTGGCAGGCAACATAAGAGGGTATGCCAAGCAGGGGTCAAGTCCTAAGTGGGTGGACTCATCAACAAACGCAATGAGATGTGACCTCGCCAGAAATGAGCATATTAAGGTGAAATATGCACAATTCATTAAATTGACTTTGCATAACCATCCGACTTGGACAGAACGAACAGCATTTACCTTTCATAAAATCAACACACACACACAACAAAGAGGGGATATTTTCTTCTAATTGTGTTTTTAAAAACGTTAAAAGGTGTGCATGTTTTAAACTCCAAGAACCAATTCAATTGTTTCCCCTGGAACTTGCAGTACCGAAATGGGACATTTCACCTTCATTTTATTTTATTTTTTAGCAGGTTAGTCGGGTTATATAGTGCAGTTGCCAAGTGTCTGCCCTACAAACCGGAATACTGCAGTTCGATCCCTGAAGGTCGGCTTTAAGTCATATAAATTCAAAGTGGGTCCAACCTCTGAAAAAATGGGTGATTTTGTGTACCCTCGTCTTGAGCCCTGAAGCCAAGATTGGTTCTTTTGTTGTTGACAGCAGCGATGGGTGGTGCAATTTCTTTTCCAAGTACTGAGCAGGCAAGTACAAGTTGCTCAGCTCAGTACTACGTGTGTAGCAAGCCGGCAGTGCTTCTCCATTAATGGCATAAACTGTTCTGCATTGTCTGTGGACTAAAAATGTGTTTTATGTGTGATTTACGCTCAAAATGAAAGTGGATCTTCCAGGAGGGAGCCCATTCTGTTCAGCTTCAAAAGTACTTTATGAGGCAGCTTTAAGCTTTTGACTCGTTTCCCTTTTTGCTGCACTAGATTCAAATGTGCGGCACATGCCCCACAAGGAAGTAAAGGCAAATGAGTCCCAGCTAAGGGCACAAATGTCAGGAAGCCATCACATACTCATTTGCCACAAAACGATTATCTGCAAAAACACTAAGATGTGCATGCCAAATGGCACTGCAGTGTAGACGTGCCCTAGAGCCACCTGGCTGCAATAGTGGCATTCTCAGAAAAGCGAGTATCCATCCACAACTAAACACACACACACACACACACACACTGCCCCCCCTGCCCCCCCCAAGATGTAATTTCCCTTGACTAGCTAGGCAGTAGTTATGAAATCGTCATTAAAGAACAAGCCATTGGCTTACTCGTACATTTTACTTTTCTGTCACCATATTTTTTGAGCTTATAACTTATTGAATATTGATTAATACTCCCCATCCAGCATTAATATTGTGTACTATCATCCCAATCGGATAATGTTTAAGTGCAGAACATGTCCGCTGAAAGGAGAGCAGACCTCTGATTAAAGCGTGAGGGCACTGGAAGGAAGCACCAATGTGGAACAGAATGGAGCAGATTTTTTAAAGTTTCTTAGTGTGCGTAGCTATCATTTTATTACGAGCCTTACAATTCATTTAGAAAACCCACTTTAATTTTTTAAGGGTCACAGCAATTCGAAAATGAGGGTTGGTTTTGACCTATGAGACAAAGCACTGTGAAAAATGGAATGTGGCGCCGCGCTAGAAAAGAGAAGGCTAGGCAGGAGCTGTGAACAAGTACTGATCGGAAGGGGAAACTGGAATGAGCAAAGTAGCCATCTAAAGAATGGAGGGGTACAGAGAAGGGGAATATGGTGAGCAACTGTAGCAGAGAGAGGGGTTGGCCGGACCACATAAGAGAAGGAAGGGTGAGACAGAGAGCTGAACAGATAACATTCCGAGGGGGATAAGAAGCAGCCACATACACATTGCTCTCAGCCTGCCGGGTGCAAGGCAGTAAGACTCACATTAATGACCTGGCTCTCCTTGAACTTAAAGTTCAAATGACTTAGACTGGATGAATCATTTATAAGACCACAGCAGGAAAACAGCTGGCTGTCTAAACAATGTTGAGGCTAGGACCATCAGAATAAGTTGTCACTTGAGCGATACATCTTGGGGAAGTCAGAAAGGTTTACTTTGATAAAAAGGGGATTAGGATCCTTTGTATGAGGGGATGGTTGGATATTGAAGTGTTTCCGAACAGCATTGTTGGAAAGCAGCATTATGGGTAAGGAAGATGATGGGTTTGCACTGTGTGACTGGAGGGTGATAGCAAGGCACTTGAGCTAGTTGGCACTACAGCTGTTTTCTATGGCATGCTTTGAGGAAGAGATAAACTTAAGGACCAGAGGTGGGAAGTAGTTGGAAGGCATTTTGATTGTTGAAACCGAGAACTGTTAACTCGAAGCGTCACACATCTGAAACTTTGACAGCCATGGATACAAGCCTTGCAGGCAGAACACACACTGTTCTTCCCCCTCAACCGTTCTTGCCACCAACTTCTCCCCTTACCCCACCCACCCAAGGCTAATGGGGTTGCATAGTGTTTTGGTCACAGTGTTTTGGTATTTTCCCCCCAGGTAACCTGCAAAAGTTATTTTTGTTCTTTGCTCCAGCGGTTGCTGGGAATCTGCCCCCAGGGGTTGGGCAGATTGCGATGCATGCCTTAGTACCAACATGCAAGGGCAAGCACAAGACCACCTAGCAGCTCAAGTGAACAGGGAAAACTGTACACACAGCTTGTAGGTGGTAGTAATGATTCACTGACACATGCATGATGCACTTCCGAAAGTCTGCAATCCTTTCCAACTCTCTATTCCACTGCTTTCTTCAAAGGAACATATATCGTATGTCTGCATTAACATATGCTCTACACAACAAGCCCCATCTAAAACATGCCTTTGTATTCCACTTCACCTCCCTCTCATGTCTGTTCCCATTTACTATTAATGGCTTAGGGTTTTGTGTCTTGCCACATAAAACCAAACCACACATATCACTTTAAAAGTTCATTAATCCACCTCTGTACTTCTATGCTTCTAAAGTGTCATCTGCTCACAGTCAGTGCATTCTCCATATGTATCTTTTCACAGCTCCCACCAGATGGTCAGGCTTTGCCTTCAGGCCCTTTTCTGTCACCCGGCTGTGCGCCTACCACCAAAAAAAATGCACCTAGAACATAGTTTCTAGCCAACCTGCAGATTCATTGTGTAATTTACTGTGGCTCCACTCACTGTTCTTTGGGGTGGACAGCTTACACATCAGGAAAAGATGAGTGGCCAGAAACTCTCACTATCTTAAGGAGGGGACTCAGAACACCAACCAGGTCTAATCCAATGTAATTGTTACTGTACCTGCACATCTGCATCACTGACCCTCTCACCATCCAACTGCATCACCTTAGCCAGAGCGCTAGTCCTTTCCAAAGTTGACTACTGCAATGCGCTATACTTGGGAACCAGTCAGAAAAACATCAACAAACTACAAGTCATACAAAACAACGCCTTGCGAGCAGCCCTGAACATACCCAAACAAGAACACATCTCGGACGCCAGACGCACCTGCCATTGGTTATCCATACCACAAAGAATTGAATATAAAACCATCTCACTCACACACAAATGCCTAGCTAACCAAGCACCCAGATACCTATCCGACAACCTCAAGCACCACACCCCAGCGCGCCCTACCAGATCAGCTCAAACACACTGCTTAAATATCCCAAGATTTAAGCTCCAAAAAGCAGGTGGCTCCAGCTTCCCCGTGCTTGCCTCCAAACTTTGGAATTCACTTCCACTCGAGCTGAGATCAGAACCGTCCTTTCACAGATTTAGACACAACACCAAAACTTGGCTTCTATCCAAAGAAACTGCCTAGCCCTACCGCACTAACATGCACCAAGACTGTAAATTTGTAAATATGTAATCGATTTGTACATCTCTGCTGCATTATTCTTGTTGTATTCATTATTCTTGTTGTATTCATTGCAAGCGCCTGGATGCCCTAGGGCCAGGCGGCGCTATACAAATAATAAACTAAACTAAACTAAACTAAACTGACCCAAAATCAAAATCCCAAGTATCCACCAGTTGATTACTCAACATTTAAGAAAACAAAAACAGAAGACAAACAAAAAGCATTTCAGAGCTGCCTATTGCATTTCCATGATGGCCGCTTGTTCGTTGGGTGAAAAAAAATATTTGTTCAGTTGAACTGCAGATTTAAACTGATCCTATATGAAATTAACATCAGGATCATATATTGCAGGTTCTTTTGGAATGTTCCTCCACAAGAGTTTACAGAGATCTTACATTCTCCTTTGTCTAGTGTTCACTGTTAAGCAGTCCTGGCTTTTAAGCTTGCGTAACTTGGCATTCTGGTACTTGTAGGCCAACCTTTATATAAAGCAAAATAACAGAAGGACTTTCCAGAATGAAAAAAAAATAGCAGAAGTGAAAACCTGTTCTAATACCAATCAACTAAATGTATCTGAAGGGGCAGAGTACAACCGCTTAACAGAGGTGTACCTGCCCACTTCCATGTATTTAAATGGGCTTGCAGTGCCTTTCTCAGACTTATGTTCTATGGCATAACTTTGTGTGGTTTTGTGCATTCCATAGTCTAATTAGTCAGGTACTTCTTCTTTAGGACGTGCCCCATGATTATGATGTTATATGTAGCATTATCGTATTACAACATGCATCTGTTCCTGGCCAAGAAGTGTGTTGTTCTGTAAGCTTGGGGCATCCTGCTCAGATGCAGCATGAAGAGGCAGAGAGCCAGCAGGTAAGAAAGACTTAGCTGTATTGTACATAATGTCACAAGTACCAGTTACTTTTCAGGTTACATGTTATCGGGAGCACACCCGCCAGCCATCCTCAGGCTTACGAGCTCGGGGTTGTAACTGCCAATTTCAGAACACTCATGCATCATCACCCATCCAACATTCACTGAGGCGTCATTCATTTAGTCAACTACATTCTCACAGCATGCAATCATGACCAGCAGGACACTAGTTCAAGGAGATTGCACTCATGCACTTGACTCCGAACAAGACAAAATAAACCACATTACCTTTATATTTATTAACACTGCAAGACACAGCAAAGCACTTGCTGGACACCAAGCACAGCCATGAGGAATGAGGTCCCCTCTATCAGGTACTTTATTGGATCCAAGGGCCTGACCCACTGCTGCACGATATTGTTTGGCTTCTAACATTTTCCTATAGTTTTAACTTTATGCACCTATTAGATGTTGTACTTTTTACTCTCTTATTAAGCAGAAAACTCATTTTTACTCTCTTGAAATTGCATTTACGCTCTAATTATAAAAATAGAGAGTAAAATACTCTCACCTCAAAATCTTACGTGGAGCACTGATCATAATCCTTCTCCTTTGGCTCAGTCCTTCTCCTTGGTCACAGTCCTTCTTCCCCACAGTCTTCCTCCTTTAACACAGTATTTCTCCTTCATTATCTTCCTCTCCTTCATTGTCACAGTCCTTTTCCTTTGGCACAGTACTTCTTCTTCACTGTCATTCATTTTCACTGTCCATCATCATTGTCCTTCTCCTTCAAAACAGTCCTTCTCCTTAACCACACTCCCTCATTACAGTTCCTCACCTTTGACACAGTCCTTCTCCTTCATCAGAGCCCTTCTACTTCATCATAGCCTTTCTTCAACACAGTCCTTTGACTTTGACACAGTCCTTCGCCATAGTCCTTCTCCTTGGACAAAGTCCTTTATCAGTCTTCCTTCATCACAGTCCTCCCCCTTTGTCCCAGTTCTCTCCTTCATTATAGTTTGTTCTCTTTATCATATTCCTCCTTAATCACAGTCTTCCATCAAAGTCCTCCTTCTGCACAGTCTTGCTTCATCATGCTCCTTCTTTGTCACAGTCCTTCTCCTTCTTCACAATCCTTCTCCTTCATCACAGTCATTCTCCTTCATCACAGTCCTGTTAAGTCACAGTTGTTCTTCACAGTGCTTTTCCTTCATTAGAGTCCTTCATCATAGTCCTTTGCCTTCATCAGTCATTCCCCTGCATCACAGCCCTCCTCCTTCACCATACTGCTTATCCTTCATCACTGTCCTTCATCACAGTCCTTCTCACTAGAGTCCTTCTCCTTCATCAAAATTCTTCTCCTTCCCAGTACTTCTCCTTTGTCACAGACCTTCTCCTTCAACACAGTCCGCCTCCTTTGTCACAGTCCATTGTCATTGTCACAACTCTTCACCTTTGTCATCATTGGCCTCCTTTGTCACTGTCCTTCTCCTTTTTCACTGTCTTCAACTTCGGCAGTCTTTATCCTTCATTGCAGCACTTTGTCCTTCTCCTTTGTCACAGTTCTTTTGCTGCAAACTTTCTCCTTTTTACAGTCTGTCTCCTAAGGCACTGTATTTCATCACTTTACTCATTTACCAATACCTCTTCATCCATGTCCTTGCCCTTCTTCCTAATCCTTCTCCTGGTTCTAGTTATTTTCTTTCATCCTTGTCCTTCCCCTTCATGCTTGTCCTTACCCTTTGCCATGGCCCTTCACCCTTGTCATGGTCCTTCACCTTTATTATAGTCTCTCTTCTTTGACACAGCCCTGTATCACAGACTGAGTCCTTTTGACAGTCTTTCTCCTTTGCCACAATCTGTCTCCATTGTTACAGTCACTCTCCTTTGTCACAGTCCTTCTCCTTTGACCCCGCCCTTTTCCTTAGAAAGTCTTTCATTACATTCTTCCTTCATCAGTACTTCTCTTTCATCATATTCCTTCACCTTCATCCTAATTCTTTTCCTTGACCCCATTTTTTTCCTTCATATTAGTGCTTCTCCTTCATATTTGTCCTTCACATTTGTCATGGTCCTTCACAGTTATAATAGTCCTTTTCTTTGTCAAGCTTTTCTTCTTTATCGCAGATTTTGATCACATACCTTCTCCTTTGTCATAGATCATCTCCATTGTCACAGTCCTTCTCTTTTATCAGTCCTTCTCCTTCATCTTGGTCCTTCACCTTCATCATAGTCATTCAGCTCCATCATAGTCCCTCTTCATTGTCATGTCCCTTCTGTTTAATCACTCCTTCATCAGTCCTTCTCATTTCTCAGTCCATCGTCTTCATCTCGTATTTGACCTTCATTTTAGTAATTTCCCTTCATTCTTGTCCTTCACCTTCTTCATAGTCATTCAACTTCATTATAATCCCTCTTCTTCTGTCACAGGTCTTCTGCACAGTCCTTCTCATTCATAATAGTCTGTCTCCTTCATCACACTCCTTTTCCTTCATCAAAGTCCTTCTCCTTTATCATAGTCCTTTTCCTTCTTCACAGTCCTTTTCCTTCATCACATCCCATTATACTTCACCCGATTAAGACAGTCTCAGGAACAGCTACTCAGTCAGTCTCCCGCTCTGTCACCCTTCTTTGTATTACTTCATCTATTCAAAGGGGCTCAGCACGAGTTGGGCGGTAGCCATTAAATGCGGCAGTAACACTATTACCACCGCATTTAAGGGTCCACCCAAGCATGAGTCTTGCAGCATTTACCTCCCCAGCTCTTAGAATTAGCATAGTGCTATTATTGCGCGCTAATTGCGCCGAAAATGCCCCATAAATTATGACCCACAATCCCTGACAAAGTCTGAAATTTAATGGAAAAAACACAATTTTTACTTTGTCTGGGATTGTGGGTAATACATTCTGGGGCTATTCATGCAAGTCAGACCTCTGTGGATTCCCACGGGTGTCTTCTTTTCGGAAATGCATGGGATACCCTGTTTTCCTTCGTGGCTTTGACACCCTAGGCCCAAATCTGTAGGTTGTCTCCCCAAACCTTTTGGGGTTACCAGTGGTTTAGCCTTTTCCCTTTGTGCCCAGGCAGGTGCACCCACACATGTGAGGTACCGTTTACGTTGGGACACCTGTGGGAATGCGGGAAGGTAGGACATGTGGTGTTGGCAGCGTGTTTCGGTGGGTGGCAAGAGGGAAATGTCTGAAAATTGTAGTTTTTTCACCACATTTCAGACTTTGCAGGGGATTGTGGGTAATACATTCTGGGGCGATTCGCGCAAGTCAGACCTCTGTGGATTCCCACAGGTGTACTCTTTTTGGAAATGTATGGGTTTCCCTGTTTTCCTTGGTGGCTTCGACACCCTAGGCCCAAATCTGTATGTTGTCCACATGAGCAAAATCTGCTCTGCTGAAAGGCTTGGGGTTACCAGTGGGTTAGCTTTTTTCCTCCCAAACATGTGAGGTACCGTTTTTGTTGAAACAATTTCACAGATAATCTATTGTCAGGGTGGATCGGAAGAAACAGTGCAAAAGATCACATCCCTGTATGGTTTATCTCTCGAATGGTTTCGACGTGTAGTGGTAGTAAACACAACGTCTTCCTCAGGAGGTAGATGTTACCATTCTGTAAGAGAACACACAAATACATGGCTATAAACTACTACCTAGAAAATCCAAGTCAGTGCTGACTGCCTGCAAAATACAATTTAAAAGAGAACGACTGCTGAAAGCAGCCCAACATTTTTTTAGAACTACTCTTTGGGATCATATATACCATATACCAAATAAGCATATAGGTATCCCACTCTAACAGCTATATAAACCAGAGCGAAAGGGTTAGTGACTCCCAAAAGAAGACCGCGCATAGTGGTGGAGAACCTTCAGGGCCATAGTGAATCTGCGACAAGTGTATAAACAAATACAGAATATGTATGTACATGTAAGTGTTCGGCATGCCACAAACTAAAGCCTAGCATCAAAAGGATTAGTACTAGACTGACCTTATGGCTGCCAAATGGCTGAAATGGTCATAGCGATGTAATGCGATCAAATTTGCTTGAACAATCAGGATCAATTCCTGGCCTGAAACAAAAAAGCTGACATGCACTAAGTGAGATGGAACAAGGTTAGCGTTCTAACTCAGGTGCATGTGACTAAAGAAGGGATGGTGGCTCACCTGGAGGGCACCCTATGGACTTTAGGGAAGGACAAGACTGCATGTGTTTGAAAATGAGGAGGCAGCACAGCGTAGCCCGACAAATCGATGTAGTCTGTAAATCACTGCAACAAATGGCAGAAAAAGGCAGTAAAAATACTAAGTGGCTGGAAATGACCCAAAAGTACCTAATAAGGATGCAACCTCTAAATTAATTAAATCTCAAGTGCTCCGGTTCAATAAGGGTCCACAGCGGGGGTCAAGAGAGTTATGGCCATTCAAAAATGAATGTACGGCATTCACGTGAGTACCCATAAAATGTGCATACTTAAAGTATGCAAAACTGCAGGAAACTAACATCCAAACTACGGCACGTCTCTAGAGCAATAACAGATTCCACAGCTAAAGTATACATTGCAGAAAGGTGGGCCGCACGCTCACCTGCATCAAACAGATGCCATATCTGTTAAATCACCCGCGCAGAAGGAGTCAAGAAGACTGGCTCTGTTCCAAATTCTTTTGCCAGTCGAAAACGCCACGCATGCGTGTAGGCACTCTACACAAAAGGGGCTGGCGGCAGCCAACCATGAGTCAAGGTCTCTTTAAATCGGAAGGAATGTAATGCTGCGCATGCCCGTAGTTGCACGAAATACACATGAATAAATTGGAAGCTGCCGATTGAGCACCAGCTGAATTCTGGGAGTGGTAGTGCAGCTAAATAGATTATAAATGAATGAAAATTAATGAAAATTAAGAGCTGCCAGCTGCGCGCCAAATGGAATCCAAGGGTGGCAGTGCAGCTAAGTGGATTGTGACTGGATGGAATGGTCAGTGCTTATGACGCTGGCTGAAAAGTATAAGCAGAAAGGTACCAATTAGGGAGCTACCGATTAAACACCGGATAGAGGGGCTGGCAGCAGCCAACCCTGAGTCGAGGTCTCTTTGAATCGGAAGGAATGTAATGCTGCGCATGCCCGTAGTTGCATGAAATACACATGAATAAATTGGAAGCTGCCGATTGAGCACCAGCTGAATTCTGGGAGTGGTAGTGCAGCTAAATAGATTATAAATGAATGAAAATTAATGAAAATTAAGAGCTGCCAGCTGCGCGCCAAATGGAATCCAAGGGTGGCAATGCAGCTAAGTGGATTGTGACTGGATGGAATGGTCAGTGCTTATGACGCTGGCTGAAAAGTATAAGCAGAAAGGTACCAATTAGGGAGCTACCGATTAAACACCGGATAGATTCTGGGAATAATAATGCCGCTAAGTGGATTATAAATAAGTGAAAATAGAAATGAAAACTACCAGCTGGGCACCAAATGGATTCTGCAAGTGGTAATACAGCTTGGTAGATAGTGACTTAATAGATACTTCACTAAAAGTGGAAGCATCATGAAGTCTCTGAAAAATACACAGAGGCTGCCTCAAGCAGAGACAAGAAGGGTTGCTCTGTTGTGAATAATGTCTGTGAATATTGTATAAATGAAACAAAAACAGACAGAAACATGACAGTCGCTGGAGGCAAGAAAATATGGATTAGGTTCATGAACTGGGTACTCCTAACGAGCAAGACAAATTGTTAGGCGCCTGGAGAAGTCACTAGACCCGACGGTGAAAGTATCCGCAACTAGTAGTCAAGAAAACATAGATTTGCTGCACAACCAAAACGGTGGTAGCACATTGGAACAGGCAGAAAGAGACTCGCTAGCGAATATTGAAGTCCCACGAATCTAATGTATTGAGACCTTTGTGAAGTGTTCTTAAATTAAAGATCCACAGTTGTTCCTTATAGGACGATTTGTTAGCCAATTGTACTGTGTTGTTGGCAAAACATTTTTCTAAGCAAAACCAGATTAAGGAATCTGGGTTATGTCCCATTTCTACACAATGAATCAATAGTGGAGCCGATAAATTACGTGTTCTGATTTTTGAACGATGCTCATTGATACGTAGATGGACTTCCCTTGAAGTTTTAAAAACATACAAAAGCTGGCATGGGCACTGAATGGCGTAAATTACAGGCAGCAGATTAAAACATGAAGGAAACGAACAAGGATGTGGAGACAGAGAAGGTGTCAGTCAGTCAGAAGGTGCCAGTCAGATCAACTAAGTGCAGGTAAGGTGGGTTGGAGGGAAGGCACCCGCAGGCCAAGCAAAGAGGGCCTGTCGCCCAACAGGATACCATTGAATGTTGGTCAAGAATGGAGAAAGAAATCGAGGAGTAGCGCGTTTGTCTTGGAAGCAAGATACCGCGGCACAACACAGGTTTGAATGCCTATCCCGTGCTTAGAAACCACTCGCTGGTATTAAGCGCATTTTAAATTAACAATAAAAATAAATAAATCATGATTGGCTTAAAAGATCATAACTTCTCTTGAGAGTGCTAATGCATTTTAAAATCACCCCGGAGTACAATGAAATTCCCAGGATCACCTACTAATATTTCATCTCACTATGCCAAGGCTTTTACTAAAAGCGTAGATCCCATTTTGCAGTTAGCTTTGAAAACATCTGCCTATCTTCAGGTCCCACCCAAACTACAGCTGTCATGAACATGACTCATGTTGAGAA
This sequence comes from Ambystoma mexicanum, assembly GCF_040938575.1. Taxonomy (NCBI): domain Eukaryota; kingdom Metazoa; phylum Chordata; class Amphibia; order Caudata; family Ambystomatidae; genus Ambystoma; species Ambystoma mexicanum. The sequence continues at coordinate 1,034,035,534 of NC_090930.1, forward strand.
AACACATAAATGTTTTTAATGAACGCCATCCAAGTGGTTGTTTCCCTGCCAGTCTAGTCGGCTGTTTCATAATCAACTCCCTCACTGCAAGTGCAGTTCCATTGTGAGTGGCGCTTGCAGTTACATCATGCTCAGTCAGACGGAACCGCCAAGATTATTAATAGTACAAAATGTAACGCAGGTGCTGAGACGACATGCCCACAAGGATAAACTGGCAGTTAATGCTGTTGCCTTCATGGGCTTCTTTATTGATATGATATGCTTAAATATGCGTCTGTACAGCAATGTCTTTAATTTGGAAAGCCCGAAACTTCCTACACAAATGACTTAAAATAAACCAGTCGGTGCTTGTTCAGAAAGGTGAATACCATTGCGCATGCGCAGCCTTCTGTTTTCCGAATCTGTTTTGATTGGGCGTTAACACTTGCCTTTTATTTGTGCCGAATGTTCATCCTCGTGCTTAGCTAATGAAACAATTAATAAAGGTCAGCGTAATGACACCATCTTCACACTTGTGTAATCAATAAGTTTGGGAACAGAAATCGAAAGCGGGTGTCATTTAGCAGGGTGGCAAAAGGCTGCGGCAGTGTTTCTATTGCGGAATGGTAACATGTAAAATTAGCCTTTTTTGTTTATAGTGACTGCAAACTCTCTTTCAGGTTATGTAATGTAAAGTGGTCTTGTATAGCGCCCTTCTGTCAATAATGTTGTCATTGCCGTGCATGGATCGGTAAGAAAGGAGGGCAGGGTGCGTTAGTCGGATAGCTTGAATGCAGATGCCGAAACCTGTGACGTTTATGGATGCAGGTCGGAAGTACCCGTTACTTTTGTGCCAATATACAAATCTCGATGCTGTTTGTGGTTGGTACGGACGGGGCAGGTTAGTCGAATGGGTAGCCCCTGGATTGTGGAGTGTAAAAATGGACACAGTGATTGTTAATAGACGATGAATAGGGTCTGGGTCTGTCAAGTACACTAGACCTGATTGGTCATTTGAAGGAGTGTGGGTGGTGTAAGGATGCAAAATGATAGTGGTGAGGAGTCAGTGGAGGCATGAGAATGGATTGAAGGAGGAGGGGAGTAAGAGGGTTGCTTATTGGTTCTTTGTTGTAGATTTCACTGAGATTCATGTGCCGACCAGTGTCGCACAGCAGAGCATCCTTCAATAAAATTGGTTTCCCACAGATGGCAGTGTGAAGAGTTTCGCAATTGCTCGTCGTAACAGAGCCCAAGGTACTGTAATTCCCAAGGGCCCAAGGGCAGTAATTCTTGTTTTTTAATTTATGTGTTCTGAATGCTCCCTCCTCAGCGCCTCCTGTTTGTCACTGTCCCTCTCTGATGTGGTCAATTGCATCCATACGCGCTGGCTTCAGGTGCATCTGCACCACACAGTTGTGATTCCAGGTTGCAGACCTTTGTGTACCACTTTAATGACTCATTAGTATTTTGATCATCATACAAAGGGATTTTCAAGTTTTTGGAGCAGCACAAACTTGTCAAAGTGGCTGGTTGAGGCAATAGTAGCTACCTGGGCGGGCAAAGGTCAGCATGAAAACTAGAGCTAAGCTGTATTTTAATGCCCCCCTCCACTTAAAAAATCCCTACAAATCTACTTACATTTTTGGGATCCCATAGTTGTTGATTTTGCCAGCAATGGCAGTTCAAAGTAAAATATATGTTATGGCAGTGCATATATGTGAACCTTTACAAAACATATATCTATATTAATAAAAGTCCAAATCTGTGGGTTTGTGGCTTAGCGAAGCATTGTTCCTTATACAATTCCGCACCCTGTCAGCAAGCTACACCAAATTTTGCATAGTTACCTGTTAGCACTACGCAGACACTACTGACTAGGTGAGATTTGGACACCCCACCCCTTGCCCCGGATTTCAGCAAAAGTCAAAATTTGTTTGTGGGCTTATGACTTGGCGAAGGATTATTCCTTATACAATTCTACACTGTTTCACCAATCTGCACCACATTTTGCACAGTTACCGGTTAGGACCCTCTGGACATTTCTGGCCACATGACATTTGGACACCCCACCCCTTTCCCCAGATTTCAGCAAAAGTGAAAATTTGTTTGGGGGTTTGTGGCTTGACAAAGCGTTGTTCCTAATACAATTCCACAACATTTCACCGATCTGGAGCAAATTTTGCATAGTTTCTGTTAAGTCACTCCGGACATTACTAACTACATGACATTTAGACATCCCTCCCCTTTCAGCACCTTTGTACATGAGATGGTTGCCTGTAATTGGTGAAACGTCAATGTGGACGTGGAAGGACTGGTCTCGACATGGGGAACAAAGCTTGAGGTCCCATTGGAACAAAGGGACCTCAAAAACCACGTTTCAAGGCGCTAGGATGTATGCTTTCTTGAGATGTTTGTGCCACAATGCAACACAATGAACTACACCACGCCAGGGTGAGGCGACAGGCGGGGAGAGAGCACAGAAGGTCGCAGTATACAGCAGCACACCAACTCTCTCCTCCCCCAACATCTGCTCCGGAATATGTCTGCCAGCCACATGCGCCCATTTTCAATGCAGTTTACTTCAGGGTGCAAAGCACATTAAGATATAAGCGAATCTGAACGGCGACCTCCAGGATCATTGATTTTGAACAATTGACGAGAGTGTTATCATGTCTGTCTACAGAACCCGTTCAGAGAACAAGCACTTTTTGCTAGTCACCTATAAAAGGTATACTTGATACATATGAATGTGTTGCCTTTCACCTTTCCTTTCCAGATGCCATCAATTTGTCTGGGCAGGGTCCTTGAGGTCTGGCTCCATTCCATGTCAATTCTATCTCTCATGTTATTTAACACCTATATTAAACCACTGGGAGACATGGTGCTAAGTTTAGGAATCTCCATCTATCAGTTTGCGGGCTTTGCGGAATGTACCCAACTCCATCTTTGGTTGTTATTATTGGTCGACGTCCATTGCCAAAGGACCTGTTTCAGTGACATTGAGGTTTGGAAGTCTAACTTTTCTTTGAAATGTCATCCACCTAAGACCAAGTTCATTGTTTTCCCTTCTTCCTCCTCTCTTCCCACTGTACCACATTGGTGCTCTGTTGTGGCCCTTTGGGTATTGTGCATGCAATGGATGGGGATGCAGAATAACTCAGACACCAAATAATCAAACCTACTTAAAAAGATGCAAAGGTGCTGTTTTATTAACAATTATCTAAAAAAGGGAGTTACAGCAGACATCAACGGACGTTCTCAGCGCATTTCTCATAAAACATCTTTAAACACAAAAATGATGTGGCAAATAATAAAAACCTACAAGGGATTCTTATAGGTTCCAGAGGAACATCTAAGTATACTTTCTATAAGGGCTGGGATTGGGATTGGCCATCTACTCTCAGGTCGACAACGTATGCCTACCTCTAAAACATGTCATCTTTCACACTATTAAGTACACTGTATATCATTATACGGCCCTCTACAACTGGTTGGCAGGCTCGTGCCATGTCTGGTACATTCGGTTCACTTAGCAGCATGTAAGCTCATTCACAGGTGCCAGGAGGTGGACTTGACTTTACCTCGCCACCCAATTAGCCCAACATCTCTCATCATTCAAGCCTTCTGCCATGCAGATTGTCTTTGAACTTGGACTTGCAAAGTATCCTTATCTGTGGGAATATATGGGAGTACAGGCTTTCACTATCATTGTTCTAGGACTCCACACTGAACTCTATATCCATCCTTGGTTCAAGTGACAGGAGACCACGATTTGGTCCATTTTGCAGCATTTAAATGTCTTAAATGAATAAAACCTGACACGCTTGGTGTTCTTTGTTTACACCTTAACAAGGGATAATTCAGCTTCACATGTTCACTGCCTTCAAGAATAGATAACCGGCCTTGACTGCTTCAGCTTTTGATACCTGGCCAGACAACTTCGCCATTTGTTTCCACAATCTCGGCTTATTCTTGCTGCAACACAGTTCTCACCCTTTCCTCTCTATGGGTCAGGGCTTACTAATTTCATGACACTGATGTCCAGTTTCTATAAAATGGCTGCTTCGCCTGCGGTCTATTCACTACATATAGCCAGCTTCTACGATCACTTAGTCTACTTGCGTAGGGTGGATGAAGGCCTAGACCAGATGAAGATGTAGCGCACGCGAGGGATTAAAGCAGACAAACGTTTAGAACGGATGAATTACACAGACCGTGTGGGTGCGTAGAACAGATAAGCATGTAAAATGGACGAGCACCAAATGCATATAGAATGTGGGGAATGGACCAATGAGCGGAACGGGATGTACGACCTGAGCAGAGGAATGTGTAGAGCGGAAGACCGCATAGAACGGACTAATGAGTAGAGCCGTCAAATAAATAGAACAGACGAGTTCATATGAGCGAATGAGTGCATTTGAAAAAGAGGTACGCGGAGAGGAGGTGTGCGTAGAGGGGATGAATGCATAGAGGGGATGAGTGTGTAGAGGGGATGGATGCATAGAGGGGGTGAGTGCGTAGAAAGAATGAGTGCACAGAAGGGATGAGTGTGTAGAGGGTATGAGCGCGTAGAGGGGATGAATACGGACCATATAACCCATCATATCATACCACCACGCTTACTCTCTCCTTTACACCACCACTCAGATAGAACACAGAGATACTATGACACCATTCGGTATAACTGTTCTCATACCAACATTCTCCGCAGACTCCACATCATTCTAAGTAATCACTGCTGGTTACTCACCCCCAGCCAGGCGTTCTCCTCAGGCCTAACGCAACCACATCCGGTCTGGATATTTCCTGCCAGAATGAACACATACTCCAGATCTCTCACCCACCACACTAACGCTAAAAAGCAGCTATGACAGGAATACCGCACCAGCTGCACACATACCCGGTGCCCACTAGCACCTTAACTTTCTCTACTCTCTCTACTGACCTGAACTTCGGTTCCCAAGGGCGTTCAAACTACCAGCGCCTTCAGACCATACCAATGGTATATAAGGCGCTATATAAATGCAAAATAACATAACATAACATAACTTGCATTTCAGCGTCTGTACAATCATTGAATGGTTGCATTTTCTGCAGTGCTTCACAAACATGCAATCTTCTTTTTGCATATGAAAGTTTACTCGATTGTTAACATCGTCATCAGTTTCCGTATGATCCATGAATTTTCTTCAGCCAATATTCTCAGGGCGCCACGTTCATCTTTCGTGACGTCACCAGCTCCTCTTTTTGCTCCTTTTCATATTCCTTCAGGGAGTTCCTCCCTCAGATTGTCATCTCTTCGGGGATACATTTGATAGGGTTTCCTCAGAGGATATCTTCTCTCTAACACTCGCTGCGGAATAGTCACAACTGCTGATGTCAAGCATGGAACAATCTCAGGCTTCCAACATATAGGAGGTAGGGGGTGGGATTTCCTGCAAAGGCATGCAACTGCTCCTCTACAATGGTGTTCCGACTGGCTTCAGAATTCCTATTCAGACCACAGTGCCAGAAATATGTCTTAAAGGGGAAAACAACAGTATTACATTTGGAAGAAGTAGTAACACGCAAGGAAATGGTGATTCTGTGTGGCACAGATGATGACAACATGGAGTGGCAAATAGTCCTGTGCCTTGACCCCACTTTGACAATGACAAGAGTGTCGGATTAACAACTGTTTGCCAATGACAAGGAGGAAGGAGAGATAGTGTTCCAGATATAGATACCATCCCCAGTACAGGTAGTGGAAAAACTGGTGCCCATTCTGACACAAATAGTGAAGAAGAAAAACAAACACACAGGGAGATCTCAAAGAGGTGCCAGATAAGTTATGGACAAAAGGACCTCATGATGTAGGGTTACTGAAAAGGATTGGGGCAGTAAAAATAAATCTGAAACAAGGGGCCCTGATGGCCAGGGCAAAACAATACCCTTTGACCAGAGAAGCAGATGAGGGGATATATTCCACTATGCACTTATGGCAGCAAGGCATAATTCAGACATCAACCTCCACCAGCAACACAGCAATCTACCCAATAAAGAAATAAAAAGGAGGGTTGTGGCATTTCATTCAGGATTTGTGTCCACTAAATGAAGTGGTAAAAACAGAATTTCCTGTGGTTCCAAACCCGGACACAATATTGTGTAACATACGCGCAAAGGCAAGCCCATTGACTTGGAAAACACCTTTTTCTCTATACTCTTGCACCCAGATTCAAGATAGCTGACTGCCTTCACGTATCGCGGAATCAGATTTGAGCATACTTGTTTGCCCCAGGAGTACTGTGGATCAACCAGCATCTTCAATAGAATAATACAAATGGATCTATGAAACATGCAAACATCCAGCACAGTGATTCAATATGTAGATGACCTGCTAATATGCAGTGAGACAGAAGTAGAGTGTAGAACAGACTCAGTACACATGTTCTCACTATTTACAGAAAAAGGGTACAAGGCAAAATTTGAGTATTGTGTTAAAGAGGTAGTGTAATTGGGACAAATAATCTCTCTTGAGGGGCGAAGAATAATTCCCAAAAGAACACAGGCCATTTATTCAACTGCTCCCCTATGAACGGTGAAAGAAATGCAGAAATGTCTAGGTTCAGGCAATTACTGCAGAGTTTGTGTATTTGATTATGTCACATTCCCTAAACCTCTACTACAGGGCCTTAAGGAAGAGCAGAAAGAGAAGAGGGACACATAATGGACATCTGACATGAATGAGAGTTTCACAGAACTAAAAGAGGCATCAGCGAATGCACCAGTGTTAGCAACACCAAACTATAGCCAGAAATTATTTTTGTTCTCACATTCAGATGGATCATTGATGACAGCTGTCCTCACACAAAAGAGGCTGCAGGGACATCAACCACTATCTTACTACAGTAGAAGCTTAGACCCAGTAATGCAATGACACTTCCCTTGTGAACACACACTTGCAGCTGCAGAATTTGCAATTGAGAAGGCATCAACGATTACCAAAGGGTGGTTCCCATTGTATTGTTTGTTGAACACTTACCATTCGCTGTTCTTGAGAAATCAAAAATCACATTGACCACCCAAAGGGCATTGGGATATGAGGTCATACTGACAAACTCAGCCATAGAAGTGGTACATTGTCAAAGTGTAAACCCAGCAGTCTAGCTAGCAGAACCAATAGAGCAAGAGGATTACATACATGTCTTTGCAGCACACGTGGACAGTATGGAAGGGGATGTACAGGTGAAAGAGGGAGAAATAGCAGGGGCAGACATGGGACCTCAAGTATTGACCCAGTGACAGGAAGGAGACATACTGGTGCAGCAGTGGTATGTTGCATATGTGGGGAATATGTAATAGCATCCCAGCAGTGGCTACCATCACATTCTTCAGCACAGGCAGCAGAATTGGTGGCAAAAATAAGAGCACTAAAAATTGATGGAGTGGCATGCAGAAAATATCTTTTCCGATTCTTCCTATATCACATCAACTATACATTCTCGTCTGGCATGATGAGAAGGGAGGGGATTTAAAAGAAGTGATGGTTCTCCTGTACAACATGCAGAACTATTAAGGGAATTCATTGATGCATTAAAAGCTCCAGTCGAGGTGGCAATAATAAAATGCGCCACCCATACAGGAAAACAATACAGGGAATCAATGGGGATCAAAATGGCTGAAAGAGAGGCAAAAGCAGCACCATATTTACCAGAGGAAGGGGGAGTAGTGAGGTACCCCAAGAAAAGGGAAAGTGTGCCACTGATGGCAGCGGAAAGAAAGAAGATTGGGGAGGAACAACAGAAGGAATGTTTTAATATGATCCCCATAGAACACATAATAGAATTACAAGGAGAAGTGCCAAAAGAGGAAAAAGAATTATGGATACACAGAGGGTGTTCACTGTCACCAACAGACCTGATCTGGTGGCAGAATAGCACAGGGAAGCCTGTGATGTCCAAAACATTTTTAAACGTAGCTTTAGAACAGCTGCATTTCCCCATTCATGCATCCAAAGAGAGCATAGCAGCAGAAATGAGTGAGGGATGGTACGTTCCAAACATGCATGAGCAAGTAAATGTGTTTGTGGGAAATTGTATGGTTTGCAAACAGCTTCTGTCTGGTCACACATTGAAAACCTTAAGTGGAACAATATCACAGCCGAAGGGACCTTCCGGCTCTTGCATATGTCAACATACAAGCGAGATGTGCCTCCTACAGGTACCTAATAATAGTAGTCTGTCCATTTTCACACTTGCTTGAGGTGGAACCCTGTGCAAAGAATGATGCCAAATCCACAGCGAAGTTTCTAGTGAGGGAAGTATTCCTAAAATAGGGCACATGTGAGGAGATGAGATCAGATAATGGTCAGCACTTTGCCAATGATCTCTTTGAGGAGATAACACATATTCTAGGAATTAAACATAAACATTGCATAGTTTACTGTCTGCAGGCGAACAGGATTGTGGAAAAGATAAATGGCTTACTAAAAGAGCGCTTGGCTAAGTTAACAAATACAATGTGACAAAATTGTTTTTTGTCTCCCTCTTGCACTCTTTTCCTTCCGTAGTACACCTTCAGTGGATCACCCCTGACTCTGCATGAAATTGTAACAGGAAGGAGAATTCAAGTACCTGTCCCTCCTTCACATTCAATTTCACACGCTAACCCTAGCTCAGAAATCCTTGGAAAGGAAATAAAAAACTATCTGACCGAAATGACAAATGTGCCTCGCTACATTTCTTACAAGGTCCAGCAATCTACAAGCGGGCCAACCAACATTGAAGAGAGTGCAAAAGCATTTCCACAAACACAGCCACTCTATCCGGGGGATAAGCTCCTCATTCGAAACACAGTAAGACAGTGCAAGTAGCTGTGGTTTTGTGGTCCATTTTAAGTAATCTTCTTAACACCCACAGCAGTGAAGATAAAAGAATGTTATGCATGGATTCATCACACCGATGCTCAACGAGATACCAGCAGCACATTTTAAAGAGGCGGAAGGACTTGACTGGAAGTATAACCCAATTTACATTAACATTTTGTACTATAATAAGGTGTTACAGGAAACCCACAATGAAGATGGACAATGGACAAAGAAAAATAAGAAGAGCTGGAATTGATGAGAAGAGTAGGGCAAAAGTTAAATGTATTATATTGTTCTGCATCTTTGTTTTCTGTCTTCTTCTCTTGTGGTATATAGCACATAAGGATACATTGAGCCCATCAGCTGGTGGTGAGAGATAAACACACACTAAGGGAAGTGTGGTTAGCACACTGGAATTATTAAACACTGTCAGAGAAGGAGTAGAACTGGCCTCAGAAAATATATGATATAGGGAAATGAAGACAGTGGGACGGGGAGCACCTATGATACCTGCTACATGTGCTCACTGATTTTCAAAAGGGAAAACAGGTGTCCAGTATCCATAAAAGAATATATTGTAAAACCTTCACTGGGAATAATGTGCCATGATGCCACACCAGGCCCTTAATGCATATCCTGGGTTCAGTGTTACACAATAGGAAACAGGAAAGAGGGATGGCACAGTGCCGTGCAGAAGGGTTGGTGGGCTTTGAAGAAAGGGTGGTTAGGAAAATATATGTTAGATGTAAGAATATTTGGAACAGTTATATACTTGCTTTAACATGGATAAACGAAAACAAAACATAAAGCCACTGACACAATATTCTTTATGTTTTAGAGGCAACAGAACAATAATCCTGTAGATGAATGCCAGTTACAGGAGGATGTTGGACATTGCAGCATTGCAGAAGGGGACCACTGCTGTGGTGGATAGTTGGTGGGAGTGTGGAGCAAGAGCATATGCCCAGCTACCACCAAATTGGAAGGAACAACATGAGGTAACAATGAAGAAAAGGTCCAGTAGTAACTATACCTCAGCGGAGTTCACTAAAAGCTTAGAGAACATTCCATCGCATTTGAAACTGTTTAGTTCAGCATCTGTATTCTTTACTTCTCTTCTGGTTCCTGTGGTGCAAGCTGCAGCCAATGCAATATGGCTGCAGATCACCCGCTATGAACTGCTCCAACTGGCAAATGCAACTGAAAAGGTACTCAAGGTGGTGCAGGAATGGGAATGGGGAGTAATGGGTTCCGGCACCCGGCGATGGGTAATTACCAGGTCCGGCAGGGTCAGAATACCCCGGTAATTGCCCATTGCTGGGTGCTGGTATTTTCATGAGTTTGGCAGCAGCCATGGCTATTTTACCGGCATGACTACCGCCAAACTCGTAATGAGGCCCACTAGGTGAGGCACACCCCAGTGTGAATAAGAAAGTGAGAAAAAATAATATTTTCAGCACCACAACCTGACTTAGAGAATGTATTTACATTTTATTTACTGTGCAGTTGTAAGGTGCTCATACATCAAGCAAATTGTAATTCAAATTGCCCACAGGGAAGCAGGGGGGGAACTTGGGAATGAAAATCCAAATATAATTACAATGAAGAGAAAGAGATGGTCCTACTAAGGCTTGTGGGCATTCAGAGCGGGCAAGTGCAGAGAGAAGGGGTAGGGGAGCGGGGTAAGTGCTCGGAGTTCCAGTGAGGAAGTGCTAGGGAATAAGTTGCAGCAGCTGTTAAGTTCCTGGCAGGGATTACTTGGTGAGAGTGCTCAACTGCCAGTAGTAAGTGCATGCATGTGAGACAACACCCAAAGGCATCTGCTTGGAGTGGGCAGAGGCTGGAGTAGTGAATTCTGGCTATACCGGGAATCTACACATATTTCTTCTCAACTTTGGGGACAAATGTTTCTGGGTTGGGGTAGGCCTACTCATTATCCAACTATTATGTGTAAAGACAGAATTGCCCACAGTTACAAGAACCGACCACTCTGAGCCCTACTGAAATGGGAGAGAAAGGTATTGTGTCTGCTAGTTCCAACAGCCAAGATATACTTGGTTTCCACAACAGAAGTTAACCTTGCACCCGAATTTCACTGTCTCCTAATGGAATGACCCAACCTAGAAGACCATATTTTAGCAACTAACCACCAAATAAGATGGACCTGCTTCATGGAAAAGCAAGGCCTAGTCTAAAAGGTAGAACATCACCAGAAATGGCCAGAACTGTCATCAGCTGTTGCCCCCCCAAACATTTCAGAGGGAATTGATGAATTTAACTCATTCCCATTTGAAAGCTGGACATCTAAGCCAGGCTAATATGCAGCAAATTATACATACAGCAAATTAACCAGCTGTATACCAGCATCTCAAAGAGTACTGTGCAAAGTGTTATATATGTCAGAAGATCCATGCAACAAATGTTCAAATGTTCTGAAAGCACTGCTACTGCCATTTTCAATTATTGATGTAGCTTTTAGTAGAGTAACCATCGACACAGTGGTACCCCCAGAACAATTCAAATTAAGGAATCTGCATATTCTGGTGGTGGTGTACTGTTCTGCTTGTTAGCATGCATTTCCGATAATGTGACTACATTTCTGCTGACAGAATTCCCTTAGGAGATGCTTACTGAACAGTTATCTAGCTTCATATTCAAACTAATGGATGAGATGAAGGCACTGTTAGAAACGATTTCCATTTTGTGTAATTTTCCCTTCCTTTTTTGAACCCCCCCAACTTTTTGCTGTTGTCTGACCATCCTAGCCTGACTTTTACCAGTGGAGCACAGCCTTCTGCTGCACTCGGTTGGGTTTTCGCTCACTTTGTTATGGGGAAACTGGCATCCCCTTAAAGACAGTCAGTTCTGGGAGACTTTGTTTCCCTTAGTCTTTTATTTTGTTGCTAGTTTTTAGCAACATGTTACCAGTGCCCAAAATACCTATACACCCTCAAAGGATTTTTCAGCAGAAGTACAAATGTGCCTCGGACAGAGCTGATGGCAGCTGTTATTTTTGATATATTTTTAATCCTTTTGTGTGCTCCATATGGTGTTTACCTCATTTGGCACAGGACAGTGGCTTGGCCCCAAAATGGCCATTGCACAAGGTCTTTGGTTCTTTCCTTTGCCCATCTTGTCCCTTTGCCTTCCTCAGGTCGAGCAGACCCGGGAAAACCCATATTTGGTGATGCAGATTCCAGCACAAACTGAAGCTTTCATGGGCTTCTGCATGCCTTGCATGTGTGCCTCCAGGATGTGGGCTGGACTGTCTAGTTCCAATGCACATTCTGGGTGCCAGAGAGTCTGGTGTGATGGGAATGGCTGGGACCACTGTGGTCCATGATTGGTCCACGTTTCGGATGGCTATATGTGAGCAGATCTCTCAATGGGTCCTCTTCTTTTTGGCGCAAGGGATATTCTGGATAAGAGAAGGCCCCAGAAACCCATACCAGGTCGATCTCTTCAGTTCTCACTGAACCTAGTATAGGATCCAAGGATCCTGAAACCACGAAGCAGAGTTGAGGAACCGCTGGTGACCCGCTGAAAGGTTTGGAACCCTGAGCCCACTGTTGTCCCGCAGGACCCCCCTGTTTCTGATCAAAATTAGAAGGTCTGTAGAGGCACTTCGACCCATTTGAATAGTGCGACCCACTATTCATGGCACCTCCACCGTAACCTGAAAGCAAGCCTTCTCGGAAGTGTTCCTGGGCCAACTAGCGAACTGACCAGCTTGCACGGGACCTTTGCTCTGGAACTGCTGCTGTCTTGAGTTGACACTTGAGACTTTGGATATTGTAGGCACTGGCTATAAGACACTCTCCTGACGAGTTTTGTACACCTAGGCACCCTAGGTCTGAAATTAGGAGAGTATGCCTGAACCCGAATGCAAGCTGTCACTGTGTTGCCCAGCTGTGGTGATGAAGTTCGAGGGTGTCTTGCTGCTGTGCCCCCCTGTGCTATGTGATGAGCTGCAGTGAATTCAAGTTGATCCCTTCACCATGAGAGGAGAAATCACCACTGTTCCACGACGAAAGCATCCCTGGAACTCAGCCGCTGAAAGCCACAGGACCACACAACTGTCGCATTTGAACCCGCAGCTGAATTGGACTCGACTGCGGAAGTTTGGTCCGCAGTGCACCCAGGTTCGGTGAGTACTTGCAACCCTTACCGGTGGCCCCTGGTGCTTCCATCATTTTTTATGCACGAGTGTCCCCTGTGGGCCACTCACCTTTATCGAGGTAGCCTGTGCTACTGTCCTTTTCCCAACATTTGGATCCTGTTCTGCCCTCTGGGGGAGAACCTCCTCGAATAGTGGGAACTTATTCTTCACTGCCTCACCCACCTTCCTGAGCTGCTACACCCCGCAAGAGACTCGTTTTTGAGCTACCGCACAATCATGTGCACATGCATCCTAAAGTACTTTTGAGCGCTAGGCTCCACTCTTCTCTGAGACTGGATTGCCTCTTAGTTAGGGATTGATAAGTGAAGGACTGCCTAAAGTATATTTGCCCTTTCTTCACAGGTTGTGGACCCTTACTGTGCACTATTTCTTTAGGCTATTGGTATCTATATATAGGATCCATAGTAGTGTTGTGTTGGTTTAAGTATTACTACTGATACTTGCTTGTGTTTGATTTAAAAGGCCTTTAATAAATGTATATGTATATTTGACATATACACCTGACTGAGAGTAATGTGTAGTGTCCTTTGCTGTGTGTACTCATTGTGAGCTTTCGATCACCCTCACCTCTCCTGAGACCTAGGGCCTCATTACAGCTTTGGCGGTAGCCATGCCGCTATTGGCGGCATGGCTGCCTCCAAAACCGGGTCCGGGTTCCCTGAAAGGGGAATTACCGGGCCATTCCGAGTTAGGAGGGCCCGATAATTCCTCCCTCAGGGAACCCGGGCCCGGTCCTTCCACATTCCCATTCGAGCCCCATAGGGCTAAATGGGAATGCGTGCAGGGAGCTAACAATGGGCCAATTACGACCGGCCCGTTGTTAGCTCCCTGGTCCCCTCGTGGTACCCGGCGAAGATGCTGAGGTTCTTAATATATCATCCCAAAACCAACTATTTAGTGGAATGCTTTAGAAAACTTTAAACAGATACAAAGTACGCTGGTGGAACATCCTGGGGAAACCTGGGACACATTGATGGCATGAACCTTCTTTGGTATCTCTAAGACCACACAGGCCTATACTGGGTTTGCCTCTTTGACATTGTTCATTGGATTAAACACCCTGCATTTTCCTGAACATTAATTCTGAGTAATAGGTAGACCAAGCAAATAATACTGTTAACACTACTCAGTTCATCTAAAACACTAAGGAACAGATGACTTTGGTCCCAACCTAGGCCAGGAAACATTTAATAGAAGCTCTGGAGAAGGATCTGACTGACTAAGGGGATGAGGTGCAGATTTTCAAGATCAGGGGCCAAGTCACGGTCCTTCTTCCCACTTCATAGAACAACTACTACCTCTATGGTGAGGATCATGAGTAATTGAACAACCACATTTTGGTGACTGGAAGACGCTCTTAATGCAGCCCATGGCAAAAGTAAGTAGAGCATTGAAGACTACAACCAGCTGGATTCTCAAGTGGATTTTCGCAACAGCTGGGCTTTGCAGACTGGCTGGCTGGCTGCAAGCACAGTGAATTGACTCCAATGGTGGAGGGCTCCTGATGTTGCACACCACTTCAGAAAGCATTGGAGGCCTTGCTACCCAAAGCATCTATTAAGGGAAATCTCTCCATGCATCAAGCTACCCTCCCTGTTTTCGGCAACCTGGGACATCTCGTGCACCTGACTTGTCTACAACTGTCTTGCTGCTAGGCCACCTGGTAAGTTTGTTGTGCATTGTGAAATTTTCTCTGTACATTTTGCAGTTTCTCCATCTCCCGTTCTCCCTCTTTCCATCTCTCTGCCCTCTCCCGCCATGGTGCTCTCCATCTCTCCTATTTACTCAACCTGCTACTCTATCACCTGTTCTACCTCTCTCTCGAAGTCTTGATGGAAAAAGCTAAAAAAAGATCTCCTGGTCTCCAATCCAGGCCAGCCCATCGCTTACACCTACGTCAGTGCTTCTTCCAGGCAGACTGTCACTGACATCCGCTTTGTCACTCCCACTCCATACCTATAGACTTCCCACATGGTCTCTGTCCTCTTCCCTTTCTCTTTGACACCCATTTATGGTGGCACCAGATGGGAAGTATCCTTGGCATGCTTTTTACCCTCTAGGTACATCATTAATGTCTATCAGAATGGCACTTACATTTCCCAGGTCTCTCAGCCCAACCTCCTCCTTCTTGATAGGTATCTTCCATCTCTCATCAAGGTCCTCCCTCCTCCTGCCACTCCTCTGCCTGCCACTCCTCTTTCCCCTTCACCACCCCTGACAGGTGTACCACATCCCTGTACCCCTCCTTGCAAAACCTTCAAAGGGGGCAACCAGCGTCACCTAGCTCTCTAAGCCCAGGCCTAACCGGTCTGGAGGTGGAATGACCTTAATCTTCCCTGAATGGGTCGCTGCTACTTTCATTGCCATTCAGACCTACTCTTCCTTCGAATGCCTAATCTGCAGGCTTGGTATCTTTCCAACCCTCTCGTTGACTCTTGCCACCAACTACAGGAACCCTGGTCCAGGCTCCCTCTTCGTCTCAGAGTGGTCTTATCTCACCTCTTCTCTTTTTGCCTCCACCTCCAAGCTTCTCCTCCTCAAAGACTCAATATTCACCTTGACTTTCTTTCCCTCACCATTCATCCCTCCGGTCTGACGCCTTCAGCTGGACATACTCTGGATGCTATTATTTCAGCCGACATCCCCATCCCAAACCTTCTCACTACATCTCTCTCCTGGACTGACCATGCTCTCCTGTCCTCTCACCTGGATCTCTTTGGTCCCCTTGCTAAGCCTCTACCTGCCTGCGGGTCTCCTTCTCTGTCATTCGACCAATGAAGCGAGTGTCAGTTGCTGCTTTTGCTGCCACTCTCATTCCCTCTCCCACCACGGTCTCCCACACTGACTCTGCCCATGCTAATCCTCACCTCTCTATCACCAACACCCTGGACATCATTGCCCTGTCATGAGGATCCGCGTGAAGCCTGCCTCCAAGCACAACACCTGGTATGACTCTGACCTAGACTCTCTGAAATGCAGAGAGTTCCTGAGCGTAAGTCGTGGGAATCAGGCACACCATTTGATAAACTGGCCTGATGCCTGCTCCAAAGACAATATATACTCTCCATCTGCTCTAAGAAGAGGGTCCATATCCAATCCTGCATCTCTGGGGCCATTAACAACAGGGGTGAATGGTTTAAAATCTACCACAAACTCTCCAATCCTACTGCAGTCTCTACTTCTACCCTACCACCCCTGAAACCTCTGTACTTCTCTGGCCTCCCACTTCTTCACCAAAACACAGGACATCCTGTCCTCACTCTCCTCTACTACCCTCTCCGTCCCCAGCTCTCAGGCCCTCCTTGGCCTCACTCTCCTCATTGCTCCTACTCTCCTCTTTCTCACCTATAGCACCGGATGATGTCTCTAAACAAGTCCTCTCTATGAAAGTCTCCTCCAAACAGGTACTCCCCTCCTCCTCCAGAACTATCCAGGACAACATTACGCCAGCCTGGGACGATATCTGAAATCACTCTTTTGCCACTGGTTCCTTCCTGCTACCCCTCAAGCACTCAATTGTGCATCCCCTCCTCAAAAAGCCCTCTGCCGACCCCTCTTGTCCCGCTAACTGCTGCTCTATCTCCATTAACCCCTTCCTGGGCAAACCTCTGGAGAAGCTGGTCATCTCCCAACTAATCCAACACACTGAATCTGTTGGTTGTCTCTGCGACCACCTGTCTGGTTTCAGAGCAGCCAGAGGCACTAAAACTGCTCTATTGAACACCTGTAAAGACTTGCTCTCAAATCTTGATTCCAACTCTACATCTGTTCTTATCCTCTGGATCTTTCCTCTGCATTCGACATGGTCAATAATGCCCCCCTGACAAATTGGCTCCATGACAGCCTTGCCATCACAGGCCTGGCAATGGACTGGTTGACCACTGTCCTCTCCGACCGACCTTCCCAGGTTCAACTGGGCCCTTTTCTCTCCCCTATCACAATCTCCACCTGCGGGGTCCCTCAAGGCTCTATCCTCTTGCCATCGCTCTTCAAAATCTACCTTACCCTTTGGCCCACCTGATCTCCACCTTCACTCCTCACTTCCATTGTTATGCAGATGACATGCAGCTCTCCTTCAAGCTTTCCTCTACTTACTGCCCTCCCCACTCTCTCATCCCTGACTGTCTGATTGCTTTTAAGGCACGGTTTGCTGCCAATGATCTCTGCTTTAATGCAAGTAAGACTGAGATCCTTTGCATTAAGGTCCCAGCTCCCTCCGTCCCTCCTACCCTCTGGCTGCCCTCTATGGGTCACCTCCCATCACCCTCTTGTGAGGCAAAAAACCTTGGTGTCATCTTTGACTCCTCTCCCTCCTTCTCTCTTCACATCACGGACCTTGACAAGAAGACCCACTATCAGCTGCACCTCCTCAGAGGCATTCTCCCTTTCCTCACCTTCCCCCAGAAACTCAATGTTTCCTCTCTAGGCTGGACTTCTGCAACAGCCTCATCCTCAATCTCCCTTTATCCTCCTTTCGCCCCCTTCAACTAATCCAGAATAGGGCAGTGAAACTTATCAGCCCAGGGACTGCATCTCTACAGCCCTAATATCTCTCCACTGGCTCCCGGTTGCTGCTAGGATCAAGTCAAGAACCTCTGCATCATCCCCAAGGCTTTCTGGGGCCTGGGACACTGCTACATCTAACTCCCTCTTCCTAAATACCTTCCTGCTAGAGCCCTTCAGTCTCCTGGCCTCCTCTTAGCACTCATCTAGCCCCTGTGGCCCTCTCCCCCACCTCAACACCCCTTTTACACTTGCACTCTCTCCTCTTTACCCTGCAATTCCCTTCCCACCCTAGGGCTTCGCATTTCGTGCAGACCTGCACTTCCCCCCTCTCCCTTGCACTTCTTGTTACAGCACTGGCACGATCCGAATGTCGCAAGGCCTAGTGGGACCGTTATTGTTATATTTCTCCCTTGCCCCCCCACCCCCTTATCTTGTGGTGCCTTGAAACACCATTTGTTGTATAGGTGCCTTACAAGTATCCAATAAATAAAATACATGCTCTGAATGATCTGAGCAATAGATTATGGCAGATGGATAGAAAAAAAAGTAATATATACCACATCAGCTAATTCAAGGAGTGTGAGGAAATCTAGGAGTCAGGTAAGTTATATTGGTTTTATTCTGGACCCCAACAGCACAATAAGACCCCAACCAGCTTCAATAATCTTCCCAACTGACACAGCTGGAATGTTGCCCTATGAAGAAGAGCAACATTACACGTGTGCCTCAAACATCAGAATACAACACATTTCCCCCCCTTAGCGCTATATTAATACTTCATAAAATTGTTGCGAAACAGAAAACTTAAAATGAGCACATAAATTTAACAAGTAACTTTGCAAAAAAATATAAAAACAAAAACGTAACAGTGTAACAAGCATCTTAAAGTGTAAACAGCATCATCTTTTAACGAATATAATCTCTGAGCTTAATTGGAGGACCACATTTTCTAATGGGGCGACCAGAACCTGAAACATCCTGCACATAATTGTCAACACACATTTCTTCAGATGACCCATTCTCGTCATACCTTGCTCCAACTGAAACATCAGGCATCACCCTTCTCAGCCGCACCACTTCTTCTGACTCATTCCCTTGAGCTCCACGCAAGCCAGAATAAAAATCTAACATGGATCCTTCCAGACCTACATCAAAATGATCACCTCTTACCACACCTCCATTGCCCGCATCCAGAACCACAATGCGTTTTTTGCTCCACCTTGAGCCATCCTCCAACTGAACATAACCCACCCCACACTTGATCACTCTCATGGGAGACATAAATACACTGCCACCCTTTGGAACAAATCTGGGATTCTTGACACTGACTACATCCCCTACCCTAACACACAACTCCCTTTTACTGTCTTGACCCCTCCTCACAGCCTCCTGGCGTGCCAGAAATCTGCGCTGCACACCACTAAGGTCCATATGACACGGACCACCACCCCCCAGCGACATGGACCTTAACCAGGACCCTGCCCTACCTCTCATTAATTCAAAAGGTGTCTTCCCTATAGCTACAGACGGGGTCCTGCAATACGCATACAAATACTCTGTAACAACATCTTCCCAGTCGAGACCACTGGCCAGGGCAAGTTGGATGGCACCTTTAATTATACCATTCACCCTCTCCACTAACCCATTGGCGCTGGGATTATACAGAGCTAGGTATGATGTATGATGTATGCAATGATGTTCTATCGCAAATTGCTCCAGGAACTCCCTCATCAACTTGGACACAAGCTGAACACCATTATCAGTCACCAAACCTGCAGGAACGCCCTCTCTGTCAAAGATTTTTTTAAGGAAAGCAATAACACACTCTGTGATCACTCTCCCAAAAGCTGCCACCTCCACCCACCGAGAGGTGTAATCCACCAACACCAACAAAAACCTACACTCTGGTTGCAAACACTCAAAAGGACCCATGCTATACATTGTTTGAAGGAGCGCTTGTCTGCCAGAACGTTTGTGCTCCAAGGCAGCATTTGCAGCACTTTTGTTTACTCGGCACTGCGAGCAAGGCTCTTGCCGACGTTCCTTCTGCTTCCTGGAGGAGGTGGACCTGACTGCGGTCACGTGGCGGACCACGTGACTTTGAAGGTCCTTTTTACTACGGACTAACCACCCTTGCGGCATTAAGCCCTGGAGGCAGTAAGGGCTGGAGCCGCTGTTGTGCTGTTTGGCTGTGACGTGTGAGTAACTCGAACCTGGGTCTTGTGCTGCATAATTAATTCTCAAGCACCTCTTCAGCTCTAAGGGTTTGGGGTGGAGAGTCGGAATCTGGCAGCTCAACAAGCTGTCGGGCGTTCCCTACCCTGAGACTGACTGCTCCTCTTCGTTCTTTTTGACGATTGTGGCTATTCCTAAAATCAATATATTTTGATTATGTACTGACTAAGAACACTATCAATTCTAGCTCATAATACATTTGTTTCTATTATTTTTGGTGGGGGGCTGCATAGATCCATTTCCTTTTTGTATTTTAAATCCAAGAGTGTTTTTGGGACAATTGTCATTTCTGCCTAAGGTTGTCTCTGGTTTTTTTTAAGTGCAATATTTTTAGATCGCAGTGCTCATAATTTTATCGACTGTTGTGTACGCTGTTTTTGTGTACTTTCAGGAAAAAATTAATCATTGTAACTCAGGTCTACTTTTAGCTTAACCCAGTTATTTCCCTCCTGTGTCTTGGTTCTCTCTGAATGACACGTAAGGGACTGCAAAGTCAAACAGCTATGGAGGCCTCACTGGCTTCGACTGCTTTTGGTAATTTACCCTCTGCTTCATCAGTTACTACTCTGCTAAATGCCCCCTCCCCGGCTATACTGGGAAATCTACATCATGGTCCAGTAGATGCCCCATATAACCCTTTACCTCTTAAAACCCTGGCCCAGGCTCAAATTCATGTCAGTGATAGGTCTGAGGTACTTAATGCTATGGGTATTATTCCACGCAATACAGCTTGTAATAGCTGTATCTTTAACGGAACTCATGATATACCTCGATAGATACACAGGAAGAACGTCTAGCAGTTACCTCAGCCTCTAATCTTGTGGAAGGTGCTACTCTTCAAAAGGATAAGGGCCATTTGGATTACTCTAACAACAATATGGTTAATACTGTCCTTTCAACACCTGCCTACCCTCATCCCAGGACGCCTATATTATCTGTTATGGCGGCTGACTCTGTATCTAATGCCTCTGCATTACCAACGGTGACGGTCAATGGGAACATTGTTTCTCTTCCCACTGAACCTTCGCCAGAGGTTATCTCCGCAGCTAGGGGCATTAATCATATTTCGAATATTCATGTTAATCGGTCTACTAATGTGGCTGGAACTCCATACACTCCTACAGGGAAGTCTATACCTATTTTGTTCAAAACTCCATTCAACAAAACCCAAAATCCCACCCTTAAAACAAAATCCAATCTGGGTACCCAAGGGAAACCAATTCAAGGGAAAAATATTTCACACTTTTTTGGAAAGAGGACTACATCCAGTACCCTTGTTAAATCTCTACACTCACTTCCAACAGTGTCTTCATTTGATCATACTAATCTAGTCGGTGTAGTTAAGAAATTGGAGATTGAAGACCCTTCAGCTCAGGATATTGACGACATCAGCATTATAGAATGTGCAGACAAGGCAATTGCTGATAGTCACCTGGGCCCCAATGGTAATAATACAAATAATGTCACCCAGCAAATCTGTGATGATTCCTTTACAGGCTCTCCTTCTGATCTCATCAACTTTATTGATGAATACACAGAGAAACAAAATTGGTTGAAAGAAAGGGGTCTACTCTCAGGTTCAAAAAAGGATCAGGGCAGCGAATCTATCTTACATCATACTCTTAAAGAGGCAGATGAAAGAAATAAACTTTCTCAACCCACTATCTCGGCTCTGAATATGGTTCTGAGTTCCTGTGTGAGTTTGTATGATAATATATGGTCTGAGGTCAGATCTCACTCTCTCCTCCTATCGGAAATCTATTCTAGGTTAGAGGGCCTTGACAGATTTGAAGAGTTAGTTAAAATTATCAAGGAAGAACATCCACTTTTGTCCACACACGGTCCTGACCCAATCCCTCCTAATCAACTTCCGTCTGAAGCCCATACTGTACATTAAGGGCTTACCGCGACCACGCCAAGTATTCAAGAGGTAGTTTTAGTTAAGGGCCAGGCTCATACGGTCCCTCAAGGTTCGGCTTTGGATTTATGTAGCCATCCTTCTATGATTTCGACAACTATTTCCGAGGGTCTGCGAGAGATCACAAGATCGAAGGCAGTACATTTTATCCCTCACACCAAACCTAATATGGTACTAATGGAGAAGAAAGTCCAATAGGAATCGGTTGGTCCACTTCCTAATCCTATTGTTCAAGGTCTTCCCCTTGTGGGAAGGTCTTTAGAACCGGTAGATACTTCTAAGGGTGCCCTTATCGCCTCTTCATTGGACTTTATATACATTCCGACTTTAGGGAATCCATCTGTTTTCATTGAACCCGTCAAAGAAATTTTACATCAAAAAGTTTTGACTTGTATAGGAAGGAAAAGGAAAATTACTCAGCAAATGAAGAAAACTAAAAATCAAAAGAACGTGACAAATCTAAATTCATATATGAACCAATTTTTTAAAAATCTCTTCCTGGCAAATACTATAGCCTCTTCATCTACTACTCCCGGTCTGAAGGGGACGGGGAATTCTGTTGAACCAGGGGTTTCTCTGAGCCCTATTCCTACTATGGTGGCTACTGCGGCCACGGTTGACTTACTTCCCACTACAGTAGCTCTATCTACTCTGTGGCTTCTAGTAACTTGATAACAGCTCCAACTCCATTAGAGCCGACCTCCATCAATACCCCTACGGTCCTAACTTCCAATATCATTGTTAAAGCAAAGGATTCCTCTTCTGCTGCAGTATTCCCTATTATTCCATCTAAATGCACATCAGGGATAGATCACAGCCATTCAGAAATTACTCTGCCAACGATTACAGCAAACTTGGTTAACATTGATATGGTTAAACACTTATTCCGGGAAATACTAGTTCCTAAAACTGTATGTGGGGCATTGTCTAAGTCTAATATATGCCCGTCCCAGGATGGGGCTTCTCCTATCCCGCCCCTACCTTTAGACCCATCGCTCATTTCTGTTAGTCTTCCTGCTAATATTGAGCTTATAACGAGGGACGGTGATACGGGTGTTCGATTAGAGATTCATCTGCCCCGCTCTCTTCTAACCCATCCTTTTCAAGTTTGCCTATTACTGGCCCGACTATGGGCCGTGAAGGTGTCCCCTCTGGGCCCGACTCGGCTCATTACAATACCTCTTTCAAATTATGTGAAAGATTTCCTATGGGTCCTAATGTTATTCAAAATAGGACTATACTAAGAGGTGCTAGGGGCCCCGACTTGGCGGTCGATTCTTTAACTTTTACTACAAAGATCTCTGATTCTCTACCTGATTTATCAGAATCGAAAGCTCCTCGTGACATTATACAGCTTACCAGCCTTTGGGGCCAAGATATGCCAATCTTTTTAAATCGTGGTAATATTTTAAAGATCTTTCATCAACTTCCTTCGCTCTCGCTCATCTCTAGCTATGATATGGATAGCATTTTTTTCCCCATTCAAGATCGGGTAGATGTAAGTAACATCATTCTTAAATCAAGAGTGGTTCTGGACCTGATCATGGGGCATAGGGAAGGGTTAAAACAACTTGGCTTTGTAGCAAATTTACTGGAACCCACTCAGGTTTCCAGCAATAATGGAGGGGGTGCAGAATATAGGGGTAATCTCACTATGGTATTTCATCCGGAAAGAACCCCACAGCCCCTACGCAGGCAATTTATGCCCAAATCAAATGGAAACTTTCGCAATTGGGCACAGGTTACCGCAGGTCTGTGGAAATGAGTACCCTCTGATTAATTCAGAACTCTCTCCAGATGTTCTTCCCGTGAATAGCTTTGGTTTCCTCTCCTGGAATTCTAGAGGTAATTCTCACTTCTTTAAGAACTTAGACACTGTTACTCTGATTAGGACTTCACACTGTTTCTTTCTCCAAGAAACCTGGATGCTCTCAACCCCCGTTTTAGATGGGTTTGATACCTTTTCTCAAAATGCTAAACCCAGCTTGGGAGGGAGGCCGTCGGGCGGTCTTCTTATAGGATTAAGAACTTCTTTAGGTTTTAGGACTAAGTTGCTTTTAGACACGCCTTTTGGTATTCTGGCCCTTGAGGTGTTCTCTCTTGATCTAACGGTTATTCTACTTTTGGTTAATGTATACTGGCACAAGGGAATCTCCCCTCTTGAGCCGTTTTCGCAAAAGTTAACGGATATGCTTCTTTCTTGGAGATCTTTGTACCCTAGGGGTAAACTGATCCTGGCAGGGGATCTCAATTCGGATTGCTCTATCTCTTCCGAATCCAAATATGACGACTTGGGATTGGCTATGGAGGATGATTCTCGCCTAGGCTTGAAATTCGCACGGGGTCGTCGTTGGAATTTCGCCTTGGATTCAGTGGGTCTAACTTGTCTCAATGGTTTTTTTGATGCTATTAATTTACCACGTCCCACATGGCGTAGATCCTCATCAATATCTACCTTAGACTACGTGTTTGTAGATCACTCTCTTATTCCTTTCTCGTCTAATGTCGAGGTTTCTTTCAATTCATGGAGTGATCATGGTATCCTCCGGGTCTCATTTCTCTGTCCCTTTCATACTAAGTTTTTGCCCGTGGGGGGTCCTACCCATCTCCGAACTGTGGGACAAGGGACAGGGGTACGTTGGACTCCTCTTAACATCAGTATACTTAATCGTAAACTGATTCTTTCTTTTAATCATACTTCTTTCTGTTGGAAACTAGCAGTTTTCAATACAGTTCATTTTGATAGTTTTCTTAATGCTCTTCAGTGTAGCATTCATGGCCAGCTTAGGAAAGGTGTTTCTCAAATATCTCACCCTCATAGATTTGACCATGACTTGGCCAATGTAAAGAGTCTCACTAGGAAACTCATTAGAGGTGTACAAGCCCTAGATATTGAATGGGCCGACAAAAAAAAAAAAATTAAAACTATCCGCCAAAAATATAAAAATTATTGTAAGTCTAGAAAAGCTATTATGCTACAAAATGACGCAGAGCATATGCTTGCAGTGCTCATAAAACGAGATCTGAGGGCATTTTGGGTTACGGTATCCAGCTTAGACAATGCGGCAGTGGCCGACCAGTTGAATGCCATCCCTGAGGTTCAATGGGTTGAGCATTATACTAAACTCTTTGATATTGGGGGTGACGGATTAGTTTCCTGTCTTCTGGGGAACAACGCCACTAAGGACTCATGGAAGCCTCCTACTGATTCCGAGACAGTACTAGGACTCATCTCCAAAGCCAAGAAATCTAGGGTTCCGGGGCCTAATGGCCTCACTAACAATACATTTAAAGCTGAGCCAGATCTCTGGGCCAACCTTCTTTCTTTGCTCTTTCAAGATGTTGTGAAGTCTGGGAAGGTACCCATTAGTTGGCAAACTGCTCATATTGTTCCAATTTTTAAAAGAGGCTTGCGTAACAAGGTCAAAAATTATAGGCCTATTTCACTTATTGATGCAGATTGTAAGCTTTTTGCCTCTTTGTTGCTCTCCCATCTTAACGTTTGGATCAGGGAAAATCATATTCTCCCCAAACAACAAACAGGCTTTAGGACAGGCCATTCAACTAATCTCAATGGTCTTATTCTCAGCGCCCTGCAGACTTCTACTTGGGGTAAATATGATGGTTCTCTTTACGTTGCATCTATCGACCTGTCAAATGCTTTTGACCTGGTTATCAGGTCAAGACTATGGGAAAAATTAGCCAAATGGGGCATTCCGGCTGGGCTTTTAACTCTTATTATGGCTATGTATGAAAACTCTGGGGTCCATATCAGGCTTGACTTGGCAGGAACCCTCTCCAGGAGGATTAGGACACGTATTGGGGTGAGACAGGGTTGCTCGTTAGCTCCATGTCTCTTTATCCTCTATATGGCTGATGTTGATGACTATCTGAGAAATGCAGGCATGGTGAGTGCTAAACTAGAGGATTTGAGGCTCTCATGGCTGGCTTATGCTGACGATTTTCTTCTTTTTGATCAAACTAAAGTGGGCCTGCAGAGGCTCATTTGCAAATTTGAAGAATACGCCACTCTTAATGGGCTTAAGATTAACCCGAGCAAAACCCCTACTATGGTCTTCTCAAAGGGGAGAATGTAGAATAACAAAGTATGGAAAATAGGTGGTGAAAATATAATTAGAGCAAATAAAATCGTCTATCTTGGTTATCTGATTCTGGCCCAATCCTCGGCGATCGAACTTAGATGATTTCTTAGACACAAATTGCTCCCACTCATCTCCCAATCCCTTAGACTAGACAATAAATATGGAATCTTCTCCCTTAAGCCTGTAGTAGATTTCTTTAAGGGTAAGGTTACTCCAAAGCTTCTGTATGGAATGGAACTCCACTACTCGGCACTTTTGATTTTCTGGGACTCTCTTGAGAGTATCTATTGGAGGAAAATTCTAAAACTGCCAAATTCCATTCCAACTGCGGCTATTAGGTATGAACTAGGGTTAGTCTCATTCCGAGCCAGGATTCTCTGGAGGGTTCTTTCACTTTTTTCAGCTCTGCTCTCTCCCAAACCTGATACCCTTTATGCTGATGTGGGCCATATGATTTCTTCTCAGGGACCTTTAGTCCAGAATCTATATCTTAACGCTTTTAGTGATCTCTGTGACAAGACCTTGTTGGATATTTCGTCTGATAGGGATACACTACTAACGAATCCCAACAAGGTCAAGGAGTGTCTCTTCAGTCTTGACTGGAGTAACACTATTGATAAACTACATTCGTATTCCTCCCTGAGAAATTTACAATTTGACCATAAGAAAAGAGGCGTGTTGTCTTTTATTCTGAATCAATTTCCCAACAGATATTATCGCTCCCTTCTCATTAAACTCAGATGGAATCTCCTTCCAACTCGAGAAGTTCTACATAAAAGGATGGAGTTTTCTGATGTGGATCCCATCTGTCGTTTTTGCAAAACTCTGGGGGTGATTGAAACTGCTCGGCATCTCTTTTTAGACTGTACTGCCTTGATATCTTTAAGGGACAAATATTTAGGTCGTTTTAATGCAATGGGGCAAATGGGGGCGGACAATCTGATCTGGTTACAGTGTCTCTCTATTTCAAATATTAAGGATGGACTTGCTGTGGCTGGTTTTATCAAAGCTTTAGATTTATATGCCCCGTGGTTATGATTATGCCTGTTATGATTATGCCTGTTTTTTATGAAATTTATTTTAGAACTACGAAAATTTTAGAAATTTTTTTAATGTCGGTGTATTCTCTAATGTTGCACTGTACTTTGCACTGAACCTTTCAAATCTAAATTTAAATCTGTCCTTTATTCTCTGGAAATTTTAACTGGAAATTGGATCTATGTTCTAATGTTTGTTAGTATAATTGAAATTTAAATGTAATGAATGTCTTTTTACTTCTTAAAGTCTTTTTTTTGTAAAGGTTTCTTGTAAACCATATACAATAAAAATAAAAAATAAAAATAAAAGGACCCATGATGTCTAGAGCAACTTTAGACCAGACCTCTTTGGGAGCCTCTACTGGAACAACAGGCTGGGGGTGTGTCACTTTGCTCTTATCACTGAGAGCACATGCAGCACAATCCTTAACCATTATTTCGACATCTCGATCCATAGATGGCCATCAATATTCCTCCCGCAACCTTCTCTTGGTCAAGGATCGACCTAAGTGCCCTTCGTGTGCTAACTCCACCAACGTACTCCTTACGCTCACCGGGGGAATTAATCTCTCACCTCTTGACACACCCCATGGCCTCACAGCTAATTCATCCAACACATGGGCATAACCTTTTCCTTCAGCTCTACCTCTGACCACCTGCCAACCCTTGAGCAAACCCTCTTTGATCCACTCCAACTCAGCATCCTTCTCGCACTCCGCTTCCCAATCCACCCTCTTAATCGTGGGAATAAGGCTAGCCACCCCCAACTTCACTTCCTCAGTGGCTTCCTTTTGTAAACCATCTATATTAGCAGCTGGTAAATGGGATAAACAATCAGCCACCACATTTCTGTTACCTGGCAAATATTGCACAGTGAAATTGTACTCCTGTAATTCCACAAGCCATCTGGTTATTCTTGGAGAAACAGATGAGGTGCCCCGAGTGGAAAACACATGTACCAATGGCTTATGGTCCGTCCAAACTACATAGAGAATGCTCCATAAAAAAGTTCTGAAATGCTTGGAGGCCAATGCAAGAGCCTCTCGCTCAATCACTGAATACCTAACCTCGGTCTCCCTCAATGCTCTAGAAGCAAATGCAACAGGACCAAACTCCCCATCTCAATATTGCTCGAAGACAGCACATAAACCCAATTTACTCGCATCTACAGTGAGGATCGTTTTATTCGTGGAGTGAAATGATTTCAAACATGGAGCATGGTCCACTTCTTCTTTCATCAACTCAAACTCATTTGACACTTGCTCGACCATTCAAATTTATCACATCTCTTTAGCAACGCTCTCATGCACGCTGTCTTTTCTGCATAATTGGGAATACTTTTGACATAATACCCTGTTAAAACTGATCTTTGTTCGCAGGAACAGAAGCATCCTTCTTGACTTGGACCAATTCCCGTTTTGGACTGACACCACTGGCACTCAAGGTATGTCCTAGCTATGATACACTCGGCACACCAATTTGACGCTTTGATAATTTTACAGTCAGACCTTTTTTACTCAGCACCCTCATCACCTCATGTGCTCTGTCAACAAGCTCTTTCCGAGAACTGCCCCAAACCAAAATGCCATCCTGAAAGTAACTCACGCCAGCCACATCCTTAAACAACTCTTGCATAAGGCGTTGAAACACTGCAGATGCTGACGCCAATCCAAAAGGCATGCAACAGAATCTGTAGGCGCCAAAAGTAGTTACAAATGAGGTAAGAGGTCTAGAATCCACATGTAAATCAATCTGGTGATAGGCTCTAGAAAGATCAAAAGTCGAAAAACATGTTGCTCTGCCCAGGGTCAACAGTAATTCATTGATGTTAGGTAATGGATGGCGATCCACCCAAATGCTGGAATTCAACTCACGAAGGTCTACACACATCCTTAACCCCATCACCCTTCCTGACCAATACCACCGGGAACAACCACTCAGAGCTCTCTATTTTTTCGATGATTCCCTCACTCTCCAGTTTCCCCAATTCACACCTTAAACCCTTTCTCGCTAAAACCGGTACATTTCTTACGTTGTGCACTTCGGGCACTGCACCCCTCTTAAGCACAATGCGATGTGAAAAACCTTTGAGTTTTCCTAGTTTATCAGAAAATACCTCTGGGTACATATCACGCAATAACCGAGCAGACACACCATTTCCGCTACCATCCTTCCCGGACACCTCCTGAATGCTTAACACAGGTGTTTCTTTACCAGGATAAATCTCAATATTTAAAGCAGCTTGATCCTCCCAACCCAAAACACTAGTGCCCTTAAGTGCCACATACAGTTTACCAACCGTGTGCCGTCCATTGAATTTAATGCGGGACTGTCTACACCCCTAACACTTCAATGGGTGCACACCCATAGGCACTGGGACTCATATCAGAGGGGCATAAATCAGACACATCTTTCACTAGTTTTTCCATATAAGTTTCAGGTGAAATCATAGTGTACGGTGAACCTGAATCCACCAGCATCTCCAAGGCGTAAACATCAATCAATATCATCACCCATGGACCTTTCCGTGCCACACCCTCCACATGTAATATCACACTGTGGTTCACCCTATCATGCATTCCACCATCTTGCCTCACCACACCATCATCAGGGGCCACCATACCCAAAATACCTTTAGTCTGTACCTCACTATTCATTCTGCACATGTGTGCATAATGTCCCTTGCCTTTACAACGCCTACATTCAATGCTAACAGCCAGACATTCTCTCTAGCCCGTCT
Source organism: Ambystoma mexicanum (assembly GCF_040938575.1). Taxonomy (NCBI): domain Eukaryota; kingdom Metazoa; phylum Chordata; class Amphibia; order Caudata; family Ambystomatidae; genus Ambystoma; species Ambystoma mexicanum. Next base: position 1,034,065,077 of record NC_090930.1, read on the forward strand.
GGTGGCTAAACCAACCACATTTCTTACAAGGCTCCCTTCCCTTAGACACCCACCAACCCTTATTGTCTACTTTCTCCGATATTTTTCTTGCGTCAGTATTAATCCCCCTATACTGAGGTAGAATGGCTTGTACAGTATCTTTGTGACTATCCTTCTCTGTGACAATTTGCACACTGGCCTTAGACGCCTCGATGGCCCTGCCAATTTCTATCACCTTGTCCAATGGCGGGTCACTTTCAATCCACAGGCCCTCATTCCGAGGTTGGTGCTAGTCATGGCGCTAGCACCAATACCGGTACCGCCACCGGCGTGGTGGTATGGGGACTTACTGGTCCATTCCGTCCTTTGCGGGACCGGTAAGTCCACATTTGAAATGCCATTCCCCATTCCCATTTGAGCCCCAATAGGGCTCAATGGGAAGGCGGAAGGCGGCAATAACGGTACCGCAAATTGTGGTACCGTTATTGACCCTGGTATCCATTTGCGGGTCCCGTCCTTAATGCCTGCTAAAACCAGGCGTTAGGAAGGACCCGCAAAGGGACCTCGGAATAGGGCGCAAAGGGATTACCACCACCGGTGTCATTACCGGTGCCCGGTATCCCTTTGCGCCCAGGTCGTAATGACCCACACAGTCTCTCTATAATCTTCTGGTTACTGGTCTTCATCATAATCTGGTCCCTTATATATTCATCCAAAATCCTTGGGAAATTGCATGCCACCAACAAAGTTCGTAGGGCCGTAACATAGGAGTCAATAGACTCTGCCATTCCTTGTGCTCTGGAAAAGAACTGACAACACTCTAAAACTACATTGATCCTTCTCCCAAATCGTCCTTCTAACTTGAATGCAGTTCAGAAGTGCAGCTTCCTTCTCATCATCAGTAAAGTTTGCCCCACCGGCCGCCCTTAAATATACTTTAAAAGCATCTATCCATTGGTTCTATGGCGATGCTGGCTCCCCCGGAGATGGCAAAAATGCAGGAGGGGGTCTGGCAGCTGTGTGAAGCATGTTGGCAGAAGATGCTACAGGGAATAAGGTATTGAGTTAACACTGTACAGATGAAAGGTAAAGGTCACTGTGCGAAGGCCCCAGAATCCACCTTATGCCCAGACACCCCCACTCTCTTTTCAATATATAAAATGTGTCCCTACTGCCAATTGTTCCCTGCTGCCAAGTGCTTACCCCCAACAGTGTATAGCACAGCCACAATCAGAGAAATATTATCTTAACTGTTGCTGGCCTCACGTGTCCATAGGTAAGAAGGTTGTCGAGAACGAAAATCTCATCACAATAAGAAAATACAGGACCCGACGCAATCCGCGTGTCACCAATGCATACACTCCGACGAGCATACACCTCCTGCTAGCTCTGCAGGCAGCCAATGGGAGCGTGTATGGTTCAGGCCAGCAACCAATCAGCCAGCAGTCTGGTCTCTGGGCCTGCTCTGACACTGTCCAGACACGCCCCCGCTGTGCTTCCTGAACCAGCCGACCAATCTTTGGCTGGAGTTACGCACCAACACGACGGCTCTTCCGCTGTGAATATGCGGCTGCCCAGGACATGCCTGCTCAGACAGAGGCCCTCGCAGATTGTAGAGGATGGCCTGGCCAGCCAGAGATCGAGGAGGGCGTGGATCTACCACCAGCTTCCTGATACAGCCGACCAATCCTTGGCTGGGGGTGACGCCCCTACACAACGGCTCTTCCGCTGTGAATATGCGGCTGCCAAGGACACGTTTGCTCCGGCACAACCCCTCGCAGACTGTAGAGGATAGCCACTCAGCGATCAAGGAGGACTCGTTAGCCTTCCCTTACACTCCGCTTGCTCTGACTTCAACGGGCCGCCCACAGGAGCATTGTCGGCACACCTTGCCAGGCAGGGAACGGAAGGTGTGGAGCAGCTGGGCCTTGTGCAGCAGCGCCGCCCTCCGCACGCATGGTATGGGGTCCAGAAACCTTGTCGCCAGTGAGTAAATCCAGGAGTCAGGTAAGTTATATTGGTTTTATTCTGGACCCCAATAGCACAACACCGGCCCAGCTTCAATAATCTTCCCAACTGACACGCCTGGAGTGTTGCCCTACGAAGAAGAGCAACATACCACGCGTGCCGCAAACATCAGAATACGACAGAGTGCACTTCATTTGTCCCATCTTTCAGCATCCTTGCTAATGCAGAAGATAAACTAACCTCTGAAAAATACACCTGCACATATACCTGCGACCACCCAGCAAGAACTGCGGGCCCTCTTAAGCCATTTTATTGTTGTCTTTTTTATAGTTTTTTTTATTTGTGATGTATAAAAATACCCTAAAACAGTTGATAGAATATACACAAATATTACTTTATTATTTTAAAATGTCATTCAAACAATCAAGTTAAAACATTAGAACATATTCCTACCCATTCGCAGGTAGAAAAAAAACAATTTATAATCGTCCAACAATAAGATACAAAACGTCTTCTCGGAAAGCCATACCAAGCTAAAGGTTTATTTAATCACTTTCAAACACCCCCACTCAAACTCAGTCCGTTTTAGGCCTTATTGAAAAGCCAGAAGCATGAAGAATTTTATCAGTCGCAAAGTGAAAAAACACCTGAGGGTCATCGAAAGATCTTATAGGGAGTGGTCCTTATATATAGTGTTGATAGTAAAACTGTACAATCCCTGACTTTATATGTATTCATTTGCACATTCTCCCCTGCTCATCCAGAACTATCAAGGACCACATGGACACCCTTTATCCAGCCTTGGCAGATTTCTACAATCACTCCTTTGCCACTGGAACTTTCCCCTCTGCCCTTAAGCACTTAAGCACTCTCTTGTGCACCCTCTTCAAAAGAAGCCCTTGGCTGATTAGAAATGTAGGAATCGGCCTGGCACGTCTTGCCCACCTCTCCGGCTAACTTTCGCCCAATCTCCATCACTCTTTTCCTGGGCAAACCCTTGGAAAAGCTGGTCATCTCCCAGCTTAATCTACATACTGAATCTGTTGGTTGCCTCCATGACCACCAGTCTGGCTTCAGCACTGCCAGAAGAACAGAAACTGCTCTCCTGAGCACCCGTGAAGACTTGCTCTCCAATCTTGACTCTAATCTCCCTTCTGTCCTCATTCTCCTTCATCTATCCTCTGCTTTTGACATGGTCAACCATGCCATCCTGCTCAATCGTCTCTGGGACAACCTTGGTATTACTAATCAAGCCCTGGCCTGGTTGACCTCCTTACTCACCGACCGACCCTCTCAGGTCCAACTGGAGTCTTTCCTTTCTTCTATCTCTTGCTCTACTTGCGGTGTTCCCCACTGGTCTAACCTCTTTCCCTGGCTCTTCAACCACTACCTGGCACGTCTTGCCCACCACATCGCTACTTTCTGCTCCAATTTGCAATGTTATGCGGATGACACTCAGTTCTCATTCAGGCTCCCATCAACCACCTCTGCTTCTTCACTCATTCCAGACTGTCTGGACGCAATTCAGGAATGGTGTGCCACCAATGATCTCTGCCTTAATGCCAGTAAGACTGAGATCCTTCTCATTGGGACACTCACTCTCTTCTTTCCTCTCTCTCTCTGGCCACCCACTGTGGGCCCACCTTCGGCTCCTTCCTTTGCGGCTAAAAACCTTGGTGTCATCTTTGATTCAACCCTCTCCTTCTCTCCTCACATCTCTGACAGCTCTAAGAAGTCAAACTATCAGCTGCACCTCCTCAGAGGTATTCTTCCTCCCTGCCTCTCTCAAACTTGAGCAGAACTATCTCTAATTCTGGAAGCAACTCAAGACCTTCCTTTTTGCTTCCACTTTCTCTCTTTCTTTCCCCTGCTGATGCACCTGACTGCTCCGCGCACTGGTTATCTGGTCCCCCTCTGAACTCGGGCCAGGCTCCTGTATGTCCAGTTGCCCTCGCACTGCCTCAGGGCTCCCCACCACGTAATGGTCTGTATCTGCAACCGTAGAGCCCCTTCTCTGTGCACTTATGAGCCATCCGCTGGCTGCATTTGTGAGTTAACTGCACTGCCCCCTTCCCCTCCCCCCTGGCACTTCTCCCCTTCCCTCTTCCGCGCACTTGCATGATCTGAATGACACAAGGCCTAGTAAGATTGATATTTTGTCCTCCCTTGTTTCCCGCTTCGTTTCTTGTCGCGCCTAGAAACACTTGTGAACAGGCGTGTTATAAATGCCACATAATATATCATGATAAGTGCAGCCAAATTTCCCCAAACAATGCTATCATCTGCCTGCAACATAGTCATCATTTGCATTGTGCATTCCTGCATGCTTAGGTCTGCCATCATATGGCAACGTCAGCATCATGTGCCAGAATAAGGCCATAATATGGCTAGTAATATAGTCAGGATATGGTGCAAAGTTCCCAATTAAAAAATGTGTAGCATTGAAATCTGAAACATTTAATTTTAAAACACAGACGTTGGAAAATCAAAAGTGAGTAAAAAGTTATAAAAAGTTTGAAAAACAAAGCAACCAGTAAAAAGATTTAGGAGGAAGCAGTAAGTCAGAAGCAACGGGAAAATCGATGGGTTTATAGATGAAAAGAAACTCCTGCTTCATACGGTCAGAAGCAGGGCCAGCCCTAGGATTTGTGGGGCCAAGTGCAAAAAATTAAGTGCAGGGGCCCCTTAATTTGCCTTTGATGATATCATAGGGAGTGACATTGTGGGAAGTGACAAGATAATGACTACTATACGTATGTAGGGAGCAGTGAGAAAATGATTAATAAAAAATAAAAAAATAAATATATATATATAAATAGACATCACCTATTGTCAAGTTTCAATAATGTAAGTGGTGCTCCTAGTAACTTCTATTGGTTTTCCATTGGTCGGGATTATGGGATTGGTAGATTAATGCCTACCTGGATTGCTCACATTGTCAACAGTGTGTCATCCTGAAGGGTTGGGAGGGGGATAGGCCTGCACTGTTGATTGGAGGGTTTAGCAGATGCAACAGCCCACACAGGGGGTGCTAGAGGGGCAACTGGCGGCCTCCCCTCTGGCCCCCCTTCCCCTGGACTATCCTCCTCTTACTGAGGGGCAGAAGTCTGTGCCCCCTATGGTCCGGTCGGAAACAGCTGGGCCTGGGGGGCACTGAAATAGCCTGGGCTGAGAGGGCCAGGTCTCTCTTCCAGCCCAGGCACCAGCAGTGCCCCAAGTTCTGAAGCTATTGTCTTTAGTCTTTGCTGTGTTCTCTTGGCCGTGTTCATTTAATTTGTTTGGGAATTGTGGTGTATCTTTCAGACGGTGTCTGTAAAAGGCTATCAAGGTTTCGTTTTGAGGCTAAGACACAAGATATAAACACGTTTAGCTAAGGTGTTGACAGTAAACATGGGTGTTGTGGATGCTTAAAGTTTGGCCAACTTGCTACATCTCGGTTGTAATCTGTAATTTGTGTTAAATAAAGGTTGTGGGATTGGCTTGTTTGTTTTTATATGGGAATTTGATTGATTTTGGACTATTGCTCTTTGTTTTCACTGATTAGGCAAGGTGAGTATATTTTGCACGAGGAAGAATGGACATGTGTGAAATAATATAAAAGTGCCCGTTTATCACACCATAAATTACATGAAGTGGCATCGATTTAGGAAACCAGGGCGGAAAAACTAAGATGAACGTTTTTTACTCACAGGCTGCTGAGCAGGGGGTACGAACGGTTGGGAGTTGTTATTGGATTGCATGTTATTGGATTGCAATAACACTGGTTTCTTCTATGTGCTGCCACAGGTAAAAAGCTCTAGTGCAGAAGAGATAGGACCATTGCTCGTTTCTCTTGGTGGTACACGTCATGGGACCCCAGCAGGCAATACCCTGGTAAATTTTCAAGACGACATCGACAAGGAGGCGGTGGCATCATGTGAAAGGCTGTTGGAATTGTGGTTGAAATCAAGGGGTGTTCAATGGGCCTGCATTTGTCATTGGCTCTAAGCTGCATTCTGAACTCTAGGGTGAAAGGGGAGTACCAGTGTAGACGTACAATGTTTAACTGTACTGATTTATTAGGTTTGGTGATGCTCTATTCCTACTACTTCGAGTTGAAGTGCATAGTAGTATAACATGTTGTTAATACTGGTTACGTGTTCGCAGACTGCTGCAGGGGGTATGCGATGCAATCTCAGGGAATTGGGACAGGGTCTTAAAGGGAGGCGGAGAACATTTTTACAGGGAACGTCGGAAGAGGAAGAGCATGAGTGCACATTGCACTGCGGTTTGAGAGCTACCCGCTTCAAGGTTTAGCAAGGGTGCAACCATGAGATGATGAGTTGTCACCCTACATTATTACTTCTTCGAGTTGAGGTGCAGAGGCTCCTCTCCGGTGGTGTGGAACTAAGATCCAGGGATGTCCGTTTAGCATGCCAGGTTGTTTATAAGGATTTACGGGTTCACACGCTGCTGCAGTGGGTAGCTCTCGCTGTGAGTCTAGAAGAGCCTGGTTCACTTCATAACAGCAACGACCAGGGTCCACTTTTGGCTCCCCACACCAACTGGGGTCAAGCATAACAGTAGGACAGAGCTATACAACATTTAAAAGTTGAAGGGTAATAAATGGTGGACTCACTGATAGGTTTGCATCTTTTGTAAAGTTGGATGTACACATCTTGTGTGAAAGTTGGATGTACAGAACGCTAGGTACTCGGGCCAAGTTCCCTAATGGTCTCTCCTGGTCACTGGAGGGCTGAAATCAGACCAGCAATAAGGAACAACACACTGACATTGGTGCACAATTTATGTGAGGGACGCAAGGGATGGCAGCATGCCTGGTTAGAAGGGGTGCAGAAAGAGATAATGACTTTGCAATATGCAGAGATCTTATACAATAGTTAAAGGAGGGGAAATGGTGGACAAAGTAAGAGGTTGGCGTCTTATGTGGAAGTTAGATTTAGATAATTATATGTGAATATGGGATAGATACAGCCGTAGGGTGATCTATATATATATATATATATATATATATATATATATATATATATATATATATATATATATATATATATATATATATATATATATTACATGGCCACGTTAGTGGCCATGTAGATAGGAAGAGCACTTTTTGGGCGGCTTATAACTTCGCTCCCCCTGGACGACTCCTCACCAAACTTTGCAATAAAAGTATATAGCCAACTCTGGATTTATTTGCAGAGTTTGGTGAGGATTCGTCCAGGGGGGGCAAAGTTATAAGGGGGGAAAATTTTGCTCGCGCCTGCAGCCCAAACCGCCGGACGGATTTTCACCAAATTTGGACCAGGAGTAGTGGCTTGGTCCCAAAAGCGTGCTTTTGCAAATTTGGTGAAAAACCGTCCAGTAGTTTTTTTTAAAATGACAAAAAAGTAGGTAAAAAAAAAATAGTGATATCTGGGTTCAGTCCGCGGACACACTTCCCTGTTCGGTCCGCGGACAGTGTCCTGATTGGCCAATCGGGTTGCGTCATGTCCGCGGACATGCAACGTGTTTGCTGATTGGACGGCGTAGAGCGTGAAGCGCGTCAGATTTTCAGTAGCGCCCGCCATCTTGGATTCACGGACGTCCGCGGACAGCGCGGTGAAACTTGCTTTAAAATTTGTATTTAATAGAGTGTGTTGGTGTGTGAGAGTGTTTGGGGAGGGTGGGAGTGTATGAAATAGGTTAAATGTTTTTTTTAATGTGGTAGATCCTCTTGTTGTGTTCGATTTGTCTGCAGACATTACGGCTGTTCTGAAATGTTCTAAATAAACTAAATGGAGGGTGTTCTGAGGACGCAATGTGTGTCCGTTTTGTTTGCAAGCAAGCTGAAACTGTTCTAAGAACACTCGCGGTGTCCTGAAATGTACATAAATAAACAGAATGGGGGTGTTCTGAGGACGGTGTCCGTATTGTTCGCTGGCAAGTTGAATATGATCTAGGAACACTCGCGGTGTCCTGAAATGTTCATAAATAAACAAAATGGGGGTGTTCTGAGCACGGTGTCCGTATTGTTCTCTGGCAAGTTGAATGTGTTCTAAGAACAATGTTCTAAATAAACTAAATGGGGAGGTGTTCTAAGGATGCAATATGTGTGTGTTTTGTTCGCAAGCAAGCTGAAACTGTTCTAAAAACACTCGCGGTGTCCTGAAATGTACGTAAATAAACAAAATGGGGGTGTTCTGAGGACGGTGTCCGTATTGTTTGCTGGCAAGTTGAATGTGATCTAAGAACCCTCGCGGTGTCCTGAAATGTTCGTAAATAAACAAAATGGGGGTGTTCTGAGGACGCTGTCCGTATTGTTCGCTGGCAAGTTGAATGTGTTCTAAGAACACTAGCGGTGTCCTGAAATGTTCGTAAATAAACAAAATGGGGCTGTTCTGAGGATGCTGTGCGTATTGTTCACTGGCAAGTTTAATGCGTTGTAAGAACACTTGTGGTGTCCTAAAATGTTCGTAAATAAACAAAATGGGGTTGTCTTGAGGACGGTGTCCGTATTGTTCTCTGGCAAGTTGAATGTGTTCTAAGAACACTGGCGATGTCCTGAAATGTTCGTAAATAAACAAAGTGGGGTGTCCTGAGGACGCTGTCCGTATTGTTCTCTGGCAAGTTGAATGTGTTCTAAGAACACTCGCGATGTCCTGAAATGATTGTAAATAAACACAATTGGGGTGTCCTGAGGACACTGTCCGTATTGTTCTCTGGCAAGTTGAATGTGTTCTAAGAATACTCGTGGTGTCCTGAAATGTTCATAAATAAACGAAATGGGGGTGTCCTGAGGACGGTGTCCGTATTGTTCGCTGGCAAGTTGAATGTGTTCTAAGAACACTTGTGGTGTCCTGAAATGTTCATAAATAAACAAAATGGGGATGTCCTGAGGACGGTGTCAGTATTGTTCGCTGGCAAGTTGAATGTGTTCTAAGAACACTCGCGGTGCCCGTTAAATGTTCGTAAATTAACAAAATGGGGGTGTTCTGAGGACACTGTCCGTATTGTTCTTTGGCAAGTTGAATGTGTTCTAAGAACACTTGCGGTGTCCTGAAATGTTCTTAAATAAACAAAATGGGGATGTCCTGAGGACGCTGTCCGTATTGTTCGATGGCAAGTTGAATGTGTTCTAGGAACACTCGCGGTGTCCTGAAATGTTCGTAAATAAAGAAAATGGGCGTGTCCCGAGGACGCTGTCCGTATTGTTCACTGGCAAGTTGAATGTGTTCTAAGACACTCGCGGTGTCCGCTAAATGTTTGTAAATTAAAAAAAATGGGGGTGTCCTGAGGACGCTGTCCGTATTGTTCGCTGGCAAGTTGAATGTGTTCTAAGAGCACTCTCTGTGTCCTGAAATGTTCGTAAATAAACAAAATGGGGATGTCCTGAGGACGGTGTCCGTATTGCTCGGGGGCAAGTTGAATGTGTTCTAAGAACACTTGCGGTGTCCTGAAATGTTCGTAAATAAACAAAATGGCGGTGTCCTGAGGACGCTGTCCGTATTGTTCGCTGGCTAGTTGAATGTGTTCTAAGAACACTCGCGGTGTCCTGAAATGTTCGTAAATAAACAAAATGGGGGTGTCCTGAGGACGCTGTCCATATTGTTCGCTGGCAAGTTGAAAGTGTTCTAAGGACACTCATTATGTCTTTGGGATCAAAAACAAATTTATAAGGAACAAAGTTATAAGCCACTATGAGTGTGATATGCTGCGATGGTTGTATTCATTATAATATACTTACTGTTTGGTTTAGTAACTGGAGTACATGTATTTCTTGTTCATTTCTGTGATAAAAGAAAAGAGCATGTTAGTATTCGTATTTTGTAATGACTTATTACATTGAATAATCAACATTTTTTTTGACCCTCTAATTTAGTAGATTACAAACCAGAGTACTGTGCAATTTGCTCAGTTTCTGTGTTTGTTTCTAAAATCATTGGGTCTGTGGGAGAAAAAAAAATCCATGTTGGATTAATAAAAAAACTTTTTCTGTTATGCTACAGTTTATTTGTTTGTTTGTTTTCAGTGTTCACTTGTTTCTGGCTAATCCTGTATATATTGGCTTGTTGCAAATTGTTGGAGCAGTAACATATCATTTATTTGTTTGGATATTGTAACATTTTGAAGCAGTTAGATACCAGTAGGCATATTCTGTCTATTTTTTAAAATATATTTTAGTGGTATTGATTTATCTGTTTGGATATTGTAAAATTTTGGGACAGTTAGATACCAATTGGCGTATTCTAATTGTCTATTTTTTGCTCTAATTTAGTGGTATTCATTTATCTGATTAGTTGTTGTAGAATCTTTGGGCAGTTAGATAGCTTTTGGAATATTCTAACAGTTATTACATTTTGGTTTTAAGAACATTAAATAAGCGTTTGAAAGATTTGCTGGTAATCTCTGCTTTAGAGTAATGGTACTATCATTACATTCAAACCATCCACATTTCTTTTTTATATATGCAGTGTAGTGCCCTGAATTGGTTGTGGCTCCTGCGTGGTAGATTATACCTATTGTTGTGAAGGTTTTCTTACCAAGTGATACTTGACCATGTGTGAATCCAGTCAGCTTGCAGTTGTTTTTGGTACCATCTGCATTGTAACGTAGAAGCATTAGTATTCTGTATTTACTATGTGTTTGTATTAGTAACGTGGAGCGATTATCTGAATTGCAGGTAGTACATAATGTACCATGGTTTGCATTTTGTACAAGATGCTGAAATGGAATGGATTCACAATTAGGTATTGATATATATATTAAGCGTTCATTTGGGATTTGTTCTTGTGTCACATTGTTGCAGACAGTGCATGTATGTTTCCACATGTATGAAATCTGAAAGATTTCATTTATAGGTATGTTTTTATTTTCCAGTACTTGTAGTAAGTACATTAGACATTCTTGTGGATCTTCCTGTGAGTTTATAGTGAATTTAACTATTCCAGCACAGTAGTCCAATTGTTGTCTTATTCCATAAACACTATACGTGTTATCAGGATTGTTTGTTGCATTTATGTGAAGTATTAACATTTGCAAACACAATTGGTATGTACTGTGTAAGTAAATGTTGTCAACAATTGGTGGCAATTGAAATAGAATATTCATTGCTACATTTGCGTAGCAACTTACTCCAACTATATTTTAGAGTTTAAATGGACCAGGTAGTTCTGTATATGATTGATTAATTTTTAGTTTGTCTTGCTTCTTTGATGAAGTACCTGGTTTACTTTCCCTAATGGGTTCTTTTATGTTTGTGGTACTTGATGAAGTTTTAGTTTCTTTTACTCTCTTTGGAGGATTTGCAGTGACATCCTGTTGGATTTCTGTTTGATTTAGTTCTCTTTTACAACGTTTTACTTTTTGTGGTACAGAATATGTGTTTAGATGCGGGTTTTATAGTGAGCGAACTCTATTGTATTCTAAAATGCAAGGAATATCAGCGTTTACTTTACATGCATCAAAGTTGATTAGAAATAGACTGTCAAGTGTACGGAAGCGTGATAGTGCTACGTAGCTCATGCCTTCTTTAAAGACTGTGTTAACAATGTCTATCATTGCTTTGTCTAGGGTAAGATCTTGTGATTTATGAATGGTGACTGCGTATGCAAGAGTTAGAGAAAATTGTTCTCTGCGTACATATGTCTTTGAAGAGAAGGAATCGAGCTGTTGAGCGTCCTATCCTTTTTACTTCTGAAAGTTTGTCAAAGAGAATATTGACAAACTGAATTTTGTTGTCACGTGGTTATGTTTGAAAGCCAACAACTGTACCCAGTGCTCCATTGACAAGTCCTTGGTCCACGTCAAGGTTACTTTTAAGCATTACTCTCCAATTTAAGGATAATTTTAATATCTTTTCCAAGCTTGCTGTGTTTGAGATTGATTTTTCAAAACTATTTAGTCTTGTTGTGGCTTGGTCACACATGGGTAGTGTCATACCATGTACATCTAGTTTGTCTGTGGCGATAATTTCCATTATTGGTTGCATTTCTTTACTTAACATTATTTCATTGAATTTGAAATAGCTTGCAAGAGTTGGCAATAAGGCCATTCAATTGACATTTTTGTGGGCTAATTGTTCCATGACATCTGTAGCACATGCATCATCACCATAAAGTACATGAATGTGCCGGGTTTTCAATATTGCTTCTGCTTCTTTAGAAAGTATACCAACTGTGATACTTTTTAAGATGTTGGCATAAGTGAGATCTGCAGATTGCCGCATGTTTTCTGTTAATACTCTGTATTGGAAATGTTGCCAAAGGTTGACATTTCCAATGCTGCCAACAGTTTTACGGCAGAGTTTGTGTCCTAATGTTTTAAAAATAGACTCACCTTTTACTGGTGTCAATTGAAGAAGATCTCTGAAAACAATAATGTGTTTTCCTGCAAAGAGCTCTTCATAGTTTGCTTTGAGTACTTCTTGTAATCTGTGGTGAATCAAAGCCAACATTAGCTTGGACACCATGCTCACTTCATCTATTAGTAGCATTTTCATTTGTTTCAATACTCGGCATAGTTCCATTGCAGCTTCTGTAGAAAGTTTGTAATAGTCTAATTTGTATTGGTGTTCTACTGGCAGGAGTAGTAACCGGTGCAAAGTGACACCACCTATGTTGTAGGCAGCTAAACCTGTAGGGTAAGTGACAACAGCTGACAGTTTGTTGTTTGTCAATTGTTGAAGGAACTTACTGATGATTTTGATTAGGAATGTTTTGCCAGAACCAGCTTCACCACTGACGTACAGTAGTATAGGTTTGTAATTTTGGCAGGTGCATTCTTTCTTTTCATGTTGTACACCATGTGCAATTTCTTTTGTTACTTCTTTAAAAATGCTACATTGCTCATTGTTTAGTTTTGATTGTAGTATAGTTAAGTCTTCTTTATCTTCATACTGACACATGGGGGGTAATTCATAGAATTCAGCGCACAAGTGGCGCACGCGGCTGGTGCACAGTGTGCGCGTGCAAATCCCTGCGCCAGCCGCGTGCGCTAAAATCCATTTCCGCGCACAGCGTATTCATGGATTCCAGCCACCAAAACCAGCCGTGATGCACAGTGGCGCAGCGACCTTGCAGCAGCGCCAGTTACGCCCCCAAGAACGCCTCTCGCGCAGGGAAAAGCCATCAAAATCCCCAATCCAGCGCAAAGGGCTGCGCTAAACCTGTACCAGCACGGCAAGCGGGCTACGTGTATCACTGGGGTGCGCGGGAAGTACCTCACGCGATTGGACCCGTGCGAGCAGGGTACGTGTATTTCAGGGGTGCATGGGAAGTTCCACACGCGATTGCCGCAGGGTACGTGTATTTCAGGGGTGCGCGGGAAGTTCCACACACGATTTCAGCAGGGTACGTGTATTTCAGGGGTGCGCGGGAAGTTCCACATGCGATTGGCCCCGTGCGAGCACGGTACGCGTATTTCAGGGGTGCGCGGGAAGTTCCACATGCAATTTCAGCAGGGTACGTGTATTTCAGGGGTGCGCGGGAAGTTCCACACGCGATTTCAGCAGGGTACGTGTATTTCGGGGTGCGGGGGAAGTTTCACACGCGACATCAGCAGGGTACGTGTATTTCAGGGGTGCGCGGGAAGTTCCACACGCGATTCCAGCAGGGTATGTGTATTTCAGGGGTGCGCGGGAAGTTCCACACGTGATTTCAGCAGGGTACGTGTATTTCAGGGTACGGGGGAAGTTTCACACGCGACATCATCAGGGTATGTGTATTTCAGGGGTGCGCGGGAAGTTCCACATGCGATTGGCCCCGTGCGAGCAGGGTACGCGTATTTCAGGGGTGCGCGGGAAGTTCCACACGCAATTCCAGCAGGGTACGTGTATTCCAGGGGTGCGCGGGAAGTTCCACACGCGAATCCATCAGGGTACGTGTATTTCAGGGTGCGGGGGAAGTTTCACACGCGACATCAGCAGGGTACGTGTATTTCAGGAGTGCGCAGGAAGTTCCACACTCGATTTCAGCAGGGTACGTGTATTTCAGGGTGCGGGGGAAGTATCACACGCAACATCAGCAGGGTACGTGTATTCCAGGGGTGCACGGGAAGTTCCACACGCGATTCCATCAGGGTACGTGTATTACAGGGGTGCGCGGGGAGCACCACACGTGAATTGCACATGTGGGTCCTCCCAGGTGTTCCCTCTACACCCTCCACGGCCCCTGCAGGTGGCTCACACCACAGGGGCCTACCCTGCACATGTCCTGCAGGCACCCCATCCACCATGGCCATGCCCCCCAGCCAACCCACATGGCAACTTGCACTACTGCCCACCAACGCATGTCCCCCTGCACCCCCAGCCACCAGGGGCACCCTCCACCAGGCCCCCTCCCATGTCTCCCACCACCCCCACACCCCAGCAGTGCAGGGGCACCCTCCACCAGGCCCCCACCCATGTCTCCCACCCCCACCACCCCCCAGCAGTGCAGGGGCACCCTCCACCAGGCCCCCACCCATGTCTCCCACCTCCCCACCCCCCAGCAGTGCAGGGGCACCCACCACCACGCCCCCACCCATGTCCAACTCATGTTCCCCACCCCCCAACCCCCAGCACTGTGGGGCACCTGCCACCAGGCCCCCACCCATGTCCAACTCATGTTCCCCACCACCCCCACCCCCCAGCAGTGCAGGGGCACCCTCCACCAGGCCCCCACCCATGTCTCCCACCACCCCTACCCCCATCAGTGCAGGGGCACCCTCCACCAGGCCCCCACCCATGTCTCCCACCCTCCCCACCCCCCAGCAGTGCAGGGGCACCCTCCACCAGGCCCCCACCCATGTCTCCCACCCCCCAGCACTGTGGGGCACCTGCCAGCAGGCCCCCACCCATGTCTCCCACCCCCCCCACCCCCCAGCACTGTGGGGCACCTGCCAGCAGGCCCCCACCCATGTTCCCCACCCCCCCCACCCCCCCAGCACTGTGGGGCACCTGCCAGCAGGCCCCCACCCATGTCTCCAACCCCCCCACCCCCCAGCACTGTGGGGCACCTGCCAGCAGGCCCCCACCCATGTCTCCCACCCCCCCACCCCCCAGCACTGTGGGGCACCTGCCACCAGGCCCCCACCCATGTCTCCCACCACCCCCACCCCCCAGCAGTGCAGGGGCACCTGCCAGCAGGCCCCCCCCCCATGTTCCCCACCCCCCATCCCCCAGCACTGTGGGGCACCTTCCAGCAGGCCCCCACCCATGTCCAACTCATGTTCCCCACCACTCCCACCCCCCAGCAGTGCAGGGGCATCCTCCACCAGGCCCCCACCCATGTCTCCCACCACCCCCACCCCCCAGCACTGTGGGGCACCTGCCAGCAGGCCCCCATCCATGTCCAACTCATGTTCCCCACCACCCCCACCCCCTGGCAGTGCAGGGGCACCCTCCACCAGGCCCCCACCCATGTCTCCCACCACCCCCACCCCCCAGCAGTGCAGAGGCACCCTCCACCAGGCCCCCACCCATGTCTCCCACCCCCCACACCCCAGCAGTGCAGGGGCACCCACCACCAGGCCTCCACCCATGTCCAACTCATGTTCCCCACCCCCCCCCCCACCCCCAGCACTGTGGGGCACCTGCCAGCAGGCCCCCACCCATGTCCAACTCATGTTCCCCACCACCTCCACCCCCCAGCAGTGCAGGGGCACCCTCCACCAGGCCCCCACCCATGTCTCCCACCACCCCCCAGCAGTGCAGGGGCACCCTCCACCAGGCCCCCACCCATGTCTCCCACCACCCCCACCCCCCAGCACTGTGGGGCACCTGCCAGCAGGCCCCCACCCATGTCTCCCACCCCCACACCCCTCAGCACTGTGGGGCACCTGCCAGCAGGCCCCCACCCATGTTCCCCATCCCCCACCCCCCAGCACTGTGGGGCACCTGCCAGCAGGCCCCCACCCATGTCTCCCACCCCCTCACCCCCCAGCACTGTGGGGCACCTGCCAGCAGGCCCCACCCATGTCCAACTCATGTTCCCCACCACCCCCATCCCCCAGCACTGTGGGGCACCTGCCACCAGGCCCCCACCCATGCTCCCACCACCCCCACCCTCCAGCAGTGCAGGGGCACCCTCCACCAGGCCCCCACCCATGTTCCCCACTACCCCCACCCCCCAGCACTGTGGGGCACCTGCCACCAGGCCCCCACCCATGTCTCCCACCCCGCAGCAGTGCAGGGGCACCCTCCACCAGGCCCCCACCCATGTCTCCCACCCCCCCACCCCCAGCAGTGCAGGGGCACCCTCCACCAGGCCCCCACCCATGTCTCCCACCACCCCAACCCCCCAGCAGTGCAGGGGCACCTGCCAGCAGACCCCCACCCATGTTCCCCACACCCCCACCCCCCAGCACGGTGGGGCACCTGCCAGCAGGCCCCCACCCATGTCTAACTCATGTTCCCCATCACCCCCACCCCCCAGCAGTGCAGGGGCACCTGTCAGCAGGCCCCCACCCATGTTCCCCACCCCCCCACCCCCCAGCACTGTGGGGCACCTGCCAGCAGGCCCCCACCATGTCAAACCACTCCCCCACCCCCCAGCACTGTGGGGCACCTGCCAGCAGGCCCCCACCCATGTCTCCCATCACCCCCACCACCCAGCACTGTGGGGCACCCTCCACCAGCCCCCCACCCATGTCCAACTCATGTTCCCCACCCCCCACCCCCCAGCACTGTGGGGCACATGCCACCAGGCCCCCACCCATGTCCAACTCATGTTCCCCACCACCCCCACCCCCCAGCAGTGCAGGGGCACCCTCCACCAGGCCCCCACCCATGTCTCCCACCACCCCACGCCCCAGCAGTGCAGGGGCACCCTCCACCAGGCCCCCACCCATGTCTCCCACCACCCCCACCCCCCAGCACTGTGGGGCACCTGCCAGCAGGCCCCCACCCATGTCTCCCACCCTCCCCCACCCCCAGCACTGTGGGGCACCTGCCAGCAGGCCCCCACCCATGTTCCCCACCCCTCCCACCCCCAGCACTGTGGGGCACCTGCCAGCAGGCCCCCACCCATGTCTCCCACCCCCCCAACCCCCAGCACTGTGGGGCACCTGCCAGCAGGCCCCCACCCATGTCCAACTCATGTTCCCCACCACCCCCACCCTCCAGCACTGTGGGGCACCTGCCAGCAGGCCCCCACCCATGTCCAACTCATGTTCCCCACTACCCCCACGCCCCAGCACTGTGGGGCACCTGCCAGCAGGCCCCCACTCATGTCTCCCACCCCCCCACCCCCCAGCACTGTGGGGCACCTGCCAGCAGGCCCCCACCCATGTCTCCCACCCCCCCACCCCCCAGCACTGTGGGGCACCTGCCACCAGGCCCCCACCCATGTCTCCCACCACCCCCACTCCCCAGCAGTGCAGGGGCACCTGCCAGCAGGCCCCCACCCATGTTCCCCACCCCCCCACCCCCCAGCACTGTGGGGCACCTGCCAGCAGGCCCCCACCCATGTCCAACTCATGTTCCCCACCACCCCCACCCCGCAGCAGTGCAGGGGCACCCTCCACCAGGCCCCCACCCATGTCTCCCACCACCCCCACCCCCAGCACTGTGGGGCACCTGCCAGCAGGCCCCCACCCATGTCCAACTCATGTTCCCCTCCACCCCCACCCCCCAGCACTGTGGGGCACCCACCACCAGGCCCCCACCCATGTTCAACTCATGTTCCCCAGCCAACATGTCATCACAATCTAGATCCCTGGTCCCTATGGTCAGCCTCCAAATGCAAAACACCCACCCGAGTATTGCATCCACCCACTCATAATTGGCAATTACATGACAGAACACCAATTGCAAGTTCCGAAACAAACACATTTCCCTCACATACACCCAATGGGTGTCAGTAAATCTCAAAACCCATATCATGATATGCATGAAACCAATGAGATGATACTACACATTGAAGTTTGATAAAAAAAATATGTATTAAAGGAAACATAAATAGAATCAAAAATAAAGAAACATAAATGGTAATGTACAAAAATTAAAAGAAGCATGTCCGTGAAAAAAAGCAAAACCAAAAATCAAAATCCAAAGTAATGGTGTCCAAAGTCACTGTCCACAAAACAAAATCCAATGGGAAATAAAAAAGAAAGCCATTGCTCCATGGTTAAAATGTGAAAGAAAAATACAATCCAACAGTGAACTATGTACATACAAACAAGCCAGGGTCCATTATCCCAACAAAAGAAAGGAAACCTATCTAACTACACTAACTAATAAAATAAACTATATACAAAAATGTGGCCAATGTCCAAAAGGTCCAAAATAAATCCCAAAAAAAATGAAACCTAACACTACCTACATAACTATGTACAAGGGCAGCGGGCTAGTTTGACGGCTCACTTTTGGATGTCCCGGGCCAGGGCATCATCGAACTCCTGCTCAATGTCCCGGAGGCGGTCCTCCTCCATGTCCCCGAGGGTCCGCAGGGCCGTCGAGGCGTCCACCTCCAAACCCCTGCGGATTGCCTCGAGGCACTCGGCCCACCACAGGGCCCTCCGCATTGAGTTCTCCGCCCTGACCATTGTGAGCCGTGCCTCTTCCGCCCGCTGCCGCTCCGCATCTATGGCGTGGCCCAACCGCTGCCACACGGAAGACACTCTCTGTCCTGGGTCCTGCCCTCCGGCCGATGCCTGTCCCTCCGATGTTGAAGGCCCTGAGCCTTCATGGCTCCCACCACGTTGCTGCTGCTGCTGTGCCTCTGCCCGTGCACTGCCTCCTTGTGCCTGCACATCCTCCGCCGGCTGGGGTGCAGTCGTTGATGTGGCCACCCCTGCTGGACGTCCGACTCCCGACTGTGGCAGGGATGCCTCCTCCACCAGCCTGGCCGCACCGTCAGAGGCAGCTCCACAGGGCACCCAGGTGACTGATGGGTGGGAAGATGGCATGGAGGACGACTGACACGTAGGGGGTTCAGTTGAGGAGGGGGTCGTAGCAAGCCCCATCATACGGAAGAATCCGGCATGGGTGACCTGTCCCAGCAGGCTGACGTGGTCAACGAGCCATTCGAGATGACGTGCAGTCTCCTCATGAAAAGACTGCAGGTCACCTCGCATGGCCCGTTGACGCAACGCCACACCAGTCAAAACAGGCTCAACCCGGACCCGGATAGCCACGTCCGCAGGCAGAGGAAGGCCAGTTGTCGTGAGCTCATCCCCTGCCTGAAAACGGGTCAGGACGTAGGCATCCCAGCTGGTGCAAGATGATGCAGGGACAGGATCAGGGACAGGATTGCACACAGGCACCTCCGCGGCGGCCTGTGCTGCCTCCTGTCTGGTCCTGCACTGCACCACTAGCACTAGTGGGATCCCCACCTCCAGACCCCGTCTCTGTTGCTTGCACGGCCTCCTCCTCCACCAAACCCCCCACCAACCTGGATGACTCCGTGCCATCTTCCCCTGTTGGGCCCTGTGGGGTCCCAGCTGCCCCTTCTGCTGCCGAGGAGTCCAACTCCAACCTCCGCCTCTTGGACCTCCCCCCGGCAGCTGCGGCCTGGGACGCGGCACCGGACTCCTCACTCCCCGACGAGATGACAACATGGGAGGGGAGCCGGGCCTTGCGTCTCCGGCTGGCGGTGGGATCCCCACCGCTGTGCTCCACAGCACCTTCTCCGCCCTCTTCATCAGTTGACGCTGCAGACAGGGAGAAATAAAACACAGGCATCAGGGCACTGTACAATGGACACATACACACATGACAGTTGTACATGTGTGGCATTGGCAAACCTCAGACATGTCATCACAATCCCCAACACACATGTCATTTCAACTCGCACACATGAGCCATACCACAGCCATATCGCAACTGACAGCACCATCCATACACATACAACAGCATGAGCAGGCAAAGGTGAGCCAGACATCACATGCAACACAGGAAGTGCACCACACATGTACACACACCACCACACTTGCATGCATGTGTACACCTCTGCCAAGTGTCGCAGTGTTCAGATGGGCATCCATGTCACATCTGCCGATCAGGCTTCCACATACCGCTGTCACATGCATCCATGTTGCATCACTGTTGCACCCTTGTCAAATACACACAGATGCACATGTACACAGTGCTGATACATGCAGCTGAAAACAACATACATGCGTGACATCACGGACATGTCTACTTACATACACATTCATCCAAACATGTGTGCCCACACAACTGCATTTGGCATGCAAGCCTACACACAGAAGCACCATCCATGTCTCAAACATTCCAGCCCTCACATGTGTTAGCCCCACGGCCCTGTACACCCCCAACCATACTCGACCCCATACAAACAGATGTGCAACCTGCACACTACTGAAAAATCACCACACGCACATCTCACAATCAGGATGCATGTACACTTACCGCTCGACTCCAGACGGGTCTGCCTCTCAAGGACCTCGACGTGGAGCGCTGGGGATATGCGTTCCAGGACCCTCATCTGTTCTTCCGACAAGTGGCCCCGGCGCCCCTTGGCATCCGCTGCCTTCAAAAGGCGCCGGGCCTTGTTCAGGGTCCTGGACCTGAAGTCCTCCCAGCGCTTCTTGACATGTTGTAAGTCGCGGACTGCCACCCCCTCCGCGTTGATGGCAGTCACGATGGCAGTCCAGATCCGAGTCCGTCCTTCCTTGTCGGCGCAGGAACTTCCGAAGAAGGCATCATACTGCCCCAGGACTTGCTCCACCAGGACACCAACTTCGGTGGCACTGAAGCTGGTGCCCCTCTACCTCTCTGGCCGGGGGTTGTCAGTGGTCTCAGATGGTGTTTGCCCCGACATGACAACCCCAGAGGCAGGAGTGGGTGGGCAACTGGGTCCTGGGGCTGGGCTGTGGAGCGATGGAATCCCAGTCGGGAGTCTTCGGTTCCAGCAGGGGTGGTCACAGCAACAGCACCCCTGGCTGATGTGCAGGCAGCAAGTGGCAGGGCACGTGGGCAGCAGGCAGTCAGGCAGCAGCAGATGGCAGGTGGGAGCGTGCTCGGGGCTCTGGGGGGCAGTAGTTCGGGCTTCTGGGCAGGAGCGTGGTCTTCCGTGTGCTTACGCGTGGCCAGCTTGATACAGAGTGATTTGGCACGTGAAAATTTGGCACGTCAGCGTGTAATTCGAGGAAAGGCCCTTAGCGCGTAAGCGCATCTGCACGCATACGCATTTTCATTGGACAGAAGGCCCCTCAAGCGCAAGCGCCCCTGTGACGTGACGCGTACAGGCGTGCATGGGCATTTCAGCGCGCGTGAAAAACTGCACGTCCGCGTGTAATACGAGGAAAGGGCCCATGCGCGTAAGTGTCGTGATGCACACGTGCGTTTCCCTCAGCACGGGTTAAAGGTGAGCGGGCCCAGCAGTTCGCTGTACGTGCCTTTCGCGGAGACCGACGTGTGTTGCTGCTTCGTGTTGTTTCGCGCACCATCACAAATTCACAGCTATCAAGGACGTATCTCTTCTTTTGGCGGGGGTATTGGCTACGTGTGTTTTTCTGCATCGCGCTAGTCAGACGGTGAGTCGCACACGCTCTTTTTCCCACTGCGGGTGCCCCTGTGTATCGCACCCATTTTCGATGTCATAGTAGCCTGCGTGTCCCACGCGTACGCGTTATTCGTGTTACTGGGTGCCACCGCGTACTGCGGGAGGTTGAATCCACGCACGTAGGCTGCAGGGTTGCGTGCACGGTTTTACTGCAGTTTTGGGGTGCCTGAGCGTTGCGTGACGCGTCACCACATCACCAGGGTCACATACAGCCTTGCAGGTGCAGGGTGGCTGTTAACATCTTGCTTCCCACCCCCTTCACTCCAATTGCCCAGGTCAATTGTGGTGTACACCTCCCATTGGCACCACTCCATCTGTGTCAGCACTTCTACATCAGTGCCATGGTTTAGGCCACCAAAGGTGAGGGGCGCCTCAGCTGGGCGTCCTCCTCATGGCGGGCGTGGTCGGGGACGTGGCCGTGGTGACCAGGGAGTAGGGGGACTCCAGGGTGTCCAAGGCGGCCACAGAGGGGGAAGAGGCAGGGGTGCGCCACTTGAGCACAATGTTGTGCCATGTGTCGGTGCAGTCATGCCACCACCCCCTGTGGTTCCGGGGGATGCAGCTCCTGCATCTGGCACTGGCACCCGTTCGACCCGGCAGTCCGTTCCATTGACTGCCACGGGCCCAAGGGTAGTGGTA
Source organism: Ambystoma mexicanum (assembly GCF_040938575.1). Taxonomy (NCBI): domain Eukaryota; kingdom Metazoa; phylum Chordata; class Amphibia; order Caudata; family Ambystomatidae; genus Ambystoma; species Ambystoma mexicanum. The sequence goes on from NC_090930.1 coordinate 1,034,087,150, forward strand.
GCTGCAGGTGCAGCTGTGGACACCGCCACCCAGGCTCAGGGTCTGCCAGCGCAGGCTGCGTTGGCACTTGAAGAGCCCTTGGTAGATCTCCAACAGGCCAGGGGGGAAACCATAGGGGCAGGCCGGGCTACTCAGACCAAGACACGTGTCCCTGGGGCAGTCATGTCATCTGCTGCCCCGAACAGCCAGGTGTTGGCAAGTGCAGGGGCAGATGCACCCAACAGCACCCCGGTTGTGAGTCTGCCAACCAGGACCGTTGCGGTCAATGACCCTGCCACAGCTGATGTTGCTGCGCAGGGTTCATTAGTGGGCACCCAGCTGCCACTGACACGAATCAGGCCTTTGGTCATCCCTCCACCTGCCACTCCCTTGGCTCAATCCACTGAACCCACTGGCCATACTGGTCAGGGCGGCATTTGCCAGCCAGGGTCTGCGCCACAGTCAAAGAGGAGGAAGGTTGCACCTGCAGCACAGGCTGGGACCCCACACACAGCCACGACCTCCTGCACGTCGAGGAAGAAGCCTTTCTGTAAGCAGGAACTGGACTTCCTCGTGGACTACGTGAGGGGCCACAGCCGTGACATGCTAGTGGGTGCCAATAGTCAGACTACGGCTGCCCAACGTGACACCCACTAGAAGCATGTTGCGGAACAGGTCAGTTCATTCGGCCATGAGGTGCGCACTGCGCAAGAGTGCAAAAAGCGTTGGAATGACATCAAGCGCAGCACTAAGGCTAAGCGTGCCTCTAATTACAACTTGACTCTGGTGACTGGCGGTGGGCCTGCACCAGAGGAGGAAGAGCTCACTCCGCATGAGGCTCTCGTTGCGGAGTTCATACCACCTGAATTGGTCGAAGGAGTGGGAGAGATGCTGGACTTTGATGCGCAGTCCAGTGAGTGTTGATGCGTGTTTGTTGAGGACGTGTGTGTTTCACTTGTGGGATGTGTTGTGCATGATTGCTGCTACATGTGACGTGTACATGGTTCTGATGTGTAAGTAATGCAACGCTTCCGTCATGCATGTCTCCTCTGCCTGCCATGTAGGCATGCTCCCTTGCCCCTCCTCCGCCACTCTGCACCCCAGTTCCACCTTTGCACTGGTCTGCTTCAATCTTGCCAATGTGTAGTTTCTTGTTCATATGTCCTGTGTAGATGCTAACTTCCAGTGTAGAATCTGCCAGACATATGCCGTGTGGTACAGCCTTAGTACTCGATGCAGGGTATCTCACTTGTACTGTGCATGGGTCAGATGTCCCGCAGGGACATGAGTGCCCATTCATGCTTCATGTGCATTGCACGCATGCCCCTATGTGTCCTTGACTGGATGATCACTATAATATAAGTCCTTGGTTACATACATTGCCTGCCATCCCATCAGCCTTCCCATGTCAACTGTGGCTCAGTCCTGCGTTGCACACATGTTTAGGGTCTGACAATCTGTGTGGCTCACAGGCCTCAGCCTGTTCAATGGCCAATGACTCTGTCCAACTCTTGTTGTGTCTTCTTCACACGTGGGCGGCCTACGGAGTTTTCATCATGTGTCCTGCCTACTGTCCCAGCATCATTTGCAGTGTTGTCATTTGAATCACATTAAGCTGTTGATTCCAGTCAACACTGCCTGTCAATACACAGGTGTATGGTCAGCCTTTTGATACCATGCTAGGCATCCCTGCTTTGGTACTGGGGTGGAGGGGTGCTTGGCTTCTAGATATGGTACACATTGAATGCACAATGCATGTGATGTCTGAATTTGACATTGCACTGCCTTCACATTTCCTGGCACACACCATGGAGTGCTTGTACATGTAGGTAGTGAGTGGCGTACACATTTTCTGCACTGCATAGACCCACTTCCATGGAAACTGCCACCTTTCAACAGGTCTGATCACAGAAGCTATTCAAAGTTGACCCAGCATGCATGCCAGGTTATATGTTGTGTGTCACATGTCTGCCGGATGCGTTTGCTCTCGGTGTGTGTGTGTGTCGTGTGCTTCTGACATGTGTAGTGACCTTTTTTCTCTCTATTTTTCAGGTGATGACGCAATGTAGGCGGAGGATGGTGTTGTCATGCCAGACACAGGGTTGGTAACACCACATCAACCCGGCACTAGTGGGGGTCGTGGGGTGGTAGGCCACGAAAACCCCCAAGTGCTGCAGTCCATCTTGTCTCTGGCTGCCTATGAGTCCAGCCTTGATGACGACTCTGACGTCCATGTTGAGTTGGATGAGCATCAAGTCCATGTGTCAGGGGTGAGTGATTCTGATGTGGACACTCCTCTGTCTGCGACCCCTGCACTGAGGGATCAGACAGTCTTGGTTCCTCCGCCCGTGGTAGATCGGGACGCAGGGTCACCCTCCACACCAGTCACTGATGTGCCAGGGACATCACGTCAACGGGGGCATGTAGTCGTGCAGCCGCGGGCGGTGCCAACATGGCGAGGACCCCCAGTCCTTGGGTCCCGCAGGGGTCAAGCCCGGCAACGCGGTCGCCGCGCGCAACCACTGTATACTGAGTGGGAGCAAGACATGACTGTCAATTCCGAACGGCAGGGGGCAGCAATGGAGAACATCGCTGAGAGCATGGAGCGTGTGGCCCGATCTGTGCTCCCCCCTGCTAGGCAGGTGCTTCTCCAGCAGCAGGCGGCACGGTCCATGGCCCGCTCACTCAGGCTGGGCATGGCGGCCTCAGACAGGGCACGCCAGGCTGAAATGTCGTCTCTGCCTCAAGCAATTGCTGCTCACGCAGAGGCGCACATGGATGCCCTGAGGGAGGAGTATGCTTCCCTCAGATCCACTCTGGGTGTCCTTATGATGTCCCAGAGGCAGCAGGCAGAGGAGAGGTTTGCACAGCTTGAGCGTACCATCTCGGCTGAGCTACAGGCTTGCCGGGAGGTGCAGCGGTTGTCCAGCCAGGCCTTGCAGGAGGAACTCCGTGTTACACGTGCTACCTTGCAAGAGGAAGCACGTGTATCTCATGAGGTTCTGCATGCAGACCTACGTCACATCGCCACATAGAACCAGGCTCACCCGTCCGACAGACTTGCTGCCGACGAGGGGCAAGCTGCGGCTAGGCATGGCCAGGCTACTGTGCCACATCCTCCTTTACAGGATGAGCCAGACTCGGACGACCATCTATCTCCCACATAGGTCGGGCTGTGCAGGCGTTGAGCCCATGGAGGTTTTTTTTTTGGCTCAGCATCATCGCATGTGGATGTTGAGCAGCACCCTGTACCTCCCCCTCCTGGGTGCCTCCCCTCCCCCCCGGGTCGTGTGTGGCCATTTTTGATTTTTCTTTTAGTTTAGTTAGTTAAGTTTCTGTTTGATAGTTAGTTTAATTAGGTAATGTAGGTTTTCCATTGTTAGTGTAATTAGTTAATAGTTGATTTAGTTTAAAATTGCTAGTCTATTGTGCTTTCATGTGACGGTGCGGTGCTTTGTGGCTTTTGAAGGCATCCACTGTCTGTTCCAGCTGGGCCCTTCAGGCTTGTCTTGTGTATGTGTTTGCTGCTTGGTGTCCTTGACTCACATATGCCACTCCTGCCTCCCTTATCCACGGGCTCGCAAGGATGGTTCGGTGTTACAGAATATTACACAAGGGCTTTGGACTGTCATATCTGTGGCATGTCTGGTGCTGTGTGACCTGTGTTGACACCCCTAGTAGGGATGATTTTGGTGTTATTGTCCACTGTTCAGCTTTTGCTAGATGGGGTGTGTCATGATTAATGTGTACATTGATTGCTATGCATTGTGTAGTATGTTTCATATCTTTCCTGTACACGTGCTTGTTGCAATTCATGCTGTAGATGGTGTTCCACACTTTGGATGTGAAAGACGGACTGATGGTGTGATTTGTGATGTAACTCTCTGACATGGTCAAGTAATGAGATGCCTGATGAGACACACACAGAGAACTTTGAAGCATTAATCATGTGTTTCATGCCCTTTCTGCAGGGGGATGAGCCTCCAGAGCACCTTTGCCAGCAGACATGGCCCATTGGACGACGGAATTCTGGACCCGTTTGGTGGTGCCCACATGCACATGTGTGCACAAGCAGAGGCACAGGGATTGCAGACCCACATCCTAGAACTGCTGACATGTTCCAAGGAACTCCAGGCAAGGTGAGCAGCACAGGGGGGCCACGACACAGCAAAGCTTGCACCAGGCAAGTTGCACATGCAGGCTTAGTCACAGCACTGAGGGTGAGCTTAGACGAATATTGGTGTTGAAGCACGCATTGCAGCTCAGATGTGTTGGTGGACTGATGGCTGTTGTCTGGGACACATGCAGGGGCAGTGGCACATACCCTCCGGTACACCAAGGTCCATTGAGGCACTTGTATCAACCATGTAGCCTTCTGAGACATGGAAAGGGGCAGCTCACAGGGACATACAGCAAGGGACATACTCGGGTGCAGTGCATGTCTTTTCCATGTACTTTATGATAAATGCACTGCCAACTTTGTTTCGGTCATGGTGGTATGCAACTTGCTCTGAAGTCATGGCTTGCTATATGGGTCTCTCTGCTTACCCAGGGAACATTGCATGTTGTGTGAATTGTGACACATTGGTGTTCCATTTGCCACGCACCCACCAGCGGCTGACTTACTGCATTGACTGTGTATGACCCGTCACAGGGGTGATGTTATATATGGGTTCGAAGCATCTACACCAGATTGTCTGTTTGTAGAGTAGTTTGTTGCTATGGGGCATGTTTGGTGTTGTGTTTTTGTGTAATTGGCACATACAGGTTGTTGACTGTGGCTCTCTTAGCAGCATAGCAGTGCTCCTGTAACCGGACCTGAGAGTGCGCAGGCAGGAGGCCAGCACTCAAAACCAGAGCTAAGTGTCTTGTTGTTTTTCTTTCGAACTGCTCTGCATAGGCTTGCTGGGGAGTGTACTAATGCATGGATGTATGTGTGGTTCAATTTGGTATGTTTTTTCTCCCTAATCACCCGTGATCCTATGCAATTTTGAACCCTGTACCCTCTACCCGGTGTTCCTGCTTCCCGTACCTATCCAAGCAACGTTCCCTTACCCTCTTTCCCCGCTGGGGTTGCGGATGCCTGTGTAAGCCCCGAACTTGCAGGCGCCAAAACCCTAGAGGGGGTGGTTGGTTCGTACCACTCCTGAGCCTGGACTACTGAAGGCCATGACAATGATGTCCAAGTTTGTTTGGATTGTGTATGTGTTCATGCAGGTAGTACATTTTCATGCATTCCCTAGTTTCATGTGTCATTCCTCCTCCACTCTCCTGCCACTCATTCCAGTCATCCAGTGTGTCAACACCTGTCCCGACTGCATATCCCTGAACCTCCTTCCCCACCAGGGTCTCAGGGGCCTGTGTGAGTTTGACCTTGCAGGCACCCGGGACATGGTGGGGGTGGTTGTTTCGTGACACTCCTGCGCCTGTACAGGGGACCTGTGACAGTACACATCCGTTCATGGTGCATCATCCTATGTCATGTACCACACATGTTTCACATCCTGTCGTGACATTGTTTTACTGTGCTACCTTGGTTGTTGCATCATTGTGGTAGTACTTGGCCTTTGTGAGGTACTGCTACGTCAAGTCATCTACTGGAGGGGTGTCCAGTCAACTCGTCGAAAAAAAACTGGTCGACTGCAATTTGGTCGACGCAATTTGGTCGAAAACCATTTCGTCGAAATTTTTTTTTTATTTATATATTTATTTTTTGGGTTTTCGTTTTGTTAAAAAATGGGTTTTTAGAGAAAAAAAGGGGGTTGGGGGGGGGACCCCCCCCCAAAAAAAAAAAAAAAGGGTTAAAATAGAAAAAAAAAAAATTCGACGAAATGGTTTTCGACCAATTTGATTCGACCATTTGTCTGGTCGACCAATTTTTTTCGACGAATTGACTGGCAACCTACTGGAGGGTGTTCTGGTTCGTTTTTCTGGCTTGGATTTTGTGATTTTGGACATTGATTATGAGGGTGCAGGCACCTTTTTACACACAAGGTGGGAGATGGTGACGAAGGGTAAAGGTGATCCTGTGGCCAGGTGGAATTGAGGTTTGAAGGCTCCATGACCCGGGTGCAGTTGTTCAGTGGGTCATGGTCATTTGTGAGGGAGGGGGTGGGGTTGTTGTTGATAGTTGCCTTGCCCTGCAGTGTGATGGGAACTCTGACATTGTAATGGTGGTATCCTATGGACATGTTGTGTTCTGCTGATCAATGCCTATTCATGTGTTGTGTTTACCTTTCAGGTGCAAGGGGATAGTTGTGGTTTGACATGCTGGGGTGTACACATGGTGAATGTTCACATGTGATGTGTAGAGAACACTAATGGTCACTTGAGTGCACATGCATATGTGGAATGCATGTCCTTGCAGAACCACACACTTGCACTCTGATGCACTACATGTACTCTCACCCTTGCATATCCACGTGTACACTGTTTGCCTTCTGGTGCCCACTGTGTCCCTGCAGCACATGTTCTGTGACCGATTATGGATCCTGTACATGCCTAATTTGCTGTTTGATGTGGTCTGTCACTTAGATGTGATGCTCAGGGTGTGCATCACACACAATGGCTGTTCACTGTGCTGTGCGCTGAGCAGTGTGTTGCAGGAGTAGGACACTGCACACATGAGCTGCAGTGTTGATTTTGCAATGCACAATGTGCATGTAGACAAGCATTCATTGTTATGTTACGTCTACGACTCTTGTAATGCATTTGGAAATGACTTATTTTGGGTGGGAGATTTTGTTGGTCTGTCATTTCATCTGATTCCGGGTCAGGCATCATTGTCTGATGCCACTGTACATTTAGGACATGGCAATGTGTACCTTATCGTTACTGTGTTGGTGTATGGGTATTGCTTGCCATGTCATGTTGTGGTTTGGGAGGGTTTGAGTGACATGACAGTGATGGCCATGGCCTGTTTTGCAGGTGTGTGTGATGCACACCTTGCATGTCAGGGTCATCCGCTTCTCAGAGCAACTAGCTGGGGGTAGATCTCTCTCCACGGCAGGGCCCTCCCTCTGGAACAGCCTTCCTGCCTCACCTGAACTTGAGGGGAACCATCTCCAGTTCTGGAAGCACCTCAAGACCTTCCTCTTTGCTTCTGCTTTCTCTCTGCCTCTCCCTTGCAGAATTCTTCACTGGAACTGCACTGGAGCTGCAACTGGGCCACTCTCACCGACCTTGGTCCCTGGCCCAGCCACTCTCCACTTGCACTGCCTCCCTGGCAACCCCTGCACTGCGGTACTGTCTCTCTATCCCTACAGCCCACCCTTCCCAGCACTTGTCTGCACTTACCTTTGCAGTTGCCACCAGCCGACCTATGTATTTTTTTTTTGGGCTACTTCCCCTGTACTGCACTCCCCCCCTTCCCCTTGCACTTTTCCCTTCCTCCTACCCCTGCACTTGCACAATCTCAATGACACCTGGCCTAGTAGTACCGTTGTCTGTCTTCCCTTGTTCCCCCCTCCCTGCCTCATCGCACCTTGAAATACTTGTGTATAGGCCATATCATGTCATATGTCATATGTGTGCCTTTTGGTCACACAGGATAGCTTGTGTTTAAGTAGCTAGGGATGCAGACGATGTGGCACTTCCATGGCAACTATCTCAGGGTGGTAGGGTTGTGACAGTTGACTGTCTCTTTGTCATCATCGATTGTCACCTGGTATGTGCCAGGCCTGTGTGCACTCCGCAGGGGTGGGAGTTTAGGTGAAAAATGTGGCCACATGCTGGGTCCGGGCTTCCTCGCCACTTGCCCTGTCCCCTCCCATGGGCAGCACATATGCCTGTGGTTGGGGATGTGGGGGCACCACCATGTCCACCGGGACGCCCTGCCGTGTTGCAACATTGTGCAGGACACATGCTGCCACAATGATCCTGCACACTACTGGTGGTGCATAGAGTAGTTGCCCACCAGAGCAGTCAAGGGAGCGGAAACGTGACTTGAGCACTCCGAATGTGCGCTTCACTATGGCCCTGGTTGCAATATGGGCGGCGTTGTATCTTACCTGGGGTGGTGTGGTGGGGTTCTGGATTGGCGTCATCATGTGGTTGCTCAGAGGGTAGGCACTGTCCCCTGGGGAGGTGATAATAGTTGAGATTATTAGAGTTTGGATATGTGTCTGTGTGTGACTTGCATGCATGTGCAAGGGCATTTGTACTGACCTAGGAGCCATGTGTCGCCATGCTGCCCAGCTTCCAGGGCCCGTCTCAGGGCGGACATTCTGTATATGAAACTGTCATGGGTGGAGCCAGGGTAGTTTGCATAGACAGAGGTGATGATTCCCTTTGCATCGCATACCACCTGTACATTGATGGAATGCCAGTGCTTGCAGTTTCGGTAGATGTGCTCAGTGGCCCTAGGTGGACGTAGGGCCACATGGGTGCAATCTATGGCTCCGAGCACTTTGGGGAAGTGTGCCACCCTGAAAAAATCCAGGACAACGGCCTGCCTTTCTGCGGGTGTTCTGGGCATGTATATGTGCCTGCGGACTGAGGGGCGCGCTGTCATGATTGCCAGTACCTGGTGTAGACAGCGTGACTGTGTGGCCTGTGAGACCCCCCCCACTATGGCAGTGGTCCTCTGAAATGACCCAGTGGCCAAAAAATGCAGGACATTGAGCAGCTTCTCCAAGGGGCTCAATGCTTGGGAGCAAAGGGTGGGGGATGTAAGGTCATCTTCCCACTCCCTGACCAGATCTAGGATGATATGGGGTGCAAACCTATACCTGCCATAGACCTGGTCGTCAGGCATCCCAAAAAGGCTTGTCCGTGGTGCGAAAATGCGTGCCCTGGCTATTCTCCTCCTCCTGCGGTGTCCCACGATCAGTGCTGTGACAGATGGGGCATTCATCGTAGCTGTATATACGCGTTTGTTGTTTGCGCGCACTTTTATGCTGTGCGCGGGGACGCTTCCGCCTGCCTTCGTGTGGCGGACGCGTTGACGCCTGTGCAAGTCTTTTGCCGTGCGCGGGTTTCCCGTATTCGGATCCATGAATACGGGTTGTTCGCGTGCGTGTGGGCGTTCCGTGTAGTTCCCTGCAGTACTTCCCCAGTTGCGCCTTCTTTTTCACGCGTTGTTCCCCATTCCGCGTGTTCCGCCCACTGTTCCGCCCACTTTGGTTGTCTGCGCCGCGCTATGTGCGCTTTTGCTGTGTGCGTAGCGCACGCCGTGTATGCCTGCGTGCGCCATGGCTGGATTGGGCGCACGGACAGCGGGAAACACACGCAGCGTCTTCCTTGAATCGCACGTGTGCATGCGCACTGCGTTTCTCACGCTTGCGCTCCCTTGCGCCTGCTTGCGCATGGATTTTCGGCGCAGTTTTTTCCATGAATCGGCCCCATGGTGTTTTCTACTTCTATCATAGCTAATTCTGCCTCATTTGTTATTAGTGGTTCTCCCAGTGGTACTTGGCTTCCTGTTACAGAAGGTTGACTACTGTCAGGAGTGTCCTTATCTAGTTGGGCCTGGAGTTCTTCTTCGTGTTGCTGTTCATTGTGCAACATTGTTTTGTATTGTGTAAAGTTTACATCAGTTATAGTGCTTTCATTTGCTTAGAAAGCGTCTTCATATGAGTCATAGTTATCTATTATTTCTTCTTCTTTTCTCCATGGCTTAAAGAGTTGTAGCATGGACATGTAATATACTTCTTTATGTTGAGGAGTCTTTAATGACAATTTGATATGATTAATTAAATTTGGTTTGGTGAGTTTTACTAAGTTGCCTTCACAGTTTGTCACTCTGTATTTACCTTTTTTTTCATCAGGTTTTATATTATTTTTGTATGTGTAGTTTTGGGCTATGTGGTATAGACACATGGTTTTCAAAGTGGTACTCCTGTTTGGGTGGTATGTGTCCAATAAATGGTTTTTTAAAATGTCTTGGCTGCTGGTATCATGTTTGGCTATTGTTTCTATATCTACATATGATTTTAGAACTCTTTTTCTAGATTTAGCTGGAGCAAGACTTAGCCATACTATATTTTCAGATTTGCATACAATGCAGTACCAGATAAATAATCAGCTGCTTCATAGGATCCACATTCTCTATGGGAGAGCATTTTTATGCCCAAGCTGTATCATTTCTGAGACACTGTTTTATCTGATGACAGGTCATTCCAGAGGTCTTGCAGCTCTGTCTGTTCTGCTTTGGTTAAGTATGCTGTGACATATCGTGCAACTGCAGTAGAATTGTCTGCAATGTACTGCAAATTTATGTTTGCATTCCATAAGTGGGCAATGATTGCATTGTAATCATTGATATATTTTTCTTCTTCTTTTCTAATATGTATTTTTAGGTGACTTACCTTTAACACTATGTCTAACTGAAGACATGAGGTTGTTCACTTGACCTGTATTTGTAACTGGTCTAGGGAAACCAAATCAGCATTTGGTGTAGTATTTCCCTTTGTTTTTGTATTTGCGACGACAATATTTGCCACATTTGTGTCTTGGAAATTGTAAAATTTGTGCATGAAGATCACTATTTGTGGATTCTGATGGAATTTCACAAGTGACATATTTTTTAATAAACTGTAAAACAGTGGCATCACTGCCTTGCCCAAATTTAGGAGCATATTTAATCCATAAACACATGTGGATATGTGGTGCTCCTCTGGCTTGGTATTCTTTTCTCCAAAAGAAGTGTTGCACTTCTCCAAGGGGAGGAACAGTTTTATTACAAATAAAATCTAGCATAGTAATTAAGCGATGGTGAAAATATCTTGAAACATTAACAGGATCCAGAGAACAAAGTTCTCCAGGTGTTAGTATATCTATGTTTGTTTTGTTTTTGTTTGATATGTATAGGAAATCATGTAAATCTTCCCATGCATATTCTGCACAACTTAATGTAACAAACCAAGTGGGTGGGCCAAGGTTTCTGATCATACAACGTACATCTCCATGACGTCGATAGCAGTACTCTTTAGTACCACGCATATTTGCTAATAGATTTGTAATATTTGATTGTAAAATCTCATCTTTTTGTTGAACTTTTTGTAATAATTGTGTAGCTGTCATATTTTGAAAGTGCGATCCTGATTTTAATATGTGTGCAACTCTGTAACATAAAGTTGCTAGTTCACTTTCAAAGAGTAGGTGGAATATTTATTCCACATTTTGTCTAAATCTGGGATCTTGAGAATACATCCGTAATGAGCGGTATTCTGATGCTGATATTTGAATAGGTCTATCATCGTACCTTCCTCCTTTGCCAGTAGGAAAGAGTAGAGGAAAAGCACATGCTTCTATACTTTTTTCCCATATGCTGATTGGTGATCATTTTGTTTGACGCATTTGGTACGTTTCCAGTGCATCTTCTATGGTGTCATTAGAGTGCCATGGATGAATTGTATAATGGACTAAAGTATTTGATATTGTAGCAGGAACTAGGAGCTCAAATTGACCAGCTTCTTGTGTCTCTTGAATTATTTCAGTTGTATCCTTCATGTTTTCTTCAATATTAATTTCTTTGTAATATTCATTATTCTCTTTAAGATATTGCAAGGCTTCTCTAACTTTATGTAAATATACCAGCTGTTTCCAATATGTTTTGTGTTTTGTAGGTACTCCATTTACTAAGATAATTAGAGCTTGTTCTATTGGACATTGCAATCCTAGAGTGTGCACATTTTCTTTTAGATCTAATGGTAAATACACTACTTTTCCATGAATACCTTTCACTAATTCAGAGGGAGGTAATTTTGCAGTTTTTGGTTGAAGGCGTATTATTGCTTGAAATGGGTGCATTGTTTAAATTATGATGCTCTCATATAAATTAAGTTGTTGAAGGGGTTTTCGTAGTGGATATCATTCCAAATTATTTGTGATAGCACGTGAAGGAGTTTGGTTGTTGTCAAGTTTTTTAGTGCAGTAACTGCAAAGTATTAAGGGGTCAGTTATTTCATATTTGTTTTCTGCTATAAGGTAGAGAGCTAATTCAAACCATTTAGAATCTTCATTGTCTTCTATTTTGTATGATAGGTATACAGTTTTTGTGTTACTTTTATAAAAAGTTCTGTTGCAACATACACACACATGGTTTGGTACTTCAGCTGATGTACGTTTAAATTTTAGTATTTCTTTTTTGTATGTGTGTAGTAAAAGGTTGCCATTGAATTGTTACTAATTTGGTTTACAGCTATTTCATTTTGTAAGTGGCTTTCACTTCCAAAATATTTTTTCTGGATATAGTCAATTTCTTCAAGTAGGTCTTTTGCTGTACCATGTAGAAGAATGTTATTTAAATTGGCTAGTGCTAAAGCAGGACTTTTGGCATAGTACAGTTTACAAACTAGATTTCTTACAGTTGAATGATGTGTTGATATCCTTTTGATATCATGGAAGGTGGTTTTGCAAGTAGGTCCTGTAATGCAAGCCAATGAATGTCCTTGTAGTCCTGTGTACTTGCGTACTGGATATGTTCCATATTTTGCAGTAGTTTAATTTTGATTTTGTCTTTGCTTTTCACATATTGATTGAGGAATTGGCGTAAAGACTTGAATTTTTTTTTGGGAATGTTACACATTGACGTGCATGACCATTTGTACACTAGACGTTCTGATTCAGTTGAATGGAGGGGTAATTCTAAGTTTTCAGGGCATATTTTTGTAAGGAGTACTTCTGGTTTCATTATGGTATTATTAACTTTTTCATAACCTCGACCACTGCTATGTATGGCAATTGTATTTGTTTGATTTTGTCTATATGCTTCTTTATTAAAGTATGGTTCTGTGCTCGTAGTGGGACTCCATTCACCTCAGCAGATACTTAAGATGTTCTTTTTGTTGACATTTCGTTTATTGAGACGTCTTTTTTGTAATTTAGTTATTAGTTTTGTTAGTGGTTTCATTTTGTTTAACACTAAAATAAATAACTTTCTTTTGATTAGAATTGCACTGTCTATCAACGCTTCTAAGATTAATTTCCTACAATAGGTTTTAAGGGTTGAACCTGGTTTCTCTCCTGTTTTTATAAGATTTTGAAGGACTTTGTGACGGAACATTTTGGCTAAAATACTTTTCTTGATATGCTTACTTTGCACTATATCAATATTTATAGAAGCAGTTTTATCTGTAGTGATAGCTGATTTTCTGTTAATTGTTTTCTGGTTTGTTTTACATTTTGATAGAGGAGGCAAAGTTCTTGTACTTGAAACTTCTTTTGTTTCACTAAATGACTGTATTAGCTGTTTTGTTTCAACTTCTTTTACAAATTCGGCTAGAGATGGATGCTTATGTTGGACACTTTTATTTTCATTTGCTCTACTTCTGCGTTGCTTTCTACGGACTTGATTTTTGGTAGGAATTCTTTAGGGTCTGTTGAAAAAAATAAAGAAGGTATGGGTTGGTGTGTTCTGCAATGTATGTCTGCTGTCTGCATGAGTGTTTGAATAAGATGATAAAGATGAATGTAATGGTGTGTGATTGTGCATTGGGCAACTACAACTAGTTGGGATGGGTATTCTTGAATTAATGTGTTACTAAACTTCGGTTCAGATTACAGAAAAAAGTAAGCTAGTGGTGTGGAGAAGTACGAATAGTAAATCTAATGCTATACAATTAAAACAGTTGTTTGTTCTATAACATCAAAATTCTAGTGGCTGAGTTGGGTAATTTGTGCGTCGGAAAATAGGAATTAGTGGGCCATTCTGGCTGTAAATCACTGTTTAAGAAATGGGTATTTTTGGAGAGAATGGCGCTGAATCTATTTTTAGGCACAGGAATAGCATGAATTAATCTTACAGTTTGTTTGAGTAATAATAGAAATATTATGGTGGTATTCAACTTACTTTTTTTCTAAAATGAGCAGGTTACTTCTTAGTTGTTCTTTGTACTTCAAAATCGGCTGCTTCTTTTCACGAGAATGGCCATCACTGCAATTGTAAAAGAAATATATTAGTAATATTTTTTGTATATACCACTGTTTTTAATTTAGACATTGATTTTTTTAATAGACATCCTCAGCGCCTTCCTCAAAACCATTAAAACTATCTTATTCACATAAGATACGTCGCACCAGTTGAATACAAATCATATGTTGTTAATGAATAAACTGTATTGCAATGACTAACTGTAGGAAACAAAATATCTTTAGTATGCCTTGTGGAGTTCATAATGTACCACTGAATACCACTATTCCTGTAACTAAGCTTTTGCAAGTAATAGTGTCTAAATGTCATGGGCTGCTTGTCCTATATAAATGTAAGTAATTAAATAAATACATATAAAAAAATGTTTATGTAATTGTACAAGTATTGTTGTTTGAGATTTGAACATAGAGTGTGCATGCAATTTTGTTTGACTATATGTAGTCTATATATTTTATTTCAAAAATGTTAGTTCAACATGATTTGAGTGTGTGTGTGTATAAAGAAATTAAATAGTATAAAGGTTTGTAAGTGACAGTTGATTTTAGGAGATTGAAAAAAACAGTAGATTCATTTTACAGATTATACAAGCTAAAAGTCAGTTAATCTGTTTATATGAAAGTAGAAAATGTGTTCATGTACTTTACAGAAAATATGCACACCTGTAGTTTGTGTTCATGCATATGGATCTGCAAGTAGAAATCTTGGAGACTTGTACAGTATTTCTTGTAGAAGGTGCTTTCTAATGAAATGACACTTGCACTCAGAGAGATTCACAGTACATTTGCAGTGCTGATCTATGCTGATGCAGTTAGATGTAGAGGTCTTGGATGTGATTGGTGGATGGTCATGTGACTTCTTAGCTACATCCAATCATGGAATGGCACAGAGAGTGAAGTGGAAATGGTAGAAGGGCTGTCCATGTTACGATATGTCCGCGGACATGGCGGTAGTTCGCGGACATCGGGTGTTACAGATACTCTTGTGATGTCATCTTTGATATCGTGGGTGTTAGTCTTAACAGTGCATGGTGGTGGCGTGAGTTATGGTTGCTTAGCTTACCATAACTGGCGAATTTCAAGGGTTTTTCGGTTTTACTTATAACCATAACGTCCCTTTAACAAAGTTTTTTCACTGAATATATATATATATATATTATTACCTATATATATATATATATATATATACATATATATATATATATATATATATATATATATATATATATATATATATATATATATGTATATATATATATATATATATATATATATGTATATATATATATATATATATATATATATAGGGAATAAATACAGTATCTCTTCACAGAATCCAATCCTGATGATTTGCATAAAAGTAAAAAGCATTATGGGAACATAAGTATGTCGAGAATTTGAAACATGTCTTATTGTGAGTCAGTAAGAAACTCTTTTGAGCAAAAAAATAGAAGTTGGGCTCTGCAGTTTAATTGGTCACACTAGTAATGATTGTAAGAGGTCAATACAACTTTTGAAGGGTGTAGGGAATATATGGCAGACAAGTTCTGGGTAATACATGCAAATTGCAAGAACTCCCACATGGTCTATCCGTAGGGTACGGAGACACGGGAGCAGTGAAGGTGGGATTTTGGCATTGCAATTTTGTTGGGGCATGTACTATCTAAACTACTAATTTTGGAATTTGTGTCACATGATCAAAGGCTTGGGCAGAGGGCTGCCAGAAAAGTGATTAAGTGTAGAAACAGCTCAGAGTCGTTGGTAAGAGCAGCACTGGTAAGGTGGCCTCATGCATGTGAGGTAGGACATGGTTTGTGAGGGGGCCACCCTGAAATACGATCCGTAGTGTCGTTGAGAAAGGGCAGCAGTCGAGAGTGCTTGGACCCCATGCTCTGGGACCACTGCAAGAAGACACGAGTGAGAGGAGCGGGTCCAGGTAGCAGCAGGGATTCATGATGTTCTGTGAAGAGGTGCCTAAAGGTAAACGGCTGGAAGCTACCGGCAATGGGCCACTTTCGTGGATGAGCGGTTGGGGGAAACGGATACCCGGTATGCCCAGGGAAGGCCGTGGCTTATCCGGCAGTGGGTAAGGGAGAATATTTAATTACTTGCGGACCGCTCATCGAAGAGTAAGAATTCTGGGGCTACACTCAACGCAGGGTTTGAGTCAGTTCACGAAAATATCAATGGGCCACCCAGTAAGTGGTATGGAGAGGTTGACACGCTTGGCACATTGGTTCACTTGAGGAACATGAGATTGGGCGGTGAAGATCCATTAGATCTCGCTAAAGTTGGTGTTTCGGCAGTATGACAAGGAAAACAAGGGTTATTTGACAGGTAAGTTTGGAGCACTGCAAAGGCAAGAAGGCTCATGATACCTAAGGCAGTAGGGCAACAGGTTGCTACATAGTGGGGCCATTGGGTGTTTCGGGGCGCCACCCCAAAGCATGACAGAGTTACAAGGGCAGTCCTATAGAAGGAGGCACACTGCGGTCTTGCCGCGATCTATAACCTCTGGCTGCATCAGCCAGGATGGGGTGAGACAGGCACTGATACCACTGGGGACGGTTGGGACTCCTCAACAACTGATGCAATGGCCTTGTTCGCTCCATTAAACAAAATGGGAGTGACTGAACTGGCAGTTGTACACCAGTGCGGACCGTTCTTGCAAGTAGGAAACCGAAGCGAGGACGCTCACCGGTTTAAAAAATAAACTGAAATGAAAGTGACTGAACTGGCAGTCGGATACCAGGGCGGACCGTTATTGCAAGAGCTGAAACAGAAGTGAGAAAGGCTCATCTGTTTTGAATGCGACTATGCAACACAGGGTTGGAAGAGCCACCCAGGAAAGGATATTTTGGGCCAGGCATACTTGTGGCATGAGCAGCGCTAGAACTGCCCGTTAGGATGACTCTAAGAAAGCGACCTTGTGTTTTTCCAATAAAATGTAATATGTTTTCAAATCAGAAAAGGTCTCTGTGTCATCTCATTTTGTACGGGCAATGTGTATGAAGTATTACTGGCTAGGGGCCACTTTAGGGGTTAGCCCCGCAATGTGGGATATGTTTAATTGTGCTGGTGGAAGCACACATTTTAGGCAGCTAACTGCTGCTTTGCATGTGCTTTCAAAATAAACCTTTTAAAGTTCTTTTAAAGTTTAAAGTCCTTTTAAGTTCTTAACAAGTTAAGAACGCCTTGTCCAAAACAATGTTATCTTAAATAGGCCATCACTAGTAAATCACACCCACTTTAAATGCTCTGCTTTAAGAAAGTGATCAGCTAAAGGGACAGCCTGCTACAGGAACAGGACTGTGGGCTATGAGTACATTGACACCGGTGGGGGGCATCCTGCCTGTGATAGTCAGTAATTGCAATTATTTAAATGCAAATTGATTCAACTGTGTCAAAAGCATCCAAGGCAAACACTACGTTTTGCCAAATAATGAACAAACGTACGTTATTCAACCATGCACTCTATTTTAGTGATATAGTCCAGCGTTTTATATTGCTGTACCTTTTATTATTTTGAGTATTCTAAGAACAGCAATTTTCTGTTATAGAAGTTAGACAATAATTCTTTTGTCAGGGGGTAGCATAGCTATTTCCCTCTGCAAAGGTATACAGTTCAAATGGTAGAGAACAAAAGTGGACAGTAAGTACAAAAGGAATAGTCCATAAAGTGCATCACTTAATACAAAAAAATTAGTGTGAAGCAATGCATCAAATAGCAAATAGAGACAGGAATACACAGACATAGATAATATTCTAATACGTGTTGGTATCCTATAGGTACATTACAATCTTTATCCAATTTTAACAACCCAGAAAAGCGTGTATGCTGTAGCTTATCTAGGTTAGAGACCTTGGGTAGGTCTACCAAAGCCAGGCTAAAGCACAAATTACTAAATATAAAGAAATTCACATTTTTTCTGAAACTTGTGTGTGGCGCAATTCATTGTGCGGCAAACCACTCGTTCTGTGCAAATTTTGCACTGGATTCTCGATCTGTGCTCACCAATTCTTTTATGGGTTTGTCTAGAGGTCTGGCCCACGTAACGTAAGCCGCAGGGGCATTCAATAATGTAAATGACATTGAGTGATTTACAGTTGGAAAAGTGGCGTAATTGCCATTCCTTGCTCCCTATGAAAAATGAGTTCATTTTTCTCATCAATTTACATACAGTGCAATTCCTGCATGGATGATGTCCACGGAATTCTCTTAGATTCCACATGGAAGATCTGATGTTGCTTTTACTCATTCTGGCATGAGTAAGTATGTCCTTGAGATTCTTGGATTTCTTCAATGCCATTCTCGGTATCGGTTCAGTGGGTAGACTTCATTGTAACAGAGGCCAGAATTTTCTTATCATACCTTTTAGTTTGGTGGTGCTGGGTCCAAATGTTGTGACACACGTCATGATGTCTTCTTAGGATGTATCCTGTATTTTTGGTGGGAGTAACGATTCTCTGGGCGTGAATCTTGCCCTCTTTTGTGTGTTTTTTAACAGTTTCTTGGGGTAGCCTCTTAAGGTCAATTTGTCATGCGTGGCTTTTGAATTCAAGTGTCGCAGCAGGAGGTTAACAGGTGATGAGTTGCCTCAACAGAAGAAACAAAAAGGAGCCACACCTCTGCGTAAAACAGCTTCCCTGTCATCATGCATGCTGCAGCGTGTGCCACCCATATGCTCAGAGTGCACTGCAGCAAGCCCAGGCACTCTGAGCAGTAGCACACGACCCACGCTACAGCCTTCAAGAAGAAGGAGTCAAGGGCGCCCTCTGCACAGGGCCCTATGAGCGCGGAGCCAAGTGCAGCAGCGCCCGCCCTGGCCCGAATGAATAGTCAGTGGAAAGGAGGATAAAATGTCGAAAGGGATCAAAGTGAGGAAACAGTTGGTTCTCGTGTTACATTGTTGATGACAGGACAAGCAGGTGTGAGAAGGGCAACAGAAGAAAAGGCACTTTAACATAAAATTAACTAAAAAAATGCCTAAAGACGATACATACTTTTAAACTTACCTTTATCAACTTTAAGTCAAAGCAATGCAAAGTACACAAAAAGGCATGTTTTAGATGTTTGTTTTAAGATTTAATTGTCAAACTTTGGTTTTCAAACGAATCACCTATATAGTCATCCTAGGAGATTTAAAGCATCATGAGCCCAAATGCTGCCATTATTTGGCAATTGCCCTGATTCGGCCATCAGGTGGTATAACCCTTCTGCAATGTCATCACATGAATCGTGCAGTCACCCGTATATAAGGACTCCTAGGCTATTCAACAGGAACAAAATAAAAATGCAAATTTTCATGCGGCTAGACACAGAAAATAATAAATCAACTAACTTGTGTTTATTTATCTTCAGTACGAGTCACTGTAGCATGATCAAAAGCAATTACTTGCACGGTTGGACACTCACTCTGAAAATAAATAAACACTGTTCAGTTTGCGGCACAAAAATGTGGAAAAAAATATATTTGTTGCGCGGGTGCGCATGCTTCAAACACAAATGTGTTTGTTGATTTTCAACACGAGTCACTGTGGCTTGAGCACCCAATTGCACAAGACATTAAATACAATATTCAGTGGCCATGTGCTTGCTCTAAGCATTCATATTGCTATGTTCTGCTGCAGCCACACACAACTCACTTTATAGAGATGCAAGTGGCAACAGCAATGAGCCACTTGCTGCCCATGTACTTTTATGGCACAGGTGACCAATGCCGATCCAACATGAGCCTGAGCGCAAAGACTGTGGGGGCTGCGGTGCCTCCTACCCTCAACTCCAACCCCCCAGTCCATCTCTACACTCATGCTACTAGTTTTGCCCCATGAAGTTGGCATCACAGTGCCACTACCCCCCTCCCTCGCACTTCTTGTTACTGCACTTGCACGATCTGAATGTCACAAGGTCTAGCAGGACCGTTATTGTTTTTTCCTCCCTTGTTCCCCCTCCACTTTTTTTTTGTCTTGTGGCGCCTTGAAACACCATATGTCGTATAGGCGCCTTACAAATGTCCAATAAATAAATAAATACAGTAAAATAAAACTATACCTAAAGAGGCTGTTAAATAAGTCACATAATGTAAATGGGTCTTCAACAGTATGACTTCTGGCAAATTGGATGGCTCCGTCCTCGAAAAGAGATTGAAGGGGTGGAGTCTGTGGGTAAAAAAAGCAGGGCAAGAAGCAAAACCTGATATGGTGATATATGCATATAAGAAGCCCCTGTTTTCGCTGTATTAGTACAATTCTAGGCAAGTTGGATCAGGCACTTCGGTGTGTGTTGCGGCAGCCCAAGACGTTATCATGATTGGTAGCTTGCTAACCAGTTCTGTTCTCCAAGCACGGCTGGGCCAGGTGTTGTGGGAGTGGTCTGTAGTGTGATGGGTTGGTGGACTTGATGTAGAGTTTGCTGGAGGTTAGTACAGGGGAAGGGGCTATGGAAGATGCTGTGCTGTTGCAGTATATGTAATTCACCTGTATATGTCCTGTAAGATGTAAAGATGGAAAATTAGCGTGCTGGTAATGGAGATGGTAATGAAATCCAAGCCCATGGCTACTTTTTACGCTGGAAGTCCCTGGCTGCCGCTTGATTGCTGTATCAAACCTGTTCCATGTTACGATGTCTTTGGGTTTTTGTGCGCTTTATAAATGAATAAATAAATAAGATACTGGCAAGGGGCGGCCTGTCAGTAATGACTACATCACTAGGTTTTACTGAAAACGTTGTGTTGTATTACTGCCGACCCAAAGGGATGTATGTGGTGATAATAATAATAATTTAGCATTTATAAAGCGCTATGAACCCTCAGGCATCTGAGTGCTGCTTATTATTACCCACGGTGTGAGGATGAAAGGCTGAGTTTGGCCCTGTTGGGATTCGAACCTGCGTCAGTAGGCTCTGCACAGATGTCAAAGCAAGTGCTTTACTCGCTGTGCTATCTGACCAGCTATAGAGGAGTGGTCTGCAACCTGCAGTTGTCAAAATATTGTGGACCATGGCATTCATGAACCCTCACCATTGAATATGCTTTCTGTGGGTGATCAATGATATTTTTCAAAACACCTGGAGGTCCAAAGGTAGTAGACCCCTGTTGTAGGAAGAGGGCATTGCAGGTCTTAAAGAGTTGGTTGTTCTGATGTAGTAGGGGGAAGCTAGTGTGAGCAGTAGATGGCAAGGGAGCCATGAGCTTAGGCCACAATTGTGAAGGCTCCAGTCTCCTGCTGCACCAGATTAGCACATCCAGGCTCCATTATATGATTATTTATATTATGGAATTTACTGAGCGTGAACCTAGCTTCGGGAGACAAAAGAGTGCTTTGCCGATCATAGCGGGAAGGACACAGTGAGGGAATCAGAGATACAAAGCAGCATGGGCTACCAACAGGCGAGGGAGACGGTGGGACATTTGACAACAAGGTATTTACAAGCAGACAGGGGAGGAAACTGTAGGTAGAGAGTTCTCTTCATTCCTCTGCAATCTCCATTCTCATGGAGCTCTGAGCTGTCATCCAATGAATATCCAGGGTCATTTATCTGGCTGGTAGGGCCAGAGCCATCAGTGCTCGTCCACAAGTCCATAGCAGCTGCCAGGCATGAGGAGTGCAACAGCACGGCAATGCATTCCCACTCCCTGCAGAGTGAGCAATAAGAATGGGGAGTCCAGGAAAGGGTTGCTGCTTATTGAAAAAAAATCTTTTACATTACAGTTTTGATCTCTGTCTCCTGGCGTAGTAACTTAATTCAATATTGACTCCTGTAACGGCACATTTAATACCGGGAGTTCCTTCCCTCCCCACTCACGTGATTATGCAACAAACTGTTTAACACATTCTTTTTTTTAGCCCTATTTCAGACACATATCATGCCCCTTAATTCCCTCTCCCCTGAGCTAACAATAGCCCAAGAACCAGGCCGGTGTACAGGAAAAATATTGGTATTTATTTAAATTAAAAGTGATAGAAATTAGCATGAAAATGGCAAAAACCACTTTATCCATGGCACAACACAATCAACTTCTCTCAGCATAAATAAATCAGAAAACTGCGTTAAAAAGAACACAATCACAATTCTTCACTTTCTTCGAATTTCACTTAAAAAAATGATTACACTAAAAAATAACGACGACACTTACAATGTAATGTGCGATTTTGATTTTCCTGCAGGCTTAAAAGGCTAGCAGTAGGATTTCAAGATTGGTAATTATGATTTGGCCCCAATTTTGGTTTAAAATAAACACAGGATGATTTCTCGGTTTGTTTTTCAGATCCCCCGCCACCTTTCTTTGGTCTATGTTCGGAAGTCAGACATAAAAATTGGAATGCTTTGGGGAATTTGGGATTTCATACCCCGTTTACTGAAAGCCCTGTGTCGAGTCAGCTGTACAACAAGGATTACCCAATTAGTTTAAAGGCTATAGTTTTCAGCACACACTGAGAAGTGAGCTTTGTTAATTTTGAATTTTAACAGAATTCACCCCGTAGTGTTCTGCCAAATTGGGAATTAATTAAATTCATATTTTTGCTAAGGATCTACACGCCACTCCACGCCCCACCCACCATAAATGGAAAGGATTCAAGGCAAGCATACACTCCCAGCTTTTGGGTTCCCAGAGCTCAGTTCTACTTACATAGCAAGCCTCTGTTTAAGGTTCAGGAAAGCCAACTGCATCTTAGGACACTCTGGAAAGATAGGGCAGGGGTTTGGTCACTTCACTCTCAAAGATGGCCTCCCACTCTCCACCATAGGACCCAGTCAGCTTTGGACCTTCCTAGAGATAGACAGCTCAACCCAGACACACTCTCAGCAATCTCCACTGGTGTCTCCTTACAGCTGTCAGATTGTAAGTTTCAGCAGGCTTCCTGATGGCCTGTCTCTTCTCTCTCTGTTCCTGTCTTTCTCCTTTTGTCTGCCTGTTCCTCTCCTCCCAAACACAGCCTCCAAGTCAGGATTGGTTTAGGGGTCTGGAGCAACATATGGCAATTCCCATTTGTAATCACACTTTGTTCTCATTTCAACATTTTGGCAAAAACTAGTTATGTATCACAACTTCATAACTTTACTAGCAACTGCCATACTAAACATATATTCTAATTCAGCTAATCATGTAGAATTATATAAGCCGACCACCAAATCTGTACCATATAGCACGGCCATGTGGCACCTTTTTGCTGTTTTCACAAAAAGCACAACAGTTATGAATCTGTATTTTATTAAGCCTATCCCTAATTTCATTTTCCATCTGCTCACCATCTCTCACATTTGGAGCATGTTCAGATCAGCCAGAAACCTAACTAAGCTGTCCATTACAGTTCCCAAAGTCACAGGTAGATGCATTTTATAGCCCCAAAATTGCCTGGAATTACATAAAAAATGGTACACAAAGGAAATCAATCCGCCTTATGCTGGCTGAGAAAATGGCCTAAATGATAATATTCCTTTAAAATTAATTGTGAATGTTCATGTGGGACAATGGCCCTGACTGCTGCCTTCTGGTCATTTACTTTCACTAGGTCAGCCTGTTCCCAGAGGTTTTATTTTCAGTCTCCTTTGTGCTGGAATATTGCTCTTTGAAGTGCGTGTCCCCGTTTTCACATATATTAGTCATGCTCCAGCCAAGGGTGACTTTTTCTTGAAGTCAATGCTTTCAGAGCCAGCAGGTCTGGAGAACACCGAATGTTTACACCTTTAGCAGGACATTTTGTTGTGGTTGGTCACTAGATGGGAGATGTAACATCCAGGCTGAGAGGGGGAGTTTTCCTTGTGAAGTGTTGCCCACACAGCAAAAGGGTCTGCCTTGGGGTGACATTTCCCATGAAGACCAAGTGGCTCTTCAAATGTCACTGGAGTTTTGGCATGTGAAACATAATATACATTGCTTTTGTCAACCCACACATCGTTTTGTTTTCCTGACATTTTTCTGTGAGCAATGATATTTTTTTATCTTTCAATTTTTAAAACCGTTTTTATTTGCCCACACCTGTGGAGGCCATTTTTGTTTTCAATGTGTAAAAATCCTGTTTTCCTTGTGACAGGGATCTCTGATTCCTCTTTCTTTTGTACATAATTCAAATGCTGCTTATCCATTTGTAATGACATGTAGGCTCCTTTCCACATGGCTCTTTAATTTTACTTGAAAAACAAAAACAAAGGGCAGGCCGTTTTTGTTTCAGTGTTTATAATCCTGCCATTCATGTGAAAGGGACTTCTGTTTGGGGCCTATAAGTTCACCACACACTCCCAAAATGAACGAGGTTATTATTATTGTCATTATTATTATTATGGTGTTTATTGAGTGCAGACTGAGCTTCGGGAAGCAATGGAGAGCTTTAGAAGTCATAGGGGGAAGTACAGCGTGAGGGAAGCACAGATACAAGGCAGCGGTGAACTAACAACAGGAGGGTGAGATCTGACAATTTGACAGGAAGGGATCAACATGTGACTACGGGGAGGAAAACAGGGTGGGATGCTAATGGTTAATAATATGTCATTAAAATAAATTCTATATAGCAAACCTGCACCTACTTTACTAAAACATTTTATATGTTGCGAACACGATACTGAGCACCTTGCAATAAACATGTATAATAAATACACTGTTAAATGTTGTATTTGTTGTCTTAAGATGTATGATCGGTATGTGGGGATTCTGGAAGGTGCATGGGGATCATTCCCTTGGGGAAATTGAGTCTCACCTTGAAGGTGGCTTGCCTTCTTGACTGGAACAATACATTTAATTTACATCCACTTCGTGTACCCACTCCTTGATAATTCGAGGTGGAGCTTCAATCCATTAGCCGCTCCAGGGAGCAAGTACCGCTGGGTGAGCGCAGCTTGGAGAATAAGAAAGCCCCTGTACCTTCTGGCAGCATTCTACTTTGCTCCTGATTGAAGTGGCCACTGAGAAGTGAAGAGCAGACATGCCCATACACTGGGCACATCAACAACAATGGACGTGGCGCCTCTCTGAAACGGGAAAGCAGGTGCGCTGGCATCCCCATAGAGGTCTAGTTGACACCATCAGCGTAATTTCAGAAATACTCATCGTTGCCATAACAATCATTCTTGTGTTTCTCAGATGGAGAGAGAGAGAGAGAGAGAGAGAGAGAGAGAGAGAGAGAGAGAGAGAGAGAGAGAGAGAGAGAGAGACACAGCCAAATCTACGGGAACAACCTACGCAGTTGGAGAAGATGGAATCGGCCAGTTTTACAGAAACTGTCCAAGAAGCAAAATTGAGAGACTCTGACAGTGCCATGGGAATGACCCAGGCATCTGGCACAGAATAAATCCCCTGAGTTAGGCTGTTCCTACATCTGCTGAATTTCAAGGGTTTTGTTGCGTTAAATCTGCACAACTTAATTGCACCTTAACTAAGGTTTTTTTCAGTGAATGTCAAGGGTTTTGTTATACCATAGTTTTTTTACAGGCCACTAGCCATGGCCTTTGGACATGTCCACTGTACATGTTCCCCCAATATGTTTCTTTTGGATTCACTAGGTGGCCACGGTCTTTGGTTGTGGCCTCACTAAATGTCTTACAAGCCACAAGGAAGGGCCTTCGTATCTCTTAAAACGCTATCTTTCTTTCCTGATCACTAGCCATGGCCTTCACCCATAACCATTGGTCCCAGCCTCCTGCAGAGGCCCCTTTACTTATTGCCCCAATAGCCTTCCAGTCCCAATAGCCATGGCCATTGGCCGTGGCTACTCTAAATATTTCTCCACTAAGTTTCCAATAGGTTTCCTAAACAGGCTGTGGACACATCACTAGGTTTCTTTTGGGCACAATAGCCATGGCCTTCAGCCATGGCCAATGGCCACGTCCTTTCACTGTGGTCCCTTGAAATGTTGCCCCAATAGGGGCCCACTATCCATGGCCTTTGGCTTTATCCACTTTCCATATTGCACCATTCGATTCCTTAAAGTAACCCAGTAGCCATATTCTGCGGCTACACCCAGTACCCCCACCTCACTGTAGCTGTAACATTCCACTTTTTCTGTTTTAATCACATTTATTTAACTCTCTTTAAAAAAAATGTTTTGCCAATAACCGTGGTTAGTGTAACCCAGATAATAGTAACATACTACAAATAATCCCAGTTTTTCATAAAATAACCCTGGTTGTTCATAAAATACCCTGTATACATGTGATGCTGTTTCATTCCTGATCCAATGTTGTGCTATAACTCCCGTTATACAATAAATTTGAGCTCTGCACTTGGTCACCAACCCCCCAACTCCTCAATTTCATTACACAGTGTACTCTTTCCCCCTCTCCACCTCTAGCCTGATGCCATTTCATCCTTTTTCCTCCTCCAAATGGCACTTTTTTCACTTTAGCCCTGGTTATTTCGGATATAACCCTGGTTATCTCTTGCATCAAACAAAAAAATAAATGGTGACTTATAAATTTCTGAAAAGCCTCTTTGCTGCAACGCACAATGGGAGACATAGCTATAATTTTGAGAGAAGGGGGCACATCCATCCCCCTCAAATATTTTAAGTACTGGACAGAATAACCCCAGACCTCTCCCAGAAATCAAGTTAACACTTCATTTCCAAGTGGTTTCGTACCTGCTCCAATTCTGTCTAGCGGATTTTGCTATGCTCTGTGCAGGCATTTTGCCTTTTCTCTATGGGGAAATGAATGGGAGTAGGCAGAAAACAACATTGTTTAGCTTTCTTAATAACGTTTTCATTTTTCAACAAGTATTTCCCAAAATGCCCAGTCTTGGGAGATTTGAGGCGGGGGGTGGCATTGCTGGGGGGTGGGCGTGACAAACTTTTTTTTTTGCAAAATAACAGCCAAATATGTCATACGAGTCAAATGTTATTAGCAATTCAATTTTCGGGATTCCTATGGAACTTGATACTCAACGTAACTATATTCCGGCGACCACCAAACTATAATATAAAACACCTCTGCTTCCTACCCAAATTACCAAATTGGAGTGCTCGGCTTGCGCCAGATTATGTAAATGCGATTTACTCACAGTATGGACGTGCCAGGGACTTGCCATTGTACAGCTCATTTACAGCCAAGACACAGTAACCCTAGTAACCTCACCACCTTCAATATTTATTTTGCTGACATGTTCGAACAGAAGAAAAAGCATGATTCAGTAGCTCCAACGCAGCGCCCCAGGCATCCTCTTTGGGCACGCTTTCGTTCAGGCAGGGCGAGACCGGTGAAAGCTCAAATTGGAAATATTTTTATTGAAATGTTACATTTTGTTTTAGCGATGAGCTGGGGAAAGTGGCAATTTTAAAGCTGCAAGTCATTTTTACAGTAATACTCAGATAAGATGCTATAAATAGGCCGAAGGTAATATTTAACATGCCAGTCAGCTGCGAATCTCGCTTTGGAGCCTCTGCATGTCACATCGCTGATTTAAATTAGCATTTCCAGAGCTGCTTTGAAACAGTGCAAACTGAGCTAGGTTGGTGGTTTCTGGTGGTGTCACCTACCCTATTCTATTTGGGAACTGATAGTCCAGTCCTGGTTTTAACTTTGCATTCTGGGACTTATAGTCCTGGGTTTCCACATTATAAACCCAGGACTACAAGACTATCATCTTCCAACAGGAATGGGGCATCTTGGCATGTTTTTCTCAATGCTAACCAGAGTTGAGTAGCGTATTGATGCTGGTCCGCGAGACCTAAAGGATTTGGCCTTCATTAGTAAAGTGGCCTTTGACCACTGCAATTGTGCGAGGATCATTTCTCTTGTTCAAATGATAAAGTCTGAATTGCCCAAAATCAACCCTATTTCAATTTCGAAATGATAAGTGTAAACCAAGTGTAAACCAAGTGCTGTACTATATATTTAACAAGAGATAAAATACATAAACTAAGTGGGATAGCAAAGAGAAATGAAGTGGAAGAACTAGGGACTCATTACGAGTTTGGCAGATTCCTTTTTTGGTGGTAAAAAAATTACCACCACCTTTACTGCATCACTGAATTCCAGATTTGGCGTTAAGGGGGAGGAGATAACTAAAGCAAAGTGCTGGTGGTATCTCCTCCTTTTTGACACCAGAAACTGGAGGAATTACCACCAGTGGAATTAGCACCTGTGGAAATTCCTCCAAACCCACCATGGTGTCCTATGAACTCCATGAATGGGGACTAACAATGCTGTTATTGCACTCATAACCTGACAGTAATTCTGCCAGCCCAAGTGGCGGCAATGGCAAACAAGACCACCAAACTCATAATGAGGCCCTATGTCATGTTTATAGTCCTGTGCCAGAGCCCTTTCACCTGCACCAGCTGCAGAATTATCAGACGGATAGCTCACAGGACACAGAGCTAAATCCTGAGGTGGTGCATCAAGCAGAAATGTACTGGCATGTGCGAAGCATAAAGATGGGCCGCAGCCTCCATGTGTGGCTTTATATAAGGCACAACTCGCACTTGGATGAAGGACAGCCACTGATGGTGGGGCTCAAATTCCTAGAAGTTGATGGGTAGAAGCACCATTGCAAAACAGCTTAAGGCTTCCATGGTGACTTTAAAATACATGAGAAAGTTGACAACCATTAGGGTTTGTGCTTTTACCTGACCACCATTAGTGATTTTCGAGAAATATGAATAGTTTGAGTTTTGTTGGAACCACTAATCAGGCTTATATATGAAACATGCATATCCAAGTCACAAAACCTTTCTTTCCCTTCTGCATGCCACGCACAATGGCCAAACGAAACAAAAGACTGCATTTTTCAGATGAGTGGAATTTATAAAATGAGGAATGACTGTACAGTTGTCTTTTGACAGTCACATATTTGGTTTGTAGGCCATCTCTGATTGTACAAGAGAAAGCGTCTGGGCTGTGGCTTTCACTGTGTAGTTTTCCAAGCCAAACATGTCTCAAGTGAGTTAAGAGCAGACATTTACCTCAGAGACATCACTAAGGAGGGATTATAGCCCCAGGTCTTTTGGATGCAGCCCAGGATAGAAGCTCAGGGGCTACAAACAAAAGGCTAGCTGACCCCGAGTCCTGACAGTAGGTAGCCCCAGATCTTTTGCAGACCTACCTACACCCCTTGAGCACTCCGCACCTTGGCACTCGGCGGAGTGCTGACCATAGCCATCCTCCCACCAGTATAAATGAGAAAAAGTTATATTTGAGTGTCATCTGCCTGCCTTGCACTTACATATGCATGATCGGTGTGTGTCCCTTACACTTTCAGTCCATCCATCATCCTGCATGCAAGTCATGAGTCAGGGGTCTTCGGCACATGAGATGCTTGGAGCAGAATGCAACGAGCGTTTGGCTACTTGTATTAGACTATTAGGATTTCTCATGCTTCAGGGCTCCAGCAGTTTTTTTCTTCGTCTCTCTTTTTTCCCTTCTCTGCTTTTCCGCTATCCTTGCCTTTTGGGCTAACTGCACAAAATACCCAGACTCGCATTGAAGTGGAAAAGGTTGCTTTAATGTGACAGGCCATAGCTCACAAAGAAACGCTACCCTGGCTCCCTGGCCTCACAGACTAAATAACCGTTTTTAACAATTGTCAAACAATGAAATAAATAAACAAAGTCCATTCCCCCACAATTAAATAATTAAAGCATTTCAAATTCCTCCCTTCCTATCCCTTGCTCCCTTCCGTCTCTGTAAAACTCCTCTCACCCTCTTTCCCGCTTTCTCCCCGAGGCCACGGCCCTCCTTCTTCAATATCTGTTCCCCCTCTTTGTACCCACGAGGTAGCCCGTTCATGAAAACAGCACCACCCTCTTCCTTTACCACGCTAGTACACCATTGTACTTCCCCTACTACCCCCCTCCAAAGGGCCATGTGCCCAGCACCAGAAAAACCATCACCTGAGGGGTTCTTTCTGCCCCACCTAAACTAACCTTTCCTCCATTTCCAATTTTAATCATGTCCTGCCCCACCAACGTCGCCTCCACAAATTAATAACTTATTCCATCTATCGATAGATGCACTACCTCCTCTCAAAACCGAAAATCCTCCAAAGTTGTCACCCTGTGCTACAGCACTTGTGCCCACGCCGCACTAAAAATCTACCCCAACTAACTGTTCAAATTCCTCCAAGTCCTTCCCAATGGGCCTTCATTCCCGCCCCCCCTCCAAAAACCCTCCTCAGCAACAACTTTGTACAAACCCCTTACCTTGACCCATATTTCTCGAACCCAGCTAGGTCCCTTACTATCCTCCCCAACAATACTATTCCTGTTTCATTTTCTAAGCCATTCTCCCCTGCGTGTACTATTATTCCCTCCGGAAACCCCATGACACTCCCCTCCTTCCGCTAACATAGGCAGCAATTAGTCCCACCTAAGCCCACTATCTCACCAACGCACTGACGTAACTGCATCCCAGTTGTGTCCCCCACAAATCTTTTACTCCCCTTGTTCCCTACACATGCCCCCATCTGAAACAGAAAATTGTTATGAGTCACGCTTCATCACTGCCAACCCCCTCACACCACCGCCTAATCTTGCCCTTGTTCCTAATCAGCCACAAATACAGAACTCTAAGCTTTTTCCCCCTGTACATTCCTTGCCCTGTGCCCCACCCCCTTTTCCCCTATCTCGTCTAGGCCCCTTCTGCTACCTTCCGATGCCACCCGTCAACCTCCTGAAAGCATTAGTACCCAAACACCTACTCTCTCCCCCAAGGCCAACAAAGCCCTCCTCCCAACTCCCCAACTCTTGTGATGTCGCCTCTGCTGACCCGTCCTTGTGCTGCCGGACCACCCGTCTAGTCCCCCGTATGCCTCCCCAAGACAAACTCATCACCAGGGACAACTCCTTACTCCCCTTACAGAAGCACCCAACACCTTTCTTTCCTGAACCGCCCTCCCTTCGTACATCGTTGCCCCCAACTTCTAAATAAATGCACCTTGCCCAACTTAGATCTCCTTCCTCTGTTATCCTGTTCCCCCCTCCCATTCTCTCTTGACCAACCCTGCAGCACTGTACGTCCATTTTACCATGATTCCCACTCTGCGCCAGGGGCCTTCGTGCCTCCCGTCCATGCAGGTCATCTCCTCGCTTCCCCCCCACACTGCACCAGGAGCCAACCTGTGCCCCCGTCCATGCAGTCCAATCCACATAACCTGCCCCTCAGGCCCCTTCTGTCCATTTCACCATGTTTCCCCACCTGCACCAGGGGGCCTTGTGCACCCCTGTCCATGCAGACACATCTCCGTTCTTCCCACTCCATGCTACACCAGGGGACAACCTGCTCCCCGTCCATGCAGTCCAGACCACATAACCTGCCCCCCCAGCACCTTATGTCCATTTCACCATGTTTCCCACACTGCACCAGGGTGCCTCATGCACCCCGTCCATGCAGTCACATCTCATCTCTTCGCCCCCACTGCACCATGGGCCAAACGAGCACCCCGTCCATGCAGTCCAAACCACATCACCTGCCCCGTCAAGGAAGCCTCTCGGCACACTTATCCCTTTATTACCTCTCATTTTCTGCTCCTACCTCGAGCACCAAATCTGATCTGGCAAATACTTCAAATAACCCAAGCCAAACTTCCAGTTCCCTTGCCAACTTCATCTTGTGATGTGTGTACCGAGTTCCCGCCATAGTGCACACACTATCTTCTCCCCACATGCGAACCACTTCTGTTACATCCCCCCACCACGGCACTCCCTGGGATCGTCCCGCTAATTCCCCCCCCCCGGTACATAGCCCAAACTGCTAGTAAAACCTTGTTGCACGTACCAATGCCAAAATGCCCAAACATGCACCTGGAAGAATGCCCCACCCTTAGGCAACTCCTTATCCACATAACTTTGACTTATGAACTGCCCCCACCTCACCCCTGGAACTTGATTACTTACTTATAAACCCACGCGAAACCTTTCCCCCAAACCTTTGCCCCACCACCTTTTCTGATATATCAAAGCATCCTCCAGAACCCTCACTTTAGCTGGCGTACGGGCCTTCCCCTCCAAAAACTCGCCCTGCTTCTCACCTTTTTCCTCTGTACCCTCCTTGAAAGCATTGTTTAATTGGATGCCGGCCTGCACATCTGCTGCACTCGTGCCTACATTTTCACATCTTCCTCGTGCAACTTTCTTTATTGAAGGCCCAACATGCTGCCGAGGGCTGACCTCTGCCTCTTCCCCCTGCCTCCTCCGCCCCCTCCAGTGCGGGGCGACCAAGAAAGGTCTGGTAAGAGTTGGAGCTGGTCTCGTCGGCGCCATCCATTGCAACCAGAGATCCATGTCGATCTCCCCCCAGACCGCCTGGCTGTCATCTGTCATCCTCGCCCCCTGAACTCTTCGTCATATTGCACCCACGTGAAACACCCAAAACTCGTGAATGCCTTCCTTATCACGTCCATGTACATCAACAGTGCAACACACCTCGCTGGGAATTTCTTGCAGTAGACGCTTGCATAAATAATAAAAGCTGATGTCCAATTCTTAATCGTCACTGGTACCTTTGACGGGAGGCCAACTGCCTCTCCTCTTCCTTAGACCCTTGCTTCACTCTCACTTCCCTAGGAGCTTGAACACGTCCACAAATTCCCCTGCTCATATCTTACCCTTTGTTGACCCCATCAAATGCGCGCCCAATGACTTCGTAATGCCCATACATGGAAACTTTTTATCCTTCCCGATACCTTCCGCAGTCTTCTCTTTCGGGGCCTGTACGTCGGGTGCCATGGGCTCCTCTACCTTGGACGTCTGCACCTCCAAAGAGGATACCCACCTTGCCACCTCTACAGCCCCTGTGGCCCGTAAGCCTTTTTCACCCCCGGTCCCCTATGCCCTAACCCATTTCCTTCCTGCCCCCCACCTTGCTCCCCCCCTGTGCCAAGCCACTGATCACTCCCCTTCCCACTCACCTCTTTCTGCCCTGCTGTCGCCCAGCCTCATCCTGGCCTCAACTCCAACACTCCTCATCTCCTTCCTCACCGGGCTCCTGCTACAGGGACAAAACATATCAACAGTCTCACCTATCCAATTTCCCTGCTGTCCCTCTGCACACATGCCACCCTGTTCTGGGCCTTCCCGTTCCCACCCTACACCCCCCCAATCTTTTCCTCCCCCTAACACTACTGTAGCCCTCGTCCTCCCACTGTCCCACATTCTCCTCCTCCCCTTCGTCATCCCTGATGCAATAACATGGCTGTTGCGAGCGCAACCTCGGGCGGACAGCTCCTCCTCGGGTGAGTCCGGGGTGTCTGCCTGCTGCTCCATCAATGTCTTCTCGGCAGGGCTGCAGAAACCCCTGCCTGCTCCTCCCTTCTTGTGTGAGGGGTCCTCTCCTCCACGCTTTGGTCCTCCATGCTAGAGGCTGTGCTGCGCCCTCTAGTCTGTTCTCGTAAATCCTGCAGAGGTACCGTTCTTAAGCCCTCTCCTATCTCCTCCTCCAGAACCCCAGGGGCCGTACTATGTGCTCCGCCCGAAATACCACCGAACGGGGAGGCCGTTCCACACCTCACCCTTTCCTCACTACTTGACCGGGACCGTTCTATCCTCCTCCCACCTGCACTCTTTTGCAAGTATTTTCCTCCCCTACCTCTCTGCACTGCCACCCCCCTCTGGTCCTCGACAACCCTGTCCTCTCCCATTGCCTGCTTCGCACCCACCTCTGGTCCCCTTCTGCCATAGGCATCCACCGCCGCTTTTGCTCCAGACCCCCTGCTTCGCTCTTCCCCTACCTCCCCCCTCTCCTGGCCACTCTCCTGGGTACCTCTTTCCTGCTCCTTCCAACCCCCTCATCCCATACCCCCAATGCCTGCGGCAGGGCTACAGGCAACCACTGCGGTGAGGGCCCCATCCGCCGCTGATCTGCGCTGGGGCCTGCCCTTCCCAGTCCCCTTTTCCCCCGTAACTTCCCCCACTGCCCCTCCGAGCTGGTCATTGGACGCCCAGCTGATAATATCTAGTGCCTCCCGCAATGTCTGGGCGTCAACCTAACCCCTCCTTACCAGTCCTTTCCTTGCCATCCCGGCACCCAAAATTAATTCCAACTAATGCTGCTGCCCCCCGTCGCTCCCCCACTAAACTGGCACCCGAGCCTTGGTGGTAACTCCCTGCGGGGTCTGACCCCAATTTGCCCACTTAATCGGTACCGGGCTTCCTCCTGCAGTACCACAGTCCTAGTAAACAAAATACTTTAGCTGTCCCACCGGCCCAGGCCCCATAAGACCAAGAGGCGCCACTAGGCAGAAAACAGCAGGAGAATGTGGCCCTTCCCTCTCTTATATATAGCGCCTTGAACGCAAACTTTACCTAAATTTCTTTTATTTATTAAACAAAATTTTATTTATTATTATTATCATTATTTTACTTTGGATTAAAACCTACCTCAAGCCTCACTAAGAACTTCTCTGTGGGCGAACATACTCTTTCCCCCCCCCTGTGTAGCTCCCACAGGCACTGCTCAGCCCCTGCGCTCCTTTAAAACTAATGCCGCCTTGTCAGGGCTCTGCGCCACCCCCAGGGCCGCGCGGGCAGCACCACACTGTTGTCACTGCCACACCGCAGAGCAATGGAGCTGGCCCTTTAAGGCAGCCACACTGCCCTCTGCCTGCAAAGCATGGTCACCGCGCCCCCTTCACAGAAATTAGCTGCGGCAACCCGCGGGTTGACCTCTTCCTCCCCACACTGAGCATCGGTGGGCAACACAAAACAGAGCCACCTGTTCCAAACGATTCTGTGTTTCTTAACATTTTTTTTATGTGGCCAAATACCTTGCCTATATTTTAGACAGGGTTCATTAGCAAATGGTTCTACGTGGTTGTGCCAACTACACACCGAAGTAGGAACAATGGATCCAGTTTGCACGTGGCTCTTGTCCTAAAAAGAAAAATGTCATATAGAAAAAGCAAATAGGCCACCTCAGAGTTCATCCCTTATTCAGAAAGGGATGTGCTCCTCTGTGACACCATTCCATTATAGCTGGTCTTTTCTGTCGCTGACCAGGCACATTGGACGTGCAAAACAGGCAGGTGTCTTTTTACATCCCTGCCTGCATTAATGTGGCCCTGATACAAGTGTCCAGGTTTGGCATGAATTTTGCTTTCTATTCTATAGTTGTCGGATCATGGGTGTCACAAAGTCAATCCTACTGTGGACTATGAGCGTAAAGACAGAATGATGGCATTCCCAAATGGATATATGTAGGCCAGTGATTTGACTATGTCCACAAACTCTACACACTCATGCCTTGCAGTTATTGGTGGCCCAAATCACCACAAGACCAACATCTGCCATTGGCACTTTTATGTTATCATTAAGATTGAGGTCCAATGTGAGAAAGACATATATGCAATTTCATATATTCTTTTATTTCATCAATATTGCAGGACAATAACACATATTCAGATTAGTAGAGCATGCATTAAAATACCCACATTGAATCGTTGCCTCATTCCTTTAAAAAACCACTGGTAGGATCTTTTTAACATGGAAACCCCACATTAAATAGCCCTTGATGTGTGTACACACAATTCCAATTGGATTTCAGTCTGGTCAATCAGGCAGGTTCTTAACCCAAAGAAGACCCTGGTTCTCAATAAATCCTGCAGATGAAGAGTGTTGTGGATCATTGATCTGTATTATCCTTGGTATTCAGGGGTCCTGGGGCCAAAGCCTTTTCTCTCATAGGAGACCAACACACCACAGACAAAGGGCTCCTTTAGGAAGGCTCTGTCCATTATGTCTTCAAAGATGACTATGAGGCCTGGGTCATACTTGGAGTTTTCCCCCAAGAAATGGTCTTTCACAGGGTCCTTCGCCTGTGATTTACTGGAAAGATGCCCTCCTAAGAGCAATGGATGTCTCATCTGTGAAAAATCGCTGGCTGTCTCAATCTACTCTTTGGAATGCGGCACACACTTCTCTTTATTCATGTCATGGATCAAGGGTGATACCCTGGAATGTATTAGAAACACCATTACTGCAACACACACCCAAAATAAATATCATCACTACACAAAATGGAAGGTTGTTTTTGTACACCATCGGGTTACAGCCCCATAGATCTCAATGCACCAGGATCCTATGACTACTTCCTCCCCCCCAAAGAAAGTAAAGTTGTAGCTATGCTAAAACCAGTATTACAGTTCCCAAATGTAAAGCACATAGAGAATGGAATGGAAGGTATCATATTGGATCATGGAACATGTTGGCAAGTATTGTAAGTACTGTAGGTCTATTGTGTACTGCAGAAACACTTGACATACAAATAGCACAACATGTCTCACACCATCCTCCCTCAGCCCATGCCATGTGTGAAGTCTGACTCATGTTGCACTTGGCCACTTCAAACCCAATTCTCAACAAGCACATTAGATGAGTCTGTTTGGTTTTTAATCCTGTGATGTCAGAACAGCAGATATTTGAGCTTAACCCCGTTTGAATGCCATTTTCCATGAACGTTAGTGCACAAAACCATGCAAACATTATTTTGAGATTTTGAGAAGGGAACTATGAGAACTGAATGTGCACACCGACTTGCATAGGAGTGAGTAATTCATGATGGAGGAAATACAAATCTATTAATTCAGCAACATTTTGGACCAAACAACTGGAAGTCTGGTCTCCTAAAGTGGATAGCTTGTCATGTATGGACACCCCCAACTCGCATTGTACAGTACAACGCTGCTTCCTGAAACTGTACTTTATACAGTATACAACACACCACTCACTCATCCTCGTGCTGAACTTTCCTTTTTTTACTGGTGAACTTTCCTGCTGGTGTGGTAGTAAAGGTCAGACAGCGAGAGTGCTGAGCCATTGCTGGATTTCTACTTTGGAATGCCAACCGCCAAAAAGCTCCCTCATCTTGGAACTTATCTCTGGGTAGATGATTTTAGACACTTCATGTACAATAGTTACAGCAGTTGAAGTAGCTTACCTGTTGCAGTACACAACAATTAACCTTACAGTTGTATTCAAAATGAAGTCCTTGAAATAGGATAGGAAGATAAGAGAGTGGGAGCAGGTGTAACCAAGGTGCAAAAAACCTGGAGTTTAATTGTTTCATAGAGTAGGTCTTATATGGATGAAGATTTGCATATTGCATGCATATTTTTAAAGTATTGCCTTCATTCCAACTTATAATAGTTGGGGCTCAATGAGTGTTTGTAGGTTGTTGTTGTCGGAATCTGTTCAGTGGAGAGATGAGGAGCGATGCCACAGGAGTGTCCTAGCTAGGGGTCTCATTACCCATGAACCTTATAAAGGAGTCTTTACACTCACCTGCTCAGGCGATGTTGTAATACTGGTGACAAACTGGAAACCGAGGCCTACAGGAGTTCTTGAAATCGATATGCAGACTGCAGATGAGGTTGATGATGGCCCATCCAGGGAGGAGGTGGAGGGTGTTAGTTGGTCTGTTAGCCAGGGGAGTTCCAGACCAAGGAAGGGATGAAAGCCACATGCAGTTGTGAGTGTGAATGAGATTGATGTTCCGATGCTCATTGATTCGGGGTCTGACTATGCCATTTTTTATTACTATGTATGGTTACAAAGTGTTAAAAGGGGTGAAACGTAGACCACCAAATGTAAGAGCAAATGCCTACTGAGGGGCACATATTGACTTCTTGGGTGTGTTTCAAGAGGAGCTTGAGTGGAAGGGTAAGAAGACGGTTAACAGTGTATATGTGTCAAAGAAGGGTGGGAGCTTGCTGAGTTGGTAAGAGCAGCGTGAGATGGGCATGTTGCAGTGGTGGCTCCGCTAAAAAATGGGACTCATGAGTACAGATTGGCTGAAGTATTTAAGGAGTTTCTAGGTTTTTTGAAGGGTTTTTATCATATATGTCTTAAGGACACCTGTGCAGTGACAGCCAGAGTAAGGAGCGTTCCAAAAATCCTTGAGGGAGGAAGTCTCTGCTGAAATCAGGTTGTGTGTAGACCTTAGTGGGTTAAATAAATGTTACTCATTTATATATATATAACACACTTAATACCAAAGAGGTTTGTAAGCGTGGACCCGGGATTTGAACATATGTTGTTCTGCGTAGTCTTGCTTCCAAGATGAGTGCGTTTCCACCAAGCTATACTACCCGTGCCAAATGAATAGTGGTGGACATGTTTCCACTTCCCGATATTGTGGAGATGATTAACATGGCTGCAGGATGTAAGGTCTTCAGCAAACTTGATCTGGCCCTAGCGTATCACCAGGTGAGTCTTCATTCAAATTCCTGGGATTCTACCACGTTTGTTACACACAAGGGCAAATTAGGAGGATTCCCTTCAGACTGGTGTCGGCAGACGCATTTTTTCAGAGAGTGATGCACAGCATGTTGAGCGATATCAAAGGAGTTCTACATTTCCAGTATGATATTTTGATTACTGGTGCGGGCATCGATGAACATGATCAAAGACTTACCAGAGCATTGCAGGTCCTGGGCCGGAGAGTACTTACACTTCGGAAAGTAAAATGCTGTTTCCGAGTAATGTCCATAGATTGCCTGGTGCATACGTTGAGCGATAATGGTTTGGAACCAAAATGTGAGTTGGTGACTGCCGTAAGGAATCTGGAACCTCCTCAGGACAGACAAGAGGTTATGTCTTTTTTTGGGCATGATCGAGTACTTCTCGAAATTTGTCAGGCACTTTGCAGATAGATGTAAGAACATCAGAGGACTATGCAAGACGGGTGTATTGGACCAGTGAGTTCCAGAAGAGGTTTGATGATGTCAGACAAGCTATTGCGAGTGCACCAGCTTTGGGAATTGTGGACACACGGTGTGAGACATTTGTAATGACTGATGCTAGTGATTCTGGTTCTGGGGCTGTTCTCATACAGAGGCACAATGGTGCAGAGAGAGTTATTGCCTTTGTATCATGGGTGGTGAAGGGAGCTGAAGTGTGTCACTCTGTGTTTGAAAGAGAAGCTCTTAGTGTAGTATGGACTATAAAGACGTTTAAAGCTTTACTATGGGGAAGAGCATTCATGGTGCATACTGATCAAAGCCCTTGGTAAGTGTGTTATGAGTAAGGGGCTTGATAGTGTGTCCCGCAGGATTGTAAGGTGGGTCACATTGATGGAGGGACATGAGTATGTTTTGTAACATGTTCCCGAAAAGGAAAATGTGTTGGCAGATTACCTTTCCAGAGCCGAACAACAAAGTCAAGCAGGAGTTTTGGACGGGAGAGACAAGAGCAGGTGTTTTTGTTTTGTGAGGGCACTAACAGTGAGCAGGAATGGGCGGCGAATGCGAGCGGAGATAGAGAGCATGCCAGTGCCATTAACTATGTGAGAACCAATTTGAGAGGATGGACTAGTGACGACAGGCTAGGTGCATTCCATAGGGTCAAGGATGAGCTACGTCTTGAGGGGTAGCTTCTGTTTAAAGCAGGGTATTTGATGCACCCATCAGGTGTGAGGCACAGGTTGTTGGAGGTGTGACATGAGAGCCACTTCTGTATGACCAAGATCAATGGGAGATTGAGAAGTGGTTATTAGTGGCCGGGTTAGATGAGGAGAGGGTTTCAATGTGTGTGTGGAGAGGCTGATAAGGCCCTGAGAAACTATACACAGCCACCTAGGCCCCTAGAGTTAGAGCCCTGGGAAAGTGTTGCGCTTTACATACTAGAGCCTATCATTTTTGACATGGACAGTAAAACAAATCTTATTGTCCTTATGGACCTCTATTCCATATGGCTGGAGGTCGAGATTGTCCAGGAGGCCGATTCAAGGGCTGTGGTTTGGTTTCTAGATATGGTGTTTCAGAGAGAGGGGTTTCTCCCAATGAATCTCACTGAAAATTGAAGTTCAATTGACTTCTAGGATTATGAAGGCGTTTATGGAAGGCACTGGGGTAGCACAAGACTAGCCAGCTCTTTATTACCCGGAAACCAATGCAGCGATAGAGTGCTTCAAGCATACCCGAATGAAAAGGATTAGGATTTATCTAGAGGAGGGCATTTGCTGGGAGAATACTATTGTAAAGATAGTCTACGCGTATAGGCTGGCACCACATGCCACAACAGGGCTAGTCCCCTTTGAAGTGTGAAGGAGGACGAAACCTCATGCTACAGTGGTTGCTCTGTGATTGGGGAGGGCATGTTTTGTAGATTGGGATGAACAGAAGTTGCAGGAAGTTGTTGGGGGCAAGGCTAGGAAGACGAAGCAGAGTTATGACAGGCTTAAGAATGTCAGAAAGAGTCAGGTCTCGGAAGGAGATGAGGTACAGATCAAAAGGCCGGGAATTATGTCAAAGGGTCAAGGTAAGTTTTGGGGACAGAAAAAAGTCAGGAGAGTCCTGGGTGATGCGTTGGTACTAGAGGATGGTAGGGTATAGAATAAAGGGAGAATTGCAAAGAGAGCGTAGAACAGGGTTGTCCAACTCCAGGCTTCGAGGGCCAGAATCCTGATGGGTTTTCAGAATATCCCTCATTAATATTCATGGAAAAGTTGCAACTGTGCCTGCACTTATTTGCGCCAAGATAAATTACTAGTGTATTTCCTTTTGCTATGAATGACAAATCCAAAAGTTTCGTTGTA
This sequence comes from Ambystoma mexicanum, assembly GCF_040938575.1. Classification (NCBI taxonomy): domain Eukaryota; kingdom Metazoa; phylum Chordata; class Amphibia; order Caudata; family Ambystomatidae; genus Ambystoma; species Ambystoma mexicanum. Next base: position 1,034,127,453 of record NC_090930.1, read on the forward strand.
TTTGATAAAGTTTTTTATTTTTAATTTTCAGCCCCTCTTGGATGACACGTGTTTCGGCGTACAACCTGCATCTTTTTCAAATCCGGGCCTTTAATGTGTCATTACGGTTCACACAAAGAATAATGTTCTTGTTGTAAATGAAGCACTTTTAGTCTTGGGCTCAATCCCACCTGAAAATTCTGATGCTCGCGCTACAAGCACATTATTCTTTGTGTGAACCGTAATGACACTTTAAAGACCCGGATTTGAAAAAGGCACAGGTTGTACGCTGAAAAAACGTGTCATCCAAGAGGGGCTGAAAATTCAAAATAAAAAACTTTATCAAATACAACGGAACTTTTGGATTTGTCATTCATAGCAAAAGGAAATACACCAGTAATTTATCTTAGCGCAAATAAGTGCAGGCACAGTTGCAACTTTTCCTACAGTTTACAAACAGAGTAGAGGAACTCAGTGTCTCCGTAGTGACCTACACTCATGCGACAAACAACCAACCACAAAAGACAAAAACCCTAAAAAGGCTAATAATCACCAAGCAACCCCGATTTGGTCGCGAAGGTACAGGCCTATGATATCTCAAAAAAGGTTCCTCAATGTTAGAAAACCTCATTAATTTTCATTAGAACAAATGTGCATACATTTAGAATCATTGTATGCAAATGTATCACATACATATTAATGAGAGGTATCATGAACATCTGCCGCGTTTTGGGCCCTCGAGGCCTGGAGTTGGACAACCCTGGTGTAGATGGCCTGCTGTCTTTAGGTGCACCTCTGTACTGGTTCAGTGACTGTGGTGAAAGGGAGGGTACATGGATGAAGATCTGCATCTTGCATGCATATAGTTAAACTGTTGCCTTAATTTCAAGCTAGAATGGTTGGAGCTAAAATAGTGTTTACATGTTGTTGCTGGAATCTGTTCAGTGGAGAGATGAGAAGCAATGCCACAGGAGTGTCCTAGCAGGAAGCCTTATTACCCATGAACCTTACACTTGTATAATCCTAATAAAGGAGTCTTTTATTTTTGTATAGTTGCATTTATGGTTTACAGAAAACCTTACACAACATAGTAAAAAAAAAGATTCAAACATATTAGAGAGGAAAACAAAGATAAAATATCCACATGAATCTAAAACTGACAAGAACAGAGCAAATTAGCAAACTAAACCTGTCACATTACACTCTATACTTATCACGAAATCATACATTACTAATTTCATTTTTATGTCCAATTCATTTGATACAAGATTAAAAAAATTATTCAAAACCAAAATAAGAGATACGTTGGTGCTGCACCTAAGTTGACACTATAGCATATCCCTAGACACCTCATTGGAACCACTGCATATCTCTTTGAAACATGAAGTCTGAGTTTGCAAAGTATGGACACATAGTAACCAGATGTCTCAAGGTTTCATATGTGTCTTCTCTAACACAGAATCTGCAGTCAGGATTTTTTCATGGGTATGTAATGTGATCTTTCCAGTGTTGTATCCTCTCACTAGTGTGCAACTGGTTGAGTCTGAAGGGCATATCAGTTGCGCGTATTTTCTCACACGGAGAATGTTGGATATAAAGGGGTACATTCTCTGGAGTGTGTAAAGTTCAAATATTCCATATAACTTGCATAAGATGATATAGTGTCCAATGTCTCAACCCAGTCAGCCCTGAAAAGGAGAGACTTGACAACCCGCTGGACGGGTATCAAGCACAGTTGACCCCATGGAATCTAGTTCACCAAACATCCTCGTTTTGAAGAGTTTAAGAGAAATAACAGTCTCAGCCTCCATCACTATGTGCAAAGCCTCATATAACGAGTTAGCAGGGGGGACAAAGATTTTCCTAAGAGTGGATAGTTGTCTCCACATATGCCGAGCCTTCAAGGAGATGAGGCACAGTTTGTGTCTAATGACAGATTTGGGAATTGCCAATGACAGTCCCAGTACCTCCTTCCAGAGCTTTCCTAGAATACAGTTGAGCAGATTAAAGGAGTCTTTACACTGACCTGCTCCGGCGACTTGGTAATAATTGTGTACCTTAATGAGGCTCTACTGCCATTTTTCATCCGAGCTAGAGAGAAATCACTGATGTCATGTTGGGCAATCTGCAGAAGGTTAGCATGTTGATTGTAGTGGGAGGACCTCACCCTGCCGCAACTCAAACCATCCCAACATTCAAATGAAATACATTAAACTCAAACAGGAGCATGCCTTTCAATAAAGAGGCACTATTTAAAAGATGTCTGAGGAGTCAAAGCTTTTTGTACAATGGACTATGGAGAGCACTTCCCACAAATCAAGGCTTGGCACACTGAGTGGCAATCACAGGTCAAAGGCAACCCAAAAGTAAAATGATATCATAAAAAAAATAGGGTGGACCAAACATGAGCAGCACCCTTGCATGTATGTTTATAATTATTTTTATTATAGTATTTCTTGAGCGTGGACCTCACTTCGAGAAGCAACGGAGTGCTTACCAGAGGTAAACAACAGTGCAGACACAAAAACAAGATATAAAGCAGCTTTGTTTTTAGGATATTGAGGTAAATAAAAAGTGTGACATTCAAGAAAGCGAAACACGTTTTTTTAAAAGCACTGGTCGGAAGGGGCTGAACTCAGCCTTCCAGCTGACCAGAGGCACAACTCCCCAGCACACAGCTAGAACCCCTCTGCCAGCACGCTGCAATGCTGAATCATTCAAAAGATTTAACCCCATACCGTTTATCTCGTTTTTCTCTTTTAAAATTGAAAAAGCCATTGGATGCTTACACAATCTCCAACACAGCCAGGCATGGCATACACATCACCCTGTGCTCGAAGCTAGTCTTTCGCAAGAAATCAATAGCCACAAAGCTCCAGGCCTCGAATATCGAGCGCTTACACGTGACTCCATACTGTATCAGATGGGTGACCCAAGTCTGTATTACTATACAGTTCAACGTGAGACGGACATCATACTTCGTCAGCACACACACTGATCCATCAGGCACAGCATAGTGCCTGGCAGGGCGTGGGTGGAGGTTGTTGAGAACAGAACAGACCTCAATAGCCGTTTTAAACTACTATACACATTATCACACATTTGAATAACGCGTTGTTTAAAAAAGGAAATTCTTGTAGCAAATAAAAGGGCCGCTGTTTGATGAGATACAACAAAATGTCATTGGCAATCAAGGGGGTTTGATCACTGGTTCGTCTTAGAGATGAAAGAACTGCCGCCAGAGGTCAAGTGAGTGCATAGAACCCCTTTCACTGTTTCCAGAGGTGAAAAAGAACGCAACACAAAATGGGGGAAAAAACATGTACAATACAACTGTGAGCGTAACTACTGCCCCAAATGTTTGTTGGCTTCCACCCCTTACTATCCAACTCATTTTCTTTTGCCTTAAAATAAAACAAAAACAAGTTTAATTTAGCAGGTGTTTTGGGGGGAAGACTTGAACCCGGCTCCCATCTCTGCTCTCTTTTTTGGAGATATAACACCTCAGTACCAATGCCGTGACTTTGTAACCTATGCATGCATACATAAGCTTTAATAGAGACAGGCCCGTAATACGCTACCATGCACTCGGCACTGCATCTGTCTAGCGCCACACAGTGGAGAGAGCGGAAAGATGCCATTGCTTTGTCTTTAGGTCTATTTGTTATGCCAAAAAAAAGAAACACAACAAGCAGAGCCTACTCACTAAGAGGATGTGTCACATATTGTGGCAAAGCATGCATGATGTTTCAGGTGCGATGAGGATCGGTGAGGTTAACTGCTATTGGGTCCAAGGGAATCAGTCTGGCCATCACAAAGGATACTAATGCTAAAGGAATCAGAATGGATTAACTCAATGTGAAACAAAAGAACCGTGCTCCTTTGGTCTTAGATCACAATCTCTGGGTTAGCATGTTCAGCTTACTTTTTTACCTCTTCCTGACTTCACCTGCCAGCAAGTACACCTCCCCTTCCCCTCTTTGTCTTCTGTAGAGACTTTACATAGATGTTATCATCACTAGCCTTTGCGACCCTGCCAGGCTGAAGATGATACCTTTTTCCCCATAATTATAAGCAAGTATTCTCTCCCGTTCTCTGGGGTATGAATGTGACACAGATATTTTCACCCTCTTGTCGTGAATCACCATGCTGGAACGATGATACCTTTTTACACACCAGCAAATATGTATCGACCTTTGCTTAGGGATTTTTACAGGCTGTGGTGTTTGAGACGAGCAGGAAGGGCTCTGCCTGCTGGGCCCAGGTCTCATCCATCCGCTTTAGTGCTCACAGTGTTGGATCTCCTCCAAATGCCTGAGATTTAGCACGTAGGGCTCGATGGTTTCTCCCTTTCTCCACAAATGGTCTTCTTCAATGTCTGAAATATAGCTCTCAGTTGGTAATTAGTTCTCGCTCTTCCTCTGTGTTCGGTCTCTACCAGTTACTGAGAAATGGCCTGCAGCAGGCTAATAGTTATCACTCTCTGTTTCTGGTCTCTGACAGGGTCTCATTTTCTCTGAGTCTGGTATCAGCCAGCGTTTGAGATACAGCCCTCAGCCCACTCTGACTCTGACTCTTCTCTCCTATGGGTCTAGTGTCCACTGGTGTCTGAGATATAGCCTCATATGCAAAGCCTGGAGGCTCTCTCTCTCAAGTTTCCTCGGGTTTGTACAAATACTGCGACATAAAAATGTCACGTACACCGAATACGGCCCCTTTGCACAGTACTAAAATCCCAAACCCCATTAACCTGACTAATGGGAGCTGGAGTTGCGGGGGTGTCCCCCTCTCCCGTTAGTCATAGTAATGCAGGTTAGGTGTTGCAGGGGTGTCCCCTGCTTCCATTAGATGGTAGCGGGGGACAATAAAGAGAAAAGTAAATTAAATAAATAATAAAAAAAGAACCCTGCAGTGTGTTATAACTTGGTGTGTGGCTTTGCTGTGAGAGAGCTGTATGTGTGATGTCACTGGTGGTGTGAGGTCACTGCTAAGGAATGTGGAGTGTTGGTGGAGGTTTGAGGTGCTGGGTTCCAGGACTTGTCAGTTGGACCTAATTGGCTTCCTGGGTGGATGTCCCAGCGTTATTCTCTACTTATTAACTTGTGTGTTAATAAACCCACTTATATAACATACCTGTCTCCGGTGACTCCATTATATCATTGGCGACGAGGATGGTTCTTCTGCTGGGAAGGGGCAGATGGTGAGAAGCACTGCCTTACAAGTGACATCCGCTAGTAACAAGTTCCTGATGACCAGAGGCATTTGGCTCGTCGGATCCTGCAGGCCGGTCAGTGCAGTGACGGTGGAGGTCCAAGGTCAGGTTCCAAGGATGGGCCCTGAGATACCAAGTGGAGCACGAGTTGTAGTGGTCCTGGAAGGAGGAACGGACAGGGAGCCATTATGTCTGTGTTGCCAGACGGACGTGAAGAGAGCTGAGGAAGCTCACAGTCAGATTCTGGGCTGCGCATCCAGTCTGGGCACGTCAGGTCGTGTGGTGCGGTCTGTGCTCCTGAACTGCACTTGTTTTGAGGAGCTGTCGGGTATTGGCGATCCAGGTGACGGCATCGTAAGCACTTTTGGGGTTACTAGGTGCATTTAGTTGGCTGTCCGTAGGAGTGTGTGGACGGCGCAGTGTGGACTTGGGCTGGGCGGCTCAGTTACTATGGGGCGGCATGATTGAGGCGGTTGGCCTCTATTCCATGGGCCGTGTTGCTTATTTAGATACAGCAAGCAATGTGGTAACGTCACAGGATAGAGGGCAGGTGTTCCAGCGGGTCGAGCTGGAACGCAACGTTCCGTTGGAACGCAGCATTGGCATCAAGGGCGTGCAGCGGCATGTTTTTAATAGACAGTGGAAGGTGAGGAAGTTTGCGCACGTTAGTGGAATGCGGAAGAGCACGCACGTCAGTGGAACGTGTAAAAAAGCGTTTTTGGTGCTTCTTTGGGTACGAGTTATGGCAGCATGGCTCACAACAAGGACTGTTAGTGATGGAGTTGGCGAATATCGGTGCAGCGGGGGAGTGTCTGCTACCTGGAAGGAAGTGTTCTCTGGGCAGACGGTTAGCACAGATGGCGCGACTGGAATCTTGGAGATTGGCTACATGTGCGCTTTGAGAGGGGAGAAGCGGCAAGGAGGTTGTTTCAAATGTCGTGGTCCGGCAAGAAGTTTGCGAAGGTTGCGGGAGCTGGATCCAGATCTGTGGGGCTCACGCATCCTGACGATGACCACAACAAGGATTTAATCATGGTAGGTGCCTGGGGAGGCCTGTATGGTTGTTGTGTTTATGTCATGGCCTCGGGCATGGTGCGTGTTAAGGGATTGGGTCCTGGGTAAATGTTAGTGAGTTGTCAAGGCTGTATATTACGGTTGAAGTATATTGTTGTGTTTATGTCTGTGGCCTGTTATGTTAGGACCGTTCCCCGGGTGCCGTGGACTTAATGGTGTGGGTTCAATGGCATTGTGGAGTGTTTTCACTGTTATGTACTTATGCTGTTCATAGGAGGGTGGTTATATGGCCATGGGGTGCTGAGTTGGCACAGGGACCTTAGCGCCATGTCATTACTTCTATGGACACAGGGATGCTGGGATTTTAGCGCCATATCATTTTACTTGCTGTGTATTTCGTGGACATGTGGGTATGGGTTTGTGTGTTCTAATTTCTCTGGGGTTGTTTTTTACTGTTGGGGGTTTTATGTGTTGTTCGGTGGTGTAGTGTTTTCGTTTGTAGGGGCATGCCCCCTGGTGATATCATGTGTAGAATTTGGTGGAGTGCAGTTAGATATGGATGCCGCTGTTGGTTGTTGTAGGATGGGTCTACTGTTGGTGTATTTTCAGGGTAATGCGTTGTTTTCCAGTGGTTTTTTGGACAGTGAGGTGCTGTTGAGGATTTTGGGACGGTTAGGTGCTGTTGTGGACTTTGGAACAGTGAGTTGCTGTTGAGGATTTTGGGATGGTTAGGTGCCGTCGTGGATTTTGGAACAGTGAGGTGCTGTTGAGGATTTTGGGATGGTTAGGTGCCATCGTGGATTTTGGAACAGTGAGGCAGTGGAGTAACTTTGCTGAAAATGTTGGTAGGGACATGACATCTGAAGAAAAGGTGCCGCAGCCAAATTAATGGGGACAAAATGGTCTGCCATGAAAGTTGGGGGGGGGCAAACACCCCTGTCCTCCCCTAAAATTACGCCCATGCAGTGAGATGCTGTTGAGGATTTTAGGACGGTTATGGGTTGTCTTGGATTTTGGAACAGTGAGGTGCTGTTGAGGATTTTGTGGCAGTCAGGTGCCATTGTCTTTTAGGTATTTTTGGTGGGGCGACAGTTTGGTACTGTTTAGTTGTTTTCAAGGGGTGGCAGTTAGATGCTGTCGAGTTCTAGTGTGCCACTGTTTAGTTTAGTTTAGTTTAGTTTATTATTTGATAATGCGCACAAAACCCAGGGGTAGCCGGGCGCAGCAGGTACAAGGTTACTTAAGCTTAGGTTAGATGCATATGGACGATAGGAAACATATCCAAAACAATACATATATGTCAGTACAACAGTAGAGATGATAGCTAACAAGTTTACAATGTTTAAGGGTACATGTATGCAGAGAGGTGGGAAGGTAAGGGCCGAGTGGTCATGGAACCGGATTTCAGGAATATCACGACCGTTAGGTGCAACAAGGTTAGTTGTCGTTGGACCAGAGCCAGCTTTTTACCTTGCTTCTGAAGCTGGAGTAGGATAGGTTTGCTCTTAATGCAGAAGGCAATGCATTCCAAGCCTGGGCAGCTCTAACAGGGAAGCTTGCTCCGCCTGCTTTGGATCGTCTAAATCCAGGGGTTTCTAGCAAGAAGAGGTTAGTAGCTCTGGTGTAGTGGCTGGACGATTTTCTAGTCAGTCTGGCCGAGATGTAGGGAGGTGCTGTGTTGTTAAGCCCTTTGTGTGTGAGAGAAAGTGTCTTGAGGAGGACTCTGTTGCTGATTTTTAGCCAGTGGTGGTCTTTCCTGATGTTGGAAATATGTGCTCTAAGGGGTATGTCAAGGGCTGCTCTAAGAGCGTTATTTTGAAGGATTTGCATTTTATTTATGATGGTTTTATTAGCTCCTGCATAGAGGGCGTTACAATAGTCCAGCTTCGACATTACTAGTGCGTTAGCTAGCGTGATGCAGTTAGTTTTAGAGAGGTAAGGTCTGCAAGTCCTGATTAATTTGCAGGTGTACGCTGTCGAGGATGCCAGGGTATTGATTTGTTTTTTGAGAGATAGAGTGGAGTCGAGGTAAAAGCCTAGTGTTTTTACCTCGGTCGCCACCTTGATTGTATTACCATCTATGTTGAAATTGCGATAATTGGCGCTGAGTTTTTTTAGGGAGGAGTCGGAGCCCAGGATCAGTATCTCAGTTTTGTCGTCATTTAGGCAGAGGCCGTGGGAGGCCATCCATGCCTGAATGAGGAGGTAGATTTTGTTTACTAGAGCTGTGTCTTCGACAAAATTGCCTGATAAAGGTATGAGAATCTGCGTGTCGTCCGCATAATTGGTATAGGTTACCCCTAATCTGTCAGGTTTGTCAAAGAGTGGCTTAGTAAAGATATTATACATAGTTGGGGAGACACATGAGCCTTGTGGGACACCACAAGTGATATGGATTGGGTCCGCTGCAGCTACAGGGGAGAACACTCTCATCGTACGGTTGGCTAGGAAGGATTGTACCCATGCTATAGCTTCACTTGAGAAGTGAGCGGCGGACGCTAAGTGGTTGCATAATACTGCATGATCCACCAGGTTGAAGGCCGCTGATAGGTCAAGGAGGAGGAGCATAGCTGTTCTACCTTTATCCGTCAACTCGTCGATTTGGGTCTTGAGGTCAATTAGGGCCGTTTCAGTACCGTGAAGTGGTCTGAAGCCCGATTGACGTGAGCCTAATAGCTGGTGTGATTTCAGATAGTTTTGGATCTGGAGGTATGCTACTCTATCGATGATTTTAAGGAGAAATGGGACCGTAGTAATGGGCCTGTAGTTAGTGGGGATTGCTGGGTCAAGTGTCTGTTTTTTGAGTAGGGGCAGTACCCAGGATTCTTTGAGGTTAGTAGGTACAGTACTCGTATTGAAGGATGCGTTAATTAATTTCGACATGAAGGGTGCTAAATCTCTGGCTGCATCCTTGATGATTTGCGCAGGGCAGCTGTCGCCTTGGCAGTTCGATGGTTTAAGCGATAGAATAACCTTTTCAGTTTCCAGTATAGAGATGTTAGTAAACCTGAAGGGATTACTATTGCTTTGGGTGGATATACTGGGTGTCGCTTTCAGTGGGGTAGTATGAGTTCCACTAGGGCTCAGGGAGGCTTTTTTCTTTGCAATTTTAGATTGAAGGGTTGTTATTTTATTAGCCAGGGCATTTTGGATGCTAGTGCACCAATGTTTGTCCTTGGGGACATTGTCTGTGGGGGCAATTGGGTTTTCCAATTCCCAGAGAATAGTGAAGAGTTCTTTAGAGTTCGAGTTGGCTTTACTAATTCTTTCATTAAATGAGTCTTTTTTAGTTTGAATTATTTCCTTCTTGTAACTTTTTGCAAAGTTGGCAAGTGTGGTTTTATTGTCAGGAGAGGGAGTGTGCCTCCAGATAGTTTGGATTTTGCGTTTTTGGATACGCATTTCTTTGAGTTGGGGTGTGAACCATGAGTTAAGGTGAGCTTCACGTTTACTTTTATGGAGTTTGATAGGGGCAATCAAGTCTAGAGCTTTGGTCATGGAATTGTTAAATGCCTCAACTAACTCGCTAGGGTTAAATTCACTGGCACTGGCGGAGAGGGCTGGTAGGAGTAGTGGGAGAAGTTTTTCAGCCGTGATTTCTTTTTTGCTTCTCGTTGGCATGGGGGGTACTATTTTATTCTTATTAGGTTTGGGGGGCTCTATGCTGGCTGTGAAGCATATAAGATAGTGGTCCGTCCATATTTGTGGTGATGTCACAGTTGTGGTTGGCTATCCAGTCTAGTGTACGTCCTTTTATGTGAGTAGGAGCTAGGACTTTTGGGTAATGTCATGATTGACTAAAATGGTTTGGATAGATTGGGCTTGTTTATCCTCAGCGTCGTTAAAGCCTAGGTTGAAGTCACCTAGTAAAAGGAGGTGGGTGGAGTCTTTAATGCTGTTAGTAAGGAGACTGGATAGGTCTTCCTCGAAATTGCCTAGTGGGCCTGGAGGTCTGTACACTAGGAGTATCATTAGTGTGCTGTTGTTAGAGATTGGTATTTTAGCTGAGAGAAGTTAGCAGGATGTGATTGCTGGGTGTGGGGTGAGTCTAGCAGCTAGCTGCGTTTTGGTTATGATGGCCAGGCCGCCTCCTTTAGTGTTAGGCCGGTCGACTCTTAGGATATTGTAATTGTCCGGTATGGCGGTCATGAGGGCAGGGCCAGCTGCATCGTGGAGCCAAGTTTCGGAAACAGCAAGGAAATCTAAATTGTCCATAGCCAGTAAATCAGCTATTTCGGTATTGTGAGCTATAAGGGACCTAGCATTAATAAGGGCTCCTGATAAGGTGGGAGTTGTAGTGGTGCCTTTGACAGATCTTAGACTGAGGAAGTTGGGTCTCCTCTGTTTGTGATATGGGTCACCTTGTAGTTCAGGACGATTTACCGTCACTGAGGCCGGGAGGTCAGGATTAGTGGCTCAGGATTAGTGGCGGTGCGTGTAGGGGCTGGTGGACTGGTTCTTTTGTTTTTAATGTCATAAAGTCAGGGCAGCCAAGCTCTAAGTCGCAGGTTTCTCTCTTGTAGATTGCATGGGGTGGTATTGGTGAGGGCCATTATAGTTGTGATGGTTAGGATGGTCCAGGCTATGGACCAGGATGTGTATAGACGGCAAAACTGTAATGTGTGCATAATGGGCGAGAGTGACACAATGGCTGGTATATTAAACTAATCCCGTAGGGACTATGGTACAATTATGGTGATGTTTTAGCACCAAAGTTAGTGGCGCTTAAGGCAAGAGGGTCACTCTAGAAGGTGCAACTTAGTTACTGAAATACAACCGGGCACAACTGGGCACCCTATAATAGGGATATTGTGGAGATGGGCAGGGCAGAATCAGGTTTGCTAAGGCAATGTGTCGCAGGCAAGAGGCGTGACGGGGCAGGATATAAGTATGGGCAGGTGCGAATTTCTAAACAGTGTGCAACTTAAGGCAGCTTCAATTGTCTACAGAACCTACAAATATGTGCAGATTCGAATTTCTAAATAGTGTGCAAATGAAGGCAGCTTCAATTGTCTACAGAGCATACAAATGTGTGCAGATTCGAATTTCTAAACAGTGTGCAAATTAAGGCAACTTCAATTGTCTACAGAGCATGCAAATATGTGCAGATTCGAATTTCTAAACAGTGTGCAAATTAAGGCAGCTTCAATTGTCTACACAGCATACAAATATGTGCAGATTCGAATTTCTAAACAGTGTGCAAATTAAGGCAACTTCAATTGTCTACAGAGCCTACAAATATGTGCAGAATCGAATTTCTAAACAGTGTGCAAATTAAGGCAACTTCAATTGTCTACAGAGCATGCAAATATGTGCAGATTCGAATTTCTAAACAGTGTGCAAATTAAGGCAACTTCAATTGTCTACAGAGGATGCAATTATGTGCAGATTCGAATTTCTAAACAGTGTGCAAATTAAGGCAACTTCAATTGTCTACAGAGCCTAGAAAAGCAGGGCTAAGCGGTGTACCGTAGGTAAGTTCTCTTTGGCATCAGATGAAATCCAAATGGACATATTTAGATCCACTGGGGGGTAGCTTAGGGTGATCGAACACTGGGCATGGGTGCCTCGTAGGTGGTACGAGGAAAGCAAGCAGAGGGCAGTCAGGTCACGTTGTTGGGCCAGTTTAAGGGGATGGCTTACACAGGCTGAATGATCATAGCACAGCAGTGCAAGTTGTGATGTGTGGCGCGCAGTCTATGGTGTGCGTGGCTTGACTGAGTGTAGACGAGCTAGGGTGGAAAGAAAGGTTACCTCTTTGAATGGGGTCCGGCATATGATCGGCATCGAACAGGCATAAAACAGGCAACAGCCTTAGTTCCTTTGGGCCTTGGTGAACGTGGGCCGGCTTCACCTGCCGGCGCCCAAAGGACAATAAGATTGGTCAATAGCCAATCAGCGGGTGGCGATGGCTTATGCTGGGAGCCTGGGTAGGCAGAAGAGGTTCCATGAAACAGTGGGCGGCCATTTTGGAGAGGGGCAGTTCCTCGTGTACCGGAATGGAGACAAAATGTACACAAAGGAGCTCCTCAGTGCCTAGTGAATCTAGGCATGTGGTTTTCTTGGCAGGGCGTTCAGGTGCGGTCGAGTGCAATTGAGGAATGAGAAAACAGCATTTTTCAAAAAATAGCGCACGATGCCAGCGCTTACCTAAATATGTGGTTGGGTGCTGTCGTGTTGAGTTCTTTTGTGACAGTGAGGTTGGGTGCTGTCGAGTTGTTCTGTGGGCACTGAGGTGCTGTTTAGTATTTTCGGGGGTCATAATTGGTGCTGTTATTTCTTTTTGGTTTGTGGTGGGTTCAGTTGTAGTGCGCAGGTTCTTGTGTGCTGGGTTCAGTTGTGGTGAGCAGGTTCTGGTGTGATCTCATTTTGTGGTTTTGGTGCTGCAAGATTTTCTGGTGTGATTTCACTATGTGTTCTGTTTTTGTTGTTGGTCGCGGGCAGGTTAGTGGTTATGAAGGTATTGGGTTACGAAGGTCAAATCTCAGAAATCTGGTTGCGGGCAGTTTAGTGACTGTGTTTTGTTGGGTGAGGGGTGTATGTGAGTAAGGTTGGAATTTGGTTTGAATTTGGTTATTAACATCAGATTTCAAAAAGGGGTTTCTCAATGTGGTGTTTTAGGGTTGTTGGTATTTCCCTATGTGGGTTCATTTGTGGTGCATTTTCTTCCTTTCTCTGGGTTTTGGTGTGTTGCAGTTCTTTTCCCTTGAGGTTTTCTTCTGAGGTAGTCAGTTTTGGTGGATGTAGGATGCTTTCCTTCTGTGTTATGTGGTTGCTAGTGGTGGGGAAGCATCTCATATGTTGTGGCACTATAGTGGTGGTAGGTTGTGAGTGGATTGTTGTGCAAGGGGTGAGCAAGGAAGGTTGTGAGTTGGTGGATTAGATTTCAAAGGGGTTATAGTTTTACGGGGGCTCATACGTGCTGGCCACATGTGTTTGCTGTTGGTGTTGTGTTGATTTTTGTGAAAAGTGTATGGAGGGAGGTGTGTTATAACTTGGTGTCTGGCCTTGCTGTGAGCGAGCTGTATGTGTGATGTCACTGGTGTTGTGAGGTCACTGCTAAGGAATGTGGAGTGTTGGTGTAGGTTTGAGGTGCTGGGTTCCAGGACTTGTCAGTTGGACCTACTTAGCTTCCTGGGTGGATGTCTCAGCGTTATTCTCTACTTATTAACTTGTGTGTTAATAAACCCACTTATATAACGTACCTGGCTCCGGTGCCTCCGTTATATCACAGTGCCAGTTCAAACCCACGTTAGTGGCACATAACTGACTCCGCAGGAATACAGTTGAGACCGCAGCACACTTCTGTGTGTGCCGCCGAAAAGGTAAGTGGGTAGGAGGGAGAGGTGGGTAGGGGGATGCGGGGTATAGTGATGTATGTGATCTCTGCGCTGCGCCATAATGGAAGTTGGCTTTTTGAAAGTCGATGTTATGGGCGGGGCAGTGATCACATAGATCTGTTTCCTCTTCCGTTTTTCCCTGCGGTTGCCTCTCCTCCTGGCTCTCCGTCAATCTTATGTCTGACTTCACAATGCCTAGTCTGTGACACATCCTGCAGGGTCTGGTGCCCTTTCATTGGGCCTTTTATTACCCTGATTGTGCAATATAGTCGTTCATGAGTCATCCTTGTCAATAATTGATTTTTTCCTATTTCAAATCTCCCACTTAATGATGTTTCTCATAATTCTTTAAGTGATTGTGTGGCTGATTTCTAATTCCCTGTTGGCGATTGTGACTAATGGTGTCCTGCATGGCGATGGCCGAAGACTTAAAAGGCTGCACTGCCATTTTGAAATCAGGTGGAAGTAATGGCTCTGGTACATGGCCACATGTCTGGAATCCCAGAGACGCTCATGTGTCAGGGAGGCCACTGGTGGATCCTGGATCTAGCGAGTGAGTTTCTCCCTTGAGTCGGACCGAGCGGGAGCAGATGAGCAGCACTCTGGGCTGTGGACACAGTCTCTATTGTCTGCAATGGTTCGACTGTACTTTCTCTTTCTTTTTTGGGGCACTATTGTTATCTATTATTCTTAGGCCCATGTCACTATTTAGATTGGGGGGTTGGTGAGTGAAGGGCAGTGGTGACAGGAAGGGAATCAATGCATAAAGTGGTGTGGGATATTCATGAGGTCAGGGTCCGAGAGGACTATCTGACACAATAAGGGACTCTGGAGGACCACCCTGTATACCACCTTCAGGTCATCATTCTTACTGTGGGTGGGCAACCCTGGTCCCCAGCTCCCCCTTGACTCCTAATGGAGGGTTGTCGTCACAGGAGGTGAGGGGAGATAACATTCAGTGGCTCTAAACCAGTGTACTGTCTTTTTGAGGTGAGGAGAATTTGTGTTGCTTGCACAGAAAAAGTCTTAGAATTCTTTGGAGAGAGGTTAGTGAATTCAGTGGCTGTAACAGAGTATGTCATCTTGTTGTGTTGAGACAAAATACTAGTTGCACATGAAAAGCCTTAGAGTTTTCGGCAGCAGTAGAACGCATTTAGTGTCTGTAACTGAGTTTTGCAATCTTTTTGTGGTGAGAAAAAATGCTTTTTGCTTGCGTAGAAAAATGATTGTTTGGCAATAGGAGGTGATTGGATTCAGTGGATGAATATCAGTGCAGCATCTTATTGTGCTGGAAAACATACTTGTTGCTTGCATAGGAAAATCATACTGCAACACAAACCGGACAAGGTGAGTTGTAGAGCAGTGTCGTGTCGTATTGCACACCATTGCAATATGAATCAGTGTGCCCATGCCAGGCCAGGATGGGGAGGAGGATGGCCATGTTGATTGGACAAATAGAAATCAGGCACCTGGATAACACGTGGACGCAGCGGGTGGGGCCATGCAGAGGATGAAGTAATAAAGAACTTTTTCTGCTAAATTCATATTTTCATCGTTCATTCGTTTTATATTTTCCAGGACCAAGAGAAGACCATCCTCCTAAGCTCATACTAAGGATTTTTTAATTTTCCCGAAGAGAAAACCCCCTTCCTAAACCACAAAAGTCTGTGGCCATCAAAACATATTTCTAATGTCTCTTTTTTTGAAATGATTGATGGTGTGCTGCCTGCCTAAATACTCTGGGGACTGCTGTGCAGAGGAAAAAGGCATGGAAGGAGAAGATATAGCAGATGTGAAGTCACTGTCCAGACTGCAATAAGCCTGAGTTGCAAACATGGACTGCTCCTGGAGCACCAACAGCCTAGTGAAGGTCTCATGAGAATGGGCTTGGCTGATGCTGGCTTCAACCATTTGGTGGCTGAAGCATAGGTTGATCTGGCGAAAAATGGCATTATCAGTGCAGCAAGTGGCACCCAGCAGCCCAACCTTGAGTCTGAGCACTACAGCTTGGCATCCTCCCACCCCATAAGGCACCCGGTCTCACAATCAGGTTTGCAGCAGTCTTTCTTTCCTCGTATGGCTTCGCCAATATTGCCCCCCAAAGCAGCCACCAATTATTCCTGCATCTGCTCCAGCACCTGATGCGCTTTTCAAATGCCCAGCCTAATTAATGAGCCAACAGATCATCACTCGAGGTCTGAACCACCTGCTCCTGACACCCCAAAATGGCAGTCACCCTGCAAGAACGTTGTTAATGGCATCACCATAAGGTTGAGCCTAGGAAGTGAGTGTTACAAACATGAGGGGAGGAGTGGGGGCAGTGTATGTAGACACTGCACGTGTGGCTTGGATATCTGGTTCTGGAGCATGGAATACCTGCCCCTCTGGTCAGAAAATAATTTCCGCTATGGGTTGCATTTCAGAATCGCCCATACTTCACCATCTGCAAGATGCCTTCTAGCCACGCTAGATGCAGTACTGAACTGTCCATGATACAGAGGATGCAGGTACTGGTGACATTGTGGATGTCTCAAGGACAGGGGAACTGGAGTACCTGTATCCTCAGCAGTTGGGGTTGTTTGTCTGTATTACTTGGTACTCAACCTCATCTCCTGGATCACCAAACTGTCAGTAAAGCAATCAAGACTTCTTGTTATGGTCTTTGTTTCCTGTTGTATTTTTCTACTATGGCTTCAAGGACTTGGATGCTCCCTTTTGTGTTTAAGCGATATGTCTACTAGAACTGTATTACTGCCAAGCTTACATCCTGCGCCCAATTCCAAGGGCAGTGCTTAGTGTCGTAATGGGCATCTGTGTGTGGGTGCAGAATGGTGTGATGTCACATGGAGCCTGGAGTGTTGGTGAGTGACTGGGTTCTATGGGTTCTTTCAGTGACAGAGTTGCTGTGCTGGCTGGGTTGGATGTTCCAGTACTCTGTCCATGTATCTTACCTGTGCTCACAGTAAGGGAATAAACTTACCCATCAACTTACCTCACGACTCCAGCATGGTGTGTGAGCCTGAGAACCCCATTACTTCAATTAGTGTAAGGGTGCAGAAGTAAGGCTCAGGCACAGTAATGGTATGTTTGTTGGCAATAAAATGTATTCGAAAGAATACAAGGGAAAACATCTACCTAGCCCTGATACTAAGAGGGGTTTCCCTGCCTCAAACCAAATACTAAGGACTCTCTTAGGATATCTGTATAAACTATATAGTCCACCGTCCTGTGTTGAAAACCTATTTCTATCCCTTACCTTATCAACTAAGCTTAAAGGGATGTGTGTCTTCCTGATCCAGAGGAATACATCAGAGTTCCAATTTGGGGAAAAACTTAATTACAAAGCGTACCTAAACAAAGTTCCAACATGTACAAAGACAAGGTTCCCAAGTAGCAATGTTCTCTGGCCCAAAAGAAAGCACAATTTCAACTCAAAATGTTGATGTCAAGAGAATGGTTCCCTTCTCAGGCTTCTCACTGTGGTTACAAACACCAGGGTACATTTCTCCCTTCCCATGCCTTCTTAAGGCTTCTTACAAAGTTCTCACAACACCAGGGAGAATGCTTCCCTTCCCCTCTTCTCTCACCTTGTTTCACTTTGCTTTCAAGTCTCTGGGGTAAAGGTCCCAAACCCATAAGGTTCTATTGTGATAGTGTGGCAGACCTGGTTCACTAGCCTGCCAAGTACTGCAACTATGAAGATGCCTGACAATGGTAATCTTCATTGGGCGCAGGTCCCAGACCCGTCTTCCTTGGTTTCTTTCTTGGGGGCTCAAGGTTACTTCACTTCCCTGAGTTTCTCTTCTTCCCCTGTTTTTCTGAGTCAGGGTCTCTCACTGATCCCTTCGGCCCCTACCAACCTGGCTCACCACTGTACCTTTAGGGTCTATGCCAGAAGTCTTTGGTCAGTCTTTGGGTCTTTCAGTTTTGGGTTTTTGTAGTTTTCTCCCCTTCTCCGGTTTGCTGTTCTGAAGCATGTGGTTCCCTTGGTTAACCCAGGAAGGGTTAGGCTCTCTGTCATGTCCTTTGAAAAGGGGTTGTCATGGCCTCCCCAAGTCCTCAGAACTTCACCAGCATTCAAAGGTTCACCTTCCTTCTCGCAGAGCCTCTGATCTACAGCTTCTTCTGCTTCTACTTCGGCACAGCATTCCTGTTCCTTGCTACTCCAGGGAAGGCTTCTCTCATACTTCCTGTGTCTGTCTTCCTTTTATACTGACTCTGTCCAATAGGACTTGGGAAAACACTAAACTGCTGAATTTGGTTCTTGCAGGTAATCCTCATTCCTCCATACTTCTCCCTCGTTACAGTACTGATTTTATGACTCCCTTGTGAGTCATTGGGGATCTTCCTTGTCACTTAGGTAATTTCTATTCTTCCTCGTCCCAGTGATTTTTAGGGGAATGATAGGGTGACTACAATTTATGACTCTATTTGGGAAGGGGTTGTTCTTAGGGCTGTAGGAAGGGGGTCTAGGGTCATGTGATTGGTGGTAAGAGTGTGTTTGCTGGGGAAGGGTGTCCCCAATCCCATAAGGGGCTTCTGCTCCCATATGATCCTTCCCTGGTGCATCACCCCCATGGGGACCACCCTGACCCCATGGAAAAGGTCTCCCCCTAGGAAAAAAGAGATGACATGCTGAGATTCATCAGATTAGGGAAAATCTGCAGACAATAGAGGTTTGTCCATTAATTTCATAACTTAATGGGCAGAGTTTGCTAATGCATGTGAGTGCTCCTCATTTCACTCCAATGAGCACAAAGAGAAATGGGAATGCTCTGTCTTCTGCTATTCATCATTCATCAGAAAGGCTTTTTATTCGACTATCAGTCATTTGCCAAAATTAGATTACTGCTAGAAGCAAATCGCTCATTCCTAGAAACTGTGCCAAATTATTAACACCAAATTAAGCAATTCTGAAGTGCAGAGAGCCTATTTGAAGATTGAAGAGACCATTTTGCATTTTGATGAATCCACATGAAGATTCATGAGTGCCACGTAGAGATGTGATTGGTCTCTCTGTTAAGGGATCTTCGATGGAAATCTTAGCAACCATTGTGCACTTAATGGTACTGAGGAAGGAATGTACTTGGGTTTGAAATAGTTGTCAAGATAATTTCAGGTAATGTACTCGACATATTTCAGAACTTTTCACATCTTTTAAGAGGGTGAGAAAGTGGAAATGCCACCTCTGGCCCTTGACTGAGCCATCCCCCCACGTCTTCATATGAAGTGTGTGGAGTTCATTGCAAATTGACACCATTATAGTGGGCCTCATCACGACTTCGGCGGTAACCCTTAAATCCGACGGTAGCACTATTAACGCCGGATTTAAGGGTCCGCCGAATCAGGGCTTCGGCGGATTTCGCCCCAGCTCTGAGCTGGGGGGGAAATCCGCCGAAAATTCGCGCTATTACCGCCAGCGGGAAATCCGCCGGCGGTATTAGCGCAAAGATTCCCCATTGAGCCCAATGGGGAATGGGGCATTCCCAAATGGGCTCAGTGGGGAATGGGGACTTACATTACCGCCGAACTCGTGATCCGGCGATTTTAGCGCCGGGGAGTTCGGCGGTAGGGCTAATACCGCCCGCGCTAATAGCGTTACCGCCCAAGTCGTGATGAGGCTGTCTCCATCCTCCACCGATACCTAATTGGAGCGAGGTGATCATCTTTGGTACTCTTGAGCCTCCCGTCCAGATTCCATAGATGCCAGTGCGGGCTTCCATCCAAAAATGGTACCATGTTTTAACCTCATCAACACATAGTAACTCCTTGCCTCACATCTAGCAATCCTATTTCTTGGGGGGCACAGAAGAAAGAGAACAAAACTAATGAGCACAAACCAATAAGGGTGGAAGCCGAAGAGACCTGATTTGCGTAGTATTATTCGTTTTACTTTACAGTCATAAGAGGGCTGTAGTATTCAAGCTGCAACGTCTTCAGTGAGCCAAGAGACAAATAGCTTTGTGGTGTGCAATTTATTAGTGACATTATTATTATTATTTATGAAAAAGACTGTATTCTATTAAACAATGAGTGAATTTATATTCAAATGACGTACAGTGAGATTACATTGTTTGTCCTGGTTGCCACACTTGGGTTAAGGGGTGATTCTAACTCACTCTACAATTTAGGCGCTTGACCACATTGCTTCAAAGCTCTAGTTGGTATGTATATATTTGATAAGATGTTGTTTAGAAAGCTACAAAATAGAGTATTTTATAAAGATTATAAACACAGTTCACAAATCATATAAGGAAGCAAACTGACAACATATAAATCCTCTAAAACGATAAGCACAACGTGTATGAGTGTGGCTGCATTTTCCACATTCTGAATGGAAGCCTAAAAGTACTCCAATCCAAAGTAACGTGGGCCTGTAAAATCTTTGTTTTACCATTGTACTTTTACGATTTAAAATGGAAGTCAACAAAATAAACTGTGTGATAAAATCACTCACCGCAAGTGATTATTGGCAGAGACATATGAACGGCATTATGCATGATGCTAAGAAAATGCACATTTCCACAAAGAAGCAAACCATTTTATTGCAAATGAGACTAGCAGATTAGGTATATTCAAAGTAGACCATTTAAAAGTAGTTTTATTTCGTGACTCTGTTTAATTGTCTTAGTAGAAGACTCGGATGTGGTCAGTAACTGAGGCTGCATGTGGGCTTTCAGATCCAAATGTTCCATGCTTACAATCTCCTAATCATTCTCACACATACAAAGTTTAAAAGTATTTACCAGTCAATTCTTAAGGTAACTGGGAGCATTGAGCCAGACACGTTTTATCACAGTAATGACCTTTGTGACCCTGGAGGTTAGAGAGGGCCAAGAGTGCCTTTCCAGAAGGTTGGCAGGGGGAGTTCCTGAAACCAGATTATCCAAATGCTGTTGCTTGCTTTCAGCCAAGGTGGATGAAAACTCGTAGCTGGCAGGTGGGCGGCTGCCGCAAGGTTGAAAATCTCCAAAATACGGGAGAGTTGAGAGCTATGTATTTGCAAATGTTTCTGGAAAATATGTACATTATGAATTGTTGGGCGTTTTGCATTGCCCTCTCTAAGTCCCTCCCTCAGACATCGCTTGGATCAACCCTTTTTTTTAACTTGAATAGTAAATTATGTATGTATACATGGTGCAAAAATGTATGTATGATCTACTCACAACCCCGTTTAAGTGTCTTCCCAAACCTTGCATAACTTAAAGACATACAAGTTACTCATTTCAAGTCATAACCCACAACCTCTGTTATTGCGACTCCGAAGACCTCCCCCTTCTGCATCGCCTCTTTCCCTGACCGCATCTCCTCTTTCCCTGACTGCAGTGCCAGCTATGCTGAGCAGGGACCTCCTGTCCTTCTGCATCGCCTCTTTCCCTGACTGCAGTGGCCCCCTTTCCATGATTGCAGTGCCAGCTATGCTGAGCAGGGACCTCCTTCCCTTCTGCATCGCCCCTTTCCATGACTGCAGTGCCAGCTATGCTGAGCAGGGACCTCCTTCCCTTCTGCATCGCCCCTTTCCATGACTGCAGTGCCAGCTATGCTGAGCAGGGACCTCCTGTCCTTCTGCATCGCCTCTTTCCCTGACTGCAGTGGCCCCCTTTCCATGATTGCAGTGCCAGCTATGCTGAGCAGGGACCTCCTTCCCTTCTGCATCGCCCCTTTCCATGACTGCAGTGCCAGCTATGCTGAGCAGGGACCTCCTTCCCTTCTGCATCGCCCCTTTCCATGACTGCAGTGGCAGCTATGCTGAGCAGGGACCTCCTTCCCTTCTGCATCGCCTCTTTCCCTAACTGCAGTGGCAGCTATGCTGAGCAGGGACCTCCTTCCCTTCTGCATCGCCTCTTTCCCTGACTGCAGTGCCAGCTATGCTGAGCAGGGACCTCCTTCCCTTCTGCATCGCCCCTTTCCATGACTACAGTGCCAGCTATGCTGAGCAGGGACCTTCAGGGACCTCCTTCCCTTCTGCATCGCCCCTTTCCATGACTACAGTGCCAGCTATGCTGAGCAGGGACCTCCTTCCCTTCCCACAGACAAGTGCACATCTGTGGTGCTCTTTTTAATGGCTTGCACCAGACTTTGGAGTATCACAAGCAATCACATTCATGTTACACATTCTACCTTTTTTGTCCACCAGTCCTTTTTATTGATCTCATGCGTTTATTTTATTGATGCATTGATTTCATTGATTAAAGATGTGGAAGGTTCTCTTCCTTAACATATGTATGAATCCACTCTGTGCGTGTCACTTCCTGTCATGGCCTCTGCCACATTCATGAATTCCTCCACATTCATGAATTCCTTAAACTTTAAAACGTCCTAGCTCTCCAAAATGTTATATTTCAATGGGTGGTTGAAATTATTTTTGTTTGTAATGCTCTGTTTGGAGACTCCGCCCCCTCGCCCCTCTCCCCTACTCTTTTTATTTTTACTAATGCACGTTAACAGAATATGTTTGTTTTGTGAAATGACATATTATTACAGAAAAAAAGTAAATAGCAGGTGGAGGTAAGCTTCGTACAGCCAGTCAGCTGACAAATCAAGGGCCTCATTTATGAAAGTGAGTCCCTCTGGAAAGTGTACCCTGTGCCACTAACCTCTGTATTAACAGAGTGTTCAATTCTGTAATACTGAATGCACATCTGAAGCCATGTGGACAGTGGGGCACAGTTTCCTAGAGGGTCATAGTCGTTAACTTATGTATTAGTGCAGGGGCGCCTGCGCGAATGCAAGTGAGACATCTTCCCCTGGGGTGAACTCAGCATGTGTGCCACCCAGGAGGTCACGCACATACAGAGCACACCCTCGTGAGGCCATTTAAGCAGGGGAAAGAAAGGACCCATGAGCCCATCGAGGGGCCCCACCATTGGCCGCGCAATTACAGATTGCGTTCCCAGTGGGGGAGGCTGGCCTACTTCTCAACAGTGAGTGCCCCTACGCTAACTACTGTTCAGCAGGCAACAGAGCCTCCAATTGGAACCACATCAACTCTGCACAAACCCCCCCAAGATGAAACTTGCCTCTTGGTTATACAAACACGCCAATGTAAGACACCTGTCAAGCGTTTTGACCTAGCAAAGCTCTTCCCAAGCTGTAAGCGAGGAGTCTTGCGTCATTATTGACAGCTGTAAACGAGCTTGCTTGATTTTTAAGCTTCCATGTCAGCGTTGCTTCTGTGATGAACACCGTGAGGATCATACACGTATGGGCAGATTCTGAGTAGCATGTTTGGCGCACCAGAAGATATGACGCTGTTCGACTGCAATACCTCATCTTTGCTTAATGGCGATGACACAATTTCAGTAGGAAAAGCATTCACTCAGAATTAAGCCGCTGTTTTTAAAAAAAATGTGCATGATGTCAATTACATTTGTTTTCCAAGCTGTTTAAATGCATGTTAAAGGCAGATGATGTCGTGCTTGTAAATTAGGGTGGGGATAGAATAGTCCGATGTACTACATGAGCTATTCAAACATCATAACCTTAACAATTCGGGAAATGTTAATCTTTTACCCATATTAACTGCCACTATTCAAGCAAATTCATAGGGGTGGCGTAAATCATATCGTACGTCCTTTGACTCCCTCATGAGATCAGCAAAAATTATGTAACATGACCTGCATTGCACTCTCAAGATCACCACATGTGTCATTATCCCCAGTGACAATCCGTGCATCAATTACTGTAGGGGCTGGTCAATCTCCCCCCCTGCCCCTCCGGCCAAACTAGTGATTCAGGCAGAACTCCCTATTCAAGGGCTGGCTGACTTGCAAGTTCCTGCAGGATGTCCCGGCGCACTCAAATGGGTGAGGCAATTTTGGCTGGGCAAACGGCACTGCCATACCTGTTTGGGAGATCAAGCTGGTGGATCAGACCCCTAGAATGTCTGGTGAGGTTCTATAGACGTAGAAGAGCACCTTTGCTTGTAGGGTGTCTTGGCCCCACTTGTGGACTAGAAATGTACTTACTGAGGTTTATTTGGTGAGGTAGATGGACTTTTGCTGGGCGAGCTCTGTGGAAATGCATGTTTTAAGACCTTGGCTGCAATTTATGCTTTTTCTTTCCCCTGAACACAGTGTATTAGTCATGGCGTTCCACAGCTGAGAATCCAGGGAGGAGAAGTAACAACTTCCCATTCTTGTTTTATAGAACCTGAACATTTCTAGGGGGAATGCATTGGAGAATTTCATTTTTATGGCTCGGATACCTATCGGCTGATCTTCATAACTAGAAAAACGCGGACTTCTGCTATCGAAAGTCTGGCATGTCATACTCAGGCGTTAAACTAGATCTGCTGTTCTACCAGACGTTTTTGTATTCTAAGTAAAACTGGATTAGTGTGAACCTCTGACTTCTGATTTAAAACATTATTTGGTGATATCTAAGCATACACAATTTACACAATAGATCCTCAAGAGGGCCACTTATATGGTGATGTTCACTCTCTCTGGAGAGGCCAATAATGGGAAATGCTCAGGGGTCTACAGTGAAAATATCCAGATTTTTGTACAGGTTTGATTTGGGCTTCACCGTCGAGATCTTGATCCATTATGTTCACAAGACATTACCACCTGACTTGGTTTGGGATAGAAACCTAGTGCCACACACCACATATCATTGGGTTTAGGCTCAAGATCATAATGTATGTCTCAGTTGTATTGATAGTCCAATTCCGGTTTTCAATTCTGTTTGTGAATCTAGTGACATGTTTTGGTTTATGGGTGTCTCAACTGAAAGATTCACCATCGCTGAGTATTATCTGCGTAGTTGTGTACTAAGAAGCTGTAGGATTCGATCATGTCAAAAGATATCTCACAAAATATAGGAAAAATTGACAAAATGTGTATAATGCTACGGGTTTCTGGTTTAAATTGAGAAATATATGTATCCACATTAACTGGTTTAAGCAGCTGGGTGAGAAATGACTCACAATATATTGTATATTGGCCTGATTTAAACATTTGACAACAATTGCATGATCCACAGTGACAAGTGCTGTCAAGACATCTAATTCGATTACACCCCCTTTTTGGCCCACTTGCATGGAATTCTCTTCCCCCGGACATCCGAGAAACAGTCCACACCAATTTGTGCAAAACCAAATTGGAAGCCTACCTACGCTCCTCGAGTTTTCCTCTAACCTACCTCTCATCCTGCTTTGCGCTAAAATGTTTCCCTCGCTTCTAACCTGGCTCTGTCCCTCACTTTCTCGGCCTCCACTCTAGCACTTCATTCATCATGGTCAGTTCCCGAACACAGCTAGCCATATTACCTACGTGCACTTAAAAATGTCTTATGTTGATTGTCCTTAATCTTGTAAGTCTGCCCATTTATTGTCCCTGGTGACTGTCTGTTCCATTTACTCCCTGCCACAATCTGGTCAGAATGTCACTCAAACTCACACCATTGTAAGTAGATCACTGCTTCTTATCAAATCTGATATCTTATGTATTGTACAATGTCAAAAGAGCATTGTTCTTCAATGCTTATAATAAAATAAATACAATTAATAAAATATCTGTTTAACTGCAGAAATCGTCCATTGCAGATATATAAACTAATCACTTCTCAGGTCCCGAGTAGTTGTGCTTGGTTGTTAGAGGCAGGAGAGGGACTCATCCACACTAGAAGGAGAACGTGCTGCTTGGCCTTTTCATAACATTTATTTATTACTTTCAGAGATCTTATGTCCTTTTTGTGTCATTTTATTTTTATTGCGCTAGTTAGTGAAGTTCCTTATATATTTCCTCCCATTTTGGTAAACCCTTTGTGTCATAGAAAATTAATGGCTGGCAGGAACTAGATGAACGGGTGATTGGAACATGACAGGCACAGCATTTAAGATTGGTCATTTGTTACCACCTGCAATTGTAACATTTGGAATAATATATGTTGTCTGCATTAAGGTTTTAATTTTCTTGACATCATTTTTTGGTCAAACGGATCACTAATTATATTGGGCCTCATTACGACCCTGGCGGTACAGGGTAAATGGCGCCGTAAAAGGTGCCGGCGCTGTTTACCCCGTACCGCCTCATTACGAGGTCCCCTCGCAGGACCCAGGAAGCAACGCCTGGGCAAACCAGGCGTGCTTACCGGGTCCCGCGAGGGGAAGAGGGAGCAAACAACGGGCCAACTCGTAATGGCCCTTTGTTTGCTCCCTCTCCCATTCCCATTCAGCCCTATGTGGGCTGAATGGGAATGGGGAAGGACCGGGTCCGGGTCCTTGGAGGGAGGAATTACCGGGCCTTCCGAACTCGGAATGGCCCGGTTTTTCCTCATTCTGAGGACCCGGACGCGATTTCGGCGGCAGCCATGCTGCCAAAAGCGGCATGGTTAGCACCGAACTCGTAATGAGGGCCATTGTGTCTTTGTAAAATATTCTAAATTGCTTACAACTGCACACATTTGTTTTTTAAAATCTAATGTATGTACATTATCTATAGTTGCAGCAACTACATGTGGCTTTGTTGACATTACATTTAAACTACGAACCCCCCTTATGAATTGTGTATACAAACAATGGGTAGCAATAGCACAAGAAGGTGAAAACAATGAGGTGTACAGTAACATGGAGTCATTGGGGGAGCTCCCTCAAATGAGGAGATGGTGACAGTGGCTGCTTGTTTGATGATGGAGATGGCTGTGGTCAAGAGAATGTGGCAGCGACAATTGTGGAGCTGCTGTGAATGGAGACTGCGAGTGAGGAATTGAAAGATGCAGGACTGCGAGAGGTTGAGGGTAAGGAAGCAGATGTAGACCACCACAATTATGTGGAGACTTGGGGGAACAGGAGAAGGAAGAGAAGGAGGAGGCATTGGAAGGGAAGCCAAGTCTGGGCAAAGATGGACAGCAGGAGGTCGATGCATGGCAGGTGAAGGGGGGGCAGGAGATGGACATAGGGGAGTAGGAGGAAGATCAGAAATAGTGGCATATGGATCTAGGGGAGGACGGGCAGTGGGAGCAGGAATGTGTTTCATGCAAGGTGGTCAATGGAATTATTTTTTCCAATTCACAACAAAAGGTGCTGTTGTAGCACCCTCACATACAGCCAATCCATTTAGTGTAATGCCGCCAACATACTCTGGAATGAGCTCTCATCCAGCAAGATGGCATGTGTATTGCACACTCAGCTATAGCCATGGAATGTAACCTTCAACCAACTCTGGGATTATTTCTTCCCTAGTAGTCACTGACAAAAGATGTCACATGCATGTATGTTAGTGCTTACAGGGATTCCCACTTTTCTAATTTGAAAAAGATGGCACACTATCTAACCACAATAACCAAGCCATCGGTAACCTCCTGCCTCTGCCTATAAGTCTGATCTAAACTCTAAACGGTTGTGCATCTTATACAGCTGTGTCACCAGACCTGCCTGAACCCACCTACCACAATGAAGAATGAAGTTCAGGAAAGTTCTGCTTGTTCCAATCTGCAGAAATGTATTTGGTTCAGACGTTATCTAAATAAACTCTCACTGTGCCACAAAATGTCCAGTCAGTAGATCCTCGAAGACTCTCAACTGAGGGCCCTGGTCCCCATCCTTCATCAAACACCAGGCATCCATGAACATTCCCCAGAGAGAGAGAGACAAGAGAACATCAGGCACCTGGAAGGGTTGCAGCAGTCTTTATTGGCTGTAGTTTCAAGACAGGCTTTAGACACACTCAAAGACACTATGCCGCTCCCCTGCTTTTGTAGTCTGGTGTACACCAAGCCCACATTAGTCATAGTTGGCATCCACAATTTTCTCTGATGCACAAAACCGATAAGCTTATTTTAGACTTGGCTGGACACGTTTATGAAAGTTCTCAACTTCTGCCAAAAACACCTTCATTACATCAATGTCTACTCTTTATCACATTTACAAGGTCCTGCTAAGTTAGTGAGTGCCTTACACTGTGGAGAAATAGATAAACTCTATTGTATGGTGCCAAATAATACAGCCGGTCTCTCAAAATGATCTACATGAAGCACATTGTGGCCTTCTCATTAAGAACATAGATACATGTATCCATGTTTCCATTGCTTTATCTAACTTCATCATTAAACTTGTCTGCTTTTCCTGGCAAGTTCCATTTTTAATATAAAAACCCAATTATCTCACTGTGAGATGCTGACAAAGACTATGGGGGTCATTACGATTTGGGCGGTAGCGGATACCGGGCACCGGTAAGGAGACCAGTGCCAGTAATCCCCTACCGCCCAATTCCGAGATCCCCTAACGGGAACCGAAAGGGACGTGTGGTCGGACCACACGTCCCTTACAGGTCCCGCTAAGGGACCAGGGCGCAAATAACGGGCTTGCCATTCGCGAGCCCGTTATGTGCGCCCTCCCCATTCCCATTGAGCCCTATAAAGGCTCAATGGGAATGGGGAATGGTTTGTGCAAAGGGGACTTACCGGTCCCGCCAGGGTCGGACTAGACCGGCAAGTCCCCATTGCACAACACTGGACACCGTCACGAAATGGGAGGCAGCCATGGAGCTAATTGCTCCATGGCTTTCGCCATACTCGTAATGACCCCTATCTCTAATGTATCAGTCTCTGTCACTTGTCTGAAATCTCTTGGCATGAGTAATAGTTTTTCCGCACCTGGCTTAGAACGGCACACCATTTTGTACTTGAATTATCCATTTTGAAATATATCTTTGTGTGACACTGTATTTATTTTCAGAGAGCTATTTATTTATTTATTTAAACATCTCTCACTTTTTTTGTAGCCCTCATTCATGTTACACGCATGGTATATGTGTGATATTTAAAGCACACTTCACTTCCTGGTCATTCTAACCCAAATATGTGCAGTGCAATGTGCACTTTTTACCTTAAATAAAGGCACTATAACCCTGATTTCTTCAACAATAGAACCATTTGATCTGCCTATCATGTTATCTATACTCATTTAAGGGGGATGAGGGGTTGGCACTCTTTGAAAGTGGGATATTTAACAAAACACCCAATTTTCACTGCTCCCTTGGGAGCTAAAGACTCAGAAATTATCTCACCCGAAAGCACTGAGACTCAAAACCATGTTGATATCAAAATAAACCAAAAGGTCTGTGATACTTGCAACCCTGAAATGTTATCTGTACTAATACTTATTATAAAACCGATCTATGAAGACAAAATATAGAGAAGCACAAATGCTACCCTTGATCAACGGCATGTATGTTGTCAAACAAGAGAGACTGAATGAGCAAATGATTGAATGATTGTATAAAGGGCGCAATGGAAACATTCCTTCTTTGGTTTCCTGATTCCACTGTGTTTAGGTTTAGTGTGCATTAGAATGCGTCACATATCTCCAAACCATTGCTGTTAACATGATTACATATGAAGACAATGTTACAGGGAGTTTGTAAATAACAAGTTAGTGCAGTGCAGAAAAAAATCATATCAGAACTGATAATCATTGTACATTTAACTTACACACCTACTGCACTGTGAAAGGGCCTGAAAAGCAAATGAGGTCACGTTTGCAGATTCACATGCTTTGTTTTTAAATTTCTTCTTTATATCTCTGTATTTATTTCTGCTGCAGGAACACTGAGATAAATGTATAATGAACATATAACGGAAGTGGGGAAAACGTGGTCTTCCGTGGAAGAGAGCTGGTGAGTATTTTTTCACCATCCATTGTTCTGGAGGTGGAGCTGCTGCAGAGGATGCTGTGTGCAAGGCTCATAAAACGCCAATTGAAGCGCAGAGCACGCCACGGAAGTGGGGCAGAAGTGGTCTGCCATGGTCTAGTGGAAGAGTGCCCGCAAGTAATTTTTCACCATCCATTGTTCTGGATGCGGAGCTGCTGCAGAGGACGCTGTGTGCAAGGCTCATAAAATGCCAGTTGCAGCATGGAGCATGACATACAAGTGGGACAGAAGTGGTCTGCTGTAGTCTAATGGAAGTGAGCCGGTGAATATTTTTTCACCATCCATTGTTCTGGAGGCAGAGCTGCTGCAGAGGATGCTGTGTGCAAGTCTCATAAAAGGCCAGTTTCAGCATGGAGCGTGGTGCAGAACTGGGGCAGAAGTGGTCTGCCGTGTTCTAGTGGAAGAGAGCCGGCAAGTATTTATTCACCATCCATTGTTCTGGTGGTGGAGCTGATGTGGAGGACGCTGTGTGCAAGGTTCATAAAATGCCAGTTGCAGTACAGAGCATGGTGCAGTAGTGGGGCAGAAGTGGTCTGCCGTGGTCTGCACTGGTCCTCAGTGTCTGCGGAGTGAGGACGGAGGACACTGGACGGAGGCAGATGAACATCCAAAAGAGAGACTGCACTTTGTGGTGAGCTCACCTTATGCTGGTGTTTGTGTTGGGGTGTGCAGAAATTAGTGAATAGAACTAACAGCATTAAAAAAGAAAACATAGGCAGTTGCAGTTAACACAGGAAACTCTTTTCAACATCTAACCCTACAACTCCCAAAACACCTAAAAGATAATTTAATAATAAATTATATGACCACATAAGAGAGAGAAAAGCCGAATTGTCAGCTGTGATTATGCTATATAATCAGATAAAACAAGTTGCTGATTATTGATGCAAAAATGGCACACATATAAAATCTAAGAAGTGGGCCATTGTGGGAGGATCTAAAAGCCCCCGGAATTGAAGAAATCAGGCAGGCAGGAAGCTGAATCAGGATTGAATCAAGTATTTTCAAAGCCCGGCGCAAGAACAACCACAAGCAGATATGCAAAACGATCATCTAATCAGAGACGATCAGTTTCCCTCCACCTGTGTTAGATATATGGGGGAGAGAACAACAGCAATCGACCCCCAATCAAATTAGCTCAAAAGATGCACAGGTAAAGAGCAAGGAAAACACACTGACTGCCACTACGATGAAAAAAACGATTGCCAATATGATCCCTTACCCATCCAAAAATGTATAACCTCAGGAGGAGGTGACTCAGACAACCCACACATTTAACTGGAAACATCATATGAATTAAATTCAATCTTGACATCTTGAGTGGGATTGCAGCAGACGCATCAACGTCTGCAGAAAGATCAACTGATGGGAAAATAAATAACAATAGAGCCCCAAGGGAAAAGAACAAACATAAAGGAAGGACATGACTTGACTCGATCTGCTCTAAATTATGTTCTGAGCTCCTTTGTCAATGTTTTTGAAATGTTGAAGGGGGGAGTTGCAAACACATAAATGCATTCTAATGGAACTAACTAAGGAAGTGGTAGAGTATCAACGCTCTCTAATAAGGCTGAGAACAGTTATAATGTCATCAATGAATGATAAACTAAAATGATAAAGACAGAAATAATCCAACAATCATCCATAATGAGAGATCTGCAGGTGAAATGGGCAGGATCAAACACACAAATCAAACTCATGAATGAACGTGTAATATATTTAGGTAAAGAGTTGCAACAGCAGACAAAACAGAGTACGTCAGGTGCAGGTTACTCTCAGGAAAATGGAGAGAAAGAATTGGATGACACACCTTTATCTTGGTCAAGGATGGAATAGTTTATACGTCTAGATCACATTTCTGAGGAAGCGTACTTCCAGAATGAGGAGCCCATTTCTCCTATTGACAATACAGACCAGCTAAGCTGTGAAATAATAGGTGCCAGGAAAAAGCATCATGAAAAAACAAGAAAAAGGAAAAAGAAAATTAGACAAGAGCTTATAACTATGGAAGCCCAGAAAGTACCACAAAACCAAAAATCAGAAAAGGTGAAAAATAAGAAAGGCAGACCCAACCAAATTCATCAAAGCTCTAAAGTTACCTACAGCAAAGGACACTGTGAAGTAGACAAGGAAAAGGGAGAAGAATGCAGAAAAAGAAACCTCCGAACCAGCAGAAAAAAAGATTTAGAAAAAAGTGGTGCACAAAAATCTGCAAACAAAAGAACGATATCGCAAAATCCAACAGTGATGGCGAATACGGTAGGAATTCAAACAGATACCGTACAAAAGCCACTAAAGATCAAAACAAGGAATGATGCACTCCAGAAATAGCAAATGCTTATCCGAAGGTCACTCCCTCTGTGATGGCGGTTGAAGGAAGACAGGAAGAACCCTGTAACGTGCATCCATTAAGAGGGTGGGGAGTGTCAAGAAAGCTGCATGTGTAATTGTGTAGAGGATCGAGAGAACATTGAGCCAAATGAGCATGATGAGAAATCACGCAGCACCTCGCCATTTTGCAATTCTGAAGGTTTGGATGAAATGAGTGAATACAAAGGGGACAGGATCATAACCCCTAAATTGAAGTATGATTTTATGTATCTTCAAGGAAATTAGAGATCTCTTTCTCTTCCCCACCACAGATATACAATACATTACATTTCCCCATACCAACTGTACAGACATTGTAGAGATAGGTCTAAAATCTAAATTGGGAGTGCAATTCTGGCAGCAAACAAGGAATTAACAAAGCAGGGCTATGTTGCTTCTTCCGAGTGGCCTTCGCAAAATGGAGAGAATGAGTGATGAACAGACACTCCCAAAGGGAAGCCCAGTGCAGAGGGCAGATACAAGTAGCAGAAGTCCAAAAAATGAAGATGTTAATGAGAGTGAAAGCCAACAAATTAATGGTAAAACAAAAGCATGGGCATTGCTGCCAGAAATATTAACTCAGATCTTGAAGAAACTGGGGGTTCCAGATGAGTCACTTTGGCAAAACAGGAATTGATGTTGTGTGGCTGGAACACAAGGGGCTCTGGAGTTAATCTTCAATTAACATGACGTAATTGCATTCGAGGAGACCTGGCTCATTTCTAGCTTTAAGGTGGCTGGGCTTTCAATAACAGAACAGTTTGCCATGAGTAAAGGGGATCTTCTGATTGCCTGTTGAAATTTAAGACCATATCACTCCAGAGAAATGGAATAGAGGGCATTCCGGCAGTTAAATTACAAACGAGAGACGAAACTGTGTCACAAACAATGATATTGATTAACCTATATTGGGACCCATCGAATACTTGTCTCAAGAATTTTTTTGCAATCTGTAACAAACTTGCTGTTGAGGACAGAGGCTCAGTTTGGCTCAGCACATATCAGTCTAATGGAGGACCTGAATTCTCAATGTTTGGAAACAAAAAATCGAGTAACAATTCAAGAAAGAAAGCCGATGGCAAATGGCAGCTATGGCTTTCCTTCTTTACAGACTGGAACCTAGCGATGGCAAACAGAAACATAAAGGGAGATGTTCCTGCGGGCTCCACTTGGAAGAGAGGAAGTTTGAGCATGACAATAGAGTACCTATTCCACTCCAAAGAACTGTTTGAGAGATTTCAATACTTCATTATCAAAGATGTTAACAGCAGTGACCACAATATGCTGATTGGACTCTGCTAGATAACAATCGAAACAAAGATAACAGAAAATGTGGAGAGATAATGATAAATAATGGGAAGAACAGAGTGGCTACATTTAGCAGAGGTGGGAAAGCTATAAACAAGAATCTCAAGAATTGTGTTGATTGTCTATTTGATAATGAGATAAGAACAGTATCCAATCCTTTAATTTTTGTCGACTTTATATGGGATTTAGATACACCATATAATTAGGGTGAAAAAAAAGGAATACACATAAACATGTATGTGATGATGCCACATGGGGAAAAAACGAGAACTGTCGAACAAAGCGTGCACTAAAAAACAGACACTTGATCAGGGATCAGCATAGCAACTAAACCAAACAGTTAAGAAACAAATACAAGAATTTGTCTAAGGCAAGTAAACAATTTCGCCAGCAAAAAGTCTGAGAACTTATGCTGAGGGTGGTGGGACATCCCAATTCCAGAAATGTTTGGTCTCTTGTTAATTCAATGTCAAACTCCCAGAGAAGAGCTCAGAGTAACATCATAAGAGAAGAAGTATGGCAGGGATATATAAGTAGACAATACACAAAACCAACCAGGATTGTTGAGGAGCCCCAAGGTAGTGGTCATTGGGAGTTAAATATTACTGTAGACCTAGTAGAAGAGGCAAATAAAAAATCCTTGTCCTACAAGCAGCTGGGCCAAATGGGCTGACCAATCAAATCTTAAAATCAAATACCGTGATATAGTCAAGGGTCTTAACAGCACTGTTTGAGGAGGTTGTGAGGTCTAGACAACTTCCAGCATCTTGGAAAAGATCGATATTAATACCAATCTACAAAAAGGGAGATTGGGAAGATCCTAAAAATGACCGCCCAATTTCCCTTCTTGATGTAGATAGTAAGATTCTTGCTGGTATTGTATTAAAAGAAATGGAGGTCTGGGCTGAGAACAAGGGAATCATATCTAAACAAAACATTGGCTTCCGAAGAGGGGTATCGACATCACTCAATGGCATTATAATGAGTGTAGTCTGCAGCAAATCTTTTAAAAAAGGTGGATCTATATTGTTTGGAGAAAGGATTGATCTTTCGCAGGCTTCGATACTGTAAATGGAAGCCTGTTGTGGAGTAAATAAAAAAAATGGGGACTACCTCAGCCACTCTAAGCAATCATTGTGGAACTTCACAAACACATGAAATTACAGGTCAGGTTGGATAAGACAGGCAGTCTGAGTGAACTAATAGTGACTGATAGAGGGGACAAGCAGGGATGTAGATTGGCCTTGTGCCTTTTTAATCTTTATCTGGCTGACTTATCTGAAAGGTTAGATGAAGCCAGGTTGGCGAGTCCTAAAATTGGTAAGGAAAGACTCACATGGATCGCATACGCGGATGACATCGTTCTCCTGGATTATACTCCCATAGGGCTCCATCGGTTGCTGGGAGCTCTGTGGGAGTATTCTGGTTTAAATGACTTACAGATTAATCCAAGCAAGTCAATAATTGTCACATTTAGACATCCTCAGAAGCATGTTCTGAAATTTGTCTGGCAAATGGGGGGACAGATTATAACAGTGGTAAACAAGGTCACAATCCTCAGTTTTCAGCTAAAATGTCATCCAACAATAGGATTGCTGATGCAAGATCTAGAGTGTAAAGTGATGCATTTGGGGACACAAATAAAAGAATTACGCATCCTATTGTACATTTTTCTCTGGTCCTGTTGGCAAAATTCCATTCAGGAGAGGTAGTTCCATCTATCATTCATGGCTTAGACAGAAACCCAATGATACGGGGCATCAGTTGGGATAGGATTGAGAGAAAATTGTGGAAATAAGTTCTCCACCTATAACAGTCCTTACCGATAATGCCACTGAGGTATGAGCTGGGGTTAGCATCCTTAAGATCACAGATTGAACAGAGGGTGCTTTCCTCATATAGAAAGATTATAGACCCACGCCAGAATTCACTATGTGAAGACCTAAAGGACATGTTGAGGGAGAGCAATAACCCTTGTTTAGGAGGATTGAAAATACAGGTATCTGAAATCCTTCTAGAGTGTGAGCGGGGAGAAATATATATATTACAGAACCAAATGAGTGTAAAAGAGTCCCCAAAGAGGGCTGACTGGATTAATACAATCTCTATGATGCAGGGATCACGACTTTTCCAGTCACTTTCATCCTGTGAGAAACCTAGAGGATGGTGCCCTATGAATCTGAGACAACACAATGGGCCACATTCAAAACTCGTGTATGTAAGTGCAAATGTGCCTGTGTTCACCATAGAATTATTTTGTGTGTGCAAATTGTGGCAGACTCACAATGGTTGATAGGATGCTTATGCATCTGCTCTTTGTGTGTGAATTTTGAAAAGCATGTTTAAAATCTGTTCACATTCATTTGCATGCATGAATGTATGTATATTTCCTGTATAGTGCTTACTACCACCTTCAGGTCACTGTAAAGTTGTATGGGGAGGTGGAGAAACCGTGGGGCAAGGAGAATGGGGTAGGGAATATGGGGTTAGAGCCTTGGCAAGGTTAGGTATCAGTGAAATGAATAACTGTGTGACAGTGAGTTAGAAGTTATGGAGCATAGTTAAGTACTTAGATTTAGAGTTCAAAGGAAAGCAGTTCTCATCTTCTTACGCCACCATTTCGTTACACGCCCCATTCTGTTCAGGTGCTGGGTCAGGTTGAGGATACTGCAGTGGTCATGTAGCAGTACTACTGTTGGTATATTTGTACTCTACTGTTGAATCCACCAAGTGCTATACTTCTGGCTATACTGCATCTTGTGACAGACGACCCACAACATGTGTTCAATACCACTGCTTCATTCTTTGGTATGGCAGCACCTCGAGCATTTTTGCAAACCAATTCTTTAGAGACGTTATGGTGACTAGTGAAAATATTGTATTATGTATAGGTAGTTACATTTTAGCCTGGATGTCATTTGGGGCTCACCAGGGGTCGCAGATGCGACCCCTGAGGTATCCCTTGCTATCCCAGGGGTCTCCCTTGCTATCCCAGGGGTCTCCCTTGCTATCCCTAAAAAATAATTTAAAAAATATTCATTTTTTAAAACAATGTAAGCCCCTGGTCCAACGCCATGTGACTCTTTGTTTCTGGTGTAGCTGGCTTCTTGTTCAGGCCTCTCAACAAACAACAGGGGGTTCCACAAGTGTAATACTTTGAACAGTGACCCTAAATAAGAAAGAATAGGAATAACAAATAATTTGTCTTTCTGAAATTCTATACAATAATTGCTAGACTCCTTAAACGTTTATTTCTGGCACACTTCCGGGGTGGGTGAGCCACTGATTTAGTCTATTCTTGAACACCTCAACTCAGCCTTTCATCCTTCTGAGGTCGATAAATGAGTACCAACACAGGTTGGATGATATCACATTATAGTTATATCGTAACCATATATTTTCGTCGTGTTCTTAGGAGCAATGCTATGTGATGTCACTTCCTGTTTTGTCAAGGGGTGAAAGGTTGTGTTCCATCGCTTCCTGTGATGTCACTTCTGGTGGGGTAAAATGACGTCACTTCATGTGATGTCATCAGAGGCTAAGGGTCGTGTGATGTCACTTCTGCTACCCATGGCATTTTGGTGAATGACGTCCCTGCATTTTAGCCTCACTTCTAATCATCATATGCCTATTATTTCTAGGCTGTCCTTGTCTAGTTGTATCTGTCATTCGTCCTGCATTTACTTGAGGTTTGCTAGCTCTTTATGCTTCAAATCAGTTATTTGATACCCCTGATATTAGCCACTAATAATGTCCTATGTCTCTAGGTATTTGCATACCAATAAACCATTTCTTTATGCTTTTTATTTCGAAACCAGACCTACAAAACTGTGTACCATTTGTACGACTGTCTCCCTTGAAATCCACCCACAGCATTATTCGTATTTGAATTGACTGTTTGATATTAACTCTCATTTTTTATGTGTACCGTTTTCTCTTATGGTGTCCAGTGTGACCCAGGATATGTACCACATTTTTCTTTGAAGCATGCCAAGGTTTTTAACCATGTTCATTCCACCAAATGAGAACATTGCAAACAGATCACTTGTCTTCGTTTAGGATTTAATATTTCAGTACAACATAGCTTCTGTTTATTGATAGAAGTTTGAAAAACATTTAGGATCAATCATTTGAGTAAAAAGGTGTTCTTTAAAACTGCACGTAGGTAGTTACATATAGAAAGTAGGGTACAGAATATGAAAAACGCAGTGAGACAATATTGTGAAACATCCCAGGTTTTTAAAGATTATTATACTTATTTAGAATACAGATATATGTTTCAACTCATTCTGCAATTTTAAAACAAGTCAAGTGAAAAAAATATGGAGGATAGGAATACATCATTATCTTAAATTAGTTCAAATCCTTGTACAATTACTAAAATACTTTATATGTGATGATTAAATATTTTGAGTATTTTCATTTTTTTAAATTAATTTAGTTTAACTTACATTTTGTATGATTTTTGGGTGACTTTTTGTGATGGTTTGTGGGCAGTGGCAAATCTTTCTTACAGTGGTTCATAATGAAGTTAAAATAATTGTTAAAAATCTTATATATTTATTCTTTTAAATATACAAAACAAATGTCCAGTTAAATCTCTTCATCAACAGAATTGGAGGACGTTTTTGAAGAAAAAAAGAAACTACTCAAATTGATCCAACAAACGTTGATTCAAAATGGTACTATGTTTTTAAAATGAGTAAAATTATAAAAAAAGAATGACAGAGGTTGGGTGTAGGGCAGAATTCTCCCCATCACTCATCGTTGCCTCCACCCTACCTCTCGCTGAGGATCTCCAAGAACAGCTCCTGTAGACCTACAAAACCAATCTACAGTCAGAGACTACCCACCCTGCACTTCAGACGCTCTAGAGTCATGGGGTCTAGCCTCCGAGTCATTGCCGTCCACCTGTGGAATAACCTGCCACCTCAACTGCGCTCCGAGCCTTTGTACTGGCCTTTCAGGAAACAAATGAAAATTAGCTTATTCCATTAGCATTGAACCTTGACAATGAACTTTCTGGTAACTATTTTCCCTCCTGTTGCCTTGTACCTCCCTCATCCACCCTTCTCCCCTTTGCAACCAGCACCTTGATGCCTGTGGGCTTTGGGTGCTCTACACATGTTAAATAAATAAATAAATAAATAAATAAATAGTTGTAATAATGTACAGCCTGTTGACAGTAGAGGGTAGGGTGAATCTTTTAAAGAGTTTATAAAAAATACAGAGGGCACTTGGAAACCATTGTAAACCAGTGAAAATCCTTTTTTTAAAAAGAAACAATGATGTTGGTCAAACAAAATGTAAAATAAAACTTAATATTGATTTTATGCTAAAAGTCTTCATTTTTAATTGAACATGGGCGACTCTTCAATATCACAATTAAAGTATGTGGCCAGTGTGAACATGACATATATCGTCATGATGTATCATGATGAGATGTCATGATATATCATTTCATGATCTCTTGCATGTCATCAAATATCATGTCAGATGCCATGCACTATATGTCATGACATGTACTGTCATGATGCCATATGTCATGTCATAATATTACTGCCATGGTATTGCATTCTATGACATGTCATGCATATTTCATCCCATTAGTTATGCATTCTATCTCATCTTATGATTAAGGCTTCCAGTCTGTTGGTATTTCTTTTTTAACATGTCTGTCTACATGTATCCATATTTATGTTGTGTTAATTTCATCTGCATTTATTCACATTTATGTTTTCCCTGTAAATCAAAATAGGTTGCAACTCATGCTTTTCCACATTTATTCTAATTAAAAATGGCACGATCCAATTGCTCAGTCTGCTGATTTTGATAAACATATATGCAGCCCTTTAAACAATTTCCAAGGAAAAAAAATCACGTTTTTAGCCTCTCCTGTAAATTCTACAGTCATGTGTCTGGAAGAGAAATTGACATTCCGTAGAGCTTAGCAAGAAATATGGATTTCTGCTTTTATCTGCTGTTTTAGAAATAAATACAGAAAGGAAACAGACTGATTTATGTATGTATTTATGTGGAAACATCATTAAAAACATCAGTAAAACCAGGAAACTGGGTGCCCCAGGTATGATATTACGTGTAATAATATGATCCAACAGAAGATATCTTGATATGTCAGGTCACGATGGCTTCATATGTCATAATGATATATTTTTTCATGATCTATCTGGAACAACATATCATGTCATGCATAGCATGACATGTCATCATGATATATCTTTCCATGAGATGTCATTTCATGCTGGTTCTAGGTTTCAAACAAGAGTTCTTCCACCAAGTTCCTTTTTTTTATCATTCAAGAAAAAGGAACTTGGTGGAAGCACTCCTGTTGTAGCTGGGGCACCCCCTGGAAGGAGCTCCCAGACACCATCAGAACCTTAAAGAGCCATCTTCAGTTCCAGAAAAAAATAAAAACCTTTCTTTTCAGGGAATCATTTGCATTGGGTATATACAGGCCTTTGACAACTCGCCCCCCAAAATTGTTATCAATTTGACTCCAATCACCCTCTAACAACTTGAATATATTGCCTGGACACTCCTGCCACAAAAGGAAGGCTCCTAGCTGTTCAGGTTAATTGTATTTTTAACCATGTATTTATCACTGCACTTATTCCTTTTTGCTGTAATGTTCTTGCACTTAACTTTGCTACCAATCATTACACTGAACTGATGCCAATTTTATCAAAGCTTGTGAAAGATCAGATTCCTCTACCCCTTCCGTTGCTTTGTAGGCACTACAGTGGGAGTGTACTCACAGCTGGCATCTAATAAACACCACATACATTTTTTAAAAATCAATAAATATGCCATATGATGAACCATGTTACATGCCATGTCATGATGTGGCACGCAACAATATTGCATGATATGATGAGACATTGATATTCCAAACTACTAGTAACTGTAATGAGTGGAGTCACCAAACCACACAGAAATGGCCCTTTTTGTGCGGCGATGTATTCCTAAAACAAAAAATATTGACGTTCCTACAGAATAATTCTTAAGAACCTTGAAACCAGGCAGGCCCTATTGGAACAGTCGTCCACTCATGCCAAACTTTGTTTCAAACACCTACCCATGTGTCAAGCTCTAGTTAGAACAATTGAAAGCTCATAAAAATAGCAAGGTAACAGAGGGCTTGGCTAGGGGGACGGTCATTCTCAGTTATGGGTCCCAGACTGTGGAACTCACTTCCCCCCTCACCACCAGCCATTGAGGACTATTTTCCTGTTCATAGGGTGCTGAAAACTTATTTGTTCTGATTTACCAATTTGGCTCTACTTCTTAGTTGTAGCAGTCTTTCTTGATGTACTGCTTCCCCTCAGTGCCTAGACTCCTTCGGGCCTTAGTTCGCACTTTACAAATTTTAAACAAATAAATGAATATATAAAGAGTTTTACAAAGGTAGCGGGCGCCCCTCTCTCGCAAGAACAGACATGATAACCTGTTCAGTGGTTATTAACCACTTGAGAGTTCGCAGCCACTGCTTTTACTCACTGTGCCTTTCACAGATGGGAAATATCCATTTGCATATCAGTCTTTGTCCTGCCCAGGGGCAGTCCAGCACCGAAATACAATGGCAACTCCAATCTGAACGAGAGTACCACCAGCAACCCCATACACGTGTTTCACCCTTGTTGGGGATCATCAGTGAGGTGAAGCTGATGCCTCTCTAAGCACAGTGAGAGGGAGACCACGTCTGGTTGCCCCCAGGAGACCTAGGGTTACCAATCCCAGGTTCCTTAACAAATAGTTTTACAAAGGTAGCGGGCGCCCCTCTCTCGCAAGAACAGACATGATAACCTGTTCAGTGGTTATTAACCACTTGAGAGTTCGCAGCGACTGCTTTTACTCACTGTGCCTTTCACAGATGGGAAATATCCATTTGCATATCAGTCTTTGTCCTGCCCAGGGGCAGTCCAGCACCGAAATACAATGGCAACTCCAATCTGAACGAGAGTACCACCAGCAACCCCATACACGTGTTTCACCCTTGTTGGGGATCATCAGTGAGGTGAAGCTGATGCCTCTCTAAGCACAGTGAGAGGGAGACCACGTCTGGTTGCCCCCAGGAGACCTAGGGTTACCAATCCCAGGTTCCTTAACAAATAGTTTTACAAAGGTAGCGGGCGCCCCTCTCTCGCAAGAACAGACATGATAACCTGTTCAGTGGTTATTAACCACTTGAGAGTTCGCAGCCACTGCTTTTACTCACTGTGCCTTTCACAGATGGGAAATATCCATTTGCATATCAGTCTTTGTCCTGCCCAGGGGCAGTCCAGCACCGAAATACAATGGCAACTCCAATCTGAACGAGAGTACCACCAGCAACCCCATACACGTGTTTCACCCTTGTTGGGGATCATCAGTGAGGTGAAGCTGATGCCTCTCTAAGCACAGTGAGAGGGAGACCACGTCTGGTTGCCCCCAGGAGACCTAGGGTTACCAATCCCAGGTTCCTTAACAAATAGTTTTACAAAGGTAGCGGGCGCCCCTCTCTCGCAAGAACAGACATGATAACCTGTTCAGTGGTTATTAACCACTTGAGAGTTCGCAGCCACTGCTTTTACTCACTGTGCCTTTCACAGATGGGAAATATCCATTTGCATATCAGTCTTTGTCCTGCCCAGGGGCAGTCCAGCACCGAAATACAATGGCAACTCCAATCTGAACGAGAGTACCACCAGCAACCCCATACACGTGTTTCACCCTTGTTGGGGATCATCAGTGAGGTGAAGCTGATGCCTCTCTAAGCACAGTGAGAGGGAGACCACGTCTGGTTGCCCCCAGGAGACCTAGGGTTACCAATCCCAGGTTCCTTAACAAATAGTTTTACAAAGGTAGCGGGCGCCCCTCTCTCGCAAGAACAGACATGATAACCTGTTCAGTGGTTATTAACCACTTGAGAGTTCGCAGCCACTGCTTTTACTCACTGTGCCTTTCACAGATGGGAAATATCCATTTGCATATCAGTCTTTGTCCTGCCCAGGGGCAGTCCAGCACCGAAATACAATGGCAACTCCAATCTGAACGAGAGTACCACCAGCAACCCCATACACGTGTTTCACCCTTGTTGGGGATCATCAGTGAGGTGAAGCTGATGCCTCTCTAAGCACAGTGAGAGGGAGACCACGTCTGGTTGCCCCCAGGAGACCTAGGGTTACCAATCCCAGGTTCCTTAACAAATAGTTTTACAAAGGTAGCGGGCGCCCCTCTCTCGCAAAAACAGACATGATAACCTGTTCAGTGGTTATTAACCACTTGAGAGTTCGCAGCCACTGCTTTTACTCACTGTGCCTTTCACAGATGGGAAATATCCATTTGCATATCAGTCTTTGTCCTGCCCAGGGGCAGTCCAGCACCGAAATACAATGGCAATTCCAATCTGAACGAGAGTACCACCAGCAACCCCATACACGTGTTTCACCCTTGTTGGGGATCATCAGTGAGGTGAAGCTGATGCCTCTCTAAGCACAGTGAGAGGGAGACCACGTCTGGTTGCCCCCAGGAGACCTAGGGTTACCAATCCCAGGTTCCTTAACAAATAGTTTTACAAAGGTAGCGGGCGCCCCTCTCTCGCAAGAACAGACATGATAACCTGTTCAGTGGTTATTAACCACTTGAGAGTTCGCAGCCACTGCTTTTACTCACTGTGCCTTTCACAGATGGGAAATATCCATTTGCATATCAGTCTTTGTCCTGCCCAGGGGCAGTCCAGCACCGAAATACAATGGCAACTCCAATCTGAACGAGAGTACCACCAGCAACCCCATACACGTGTTTCACCCTTGTTGGGGATCATCAGTGAGGTGAAGCTGATGCCTGTCTAAGCACAGTGAGAGGGAGACCACGTCTGGTTGCCCCCAGGAGACCTAGGGTTACCAATCCCAGGTTCCTTAACAAATAGTTTTACAAAGGTAGCGGGCGCCCCTCTCTCGCAAGAACAGACATGATAACCTGTTCAGTGGTTATTAACCACTTGAGAGTTCGCAGCCACTGCTTTTACTCACTGTGCCTTTCACAGATGGGAAATATCCATTTGCATATCAGTCTTTGTCCTGCCCAGGGGCAGTCCAGCACCGAAATACAATGGCAACTCCAATCTGAACGAGAGTACCACCAGCAACCCCATACACGTGTTTCACCCTTGTTGGGGATCATCAGTGAGGTGACGCTGATGCCTCTCTAAGCACAGTGAGAGGGAGACCACGTCTGGTTGCCCCCAGGAGACCTAGGGTTACCAATCCCAGGTTCCTTAACAAATAGTTTTACAAAGGTAGCGGGCGCCCCTCTCTCGCAAGAAC
Source organism: Ambystoma mexicanum (assembly GCF_040938575.1). Taxonomy (NCBI): domain Eukaryota; kingdom Metazoa; phylum Chordata; class Amphibia; order Caudata; family Ambystomatidae; genus Ambystoma; species Ambystoma mexicanum. The sequence continues at coordinate 1,034,170,657 of NC_090930.1, forward strand.
AGACATGATAACCTGTTCAGTGGTTATTAACCACTTGAGAGTTCGCAGCCACTGCTTTTACTCACTGTGCCTTTCACAGATGGGAAATATCCATTTGCATATCAGTCTTTGTCCTGCCCAGGGGCAGTCCAGCACCGAAATACAATGGCAACTCCAATCTGAACGAGAGTACCACCAGCAACCCCATACACGTGTTTCACCCTTGTTGGGGATCATCAGTGAGGTGAAGCTGATGCCTCTCTAAGCACAGTGAGAGGGAGACCACGTCTGGTTGCCCCCAGGAGACCTAGGGTTACCAATCCCAGGTTCCTTAACAAATAGTTTTACAAAGGTAGCGGGCGCCCCTCTCTCGCAAGAACAGACATGATAACCTGTTCAGTGGTTATTAACCACTTGAGAGTTCGCAGCCACTGCTTTTACTCACTGTGCCTTTCACAGATGGGAAATATCCATTTGCATATCAGTCTTTGTCCTGCCCAGGGGCAGTCCAGCACCGAAATACAATGGCAACTCCAATCTGAACGAGAGTACCACCAGCAACCCCATACACGTGTTTCACCCTTGTTGGGGATCATCAGTGAGGTGAAGCTGATGCCTCTCTAAGCACAGTGAGAGGGAGACCACGTCTGGTTGCCCCCAGGAGACCTAGGGTTACCAATCCCAGGTTCCTTAACAAATAGTTTTACAAAGGTAGCGGGCGCCCCTCTCTCGCAAGAACAGACATGATAACCTGTTCAGTGGTTATTAACCACTTGAGAGTTCGCAGCCACTGCTTTTACTCACTGTGCCTTTCACAGATGGGAAATATCCATTTGCATATCAGTCTTTGTCCTGCCCAGGGGCAGTCCAGCACCGAAATACAATGGCAACTCCAATCTGAACGAGAGTACCACCAGCAACCCCATACACGTGTTTCACCCTTGTTGGGGATCATCAGTGAGGTGAAGCTGATGCCTCTCTAAGCACAGTGAGAGGGAGACCACGTCTGGTTGCCCCCAGGAGACCTAGGGTTACCAATCCCAGGTTCCTTAACAAATAGTTTTACAAAGGTAGCGGGCGCCCCTCTCTCGCAAGAACAGAGAGGCATCAGCTTCACCTCACTGATGATCCCCAACAAGGGTGAAACACGTGTATGGGGTTGCTGGTGGTACTCTCGTTCAGATTGGAATTGCCATTGTATTTCGGTGCTGGACTGCCCCTGGGCAGGACAAAGACTGATATGCAAATGGATATTTCCCATCTGTGAAAGGCACAGTGAGTAAAAGCAGTGGCTGCGAACTCTCAAGTGGTTAATAACCACTGAACAGGTTATCATGTCTGTTCTTGCGAGAGAGGGGCGCCCGCTACCTTTGTTAAACTATTTGTTAAGGAACCTGGGATTGGTAACCCTAGGTCTCCTGGGGGCAACCAGACGTGGTCTCCCTCTCACTGTGCTTAGAGAGGCATCAGCTTCACCTCACTGATGATCCCCAACAAGGGTGAAACACGTGTATGGGGTTGCTGGTGGTACTCTCGTTCAGATTGGAATTTCCATTGTATTTCGGTGCTGGACTGCCCCTGGGCAGGACAAAGACTGATATGCAAATGGATATTTCCCATCTGTGAAAGGCACAGTGAGTAAAAGCAGTGGCTGCGAACTCTCAAGTGGTTAATAACCACTGAACAGGTTATCATGTCTGTTCTTGCGAGAGAGGGGCGCCCGCTACCTTTGTTAAACTATTTGTTAAGGAACCTGGGATTGGTAACCCTAGGTCTCCTGGGGGCAACCAGACGTGGTCTCCCTCTCACTGTGCTTAGAGAGGCATCAGCTTCACCTCACTGATGATCCCCAACAAGGGTGAAACACGTGTATGGGGTTGCTGGTGGTACTCTCGTTCAGATTGGAATTGCCATTGTATTTCGGTGCTGGACTGCCCCTGGGCAGGACAAAGACTGATATGCAAATGGATATTTCCCATCTGTGAAAGGCACAGTGAGTAAAAGCAGTGGCTGCGAACTCTCAAGTGGTTAATAACCACTGAACAGGTTATCATGTCTGTTCTTGCGAGAGAGGGGCGCCCGCTACCTTTGTTAAACTATTTGTTAAGGAACCTGGGATTGGTAACCCTAGGTCTCCTGGGGGCAACCAGACGTGGTCTCCCTCTCACTGTGCTTAGAGAGGCATCAGCTTCACCTCACTGATGATCCCCAACAAGGGTGAAACACGTGTATGGGGTTGCTGGTGGTACTCTCGTTCAGATTGGAATTGCCATTGTATTTCGGTGCTGGACTGCCCCTGGGCAGGACAAAGACTGATATGCAAATGGATATTTCCCATCTGTGAAAGGCACAGTGAGTAAAAGCAGTGGCTGCGAACTCTCAAGTGGTTAATAACCACTGAACAGGTTATCATGTCTGTTCTTGCGAGAGAGGGGCGCCCGCTACCTTTGTTAGAATATATAAAGAGCTCTACTTAGAAAATGCACAAGACCATGCTGAGCTCTATTTAGCACACCTCTCGAGGTCTGCCTCCTCTCCTCCTGAATCTTCCTTCAGAAGTTCTGTGCTCTTTAAGCACACTCTCTCTCACTTAGGGAGGTCCAACCAGAGTTCAACGCCATGTAATTCAGCACTTCCGAAAACCCCAGTCAATTAAGACATTAAATGGGATCAGCGATGTATGCATTTGAAGATGTACCCACCCCCAAATATGGGAAAAGTATATGCCCTAACATGGACTACAAGCCAAAGGCCTTACCACTGGGACTCAATGTACAGCAGCTCTCAGTCCAAATCACGCTCTGGAGTATTGGAAAAAAGACAGTTTACCGTGATCTGCAATCTTCTGGTTACTGAGAATGCTCAGTGTTGTCATGGACCAGGATCCCTTCAACTGTCCCATTCAGGTCATCTCCTGTATATTGTCATTGATGCTGGATGGAGGCAAGAAAAAGCAGCATTTCTGACATTTGTATTTTCATCAATTGGGGACTGAGCCTGGGGATAGCACCATTTCTTTCACTGACTCTCAGGCATCTCTTCGCACCTTGAGGCATGTTCCTCTGACAATGTCCTCTGCATGGCCCTCAGGATGTGTGTGGGAGAGATTCAGAGAATTCAGCAAATCACTGCTACATGATGTAGGGTTTGGTATTGGGAAAATCCCATACAGGCGTGCAACGCTGTGTGTTCTAGTGTTGCAGTACTTGCACAACTTTCTGAGTGGCTGGAATCTTGCAACTGCTTCTATTTTCTGATGCATAGTTTTCATCATAAAAAAACATCACCAGCGGAGAGCACGCGTGGTCTGCAACACTGTGTGTTGGGAGCGTTGCAATACTTGCACAGCGTTCTGTGCGGCTGGAGTCTTGCTACTGTTTCTATTTTCTGAGGAGGACCTTTTTATCATAAAAGATCATCACGTGTGTGGACCACACATGGTGTGCAACGCTGTGGGTTGGTAGTCTTTGGCTCATTGGACCAGGGATCCTGCTCTGAGCTGCCTCCAGGTGAAATTATCTGAATTACTAATAACAATGGGTGAGTGAAATCAAACCCCCTCACGTAGTCAGTGTGAACTGTTTTTCTCCCTTTTTCTCATCTGCCTCTACTATTGTGACTGGAGATAAAGATGGGAGAATAACTGCTTACTGTTCTGCCCTGTGATAGTTCTTAAAGTGGGGGCACTCCCTGTGAAAGTGCTGCTATTGGTGTTTTATCCAGTTTCTGCGGAAATCAAGTTGTTGGGGGAGGGTCCCAGAGGCCTTGGATGTATGATCTGAGAAGCAGAGGGAAAATTATGCCATCTTCCTCCCAATCGATTACAGATGTTGAAAAGTTTTTTTTAAACAATTTTTATTACTTTTTACAACAACCAATCAACACATACCCAACAATGAATGTCATATTGCTTCAAGCATCATATACAGTATTGTGAAACATCCACTGCCTCCCCATTACCCTCCCCCTTAACTCAAGCCTACTCCACTCCGCCCTCCGCCGTTGTTTCCTCTAGGGGTTCCTCCCCCTCTGTATTCCCGGAGGAATCATGTTCACTTAAGCAGGCTTGGGTGGGCCCAGACAGTGTGGCCACTAAGTGTCTCCAGGCCAGGCCATCAGAGTTTCCGCTTCTTCACCCCCCCGCCCCTTTTTGGCCGCCTCATTCCATACCGCCATTTCCTCCTCTGCCCATTTCTGGCGATCGTGCCACCAGACCTCTACCTTTGGCCCGTTGTTTGCTTTCCAACCCATGGCAATTCTACGGTTGGCAAGCATGTAGGCCAAGTCCTTGAGTTTGCTCACGTGTTTCAGTTTGCGCGGCCTAGGAAAGCCCACCACCATGCATGATCACACAGATTCCACATCTAGCATGATCCCCTTCTCGGTTAAGCAGTGGGCTACTTCTCCCCAGAATTTCCCAATTTCCGGGCATGCCAAGAACATATGTATCATTCCTGCGTTCACTTCCCCACATTTGGGACATGTTTGTATTTCTGCACTCTTGAACCGAGCAATCCTCTCGGGGGTCATGTACGCTCTGTGGGTAGCATATAGCTGGATCTGTTGCAACCTTGCATTCCTAGACACTTTTTTATGGTATCTCTGGACCCTCTCCCACAACCCATCATTCATGGGTTCCCCGTCTTCCTCTTCCCAGTCCTGTCTCAGCTGGGTCACTTCCTTTCCCACCCTGGACATCAGCAGTTCATAGATACGAGAGACCTCGTGCCCCCCCTGAGATATCATAAATTGTTTCTATGGCCGTGTCGGGTTGGTCTTCCAGCACTATTTCGGACCATGTCACTTTCAACCGCCGTACCAATCAGGTGAGGTAATATACTGATCTAAGTGTAGACACGTTTCTTCTACCAGTACTTTAAATTCCATTACCTTCCCATCTTGCATACTTCTTCCAGCGTTGCAATGCCCACCAGTTCCCAATGCTTACGAATTGTCTTCCTCAATTGCTCGTCCCGTCTGGTCAATGCCACTAGCGGCACTTGTGGAGAACATGGGGTTGGGTTCTCCATGGCCTGGCAAGCCTTACGCCACATCTTCCATCCCAGTTCTAACATCCTTGTGCACTCTTTTAGCTCTGGTTTTGGTAGCCATACCCATTCTTTCAAAAAGAACGGAGCACCTTTAAGACCTCAACAATCTGGACTCCGATGTTGAGTCTTCCGTTAACCACTTAGCCACATATTATAATTGGCTGGCCAGATAATAGACATCAAAGTTGGGCAATTTTATGTCCCCTTTATCATACGCATTCTGCAGTTTCCACAGGGCTATTCTTTTCCTGGTATTGTGCCATATGAACCCTCAAGATATGCTCTGAAGTTTAACAAAGAATTGCATGGGTATCATGTATGGTATATTCCCAGAAAAATGTAACAACCTCTGCAATACTACCATCTTCAGCAGTGCCACCCTCCCTACCATGGCCAGTGGGAGCTTAGCCCAGAATCTCATGCTGTTCTCAATGTTTGCCACTGCCTTCTCTGTGTTATGTTTATATTCAGCCTCCACGTATGATAGACGTCAATCCCCAGGTATCTAAAGGTTCTAGTCTCCCAAGGTATTTGTAATGCTGGTAAATATTCTCGCGGAATCCCTTTATATCTCCTCAAGGGGAATATACACGACTTGTTCGGGTTAACTGTAATGCCAAAGAGCAACACAAATCGCTCCATTACTTCTAAACAGATGCTGAAATGTTATCTGCCATGCATCTTCCTCTTTCCCCCTATCCGAGGGAGGGTCACCCCCCACTGGTTTAGTGGCCTCCTTTGAGCATTTCCTCAAAAAGAGAGTTAGAGGCTAAAAAACAAAGGAATAAGCTGATAAAATAATGTTTTCATTAGCGTCCAGTGTGGGGTGTTGTTGGGCTTGACACTTCTGAATTCCTTGGAATTGAGTGCTACTGCAATTGGTGATTCTGGCAAAGCTGCAAATCTACAGGATCTTCGGCCTTTTCGCCAACCACTAAGAGTGCCTCTATTGATCTAAGCCCGGTGGGTACTGGCCCGGATCTGAGTTTGTTGTCCAATTTACCCATTCAAAATGAGCACCTCCTTCAGGGTCAAACTTTGTATCCGACCCCCTTACCTCCAAGGTATCTTTCAGCAGTTATGCAAAGAATGCAAGACGGATCCAGGGAAGACCGAGGTGGACTCTTTGCTGAAATAAATCTAGTTTTCCTTTTCTTGGTGTGGGTAAACCCCCACTAAGACATACATCGCTATCAGGTGCACCATACGGCGGTCAGGCTACACTTAGTGCAGGCTCTACACCTATTGCATAAGTCATCTCTGTCAAAGATGACTCAATTGAGGAAGTTCTCAGCTCGGCTTTGACAGTAGTGAGCCCAGCATTTTCGAAGAAGGAATGGTGATGTGCAGATGAAGATATCTAAAAACTGAACCAATACACAGCAGCAGTAAAAGCGGCATTGACTAATCCTGTGCCAATACTAGCCCTGTATCTTTTTCAAAATCAAGCTTAAGCAGCCATACTATTGATACCTCTCTAAGTGGGGCGGGGGAAGTCAGAGTAAACAACTGTGCCTTAACTTTTGCTCCTCATAACTCAACAACTCCCTCCTCAATGGCAGTAGTGAACTCTATGGAACCTGTTCAGGATGGGGGATCTACTGCCCTCGTTTTGCCGGCAAAGGAGAACATCACAAGAGTGGTTTTAGCTGCCACTCGAGGTCAAGCCCAGGCTCCTACAACAACTACCATCGGTTATCAGAGGTTACTTCCACAGACACCTCAACCATCAGTTTTTTTAAGTCAATTTCTTGTGGTCAATGTGGGGCCCGTTATACCCTCCCGAGCAAAAATCTGCAGGAGGTTGGAGGGTATGATCGATACCCGATGGGCCTGAGTGGAGTAACTGCACCTAACTCTAACAGGTATCAGGTAATATTATCCCCATAATATCGCAACACAGATGGTTGTGGGATAAGGCCATAGGTGATATTAATAGTGTGGATAATTTATAGGGTTGTTAGGGCCGGGGTTGCAGTGGTGTCCCCCCTCCATTAAAAAAATTATGGGGATTGTGAGGATGTCCCCCACAGGTTCCATGGCTTAATATTGCCACAAAAATATGACAATATTTTTGTATGGTGATATTTTTGCGGGGTTATTAACAAATGGAACCCTCCCACAAGCAGCGTATGTGCCATGAAGATCGTTCAACAGCAAATGTATTCATAATCTTAATTGAATTCCTGACACTAGTCTTATTGTATTGAATCTCTCAAACATAATAACACTAATAAGAGAGATTTCCACTCTTGCCAGCATCAATTCTAAGGATATGCAACAGATCTTCTTCATAGAACACTATAGAACGGACGGGCAGTGATCTATGCGAAGTCTAGATTTGTGTGTGACATTTTGAAGAAAATAGACAATCTTAGAAGGCTGGGTTTTGACTTGGTTCCTTTTACTGACAGGAAATAACCTGGGGAGGGGGTTTTGGGCGACAGAAGACAACAATCAAGTCTAAAGCCAGCTACCTCCAGTGGGGGAGGGGGACTTGTGGAAGAGCAGGTTTTGCTATTAAAGAGGAACATTATTGTGTCAGACGAAAGTGGGGACTGGTTTTGGTTGCTGGGCACAGCTTAAAATTAGATTGCCCACCACCATGTCCGGAGTCTGGGACCCACTGGCCTTAGCTGTTTCTCATTAGCTGTTTCTCATTAGTCTCATTGAACATGTGAGGGTACAACCACTTATTTAACAATGTTCAGTTGTGCCATAGACTTAGGAACTACACCATCATTACTATTCAGGAATTCTGGCAAGTGTTCCTGCTCTCCCACGATGGATACAGTGTTTTTTTTTTCAGGCAGCCCGACAAGGAGATTACAGGCATCCGCATGGTAGTCTATTGACCCTGGTGAGATCATGCCCGGAGGATAGGGTGTTGGCTAGTTTCAATATCTCATTTGGGATTATGGCTAGTCATATTGTGATTCAGGGGACGGGGGTTTAAATATCCTGATCATTAATGTTTATTGGCATTAAGGCATGTGCTCTTTGATATATTAACTTGGACTCATAACCTCATTTATTACTCAGTGGCTTGATCGTTCTCCCAGGGGCATGTACATGTACTAATGGACGGAGATTTGAACTACGACTGTGTTTGCAGTCTTTGGTTGTCTAACAACAGGGTGGGCACGGTTCAAAGTTGGTAAATGGGAAAAGGTGGTAGGAAGGCCTGACAGGACTGGGCCTGTCCCCTATGAATGGTACGGTGCATGGTGGCATTCCGTTGCGGTTTACCTGGACTAATAAGCTCTCTAATTCAACCTTTGATTAGATTTTTGTGGGAAGTTGGTTACTTGAGAAATGCTATTGAATTGAAATAACAAGCACAGAGTTAAGTCGTCATTTTCTGTTAATAGCCTATTTTGACATCTTCAAATTGGGGGGCTCGGTGGACAGCCATTCCAAAGGTCAGATTGCAACCTCTATGAACAGTAGGGGTAACCAAATTTCGTTGTCACCTGCTTTGGCTCGCACAGTCAATGAGAATCTTAACAGATCATAACATCTGGGGAATGGCAGCTCGACACCTTTTCGGTGCACAACTTTGAATGTTTTGTGGTAGGTACAATTGAGGCCCGCGGGAAATGGAGAGGGCATTTGGAAACGCTGCTGCTGCCACCGGAGGACCCGTGTTGCCACGCCCCCTCCTCACTTCACTTCAAAGAGCTCATACCATTCCGCAGGGTGAAGCCTGTGGGAAAGGGCACGGGTGTTTGGCACCCATAGGGCATTCGGCGCACTTAGGTGGAAGTGTGCTCAGAGGACGCTGATGATTTTTAGGGTTTACATGGATACCTGTTGCTGGGTTTGCTGAGCATTTTTACCAGGCCCTTATTGACATTGGTAAAACATTGCAGACATGGTTTTGCACCTTACTTAAAGTGAACTTGCACAGCGGCCGCTGAATTGAAAAGAGCTTCCACACTTCTCGGCCTTGTTTTTTGCTAGCTTGCCTGCTGAACTCACTCGCCATGCCAACACCCGCGCTTAAATGGAAAATGCTTATGGTAATAAAGAAATTAGCAGTAGCACGCCATCACCCCCACTGTTTGCCATGAAGAAACAGCCCACTCCTTCAAGACCCTGAGGGCAGCACTATATTTTGATCAGCGACATTCACCAATTCCTCGCCTCTTTTAATGTCCCTGTAAGTTTAGACCTCTGCACGGGGGAAAATAATTGCCAAGACATCAAGGAAGCTAAGACAGATATCGAAGTTGATCAAGTCATATGCATCAATAATAAATGTACTGGTATTGCGCCCAACCCGGCTGCCGAAGAACAGACCAAGATAATTGATACTTTACCACCCCTTGGAAAGTCCTACATCACCCGCCTCTGCTTAATGTTGGACTTTGTTCGTTTGCAGCCAGAGGGAGATCTAATAACCATGAGAATGAGATGGAAACCATGGAGGCTACAGCCGTGACCCCCATGAGTGCTTAATTGGATCTAAGATGGTTAGCACTGTTGAGATTGCCTGGTTCACCAAGCTAACTGTAGGATCACAAGGTTCTCAAGGCGGGGTGCCAATGGGTTGAAATTATTGTCAGAGGCGAAATGGGGGTACTGGGGTCGGGCGGATGCAGGACACATCAACATGGGTGATCAGTAGCTGTCCGTCCTTTCCACCTCTCCCCCTTCAACAAGCAACAAAGTGTACCCTCGATCTGATTGGAGAGGGGGCCTCAGCAACCAATGAGTACAAAAGCAGTGCAGTACTCTCTGAATTATGGAACTTAGTCCTATTCTTCATTGAAGTTAATGTTAAAGAGAGGCCACCAAATAGCTCAGAGGGTGGAAAAAGGACTTCAAACGCTTTGTTGCAAGCTGCACCAACCTTTGCTGAAGCCTTTCTCAATAATACTAGAGCCCCCAAGGGTGGGAGGGGGCTTATCAGTGAGAACAGTGTAAACACCATAAACATTGCAGCTGGCAAAGGGGCAGGGACCCCAATTGCTTTAAGTGGCAACAAATCCATCCCGAGTATACAATATCCCGTTCCTCCTCCTCGTCCTCTTTCCATGAAGACTCTGATCTTAAGGGCAGATGGCGCAGGCAGGGCAAACATAATAACTGTCAAAGCAGTAGGCAGGACAGGCCATTCTCCATCTGCCAAAATGATCAAGGCATCAGCGGCGCGTGCGGGGGGGGCAATATACCTACATACGGTACCCAAATTGGCCATACACCATCATGATCCCAGGCAGGCACTATTAGTACACACATTGGTTACGGCCAGTAGGAGGCTGTTTGTTTGTAACCCAGGAGCATATTGTGAACTGCATTAGAATAGCCATTGGGGGGAAATGACTTTGATTCCATACGAATTGATCTTAGGGAGCCTAGTGTGGCCAAATGAATATTGATCTTTGGCAGAAGGTACCACCCCCCAACGAACAGCGCAATTGAACTGAGTGATCATCCCATGGGTATGACCGATACCCCTTTCACAAACAAACCAAATGTTTCTGTGGTGTCATGAGCAAATATTGTCCCCCTGGAAAAAAGGACATTGGGTGTTCTGCTTTTGCCTAAAACCACTGTAGTACGGCCTAGTGGTCCCCTCCAATATATGCTGAGAGGGCTCTGTCTTTTGGAGTTTAGGGCTACTGCATGTACTGAAATTCCAATGTTTAAATTATTAATGATGTTGCATATTTGTTATGTTGTACTTTGATGGCCGCATGGCCGAAATAAAGTTATTGATGATGACAATTGAGGCCAGTTTACAGTAGAAAAACAACAGCCGGTCTGTGCTTAGGAAACAGTGCCACTCCTATAGTAAAGACCGTTTCCTTAGGAAAATAGAGCTGAGACGGCTGGTAAGGGAGATTCAAAACAATTGGCTTCTGACTGTCCTGGAGAAAAGTGAACATCTAAGGAGAGCACGCCAATCCTATAAAAACTGGCTGCGTGCGTCCCGTTCTCGTAGGTATCAGGTGGATGCGGAGGCTATGCTGTCAGTTCTCTGTAACAAAAACTCTCAGGCTATTTGTCACTAATTAATGACACAGACACCTTGCAATCTGGTAAGTTGCTGAACGCCGTCTCAGAGGATGATTGGGTATCCCACTTTGAATCCCTTTATGACCGGCCTCAGAAGCTTTCAGTGGAGAAATCGTCCGTTCCCCTTCTGTGCAATAAGCCATCAGACATTAACGTTAGCCCAGAGGTTTTTCTGGATGTAATTAAAGGGATCAGGACATCTAGGGCTCCAGGCCCAACTAGTTTATCAAACTTTTTGTTTACGGCTGACCCTACCATTTGGGCGAGTGTTCTGTCGATTTTGTCCTCTCATGTGCTACGGGTGGAGCAATTTCCCCCCACTTGGGCACAGGCCCATATCATTCCCAGTTATTAGATGGGTGCCAGATCGAATCCATGTAACTACCTGTCCATTGCAATTCTGGATGCGGATAGCAAAGTTTTTGCTTTTATTCTTCTTCTGAATCTAGAATCGTGGGCCTGTGGAGCAGAGAAAATCTCAAAGCGGCAAATGGGATTTAGAAAGAACATGGGTACATCGCTGAAAGGTTTGATGCTTAAAGGTAATCAATACATAGCCTGGGCGAAAGGTAGCAACCCTCTTTATTTTGCCTCTGTGGATCTTAGAGCGGCATTCAACTGTGTTGATTGAGACTTATTATGGTGCAAATTATAGGGGTGGGGTATTCTTTCCGGTCGGCTGAGGCTGATAGTTGCCCTATACGAACACTCCACTATCTAAGTTTCTATATATCAACAGGGAATGTTGTCTCGATTAATCCCTACTTTTAGGGGGGTTAGTCAGGGGTGCGTTTTGGCCCCCTGCCTATTTAACTTGTACATGGCAGACATACGGGAATATTTGCAACCCAAGGCCTTCATAACACCTAAATTTTACAATATAAGACTTCTGTGTTTAACCTACACAGATGATTTATTTTATTTTTGACAGCATGCTCATAGGCTTGCAGCAGTTGTTGGAAGGGTTTTTTAACTTTGTGAATTCTCACTCTTTATCCATCAACCCCACTAAGATTAAAGTGATGCAATTATCCTGTTCTAAGAAAAAAGTGCCTTTTAAGTGGCATATTCAGGCTGAGCAAGTGGATATGGTTGACTCCCTCCTCTATTTGGGCTTCTTGATTACCTCAAAAACAAAATAAAATGGTAATAAGTTCTTGGCTACATGCAAGAAAAATAAATTAGTGAATCAACTCTGTAGAGTTGATTCTAGATATGGCAAATTCTCCCTTTTACCATATATTTGTTTTTATGAAGGGAAAATTGTGCCAAAGATCCTATATGGGTATACAATTTGTTAACAGTTGATTAGTTGCCTTTTCTGGAGGCCCTGATTTGGAGGAAAGTTCTGTCTGTCCCTTGCTCAGACCCACATTGTGTTATGCGTTTCGAATTGGGCCTAATTTCTATGCAATATAAGGTGCATTGGAGATTTCTCTCATTATTTATGGAGATTCTTGCACCAAGCGAAAAATCATTGTTTGAAGATCTCAAAATAATTTGTTCGGAAAAGTGTTTGGGGGTTTTGAGAGAATTGGAGGAGTTATGCTCTGCTTGTCTGAACGTGGCTGCCATTTTGTGGAATTGCTCGGTAACTCATGTAAGGTAAAACAAGCACTCTTTGACGTATATTGGGTTCATACTGTGGATGAATTCCACCAGTATGCCTCAATGGGTCATTTGAGGGGGACCACAAAATACTGGAAACATTAGCAAACATTTTGTCGCTCTATCTTGATTACTGCAGCCGCCAGGTTTTTCTTAGATTCCAGTAGAATTTGATCCACACAAAAGATATTGATTGGCTAAAAAGGAGTTGCTTATTTCTAGATTTTGTCAGGATAGGGAGCAATGGGAAACAAAACATTTGTTGCTGCATTGTGTAGTGCGCTACAATGTTCAAGATGGAATGGTTTTAGAAAGCATGTTAACACGTTTAACTGTAGTGAGACCGAGTCTATTTGGAATTATTGTTTGTCCGAATCCACGACTTCTGTCATTGTAGCAGTTATAAGCTTTTTTAGAGTTTTGAATATGGATATTGATTTTAATGGTTAATTTTATCCTTATTCTTTTTGTGTTTCTTTTCTTCTCTTTTCTCTTGATTTTTTCTTTTTTTAACAAAAAAAGAAAGAAAAAGGGGATTTTTTAAATTAAAAAAATGTTTACTGTTAATATTGCATTGTGAATATGTTTCTTTTCTGATGATCATCTTTACATGAATTTCCTTTTCCTTTTCTATGTGTGATTTTCTTTTCTTTTCTTTTTTTTCTTTTTGTTTAATTTGTCATTCATGATGTTAAAGGTCAAACTGCTTTTTTTAACCAATACAAGAGAAAATCCTCTTCCCGCCACCACAACTCGTGGGACCTGGGACACGAGGCTGCAAACATGGATCATGCATTGACTACTCACCATTTGAGAAAGTAAATTCACTATATCGGTTTGAGACTCAAGGGCCCTGCAAGCCCAGACCCATGTTACTCAGTCCACACCTATAATGTTACAGGGAGCCCAGAATAATGTGTGCTCATCACTACTGCAGACAGCAAACTGAGGACTGATGAGCAAATGCAGCTCCTGCTGGATGCGCCCACCATGTGCAGTGTATGAAACTTTGTGTGCATGCATAATTCTTCCCATTCCAAAATTCCAGACAGTACTTTTAAAGTCTTTGCCCACACGGGGGAGAAAAGGATTAACAATAAACAAGATACTCCTGAACGCAGGAAGCCCATGCAGTCTAACCAATCCCTATGCAGGCAAACCAAGTGCATCCACCTGCAGGTTCTCACAGCAAGCTTCGTCATGAGGGAGGGGGGAAGCTGCTGCAAAAACCCTCACAAAGAAAAGAGTAGTGTTGAGCAGAGCATTGTTTGAAGACATGGAGGTGTGTCAGGTGCAGGAAACATTGGAGGCACAGGAAATGTTGGTGGTGCAGTTGAAGAGGGGAACACAGAAAGGGTTGAAGGTGTAGCTGGAGCTGGGGTGACAAGAGGAGTTAATGGTGCTAGAGGTCTTAAGGAAGTCATAGAGTGGAGGTGCAGGAGGAATTGTGGAAGCAGGAGGAATTGGGGGTACAGGAGGAACTGGATTTGGAGGAGGTGCTAGATTTGCAGGAAGATGGGAGACCATCAGTTTGATTGAAGGGGGTAAAGGTTCAAGTGTAAGGTGGCAGAGGAAGTCAAAGACAGCGAAAAAAGCAGAGAGTTGAAGAACCCTAGAAAAAAAACTTGAGGATAGAGTAAAAGGGCGAGAGAGAGTGTGGGCTATGTGTAAAGAGACAGGCAAGGAGAGCGGCGGTTAGGAGTTCCTTGAAATTGGGAGAAAATGCTAAACAGAGAGAAAGACAACGTTAGCCAATATCTTGTTGAGGAAAAGTAGAAGTAAAACAAACACCTGGTGGAGCCTCTTGGAAGTTCACTGACAACCATCTTGAGGGCTACAGATGAAGTATAGTACCAGGCAGATTGTCATGAACCCTCGCATAAGTCCTTTCTGGACTTCGTGGTCCCTGATCCATAGGAGATTGAATGCAGTAATCCTTCCAACATGGCCGCCTGATACGTAACGCTGCATGCCAGTCCTTGCGCTCCACGCTCTGCGTTCTACTAAACAGACACGCCCCCGTGGCTCTGCGCATCTCAACTTTACTGCTTGCTGTAGTCGGACGTGTGTTGGCGGAGTTTGCTCGGGGCTTTCTTCTGTATCCTGTTTTCCGGCTCCTTGAATCCCTCTTCCTTCCTTCCTTTCCTCAAAACTTACCTTCGTACTTCCTGGATTTTCACCCGCGCTCGGGTCACAGCGTTCAGTGTCCCCGAGCTCGGACATTGTTCTTTCCTGGTCTCCGTCCTGGACATCTGAATGTATCCTGGAGTTGGGTTGTCATCCTCACGCTGGAATCCGAAGACCAGCACACGGGTTTATACAAATCCCGGACCGTGCGAAAGAAGTCACCAAAGTAGGCCTCAAGCAAACAACAAAAACAGGTGAGAAGGGGAGAGACTTGTGACACAGATAGATAAGAGTGACAACTCGGTAAGGAAGGAAAGAAATAGGGCTGGGAGACAAAAGGTTTAGGAACTTAGGGCAGGGAGTTGAACCAGGTCCCTATTAGGCACGCCAACACCCTGTGTGCTTGAATCCCTTCTGGGAGACGTGATGGAACTATCTCCAGAACAATATAAGGCTACAGCAAGAATACCTGAGGCATTTTGGAAAATGCTTTGCACTCCGGGATCACTCACAGAAGGCCACCCCCTCACCAGGACATTTTTTCAAGGAGTAACTTTATGAAAGAAGCTGCGAGTGACAACAGGGAAGAACCAAGATGGAGACTGTTTGTACTGAAGGCTTTTTTTGTGCAATTTAAAGTTGCAAAAGACTCAGGCGGCAAAACACAGAGAAAGTCTGTTTGTAATAGAAACCTTGATCTTTGGAGAAGGGGAACGATTGTTTGCTAAGTGCACTTGTGACAATTCTCTAGCAACCTGACCCGAGAGGAGGGGAGGAACACACCCTAAGGGTCCTCTTGAGGAACAGATTGCAAGCTAGTGCCCACCTGTCAAAAAATGTGTTCCCACCTTGGAGAAGAAGCCTGTGCAGTTAGATCCCATAGGACCTGTGTAACCCACGACCCAAATGGGGCCCTTTCAGATAGGGGGTTATATACAAGGGGAGGTAGGCAAAACAATACAAGAGCAGTAAACACAGGACACATACATTTTGACCAAGCCTTTTCTTTAATGTACCAATGTGCTTTACTAAACTTGCCTGACTGAACCATGTATCCCCACCATGGGGGACACATAGAACTCTGGGACAGTGGCTAATGGCAGGTCTCTGCTGGCAGAAAAAATTGACTTACCTAAGATGGATTCCACAAGGGAATTCACTGAAAGAAAGACAGTTAGAAGTGTCATTTGGAAGAATGTAATTTCTGTGATGAGCCCTCTCTTTGCTCTCTCTTTCTATGTATAAATGTTGTCTGTCCTGTGAGTGCCCTGAGGCCTTTGGGCGTGTGGCACAATATAAGAAAAATATAGATAGATAGATAGATAGATAGATAGATAGATAGATAGATAGATAGATAGATAGATAGAGTAAGGCAGAGAAAGCTATACTGAGAAATAAGAAAGGAGGAAATAGAAAAAGAAGGAAGATTAACACTCCCTGGGGGGCCACAGCCTTGGGTGGCCCCCCAGGACATCAGGGAGGTGTCTGGCCAGGCTTTGTAGCCAGCTGCAGCCCAGCAAAATGTCAAAAGCCCTGGGCCGTGTGCAGGGTACTGCCCAGGTGAAGAAGTACCCCAACCCAGTGCTGCATGAACAAGTGTCCCCAAATAAGGGCGTGGCCTGCGAGGCTATGGTCCACCCAGGGGCCTGACTGACACTGTGTAAAGCGTGGAGGCCGTGGATGAAGATGATGGTGTGTGGCCTGAGAGCAAGCCCACCCACCCCGGGGCCAGTGAAGGGTGGGTGGTGAAGAGAAAGAGCCCTGACAGCACCTGCAGCATGCACAGGACTGACAGCACTGCCAGGGGCCTGTGAGGCCTGCGCCTTCCCCGGGGCCACATGGGGAGTGCAGCGTGGAGCAAGACTTACCTGGAGCCCTGGCTGCTGCATCCTACGTGGCCAGGGCTTATCACAAAGTGCAGCGGTTCCTTGCAGGCTCCACTCAGGTGGACGAAGCCCAACGAAGATGCTTCCTGCTCGCCATCGCAGAGGAAAATGATTGGCGCACTAGCACAGAGGAAATAGGTGAAGGGCCACAAGAGCTCTGAGGTAAATTTTAAATATTAAGCACAACGCCACAGAGGAAACCACAGGGCTACCTAAACCCATTTAAGTGGAATACCTCCACAGAGGAAATCCTTGTGCTGCCATAGCCCATAGGAATAACCACTTACAGGGATGAAACCTTGACATATTATAATCATCAGCAATACCACTGCCAAGTCCCTTGTGAACCCGTGGCAGCCCCCAGCAACATAGTAGGAGGGGGGTGCATATTGGTGAACCCCAAAGATAAGTGACCATCGGACAGGGACGGGTATATCGGAATGGGAAATTAAGGGCAGACTGCAGCTGCCAATGTTATTTAAAGTAATGTAAAAGAAATGTGAATTGGGGGAGTGAGGTTGTGAAGTAAGGAAGGGAAAGCCAGGGTGTTGAGATTGAGGGACCCTCTCAAAGTTCACAGGAAGAGGGGTTTGTTCAAAGGGGTATCTTTTACCCTGTAATCAGAAAAACAAAGAGTGTATGGGGATAGGAAACGGGCAAACAAAGATGTGAAGAATGTGCTAAAGCATGTTTTATGTTTTTAAAACATAATTGCCTAGAAGGGTCAAAAGCTCCCCCCCCAGTGTACTTAGCTTTATTTAATATCGGCAACCCAGGATTGTGGCCCATCTCCTCTACTAACTCCTTTAAATTGCAGGTTGCTCAGCGCCGCACTGGACAGCTGATCTGAGATGGTGGGTGGTTCCAGTGTGGCCCGTTACTGACCCAGGGTAAAATTTAAAGGGTGCTCACCCATGCCAGGGCCAATAAAACTAGGGGCTACACCAGCCTCAGCTACCTTAAGTTCATCAAAGAGAAGCCAGCAGCCTGGTCTTGAGGATGGATGAATGAGATCAGCTCACCTTGGGACTATGGCAACCTGAACCTGCCTGTTTCACCTCTGTGGAACCTGCTCCAGAAGAATATAAGTGTAGTATGTAGCATAGTGGCATTCTACAATGGAATTGTGGAATGTTATTGAGCCCATATTGACAGTTGGAAAGACCTACCTTTGTAACCAGATGCATTTATGCAGCTGCGATCCTCTGTATATAATAAACTTACCTGAATTACCAGAGTGGTGGCCGTCTGGTTAAAACATAATTGTCAACCATGTCTGAGTAGATGTGGGGAGGACCCCAGCAAGCAAGAAGGAGGCGCAGTGGATCCAGTGTCCTGCAGAGTGAGGACTGAAGACTTACCAAATCAGAGTTCCGCAGTCAGTGGCTGAACCTAGGCAAGGTGGACCATAGCGGCAAATGGCTGAAGTGTGGTGGGCCTCAGTGGCAAGCAGATGAGGTGTGGTGTGCCATGGCAGTAAGCAGCACCCAGAGTCTCTTGGGGCAGTACCGGTGCTTAACGGTGTGTTCTGTACAAATTGTGTGGCCCTCAGAGTAAGCAGTGGCAACAAAGCGGCTCAGCATGACTGGGTCCAGGCGCCAACAGAGAGAGAGGCCTGCGGTTGTGCGACAAGTGTATGGTATGCATTGTATGTTGCACAAGAGAGCATCGGCCATCTTGGAGTCAGTTAGGCCATGCCAATAAATATACGTAATGGAGCAGAGCAGTGACCATCGTAAGGACAGGTGTATTAATGGCGGCCATACGTGAACAGACAACGAAGGAGTAAACCGTTCGGTTGGACAGGAAAATACTATTTGGGTGTCCAAAGGACTTATACGTGATCAGGCTACTATGATATGTAGACATGTTGCACAGTAAGGCAGTCTCAGGCATAGAAAAAGAAAAAAGAATTACAGACAGACATGTTTACAGTGGACATGTATGGGGAGGAATATACTGTGGCTGGCAGTGGTGAATCACAAGAAGGAACAAAAGCAGAAGTACAGATCTATTGTCAACGTGGCTACACTGTCAACGGAAACCATCTATTTTGGAATATTACACAGAGACTGTATAGTACCTCCAGTGCAATGGGAGGACTGGAAGGATTTGTTCACATTTTAATTTGTGGCTTCAGGAGGGGAGAGATTTTCTGACAAATGCAAATTCTCAACTCTCATGTGTTGCTTGGGTAGCAAAGCTGTGAGAATAATAAAGAAGTTACCTGGTCTGAAGGAGGGTGTAGAAGAGAGGGGAAGGCGTAGGGTTGTATATTAAGGCCATGAAAAAATGGATGCTCAGTTTGTGAAACAGACTAATGTGGTGTTAGAGAGATACACATTTTTTACAAGGGAACAAAATGTAGGGGAATCTGTTGATGTGTTTATAGAAGATTTAAGGGGATTGCTAGCATTGTGGGAATTCACAGGAAGAGAAGATGAGTATATATGTGATGGGTTAATGATGCATATGTCCAATCCTAAGATCTAACTAAGACGCTTATGGCAAGCCAAAAATCCGATACTACAAGAGGCCTTAACAATAGCGAAGGGAATGGAATTAGCAAGTAAATGTTTGAAGGAGGTGAATGGCAGAGCGGGGAAAGAGAACATACAAAGGGTGGGTCAAAGTGAAACTTAACAGTATCTAGGGAGGGTGAATGTTATAATATTTGATGGGTGAAAGATGGGGAGTTCAAACACCACATGAAGCAAGGAAAGGACAATGCATGAGGTGTGGGTTTGAAATGCATGCTATGAATGAAAAGAATGCCCTGCGACGAGGGTAATGTGTAGGAAATGTGAAAAAATGGGGCATTTTGCCAGGGAATGCAAAACAAATAAATGAGGAAGGGGTGAAATATGTGAGTGATGAGAAAGTTGAGTGGTGTAGCAAGACAATCAATATTGTGGGAGAGGTCGCCGAAGATGAGGAGGAGGAGGATTATATACCACCAGAAGTGGAAATTGAGATTGTTGGGGAGGTGTTAAAAATGTTGGAGGACTCTGGATCACAATACATGCTAATACCAGAGCAACATTACAAAGAGATTTGGGTGGTGAAGGTGCATACATGGCATGGAAGTGATATAAGACCAAGAGTATACAGTGGAGGAAAAATCAATGTGTTAGGATTTGTGAAAGGTTATATCTCATATGGTCTTAGAAGTGTGCAAGGGAAAATATATATATTAACAAAAGGGGACCGTTTTCCTGGATGGAGTCGCTGAGGGAGACTGGGGATGGAATTGCATCCAGGGAACAAGGAGAAGGTGAGAGCTTTAAGGGGAACAAGTTGGACAGGTTTGCGTGAAAAATGGGATTGAAGTTCAAGGAAGTGTTTCAGAAAAGGATAGGAAAACTACTAGGATATTGTCAAAATAAAGTTGGCGGCACATGCCGTGTGCCATGTGTGCACAAGGTCAGAACGTTGCCTTTGGGGGTAAGAGACAAAGTGAAAGTGGAATTGCGTGTTGAGCAGAATAATTGAGCCGATTGAGAAGAGTAGGTGGTTATGTCCAACAGTAGTTACGCAACACCCTGACAATGCATAATTCTAAGTTGTGAGTTTGTGCCCAACGAACCCACAACATTTTGTCGATAAAGGTGGTCTTCAACAGTGATCTGGAGCAGGAGCCAGGAACTGGAGCTGCGGCGGAGGGAGCAGCAGGGGACAGTCACTGCCCTTCAGATGTTATCATCCACATTGAGGGGCCAGCTGGAGGCAGGGACCTTGCCGCAGGGTTTGAAGTGATCCATGGGGGCCAGCAGCCCGGGCTGGGCCAGCATCAATGATCCAGCAGACAGCTTAAGGTCACGGCAAGAAGGGCACCGGGAGGTGCAGACATCAGGAGGACTTAATGGCCGAGCTGTTGGGCCAGACAGTATTGTCAGCTGTCTCAGACACAGTAATGAGGTGCGCCGGGTGGCACAGGAATGGCTCTTTATTTATTTATTTTATTTCTAGAGTGCTGAAGACAGAAGCCCTGAGGCACAAGAGCGCTAACAGCACATACAACAGAAAACAAGAATCAGCAAGGACTGGGAAGAGAACCAGGGGGAGTAGTTCCTCAGTGAAAAATGTTATTAAAAAAGAAAGGTTTTCAGGTTTCGTTTAAAAGAGGCGAGGCTAGGACAGAGCCTGAGATCAAGCGGAAGGGAATTCCACAGATGAGGAGTTGAAAATGGGAAACAACCCCTATGTACCAGCACCAGTTTGGCCTTTGGCACCAGAAGTAGCCCTGTGTTGTTAGATCTTAGAATGCGTCTGTCCGGAAGCCATTTCAGCTGAGCGGCTAGGCAGGATGGACTCTTGCCATACATGCAAGAGTGTGCAATACAGAGGGTGCAAAACAGGTTTCTCTTTGAGACGGGAAGCCAGTGCAACGCTTGCCGAGCAGATGACACATGATCCGTTTTACGCAGACCCATTACAGCCCTCACTGCGTTGTTCTGTACAACATTGCAGGTGATTGAGTTCTCCTTTGCCCACACCTAACAGACTGCTAGCACAGTAATCCAGTCGGCTACCAATGATAGCCCTGGCTACCGTGGCACAGCTGGATACATCGAGGTAAGGCCTGATTTGTGTCAGAAGTTTGATGTAGTAGGTAGCACTAGACACCAGACAGCTAATGTGGTGCTTCTAGAAGGTGGAGTTTAGGGCCTGTGTCCAAAATGATAATCTCGGTTTTTGAGTTATTCAAGGCCAGTCCGTTTAGCACCATCCAACGATGAATTTGGTTGTAGGTAGCATTGATGAATTCAGTGTCCTCAGTGTAGTCGACAGAAAGCGGTAAAAGACACTGCATATAATCAGCCTAATTGGTGTAACAAGTGCCACCCGCATCCAGATGATCAAACAGAGTAAGCATGCATACATTAAACAAGGTAGGAGATAGACAGGAGCCCTGTGGTACACTGGATTGTAAAATAAGACCCTCTGACATGGCGTCTCCATGGAAGACCTTGGCCATCCATTCTGACAGAAACGAAGCACCTAGCTTACTGCTTCCTTAGAGAAAGATGTCTGTTCAAACAATCTACTAGCAAGGATGGAATGATCTACCAGGTAAAACGTGACTGCTAGATCTAACAGCATCAGTAGTGAAGTTTTACCCTTGTCCATAGATTCTAAGATGTTGGTGTTCAAGTCCAGCAAGGTGTACTCAGTGCAATGCACGATCTGAAAGCCAGATTGTTTGTAGCCTAGAATAAAGTATTCAGTCAGAAATGCCTGAATCTGTTCATGTGCTACTTTATCCAGCACTTTCAGGAGAAAGGGAGACTTAGTAATCGGGCGGTAATTGCCAGCCAACCCAGGATCTAGTGAGGGCTTCTTTAAGAGAGGAGTGATCCAAGCTTGCTTGACATCAATAGGCAGCGACATATCCCTAAATGAAGAGTTCACAAATGTTGGGATAAACGGAGCAAGCAGTTGGGCACAAGCCTTAACTGCTTTGGCCAGACAGATGACACCCTTGCAGCTAGTGGGCTTTAACTTGGCTAAGAGATGTATGACTTCTACTTCTGTCACTTCTGAAAAGAGGAAGCGTTTTAATGTGGCTGGCTGGAGTTCAGCATCAACCAACAATGGAGGATAAGTCAGATGGGTACCTAGATTTAATGTCTTCTTTAATTACAGATATCTTATTGGCAATGGCACTTTCAATTTGAGTGCACCAGTCTGAATCTTTAATGACCATAGAGATGCTGGGGCAAGGGTCTTCAACTTCTTTAGGGATCTTGAATAGTACCTTTGTGTCTGAGACAGCTTCACTAATCCTCTGTTTATAAAAACACTTTTTTGTGTCACATATCGCCTGTTTGTGTTCTTTAGCTGCCTGGTGATAGTTGGCCTTGTCAACGTCTGAAAAAATTTCTGCCATTTCTGTAAGGTCTTACTTTTCTTGAGTTTCAGGTTTTCTATCTTAGATGAATACCAGCTTTTGGAGTGCAAAGTTTTACCTGGTCTTAACTTCAGGGGAGCTGGACTCCCTACTGCTTCAACCATCATCTTGTTATAAGCTGCTGATAAGTCAGCTGCTGAGTTGTATGGAGCAATATTGTTTAGGTAGGGAGCAAAAAGAGGACTTTCTCCCGCAGCTGTTTGATGTTCCTTTTAACAGTGGTAATGGGTCATTCAAATTTTATGAAATCATGATCTGACCAGGGGCAGGGTTGAACTTCAATCTTATCAGGTTCAATTCCATTTGCCACTACCCAATCTAGAATTCTGCCACCTGAGTGGGTAGGAAACCTACGTTCAAATCTCCAACCAAAACCACTTTAAATTTGGGTTTAAGAGTGGAAGAGATTAATTTGCTCAGGGTCATGATAAAATCAGGTATAGAGGAAGGAGGATGAGTGTAGTGTTAGGATTCAGTTCCATTTTCACTACTAAGGTTTCACAGTTAGGCAGGTCCACACTTTTCATCTGTCTAACTGAGAGTTTGCTCCTTGAAATTAGCACAACCCCACCACTTTTCCCGCCCTGTCTGTCTTCTCTGAGGATATTAAAACCTTCGGGTACAGATAAAAGCAACAATGGGCCGGCTGCAGTAGGCAGCCAAGTGTCAGTTAGGTCGCATAAGTCAATGTTTTCATCCAGTATGTAGTCCGCCACCTCTGACGTGTGCTTAACAAGCAATCTGGTGTTCAATAGTAGGCATTTCATGGGATGCATGAATCCGTTGGAGGCAGGGGGAAGAGGACACTGTTTGTCCTGGCTGTTAGCTGCAAGGGTGGGTGAGAATCTCTCCCTCTAATATTGTCGGGCATTTTAGCCGGTGGAGAAACCTTCATGTTTGAAATGTCAGAATTTTTTCCACTTAACTCTGTCATTTAACGTCTATCCATTTCAGATTTAGTCAGCAATGGTATCAGGCAGAGGCAACAGTCAATCGAAGTGTACAATGGAAGTCAACAGTAACTCTGCCTGGGACTCACCTAAGCTGAAAAAGGAGAGTACCCGTACATCCGAGCCTGGACGAGAACCAGCGAAAACCGGCCTTTGCAGACGCTCCGAAGCTGACGCGCCTTTGGAATGCTAAGTAGCTGCTAGGCCACAAGGGAAATGTAGTATATAAAAAATATGGTTGGTTCCCCACAAAGGAAGAGTCTTCCAAACAATGCAATTCACACAAGGAGTCAAAGTTGAATATACAATTGTAAAGGAATCAGAATACAATATCAAGCTCCTTCTGGATTTTAAGTAAAGGTTAAAAGAAAGTGAATAATTTTACACCACTCAAGCTTTCAAACGTGTAATTATCATACAGTCCCTTTCAGTCAACAGAAACGCTGGAGGCTATATGCAGATCTTAAATACTGGCGAAAACCAGCCTTTGCAGACGCGCTGATGCTGATGCACCCGTTGGAATGCTAAGTAGCTGCTGGGCCACCAGGGAAATGTAGTATATAAAAAATATGCTTGGTTCCCCACAAAGGACGAGTCTTCCAAACAATGCAATTCACACGCGAAGTCAAAGTTGAATACACAATTGTAAAGGAATCAGAATACAATATCAAGCTCCTTCTAGATTTTAAGTAAAGGTTACAAGAAAGCAAATAATTTCACACCACTCAAGCTTTCAAACGCATTAGTATCATACAGTCCCTTTCACTTGATAAAGGGCAGCATACTGTTAGCAGTGGTGTCCCGGCAAGTGGTACAGCTGACAAGTGAGACAGGCCCCATGCTGCCTGAGGCCTGTCAGGGTATAGATCTTTCCAGCGTGTACAGAGCTGACAGGCGGAGGTGCCCCAGGTCTGGCAGGGAGCTAGTGCTGCGGGCTGAGCTGTGTGGGTACAGGCGACTGGGTGACAGTGTCTTCAGGCATTTGCACCCCGTTCTACTACCAGCAAAACTGCAGAGCTCTTCCCCGAGGGGAGTTTGATTATTATTATGATGTTAGCGGGGTTGTGTGTGCGCACGTCATTGAGCACTACACGTCAGTGCGGAATTGGAGCTATTACTACCCGAGGATGTGGCAGCGTGACTCTTGCGGAATCAGTGAGTTGCAAACTGGAGGAACAGTGCCCACAACATTTACGAGGAGATCCCTTCTCAGTGCAGTCAATCTGGGGCACAGCGGAAGGCATGGTGAAGGCCAGGAAGTTCAGCTGGTTGGGGTAGCTGTTGGTTTGGGGCCTGTTTTCTAATATCTGTCCTTTTGTGTTGTGGCTGCTGTGGTCAGGAAATATTTTGCTGGGTTACATTTTATGGCCTGTAATTTTAAGGATGTTGTATTCATGTTTGTGGCCCTTTCTGTTTAGGGTGTACTTCTTCTTTATGAGTTGAGGGGGCGGGGGATGCACAGGACCAAGGGGATCTGTATTGGTCTACCAGACATGAGGGTGTATTGACACATTATTTTGACATTTATTTGTTGCATTGATTTACATGTTTTTTTTCAGGGAGTTGCATGGAAACGTGGGTGGTGTGGGGATGTACAGGACTGGTTTGGGTCTTATATGGACATGAGGGTATGGGGTGAACAGTACTGGTTTAGGTCTCTTATGGATGTGTGGGTGCAGGGATGCACCAGTTCTGCATTGGACCTTTGTTTTTGTTTTAACCATTTTGGACATGAGGGTGCAGGCTAAGCACTGGAACTCATGTTTTCAAGTTTTAGGACACATGGTTTTGGGCAAAGCATATTACATGTGCTTGCATGTCTGTGATTTGTGCATTGTTCATAGGGGTTTTCCCCTGGTGGATTTATTGGGTTTTGTGATTTCCTCAGAATGGCCGGGTGGGTTTGTGAGTTTTCAATGTTTTTGCAGTGAGGTGCTGCCGGGTCCAGAATGGCTGGGTGGGATCTGGGAGTTTTGAGTGCTTTTGCAGTGAGGTGCTGCCGGGATTCAGCATGGCTGGGGTCGGTTGTGAGTGTTTTTGCAGTGAGGTCCTTCCGGGTTGGTATTTTTTCAGTCAGCTGCTCTGTGTTCTTGTGTGAGGCAATTATTTGCCTAATCTTCTTTGCCAGATATCAGGCTCAGGTCATCAACTTGTTTGGGCTGTGTTGTGTTCTTGGCATTTTCCATGTTGTGTTGTTTGCCGGCTTACTGGGAGTCGTATAGTGAGGTTTGTTTTGTGTGTGAAGTTGGTTTTAGTTTGTTTTTGTTTTGGGGAATGCAGTGAGATGCTGCGTTTTCTGGCATCAGACGGCGTTTTGCCTGTCAGTAGTTGGTTCGGGGTAACGGTTGCAGTTAGGTGCTTTGCTGCTTGCCAGTTTTGCAGTGAGGTGCTGCAGGCGTTGCTCTATAGTTTTGATGCCTTTTGTATGATCCTGGGGGTTTGTGCAGTGAGGCAGTGGTTGGTGCGTCTTAGGTTTGGTGTGTTTTGTGTGTATGTGTGTATGTTCTATGCTGCACAGTTGGTTTTATTTGGTTGCCCTGGAGATGCTCAGCAGGGTTTGTTCTTGCCTCTTTTGTGGTTGTTTCATTGGGTTTGCATGGTGGCCACACGTCAATTTCTGTGAGAGAGCTGTATCTTGTTGTTGTCAGGTGATCTGTTATGGGTGTGTTGAGTGTGGCGAAATTTGGTGTCGCTTGTTTTGTGTGCGTGGTTGGTGGAATATTAACGGTGGGAGAGACTTGGTGGGAATTTATTTGTGATCTTAGTTTTGGGGGCTACTTTGCAGAGGCACTTGGAGGTCCTCCATGGTTATCCATTTGTGTTTTTGTATGTTTAACGTTAGGAGGTATGTAGTAGTCATGCTCTGGAGGGGCAAGTACCATGCTTGAGGAATGCTGTGATGTGCTTTGGAATGTAGCTAGGTCACTGTAGAATGTAGTGTGTGGGTGAGTGCTGGGGAGTCTATGTGTGGCAGTTATATCTTGGAGCTGGAAGCTGCGGATATGCCAGTGTATTACTGTCTGTATACCAAATTATGTCACCTACCTGATGAGTACCTGCGGACCAATGAACTCACCTTAAGTAGTCTTGCCAGTGTATTACTGTCTGTATACCAAATGATGTCACCTACCTGATGAGTACCTGCGGACCAATGAACTCACCTTAAGAAGTCTTGGTCACGGTGTCCCCATACACAACAAACCCACAAAAGACCTCAATAGGAATATATGGGTGGTTAGATATCCTCTACTAAAAGTGAACAAGATGTTATGACTATGACTGAAGCAGGGTGGTACATCACCATAGACCATGTTTCATCGGCATTCCGCCAGGAGCATTTACACCCAGAACCTCGCATTAACATTAACTATTAAATATTAACAGCATTTATCACTCCCATCGGTGCATACCAGTACAAAAGAATGCAGTTTGGGTTGGCATCAGCATCATGCAGTGTTCCAGAGGGTGATGGAAGATCTGTTGGGAGACATACCTGGTGCAAAATGTTTCCAGGAAGACATTGTTGTAGGTGCAAAAATGGAGGCAGAACAGAATGAGAAAATGTATGAGGTATTACGCAGATTAGAAGGAGCAGGGCTAACGGTTAAAAGAGAAAAATGTCAATTCAAAGTTGAACAAGTGTCTTATTTAGGGCATGTGTTGACAAAGGAAGGGCTTAAAACCCATCCAGAAATGGTAGACGCGATACGAAAAGTGAAATCCCCAAGGAACAAAGATGAGTTAAGGTCATTCCTGTGGTTAATGGAGTATTATGCCAAATTTGGGGGAAATTTTGCAGCCAAGTGTCAGGATTTACAATAACTTTTAAAGTAAGAAGGAGTTTGTGTGGGGAGAAAAGGAGGAGAAAGCATTCAATTGTACGAAGGAGGAGGTGCAACCACACCTACGCTGTATACATTTGGCGATGCAGCTAAGACGTTTGTAACTGTGGATGCATGTATGCATGGATTAAGGGTGGTAGTAAGTCAAATGAAGGAAGGCACAGAAGTGCCTATAGCTTTTGCATCAAGAGCTTTATCAGAAGCTGAGGCAAATATTCTACTTTGTAAAAGGAGGCCATTGTATGCTATTGGGCATCAACATATTTCAAAATATTTCAAGACATTTGTATGCAGAGTTCCATACATAATCAGTACCTCCGTACATAATCAGAGGTGACAACAAACCCTTAATGCATTTATTTACCACAAGAGGGTAGGGTTTGGCAACTCTGAGGATAGCAAGATGGTTAGCAGCAATGCAAGGTTATAATTTTGAGGTGGTACATATCCCGGGATATGTGGTTGATTGTTTGTCCAGGTCACCGGGGAAGGGAGCGGTACTAGAAGACGATGCATGTGAGAAATGTATTTCACAAGTGGACGGAACAGTGTCAGACAACATTACCAGGTCAGTCTGGGTGGATGGGTTAGAAGCAGATCTAGAGATGACAAAAGCAATGGAGTACATAAAGCAATGGTGGAAAACAGAGGAAGCGAGGATGTCACCATATTATAAAGTAAGGGAGGAGTTGAGCATTTCTGAGTTGGGAGTGGCAAGAGGGAGAGACTGATACCCCCAACTATTTTGAGAAAGGATTTGACAAGGTTATAGGTCATAGGATATAGGTTATAGTGTCATAAAATGAACTGCAGTTAGTATCACAAGGAATACAAACATATTTGGGGAAACATAGTATTGTGAACCACAGGACTCCACTATACAATTCAATGGGAAATGGATTGGTGGAACGGATAAATGGTATAATGAAAGTAACTATACTATTGGCATATGCCAATAATATGGATTGAAGATGAAAGTTTGCGAAATGATGCTGGCATACAGGGATGCAAAACATATTATGAAAGGTGTGACATAGAAAATGAGAGTAAAAATAATGGGATCAAGACTGTACCAGATTGGATGTCCAATGGTGGGCAGAAGGGAGAATGTGAGAGATTGGATTGTGGGGGTAGAAGTTGTGTGACAAAGAGGGATGGAAATCTAAAGGAAAACCAGTATCAGTAGGGGATATTGTGAGAGGGAAAAGGCCAAAGGGGTGCTCACATTATTATGTTCCCATTAGTATGACCGAGGTGGGGAAGCGACACATCATGCCAAGTGATGGGAAGATATGGAGTAACAATCACGTGGCGGTTATGAGGAATGAGCAAACTACCAAACTAGCTATTGAGGGAATTGGTAAGAGTATGGATGTGTATATGGATGACGAATGGTGGAAGAATGGAGAACAGTAATAAGGCAACAAGAACTGGCAGTAGAAGAGTGTGGAAGTGAGAGTAGGCACATGGATGGGCATGAGAGTGTATGTTTACAGGCAGGAGAGGACCAAAGAAGGGAGAGTAATGGGATGGAGAGCAGGGGGTAGGTACAAGAGGAAATACATGAGCAGGGCACATGAGAAAGAACTGAGTGTGTGGGCCAGGTGAGAAGAAGACCGGTCAAGCATGATGAATGCATTGCTGTTTCAGCCTTATGTTTTCATGTTGAGCTTTCCTGTTACCCAGCTTGTGTGGAATGTACAGTATAATTCTAAGTTATCTTTTGCTTGTTATGGTTTACAAAATGTTTCCGGAATGTGTTTCTATGAAATGTAGAATCTTAATTAATAAAGTTGTACCATACGCATAGCAGCTTAGTGACTCTATAAGGAGAAGTACATAATGTAATATCTTGTTATGGGCATGGTGACATTCAAAAATGGAATTGTTGAACATTATTGCACGCAGATTGACAGTTGGAAAGGAGTACCTTTGTAACCAGATGCTTTTATGCAGCTGGGATCCTCTGTATATCATTAACTTACCTAAATTACTAGAGTGGTGGCTGTCTTAGCAAGAATACCTGAGGAATCCTGGACAGTGCTCTCCTGGAAAATGTCTTCCTTTTCATAACCCATCCTGTGGTCTGTAGGAGCTCAGAGAAGTAATGCTCATTGAACCATAATGCATTCTCTGCTGGTTCTTCACGGGGACCTTCTGACATTCCCCCAAACACAGCAATCATGCCGTTGAGACTCTTTCCTTCTATGGCGGGGCATCAACACCTAACAGCAACATCTATATGCCCAGTGTAAATGGAACCCTTTTATTAATACAATGCCATTCCAGAATCCTTTAAGATAATCTAGAACACATACACAAAGGGCCTAAAAAACCCATGCTCTCTTGCAACAGTCATGAAACAGCAAACACCATTCCGTTCCTGTCATTTACCAGGCCAGTCATACACAATTTCTATTCACATACTCTGTGAACACAATAAATGCCCCCTGGCCAGAAGCTAGGCATACCAAGGACCTATGGCTGCTTTATGCAAGAGAAATTGTACAGCTGATGGTACATAAAACACCATTACAACAACACAACAATGAATGCTCTAGCAACCTTTCCTCCCATGATCTAACCCAGGGCATAGCTCTCAACCATTTGTGTCACAAAGGCGGGTGAAATCACCCGATTTTGTTTTTAGCGGGTGAGACGCCCATTGGAATGAATGGGCGTGCAGGAGGCTTGGCGGGTGAGTCAGCCCTTTACAAGGCGGGTGACACCCACCAAAAGCGTGTGAGTTGAGAGCTATGCCAGGGGATATTTTATATGAACACATTACGTTCCTCCTACTAGCGACTGCATACCCACGAGCACCTTACATAGAATAGCTGCCAGCCCTGGGGCTGGGCATGGACCAGGAAGACACTGATTGTCCTCAAGTAGTATCATCCTGGCGGGAAATGCTAATAATAGGGAAAAACAGTGACAGACATGAAACAAAGATGACAATTTTACAGTACACGGTCCTGGAAATTAAATTAAAATATATTCGTTTTAATCATTGCTCAAAGAATCCTGTAAAAGAAAACATATACCTCATGGCATATCACTGCTCTTACAAAAAGGTAAGACTCATTCATGTTCACAACATATTATGAAAATTAAACAGCTTGTCAAAACCTGTACTATAGATCGATTTCAAAGTCATGAAATACATTATAAAGTCTCCTCTTAACCCAGGCTGCTCTAATATAATATTCCAAGGTGAAAACTACATGAGATCTGGAAGTTGGGTGACAAATGTGCAGGGCTTCCTACCCTTGAAAAACCCCTATTGATCTAAGACTTGTTTAATCTAACAGACTCTGGCCTTGGGAGGAAGCAGGAAAAAAAAGAAAGTCACACCTGGGAGAGTGCAACTGGCTGATGAGGCATCCAGAAATGCAGGCAGAATTTGTCAGTGACCACCTGCATCCTCTTGGCCACCTGAGAGCCTCCCCACAGTCGCCAACATTTCTTTTTGCCCATCCCTACCCCCACTTGACTCCCAACCACCCCAACGCCGGACCACATGGACTATCCTGCACCCCCATCTCCCACCTCCCCAACTCATCTTAGTTGACGACTTGCTGCAGGGACCTCTTCATCTGGGTTGACAATACTACCTAACCATTGCCACTTTCATGGAAATAGAAAGGGGACTACGTTGCTTTTTCTATTTCTCATGGCAGTCATCATCTTTGTTTTTCTTTTTGCATGGGAGACAGGGCATATGTAACACACGTGGAGGCCATCCCCTTTAAAAACAATACTTAAAACTATGACACTCTGAAGAGGGATGGGGGATGTGAATAGGGATCACGGTTGTATTCAGGGTGGAGGTTGCAGATCCGGTAACAGTCCAAACTCATCGCCAAGGTCTTTGCTTCTCTCTGGCCTACCTTTGGCTCAGGCTGGATGGCCATTACTGGCCGTATAGGAACTCAAACACGGGAGTGATCGGTATTACATTGTTTGATATTTTCTTTTACATCCAAGCTATACCCACATCTATCAGAGTATGTTTTAGGCAAAGGGGTCATATAATTGGCAATTAGAAGGATATCTAATCTAGGGTTCAAATACAGATTTAGGTCATGAAGGGATCAATTGAATCAAGGTATTTCTCAAACCCATGTAAGAGATAACGGGCCTCGTTAACCCCTTACCGCTGCATTCTGAGGTCCCTTAGTGGGTGCCACTAAGGCCGGCTGGTAAAACCAGCCGCCCTTAGCGGGAGCCGCTAAGGAACCAGGGAGCTGATAACGTGCCCGCTATTTGCAGGCCTGTTATTAGCTCCGTCCCCATTCCCATTGAGCCCTATGGGAGCTCGAATGGGAATGGGGAATGGTTTTCAGAATGGGGATTTACCGCGTCCTCCAAGGTTGGAATGACCGGTAAGTCCCCATTCTGAGAACTCGGAACTGGACACGAGTTTGGAGGCCTCCAAACTCGTAATGGCCCCCAATATGTACAATTTCTTTCTATCGCGCATTGACAATGGGGGTCATTCCGAGTTTGGAAGCAGCCATGGTGCTATTACCACCATGGCTGCTTCCAAACCCGGGTCCGGCCTGTCTGAATGGGGATTTACCTGGTCATTCCAACCTTGGAGGACCCGGTAAATCCCCATTCAGTAAACCATTCCCCATTCCCAGGGCTCAAAGGGAATGGGGAAGGCGCTAATTACGGGCCCGCAAACAGCATGCCCATTATTAGCCCCCTGGTCCCTTAGCGGGACCCGCAAAGGATGTGTGGTCAGACCACACGTCCTTTGCAGGTCCCGCTAAGGGGCCTCAGAATAGGGCGGTGCCGGTAAACCCTTACCGCCCAACTCGGAATGAGGCCCAATATCCTTAATGTATAGTTTAATTTCTTCTTGCGTTCTCATGAGAAAATGTACACATTTATACGGAACAAAACAAAACAAATGTTATTGATATTTAATTGATATAACTTCATGTTTAAAACATCGGAGAGGATCAAATAGGGTTTATATGTACTTTGCAATGATGGCGGACCTACCATTGCCACAGGAAGTAATTGGTATTAAACTAGCTTTATAACAAACACCCTCCACATCCAGTTCCAGAAGCATTGGGGTTACGGAAGTCCCATTCGGTGAAGTAAGTACATTTTTGACAAAGAGATTATCATTATAAGATAATTTGGCCAACTCATGGAACCCCCAAAGATGTGCTGCATATGAAGCAGCCAGGAAAGCTTGCATTTTGTACACCTCAAGGGCTGGTTAAATAGCTTGACCTAGGAAGAGTCTAGCATATCTCAATAATGCTTCTGTGATTCTGTTTAAGGACACCCCTCATTTTTACCTGCTCCTGCCATAACCCATCTTCCTGGAACTGGATTCCCAGGTAGTCAAAAGTGGAGACTCACTTGATTTTGGTCTGAGCAACAAATACATTGGGGGTCATTACGAGGTTGGAGGTAAGAAACAGTCCTTACCGGCATGGAGCAAATACTTTGTCCGTGTAGTAAAGAGCCCGCTAATAGTGGGCTATTATGAATTCACATGCACGAGCTTAGCGGCATGCCGGTAACGACATTATCGGCATGCCGCTAAAGTCGAAAAAATGGCCTTAGTGGCATCATGGAAAGCGCAGACAGCACAGCCGCCTGCGGCCTCCTCTAAATAATGTGACCGGCATCAATGGATACGGCATTAGTGGGCACCGCTATCAGCGGTGACCGCTAATAGCGGTGACCGTTAATAAGCAGAACCGGAAGTAGCGTCATCACACAGGAACGGGAAAGAGCATGGCGGCCATCTTGAAAAACACAATCCATTGCCATCCTCACCACACAGGACCTGGAGCCTATTTCCGACTGCAGATATCAACCTTCACCACCAGCATTATGTCCAAGGCTGTAAAAAAGGTGCATCCTGGCAGCGCAAAGAGCGCTTTAATGAGGTCAAGCTGACTATGTTGACAGAGACACTGGCAGACAATGCAGAGGTAGTTTTGCCAACAGCCTCAAGAGAGAGGCACAGATTAAGAAGAAAGAGATCTGGCAACTTGTTGCCCAAAAAGTCAGTGGCGTAGGGAACACCCCCCGCACAATCAAGGATGTTCGCAAGCGATGGGATGACCTGCGCCTGAGAGTCAGGAGCATCATGTCTGCAAACCGTAGCCAGGCCATGGCTACTGACGGTCGTTCCAGCTCACCCATCAAGCTAAGCCGGTGGGAGGAAATCTGCGCCAGCACTATAGGCATCAAGGCAATAGAAGGTGTGGGCGAGATGGAACGTGGCGCCACCTCATCGGCGGATGCAGGTGAGTGTCCTAAGAAAACACTGTAATGCAAATTATGATGATAGTCCACCAATTTGTCCGTCCGAAGAGGAAATGCATGGTCCATTACATACACATATGACACATCCCTGCCAGTTGCCGTCCGCAGCACAGACACATGCACATGCATACAGCATGGCAATGCCATACCTGAAACACACAACACATATATTAAAACAGCATAAGTCACACTGCACACAGTCCACAACAGAAATGCATGTCACACAGCATATGCCAGCTCCAACATGAGTGACCCTGGCGGATGCCTGCATGCTCCACCCATATAGCAAGCAACATGATTGTCAAAACTCCAATACCTAATACCCTCTAATGTGTTGAACAGCAATAATACCAATGTATGCATGATGTTTGTTGAACCATCACTGTTGCCGTCCGTCTCTTGGTCTCTTGTTCGCCCACAGGCTCTGGTCCTGACAGAGAGGCCCGGGACTCTGCCCCACAGGCAACAACACCCCAGAAGAGGGCCAGGGAAGAAGGCAACAGGCTTTCGACATCCAAAGTGCCAGCCAGGCCACAACAGGCACAGAAGGGGCAAGCACCACCGGATGCCACGGCAAGGTATATGTTAGTCGATTCATGATGCACAGCTGTACTTGTCACACATGCCTGCCGATATTTGTTGGTCACATGTACATGTCCCTGGTTGTATGCACACATTTTTCATGTCCTCAATGTGTTCTGTGCCATGGACTTATGGTGTGGATTGCATCTTCAAGATGATACACGGTGTACACTGTCTTGATGTTGCTCAAGCATTGTGGACGCATACCGCTGTGTGTGTTTTGAATATGTGATGTGTAGTGTTTTATATGATTTTCTAACTGGCAGCATTGGCATTAGTCTCTGCATTATTTGCCATTCAGTGCTGATTATTCCCATGGTAACATGCTGCACTTCAGTGGTGGTGGCCCTGTGATAAGCAGTGGATTCCCTTGATGGTTTTGTTCAGTGCGCTCTCATGGATGCTTGTCCTGTGTGGTGATTTGCTGCAGACATTCACATAGTGAATACTCACAGCATGTTGCTGGATTGTGTTATGGATGGTGAGGTACAATGATGGGTGGTGACCTTGTTGTGGGATGTGGGATAGGTGTGCAGCTTACTTCATTGTTATGGGAATTGGTTGTCATGCTCGGTTTGGGTTGCTTTGGGGCACAGTGTTTTGGGATGTGCACATCGTGCTGTCACCACAACAATGACACCATGGTGGTGTGTGCATCTATCCCCCCATTTCACTGACATGTGCCTTTCATGCAACTTACCAAGCAGCCAGGCACGTCGTCCTGCATGTCGCTCCATGTAGCATGGTAGCGTGGAGTTCCGCAGGACTATTGAGTCATGAGTTGATCCGGGATATCGGGCACAACAATGTGTGATGATCTTGCTGGCGTCACATTCCATCTGCACATTGATGGAGAGGTATTGCTTGCTATTGCGGTACACCACCTCCATGGCATGCGGGACCACCAACTCCACGTGGGTGCAGTCGAGGGCACCAATACAATTTGGCATGCCTGCCAGTGCATGGAAGCCAACTTTTGTATCAAAGATCTCCTGGGTAGTCTGTGTTAGGGATATGTAGTCCCTTGTGTGCTTTAGGAGGGCATCCAGCACTTGGTTCAGCATGCGAGAAAATAAGGGTTCTCATATGCCATGAATGTGCCCCACTGTGTGCAGGTAGGTGCCTGTGGCCAGGTAGTGGAACACCAACACTACCTTCAGTAGAGGGGGGATGGCAGTGCGTATTTCAATGAGGCTGACAATGTCGTCGTGTATCATGTCCACAATGGTGGTGGTGGTGATGGTGTCCCGGTCCAGACAGTACAGGGTGTGGATCTGATCAGGGGTTAGGTTGAATGGACTGGTTCTGATGTGAGGGATTGGGGGCTGCCTGCGTGGTACCACTGGCTGCACTGGTGGGGCATGCTGGGCCTGTCACCCTCCTTCTCCTCCTGTGTCTCCTCTGTGGTGCCTGCTGTTGTTGTTGTTGCTGGCAATGCAAGCATGTCCTCCAGCCCCAGTATTACTAGTAGTAGTGAAATAATTTTGGTGTGGGAAAGGGTGTGGTGTGTGGGTGTGCTCCTTTTGTGCTGGCCCAGACTCCATTGCATCCACCTGTGCTGATGGTTTGCACCTGTGGCAGTTTGCAACACTGCACATAGCAGTTTACGGGTGGTTCGCGATGCCGGTATTGCCGGCATGCTGGTATCCCGTATTAGCGCCTTCATGATGTCGGTATTTGCATGTCCGCCTGACTTGTGATGTCCTCCTGTTAGCGGCATCCCGGTATTGCCGGCCTGAAGGCCCGCCGGCCTGAAGGCCCGCGTGCCCGCCCCCTTGGGTCAGAATAGCCCAGAGCGGTATGCGGTGCCGGCATCGTTTTTCCATTACCTCCAACCTCGTAATGACCCCCATTGTCATTTGCGCGTTGCCTGTAATGACTTTGCATTGTTTATTTGGATAACCTTTTGATCACAGAGCACCAGGCTCCACCACATTGCTTTTGAGGGCTTATGGCCCATAAGGCTGTCTATATTTCATGACAGGGTATTTACCCTTAACTTTATATCTGACATAGCAATAGTTGGGGCTACACGCATTGATGATGTAGTCGTGGCAGTAAACTTGACTATCATTCTACATCATCCAATACTGAGAATGACAGAAGCTCTTGCCAGCCAGAGCAATGGTATCAGTTTGTGGAATAAAACTAGACGGAGGGGAACTTTGAGAAAAGAAAGGTTTAGGACTCCTCAATTATATATTGAAACTCTGGGGTGGTAAAGATTAAAACTCAATTGCAAGCAAATCCTCAGTCAAGATGCCATCTTTCAAACCAATGTGACAATGGCCCTCATTACGACCCTGGCGGAGTGGGTTTACGCCAGCGTTATTCGCGGCGGACCCGTCCGCCCTACTACGAGTTCCCGTAGCGCCATGGAACGTTTTCCGCCTGGTTTTTCCGGGCGGAGAAATCCATGGCGCTACGGGACCTTGATGTTAATTACGCCACCGTATTTTGCGGTGGCGCAATTAACGCCTTCCCCACTCCCATTATACCCTATGGGGCAAAAATGGGAATGGGGAAGGGTAAAATGGGGATTGGGGATTTACCGCCCCGCCAAGGTCGGCATGGGGCGGAAAATCCGCCAACCTCCATGGCGCTATCGGCAGCTTTCCGCCGTGCTCCGCGGTGCATTTAGCACCGCGATTTCCGCCAGGGTCGTAATGAGGGCCAATATGAGTTGAGTGTCCAGGTACTTTGAAATGCAGGATCTTCACAAGGTCAGAACAAATGACTGAGTAACAGTCTCTTCCAACGGTGGATCTTTAAAAAAAAAAGATTTATTGGCTTTATGGTTTACAATTTAACCTTTAGCAAAATACAGTAAATACACTATACAATAGAATTAATACAATACATATATCTACACTACTTTGAAAACGAAGTCAATAAAATGAAAAACATGAATACATACAGATATTCCATTTGAGTTCATTATTCAATTCCATGCATGATCTTGGGATAACAGCGCATCATATTAAAAAAAAAAAACCTATTAAACAATTTTTTTTCTTACAGGTGACAGTTTTCTTACAGTTGACAGATTTGTGCATGCTACTACCAAATGTTTCAACCTTGATGTGACAAAATCTACACAGTCCCTCATTTCTTACAATTTCCATATCAGCACCTGAGACTTTGTTAAAAACAAATTTAACCTACACCTTAAAAACATAGCTCTAAAAACTGGTGGTCGGTCAAAAGGGCGAAAAAAAAATCCCGAATACCAAAAATCTCGAAAAAAAAGGCCAAAAAAAAAAATATTGAATTTATTATTTTTTATATATATGTATTTTTGGGTCAGATAAGTAAAAAAAAGGGTTAAAATAAAAAAAATAGAAAAAAAGGGGGGTGGGGGGAACCCCCCCATTTAAAAAAAAAACCGTCATAAAAAGAAATTCGATATTTTTTTTTCGGCCTTTGTTTTTCGTGAATTTTTTTTTCGAGATTTCTAATTTCGGTTTTATGACCATAAACCCTAAAAACCTAGGATGGATGTTGGCACAAATACAGCAGTAAAACATTAAAGGGTCTGATATCATAAGGTGAACACTAAAAAAGATAATATTCCAAAATCCTTTCTCTGTTAGTTATCCAATCCAGTTCATATAATTGGAGATGCAGGAGGAGAAGGAGGGTGAGGCAGGCCCAGCAATTACCACCAGTGCAGCCAGTAGTACCTCGTAGGCAGCCACCAATCCCTAGCATCAGACCCAGTCCATTCAATCTAACCCCTGACCAGATCCATAACCTGTACCGGTTGGACCGGGACACCATCACCACCATAGTGGACATGATAGCCGACGACATCAGCAGCCTCATAGTAATAAGCACTGCCATCCCCCTGCTACTAAAAGTGGTGTCTGTGCTCCACTTCCTGGCCACAGGCACCTACCAGCACACAGTGAGGCAGCTGCATGGCATTTCACAACCACTATTTTCAGTCATGCTGCACAAAGTGCTGGATGCCCTCCTGAAGCGCGCTAGCACCCACATATCCCTACCACGGACTGCCCAGGAGATAGCCGACACCAAAGTAGGCTTCCATGCACTGGCAGACATGCCCAATTGTGTTGGTGCCCTCGACTGCACCCATGTAGAATTGGTAGTCCCCCATGCCGTAGAGGCGGTGTACCGCAATCACAAGCAATACCACTCCATCAATGTGCAGATGGTATGTGATTCCAGCAAGATCATCACACATTGCTGCGCCCGATTTTCCGGATCAACACATGATGCCATGGTGATGTGTAACTCCACCCCCGTCACATGGAGAAACATGCTGGACCACGTGCCTGGCTGCTTGGTGAGTTGACTGACTGGCCCATATCAGTGCATCGGGGTAGTGATGTGTTGGGATGCATACTCCACCTGGGTGGGAATGGGGGGGGATGCATACTCCACCTGGGTGGGAATGGACGGTGAGTAGAGCTAAGCATGCAGAGCTAAACACTCCTGACCTGAACCTCCCAACCCCAACATAACACATCACTGGCACACATTTGACCAATTACGTATATCAATGACAACATGTAAGACGCACAACCTGGCCACCATGGGTATGTCAAGCAATGCGTTACTAAACATGATTGCAACTGTGTCAATGTAGCTAGTGTGACCATCTACAGTGCAGTATACACAGCAAAAAAGTGAAACAAAACATCGTCCAACAACCACAGTACATCCGCATCAGCATTCATGAATTCACCCTGCATCATCTGTACAACGCCATCCAGACTGCCACACCATATTGCAGTATAGAATGCATCTAAACAATATTTGTGCAGATGTACAGGGACATGTGCATGTCGACAGCAAATAGCTGCGGCCATGACTGTGAATCCTGAAGGTGGCAGCTCAGAGTGACTCACATAGACCCATCTGTATTCGCTTGCAGGTGATGGACGATATCCCTTGAGGCCTAGGCTACTTACCCCTGTGCGGAACCCGCAGAACAGCCATTAAGAGGAGTACAATGGGGTACATACCCGTACCCGTGTTGTGACTGAGCAGACCGTTGGCCTGTTGAAGGCGCGGTTCCGCTGCCTAAGCAGGTCTGGTGGAGCACTCCTTTATGCGCCTGAGAAGGTGGCAAAGATCACCATGGCCTGTGTCATGCTGCACAACATGTGCGTCCGGAGAAATATACCACTGCCACCTGACATTGACATGCATGCACTGGGTGAGGATGATGAGGATGAAGATGGAGGAGAAGCAGCACCCCTGCCAGTACGTGATGCACAGAATGGCCCGTGCAGTATGCCAATCACTGATTGACGAATACTTCTGATCCACAGGGACGTTGATAGATATGTGTCAGTGACACATTGTACACTGTGTCCATGTGGACATGCACATAGGGAATGTGGGGAGTTGGGCACCATACACCAGCATTAATTAAATGGATACACGCGAAATGAACAATGCCTAACCATTGAATGTTTTTTTAACACAACAGGTGTATTGATATCAACTGAAGAAAGTGCAATTCCCCCCAAACCCACCCCGTGAACTCCCAAAACCCCCCAGTGAACTCCCAAAACCCCCCAGTGAATTCCCAAAAGCCCCCAGTCAGTGCTTTAAGTGGGCCGGGGCCTGCCGGGGTTCAGGCCCCGGCAATCTCCAAACAGTGGGGCTGAGCCGGGGCCCTAGCGGGGCCCACCCAGTCCCACTGCAACATTGGCAGGATGCATTACCCTGTCGCGGCCGCAGCCGCAACGGGAGATACGCCTGCCATGAAGTCAGGCGAGCTGACAGAAGTGCCAGCCAGCCACAGCGACGCTGAGTCTGGCTGCCACTTCAGTCAGTCATAATAACTGCCTCTGGTGAACCCTCGCGCGAGAGGTCACCACAGGCACTTACTGTCCCTTTGTTTCCCCAGGTCGCCGAGGTGTCTTTAACCCTCGGCGAACCTGGGGATTCCTCAACATTTTTCGAGGTTTATAAAAGACGGCTTGAAAAGTACACAATTCAAGCCATCTTTTATAAAGCTTTGCCGACTGACAATTTTGTCCATAGTGAAAGCTTTATAAACGATGGCTTGAATTGTGTACTTTCAAAGCCATCGTTTATAAACCCAAAATGTTTAAAAAGATGGCTTGAAAACTAGGCAAACCGTAAGGTATGCACACAAATATATATTCATGTCATATATCTATGTGCGTACCTTACTATGGTTTGTGTACTTTGCAAGCCATCTTTTCTAAACATAGAAATATGTTAGATACATGCCGCCCAACAGATGTAACATATGAACTTCATCCAACACCACTTCATGATCCAAATATAAGACAAGGTGCAGCCTAATTAAATAAAGCTTATGGTCATCCACAAACTGCACCTGAGGTCCTTATAAGTCTTAATCTTGTGACCTTGTTAAACAGTGAGAAAACATGCTGATGGTCTAAAGGTGAATCCTCCTGGCCCCTAAATATCAGTTTAATGAACACTATATAATCTTCCTTTGGCATAACAGCTTCTACCCTCTGGTCCAACCGACACAGTCATTTACAGGGGACCTCTGCCAACTGTCAGATTAGTTTGGGACCCTCAAACTCAGTGCCCTTGAATTTTAGCCCCCCACCCGGCAACTCATGTGGTAACCCACCAATCCTCTCATTAGTCACCTGGGTGACTGTTTAGTAGCGGCTCCATACGTTTGTCTCATCTGATTTCCAGAGCTAAAAAAGGGAGGTGAGCCAGATTGTAGCAAACTTTGACTCAATTGAGATGATGGCACACTTGCCCCTGATGGAATGGCTGGTTAATTTGTCTGCCTCGGATCGTGGGCTGTCAGGTTAGTCCATCCACTCTGCAATTCTTTGATTTCACCTTGTGACCTCTCTTCAATCAACTGTCCTTTTCTAAACAGACTGGTGGCTGATGACCCCATTAACTTAACGTGTCTATCATCCACAATCCTAAGGGGAGGAGAACTACACTGTACCGTTCTGTAGGTGGGCGAGGCTTCCTCAATATTAAGCTCTCAAGTAGTACTTTTCAAATCACCACAAAAACACTAGGCAGGACTAACTGTGCAACTTAAATACCAGTATCGGAAATACCATGAGAAACAGATCTTACACAATCATGGGTCCTTCTTATTAAACCAAAGGAGGACGAACACTCTCTGTCCTCATCTTCATCATCAGGATGAACCGTGAGGGTTCTCAAATCTAGGTCTATCATACTTCCATTTGTTGGGGTGGGTAATGGTTTCCAAAAGTGTCCAATTGCATTTTTCCCTACCGCCCGCCTTGGCTGTTTTTTTTACACTTGTCAATCTTGTCTCCTGTGCTATTTTGATGACAAACCACTGTACCCTGCTTCTGTCTACTCCCCAGCATATATTTAACCAGAGGGCTCATAAACAACTCTGCAACATTTTGACGGCAATGTTAATTAAGCAGTTGTGAGCTTTTGACGGTGCTTGGACAGCACCAGTTGTCCGACCCTGTTTTTGAATGTCAACTTCATCCCCTTTGGCTGATACGGCTCACCCACCATTACCCATATTTTGCTGCACATTCCCTATGTCACAAGAGTGACTATGAGCCCCTAGTCTGGCATTTAAATGATGGACACATTTGCGTGAGCCCTTATTTCTTGCTTTCAGGATATAGTTTTGGAGCTTTTTCCAGCAGAAAAACCCTATAGGAAACACTTGCACATTTCTTTTGTAGGTTTTCTATGGATTTCTGGCAGGCAATCTGACATAGTTACTGGCAGAGGGACATCAGTCTTCACTACTAGTAATGTCCAGCACCACAGCCAATTCCTGTACCTCTCCCAACTTGGCCGGTGAAACAGTTGGCAACAGAGTTTGGTGGCTGACATGCACAACACCGGTAGAATTATCCGATGAGACCTGTGTAGTCTGAAGGACTGCTTAAGCCCCAAGTCCTTAGATGAAGCAAAAACAGACTCTTCAATGAAGCTTAACCTGGCCATTAGAAAAGCCAAAGCTGCTTTGATGTCCTTGTTGTCATCATGTAAGGTTTCGTATGACCATACCAGATTAGTCAAGGTAAAATGTAGGGCATACAACACTGGAGCAGCTGCATTGGCTGCAGCGTTAGGTGATGGGGGAAGAACATTGTGCTTCACTATGTGTGGGCCTTTGATGAGCATACACCAAAGGCTCAAAAGACTTAGAGTCATCTGAAGCTTATAATGATGGCGAATGGGAAAATCTGGTGGTTGAATTGCAGATAGGGGCGATGTGCTCAACATCCCCTCGTCCCAATGAGTCGCATACTCAGTAGGACCTGAATCTGAGTGGGGAATGCAACTGATATTTAAATTCGAGGCCCCTTCAGGGACCAACGCCGCTGAGTCAGGCAATGCCACCAGCATTGCCTAATCCAATACCCCATAACTGGACACAACTTAGTCTGTTGTTGGTAAATGCTGGGTCTTCTTTGTACTGGCATATCTAGATACCATTCCCTGAGGTGTGGAGACACCCACTGGAGTCAGTAGAGCTTCGGCCCTTCATATAATTAGTATAGACAAAGCATCCTCCAGCGCAGCCCCCAGGTGAGCGTCAGGAAAATTATCTTAAGTCGAAAGCGACTTTACTCCATAATGCAAACAATGGAGTACACTGTTTTGTTAATCAAGCACCACCGATTTACTACCTAATTATATGGGCAAGCTTGCAGTTAATTGAAATAACACTCACCGGTGTTAAAGTCAGCAACTTGCCATGGGCGCGCTGCTGACTCTTGCCAATATCCACAGAGAAGGCTTAAGCCGCAACCCGCAACACCAAACGCAAAACACACTGCCCGCACACCTGCGTGCTCAGCACTGTGCAGGTGTTTTTCAACATAGTGCACAGCGCCAGCAGCAGCAAGTGAAGACAGACTCCAACAGTCCAGGAGTTCTGTAAAAAGAAAATAATGGTCTGTTCAGCTCTGCCAGAAAAGCTTCACAAAACACACTGCCCGCACACCGACGTATCTAGTGACTATACTTATTTACTAAAGCCTCCTTCATTTCCCGCACCCTCTGCAACAGTTTTGGGACACCAACTATGTAAATAATCTTGTTATCTAACCAACTTCTACCATGGGCTATTTGGTTGAAATATTGACGATCTGGCTTCCTCTCCTGGGGTACACTATCCCTCACCCAGACGCACACAGGAGGTGGTCTAGTAAAGGAATGTATAGCTATCAATAAGAGTACAGACGTGCATGAATATTAAGGTAGTGTGTTTGATTTTCCTAGGGTTATGCTCTCTGTTCATTTGGTCAATATCCCTCTCATGAGTCATATCCCCTTAAGGGAGTTACAGGTAATTAATGCCCTATCACCATAGGTTGAACCTTTTGCATTTATTCTACAAGTATTGCTTTTATCAACTGCACTGCTGACCTTTGACAAAGCAATGATAGGGACTGAGGCTGAGACAGTTCAGCAACTTTACGTTGGCTTGTAGTATTTTGTCTGAACAGAGCTGTGATTGAGACTCGGAAACACGTTCTAACAGAATATCCCATCATGGGAAATGTCTATGCAAGCCATCTTCGCAGATTTGTTCACCAATTGGAGACGATTAAAGAACTCAAATTCTGGTTCCAATGTATTAACACTAGCAATTTAAGTATGCTCATGTCCCTGTTTAGAGAATGGACTGCAGCTGAAAAGCAGTGGAGTGTAAATACTTAAAATCTCGGGGGTACAGTAAGGAGTGTAGACAAATGTTTTGATTTGTTGTGGACGTTTGGAAATTAGGATACATAGTAACACCCTTTCTAAATTAAGTCATTAAATAACGAAACATTGTAGAAATAATTGCACACTCTGTAAACCACACGGATTATATGTGAAACATATAATCCATGTGTGAAACAAATTTTGAAACACTTGTGTATAGGTGCGTTATAAATGCCATATCATTTCATTTCATATCATATGATATGCTTAATTGAATTCAATGAATTCTATAGAAGGTGGATTGTTTGATAGTATGTATTGTTTTTTTGATTCTATCAAGTTTGTGTTTTAATTTGAAAGTTTTAAGTATATATTTTATGTTTATTTTATATTTATGAAAAGTTTATTGCTATTTTGTTTTGTTATGTGTAAAGTTTTCTTTGTAAAACCATATCACATTAAATAAATAAATACATTTTGACTATCACAAGGAAGTTAACTAAGGTCTCAAACAAACTATTTCTCT
This sequence comes from Ambystoma mexicanum, assembly GCF_040938575.1. Classification (NCBI taxonomy): domain Eukaryota; kingdom Metazoa; phylum Chordata; class Amphibia; order Caudata; family Ambystomatidae; genus Ambystoma; species Ambystoma mexicanum. The sequence goes on from NC_090930.1 coordinate 1,034,215,112, forward strand.
CTTAACACATAATCTGCATTTGGTTTTGCAAAAAAACCCAGCTATTATTAGGGGGTCCAATAAATTAAACACACACCCTTTGGGGAGTATGAGAGTTTTTAGAAATCTTGCTCAGTACAGAGAATCTATTTGAACATGTGACACCTCCCCCCCACCCACATATTTCAAAGTGACTTTAGGATTAAACTCTTCATTATGCTTTGGATCCAATTAAGTACGTACACAGTGCTAACTCGAATTCCATCTCATCATCCTCAGTATAGACAGAATCACGGAGGTCCTGACTGAACATGTTTTGAAGCCTAAATATGTGCCTTCCAATGTACCAAACCGGGCGGATATATTCAACAGACGATTTGGAAGTACAATTACAGGATCTTTATTTGTTTAAGTTTCAGGTTACAAGCAGCATCCTGAGCTCACAAGAACCCACCCCTCTCTCTAACCAGTCCCTGCTCTTAATGAATCAATGCATTCTAAACCCCATTCTATCTCCCACATTACACATCCCCTTCCAGAACATGTCGGTCACCTTATTACACAATGTGAATGAATATGTACATGTATATTTATTTTCACATATACTTACGTCCTATCTATTTGTATAACTATTTGCATACACATATTTTTTGTTCAAGTTACCCTTTATACACAGACATATTCCTTCCTTCCTTCCTTATCTGCCACACTCACTTACATTGCAACATTCACCATTGCTTCTTTATTCTAGATTTTTTAGTTCTCCAACTTCACAGAATTCCCAAAATCTTCTGTAACTATTGGCTTGGAAAACCTGGATAGCCCTTTTGGGACAATTTGACCCAGCTTAACTTTCACCCAAGTCCCTTTTGGCATCAGAACTACCCGTTCACACTTCAATCCATCATACCTCTCCTTAGTGAAAACGTGCTTTCTTTATTATTCTTTCTTTCAACTCATCCTCAACATCATTGATTAACCCTGCCCTCGCCATACAACCAGAGTATAATTTTGTGTAAGGGTTGCGCCTCCTCAAGCACTCATTTGGACATACTCCTGCTCTTATCCAATCACCTACTGCATCATTTGCAATTCGTATAGCATCTATCAGTGTCCTATCAAAACATTTCACCATAGCAATTCCCTTGGGATAATATAATGCTGTCATAACATGCTGAATTCTGCAGATGGCTAAAAATTATTCCATCTCCCCCGATCTAAATTGGTGACCATTGTCAGAGATACATTTTCTTTTTTTATTTTTTTTATTTATTTGATTTTAATTGTATTACAATTTTTACAAAAGAAGAAGGTCAAAGCAACTCCATTCAGGAGAAAGGAAAAAGTTTCACTTTCAATAAGTCTTTCAATAAGTCTTTCAATAAGTCTTTCCGTAAGTCCTCCAGGTTCTATGGGTGTTTCAGTGATCGACTTTGGTTTGGATTCAGTAGGATTTCTTAGGCTCTTTTTATGACCATTTTGTAATCCTCAACCAAGCCGATTTGTTTTAAAAAGAAGACTACGGCCACGCCCATTCTGTTCTCTCCCCGCCCATCAAACGGGCCCACCATTCATCTTCCTCCACTATCGTTGAGGTTCCCAAAAATCTCAGTAGATAGGTGTCTCTTGCTTCTTTTGTGCCTTTACATGTCAACAGAAGGTGACGAGTTGATTCCCGGTGGCGGTTGTCGCAAAAGCGACACTGATCCGTTTCAGCAATACCTCTTCTAAACTGGATCTCATTGGTCTTCAGCAGGTTCAGTCTAATTCTGAGAAATGTGTGGCACAGCTGTTTGTCTGGACATTTTTTAAGGTAGCCTCTAACTTCATTGATTTTCTTGGGAACTTGGGGAAAGTTCTGGGTCAGTTTATAAGACCTTGCTGTGTCTTGTGTTTTAATCCAGTCCAATTCTGTGAGTTTTTTAACCACCTTAGATGGATTTTGTATTAAAGTGTCCCTCGTCAGGGCCACCTCTTCAAGACATTTACGCAGCCATCGGCCCATGTATTGAGCGGTTTGTTTTTTCCGCTGCCTAGCTCTTTACACAGGATCTCAAAAATGGGTGCTGTTGGTTTCATTATCACTTTTCTGAAGAGCATCATAGTTTTCCTCTGAATAGACCCTTTCATGGATGCTAGGCACAGTTCTTGTCTGATTAAGCATATAGGGACTGACATCGGAAGTCCCAGAACTTTCTTCCAAAATAGACCTTCAAGTCTGTCCCATAGATTACTTGGTATTTGAGGCATTGCTTCCGTTCCATAGGTTATACACGGGACTACCTTCGCTTTGAAGAAAGATAGAACTGGCATCTTGGAGTATTTTCCAAAGTTTTTATCAATCATCCTTGCTTGGACTATCAAGGTCTTTGTTTTGGCTATTAGTGACTCTTGCATTGGGGGTTCAATGCTGCTGTTACTTAACGTTACTCCCAAATACTTGAAGCTCTTTATGACCTCGATTCTATCCTTCTTCATGGTCCAGTTCACTTTATAGGCTGTCCTGGAGGATGTTTCGAATGCCATGAACTTAGTTGTACTCGTATTTAGTTCCAGGTCGTTCTCTTCTAGATATTTAAGCAGGGAGTCCAATTGTCTTTGTAGCCCAACCACTGTTTGATCCAACAGGATTATGTCATCCACTTACAAGAGCCTCTGGATCTTCTCCTCCCCCAGTGACGAGGGAAGCATCTGGTGGCACAGAACTCTTCTTCCAGGTCTGCTATGTACACGTTGTAGAGGGCCGGGGCTAATGGACAGCCCTGCTTTACCCCACGAGCGGTACAGATTACCTTTGAAAGGACTCCCACGCCATTCAGGCGGACTCTCATGGTGGTATCCTTGTATAGCACCATTATTGGCAATAGGATTTCTTCCGGGCAATGTTTACATTTTCATTTATGCCAGAGCCGTTCGCTGTTGACTCGGTCAAATGCCTGCACGAGATCAACAAAGGCCATAAATATGCATGGTGCTCCTTGTTGTACCTTTGCTTTGAGGCAGGATAACAGAAGAATGTTAGCGGTGGTGCCGATGTTTCGCACAAAGCCCTTCTGGAACCAATCTGTATGAGTGGAGTTTTTTTGCCAGCTATAGAGACCATCCAAGACGCATGAACCAAACACCTTGCCGATGACATATAAAAGCGCTATGGTGCGGTAGTTCTTTGGGTCTTCTTTGTCTCCCTTTTTAAAGATGGGGATGACGTTTGCGGACTTCCAAGATGGTGGGACCTTGTTGTATAAGTTACAGTTGTAGAACATCTGTCCAATAAGTGGAGCCCAGCTATCCACGTTGGTTTTTAAATCGATGTTTGATATGCCGTCCGGCCCCGGAGCTCTTGAATCTTTTAAACTCATGATTTTAAATTTAATTGACTCCGTGTCACAAGGGATTTCCCACGCTGTTACTTTTTGCCTGGAGCTTGCAAAAGAATCATTCTTTGGCCTTTTATACAGGTTCTCAAAGAAATCCACCCATTGTTCTTCCATCACGTTGTTCTGTAGATTATTGTTAATCTTTGTAGTTGACTCGTTAATTAATGACCAGAACTCTTTGCTGTTTTTCATCACGAGTGTTCTCAGCCTTTTCTCGGCATCCAATTGCAAACGCCTGGCCCGATGTTGTCTCAGCTAACCTTTGTAATAGCATTGTGCTTGATGAAGCCTTTCAACCGACTTATTTGATTTTGAAATTTTAGCCATTCGTTGGAATTTTCTCAAGGTTGCTCTTTGCAGCACCCGGTCTCTATCATAGCTGTGTTTGTGTGTTTCGCAATTATGGTCTCCTCGAGGATTTGTTGTGCAGTAAGCCTCTAGTAGTGGTACATAAACCAGATTTGTGGGTTTATATGATTTCCCAGTTATGTCCTTTGAATTGCTGGTATGTACCCTCTTGATGATACTGATGCTTTCGGCCGTTAGTTTCAAACGGTTCCCTCTAGGACCTGTTTCTAGGCCTTGTGTCAAGCGTTCCTGACTTGGTCTTTTGGTCCACCAAGTAGTTTTCAGTATGTTGTGGTCACTATGGGCGGTTTCTTCCACTCTGAAGGATTTGAGCAGGCTCAATAGGTCCCTTGAGACAAAGGTATGATTGATTGTTCTTTTTTGGTCGGCTCTTTGCCACGTGGGAGTTTCCTTGTTTTTCTTCGATCTCAGCCAGTGTAGATTATGGAGGTCCCATTTGTCCATAATGTTTTCCCATCTTTTTCCTCTCTCCCCTATACGTACAGGTGCCTGATTTGGCTGTTTTTTGCTAGGCTCCAGGACACAGTTTAGGTCTCCGTTTATTATTATCAAGTTTGTTTGCTGGATTTCGTGCTCTTCTTCCAACAGTTTATCAATTTGTTCTAGGTCTTGGTCTGTTTCAGACTCAGTTGGGTTCCAATACGTGTTGATAATTAATATTTTTTGCGGGTTCTTTCCCCTGTTCATTTGCCACCCTAATCTGGTAGCCTGGATAAAGGGGGAAAGATAGACTTCAGCAAGACGTTCTAGACCGCTTCCTGACTTGACTGCTGTCAGAAGGCCAGCTCTTGGCCGTCCGGCGTTTCCCTTTAGCGCAGGGGTAAATGTTATCACATAACCGTCCAGGTGCGACTTCGACACCAGCCATGTCTCCTGTAAACACAGGATATCGAATATTCCCAGGTTCACGTCTGTGGCCACTGTCAAGTGAGAAAAGCCTTGAGTGTTCCAGGAGCCCATGAGAAGGTGATGTTGCTTATCCGGCTCCCTTTCGGGGATTCTACATCCACTGGTTGCTAGTTCTTACTCGAGTACTTTTGCGTTTTAGAAACCCATGTCCATTTGGTCTGAGTTGCAGAAGCTTTTTCTTCTTGACTATCCATGGCCCTGACGTTTTTAGGCGATCTTTGAGCTACTGTGATCCTTATTTTTTCCCCAGGACCTTTAGGCCATCTTTCCGGTTTCCTTGATGGTTTTACATCCGCACATCCCTGTTTTACTTTATCACATGGGGCTCCTTCCAACTCTCTTCTATGTTGGTTTTGGTTACCCCACTTCCGATGGTCATGATGTTCTCTTCTTAATGAGGTTTTTGTGCCGTATCGTGGTTCATCATCCTCGCTAGTGGATCTGGATTGTCTATGCATTACACTCACGTTGTCAGGGGACGGTCTCCTTTTTGATCGACCAGGCAATCCTTTCTCAGTTTTCTTATCGCTCTACAATATTTCTATCAGGTCGTAACCCAAGTATCTTAGATTACGTCTCTCTTTCTTTAAGATGTTCATCACTATTGCTGATGGAATTTGAACATATGCCCGGTCTTTCCTGCCTTTCTCGCATGGTTCGATGATTTTTATGTCTTGTGAAGTCAATTGCCTCAAATTCGATACTTTGTTGAAGATGTTCAATATTGAGGTCCAACTTAGCCTGAAGCCATCCTGTTTTTCTCGTATTCTCTTCATTTGGAAAATATTACAGTTACTCTTGATGCATTTGCTCATAGAGCCCCTTGTCTGGTCCTCACTTGTGTCACACAATCCTTGACATTTGGTCCGTTCTTTCACTTTGTTGTGGCAATTTGGACCAAGGTGGTTCTCACGCTTTTAGTTGTGTTCAGCCTTTCTCCTCAGTGGCCTTCTCAGACTGTTTCCAATACCACGTTTTTCTGATGCAGGTATATAATCTTTTCCTTTCTTTACAGTCTTTGGGGATCGAGGTTCTAGTGCCTTTCGTTTTTCTTCCAATGTTCTACACGCATCCTGACTATTCCTCTCATCTTTATGTAACTTAGTCTTCGTGACTGTTACTCCTGCTCGTTTAGTAGTATTGTTGTTGACTGCAATCTCCGATGTCCCTGGTATATCTGCTTCTGAGTCTTCAACTGTGTAGGCACTTAAGTTCATTAGTGCCTCAATAGATCCAGATTCCTCTTCCTCTTTCTCTTCTTCAGAGAATTTCCTTTTTCTCGACATGGGATTGTTTGATAGTGTTTTCTCATTGCTGTTCTGTGCTCTGATTTTCTGCTTTGCTACTACAATGCGCATGTCCAGTTCGGGGGGGATCAAAGATTTTAAGACCACTCTCTTGTCTCCATCATTTTCAGGATTCCGCCCAGTTTTAAGTACGGTTTTATCTGCTAGTTTAGGTTTTTTCATAAAAAAGCTGTCAAGATCTTTCTGTTTTATATTTGATATTTTATCTTGGGATTTGAAACTCGGCGCCTTAGGGGATGTCACCTGGATTATCTCTAGATCATCCAGGTTGATGCAGCTGTTGTCCTGTGTGCTAGAGTTTTTTTCTCCTTCTACTTGCTCGGTGGTTTTGGGTGATGGGGAGACTAACATCTGGGTTCCTTGTGTTTTACTCTCCGGGTTCAGTGCACAAGATGTTCCTTGTTCCCTTATATATTCTTGCCTCGCTTCTCTGGACAGTATGTACTTTTCTAGATATAGGATTTTGGTGTGCATTAGAGCCATAACTGCTGTTTGATCTCTTTCTGTCTCGTTCAAGGCTTCGTAAAGTTTACCAAAGAGGGCAAGTGCGATCGTCACAGTTGACATAATTCCCATTAAGTCTGCTTTCTTGTGGGGGGTGTCTCTTAAGCTTCCTTGGGAGGTATTTATACCTCTTTCGTTCCTACTCGGAGTAGGGCAGATGTCAAGTGCACTTGAGGTAGTCTTGTTAGCAGTGTTTGTAATTCTCCTATCTTGCGGAGGGCTCAGGGAATCTGGTCGCTGAGTAAGAGGGTGGTGGGTGGAAACTTCACTAGTGTGCTTTTCCTGCGTTAACCCCTGATCAGGCTTCCTGCCTACACCCTCCATTTGTTGAGCCTCTTTTTGAATGGGAACCTTCTGGTCAAGGCTCATTACCACCAGACCTATTGCTGGTGAAATTGGGTGTTGGAGAGCTGCAGGAAGGGGGGGCAAAGTGCCACCGCACTGGTGTTCCTCACATCGATGAAGGATCCCTAGATGTCAGGTTTGGTTCCTCCACCTCTTGAGGCCTCGTAGGGGTTGGCGTTTGTGTAATTGCCTCTTCAACCGCCACCCATCCTTCTAAGAGCTCAGTGTCTGTGATTTCTTTGGGCGGCAAAGGCATACTTTTGCCCCTTTTTTTTAAAAAAAAGTCTGTGGCGTGATTGAAAATGTTAGGATTGACTCCTTTATTCTTGTAACTTGAGCCTCTATAATACGTTTTTTAAAAAATGTTCCCTGTTTTTTGTTTATTTTTTTTGGAGGCTGTAGTTGTGTGTTCTTTTCTCCTTTCGACTTTATTCCTTTCAGCGTTGTCAGGCCGCCAGCATGAGGCAGACTCTACACCCTGCAGCTCCACTTCTCTGGGTCCCTCCCTCACTCCCTCCCTCCCAACGAGACTGCAGACGCTGATGACTCTTTCGAGTGTGCCGCTGCTCCCGCCCCTCTTGCAGCCTGCTGCACTGCTCTGAGCTCCCCCTCCTCCTCTCCAGGGCGGGCAGCCGCGCTGCAAGAAACGCCCTCCCTCCCACTCGATCCTTCCCCCAGCTCCGGCGCTGGCTCAGGAGCGCACCCCAGCTGCCTGGCACACTCCCCCACTGCCAAGGAGCCGGCCAGCCCACCCCCACCAGGAGCATAGACCAACCCCTCCACGATCTCCCGCCACGGCGCCGGGCTGCGGGCGGCAACGGGGGGATCGCATCCTCCTCCAAGGACCCGGCCAACACGCCCAGAGGCGTGCCCATCACAATACCACTCGCCAACAACTCCAGCGGGGACCTCACCAACGGATCCTCCGCTGAGGTAAGCGGGCAAGCGGGTGACGGGATTTCGCTTTCTTTATTGTTCTGAGTTGGAGAACTCAAGTTGATGACAAATATTTTTTCCTTATCTGTTCTTGCTGGAGACCTCGGGGGAATTTTCTTTAATTCGTTGGCACTAAAGCCCTGTGGTCCACCCTCACACGCAAGCGGCGTGTTTACAGTTTCATTGTGGTCTTGCATTGAGCAGCTCAGTTTATTCACGGGTACTGTAGCTTTATCTATTTTTACTAGGGCCCTCGGGAGAATTGTACTCGGCTCAGTGTCGCCAGACTCCAACAGCCCACTAGCCCCCCTTGAATCAGTCACCTCCCTCTGCATCGGGGGTGGGTTAGTAGGTCCTCCCAGGTCAAAGACCGCCGTCTTCCCTTGGGTGCTAGGGAAGGTTGGAGGGGCACTAGACACCAGTTTAACAGGGGACATCATAGTGAGGTTTGTGTTGGTAATGTTGTTTATGTTAATAGTCAGAGGCTTTAATGCCATTACTCGTGGGATTCGGCATCTTGGTGTTAAGGCCTGGGACCCTGAACATCCCTGCTTCTTTCCTCTAGGTTCAATCACCTCACCACCCCCTCCTAGGGGCCCATTTTCTATATCTTTGTCTTTGCTCTCCCTCTCATGTGTTGAAACGCCGTCTCGACGGGTACGTGAACTTCTCAAGCGGCGCTCCTCATGTTCCTCCACTGGTGACCTGCCTGTCATGACTGCAGGACTGCACCACTCAGCAACCACTCCGCGGCCACTCCGCGGCCAGACTGGGCTTTTGAACCCTTGGTCGTCCCAGTCAGCCAGTCAGCCGGTAGAATAGACAGTCTAGACAGACTCTGTCACAGATTCAGCCAGGAAAGGAGTGACTGCAGGACTGCACCACTCAGCAACCACTCCAGAATTCCTCCCTCCAAAATATATGATATGATATGACATTTGTAACACGCCTATACACAAGTGTTTCAAGGCGCGACGAGGCAGGGGGGGGAACAAGGGGAGACAGACAACGATCCTACTAGGCCAGGTGTCATTCAGATCGCGCAAGTGCAAGGGTAGAGGGGACTGGGAAAAAGTGCAAGGGGAAGGGAGAGGGGGAAAGTGCTGTACATGGTTAGTAGAATACAAGATAAATAATAGGGCCAGCTGGTAGCAAGTGCAAGGAAAAGTGCAGGACATGGTTAGTAGAATACAAGATAAATAATAGGGCCAGCTGGTGGCAAGTGCAAGGTAAGTGCCTGGAGAAGGGGCTGTAGGATACAGAGACAGTCCCGTAGTGCAGGTAGGCAGTGCAGGGAATAGTGGCTGGGCCAGGGACAGAGATCAGAGAGTGGCCCGGTAGAAGATTCAGTGCAGGTTCAGTGTTTTTAGCAGGGGAGAGAGGGAGAGAAAGCGGAGGCAAAGAGGAAGGTTTTTAGGTGCTTCCTGAACTGGAGATGGTTCTCCTCAAGTTTCAGGGAGGCAGGAAGCTGTTCCAAAGGGAGGCCCCATGCTGCGGAGAGCGATCTACCCCCAGCTCGTTGCTTGGAGAAGCGGCTGACCCTGAGGTGGTTGGAGGTGAATGAGTGAAGAGCTCGAGAAGGAAGATATTTCGGAAGAGAGAGTTGAAGGTATTTTGGCCCAAGGCCCCAGAAGGCCTTGTGGACAATGCAGAGGGTTTTGAACTTAATCCTCGCAGCCACTGGGAGCCAGTGTAGTAATTTCAGTCCTGGAGAGATACTGTCCTTGGGCTTGAGGCCAAGGACAAGTCTCGCAGTCCTGTTCTGGATAAGTTGCAAAGGGCGGAGAGTAGAGGCAGGAAGATTTAGATAGAGGCTGTTACAGTAGTCCAGCCTCGAGAGAACTAGGGCTCTGGAGACAGTGAGCTTCTGGGGGAAGGAGAGGAAGGGAAGGATACCTCTGAGGAGGTGTAGCTGGTAGTGTGACTTCTTAGAGACGTCAGAGATGTGAGGAGAGAAAGAGAGTGTGGAGTCGAAGATGACTCCAAGGTTTTTTGCTTTGCAGGTAGGCGCAGGAGGAGGGCCAAGGGAGGCCGGCCAGAGAGCTGCAGGGAAGGAGGGAGTGGGTGTGCCAATAAGTAGAATCTCAGTCTTACTGGCATTAAGGCAGAGGTCATTGGCGGCACACCATTCCTGGATAGCAGAGAGACAGTAAGAGATGAGGGAGGGGGAAGAGGAGGCTGAGGGTAGCCTGAAAATGAGCTGGGTATCATCCGCGTAGCACTGAAAGTTGGGACAGAGAGCGGCGATGCGGTGAGCAAGAAGTGCCAGATACTGGTTGAACAGCCAGGTGGAGAGGTTAGATCCCTGGGGGACACCACAGGTAGAGAAAAAGATGTCAGAGAGGAAGAACCCAGTTGGACCTGGGAGGGTCGATTGGAGAGGAAGGAGGTCAGCCACGCCAGAGCCTGACCAGTGTTACCCAGGTTATCACGGAGACGGTTAATCAGGATGGTGTGGTTGACAGTGTCAAAGGCAGAAGAGAGGTCGAGCAGAATGAGAACACAAGGGGTGTTAGAGTCAAGGTTGGAGAGCAGGTCCTCACGGATGTTCAGGAGAGCAGTTTCTGTGCTTCGGGCAGCTCTGAAGCCAGACTGATGGTCATGAAGACTACCAACAGATTCAGCATGGAGATTAAGCTGGGAGATGGCCAGTTTCTCCAGGAGCTTGCCAAGGAAGGGGGTGATAGAGATTGGGCGATAGTTAGCTGGGCAGGAGGGGTCGGAAGAGGGTTTCTTAAGAAGGGGGTGCACAAGGGAGTGCTTGAGGGGTGAAGGGAAGACTCCAGAGGTGAAGGAGTGATTGCAGAAGTCAGCCAGGGCAGGGGCCAGGGAGTCAATGTGGTCTGTGATAGTTTTGGAGGAACAGGGGTGGACCTGTTTTGATGAGACTTTCATAGATCGGACTTGTCTTGAAACCTCGTCTGCAGAAAAACGGGGAAAGGCAGAGAAGGGGGAGGAGGGGTGGCTACAGAAGGGCCAGAGGGAGAGCAGGGAATAGAGGGGGGGAGGTGATAGGAGGAGAGTGAGGACAGGATGTCCTGGTTTTTTAAATGAAGTGTGAGGCCAGTGCCGTGCAGAGAGCCTGGGAGGGAACAGGAGAGGTGGAGACTGCAGCAGGGTTGGCCAGCTCCTTGCAGATTTTAAAGAGTTTGGCTGAATTGTTAGATGCCGCAGAGATGCGAGCTTGGATAAGGGCTCTCTTCTTAGTGAGAACGGAGAGCCGGTATTGCCTTTGGAGCAGGTGGCAGGCCAGTTTGTCAGAGTATGAACATGAAGCACGCCATTTCCTCTCTGCCACCCTGCACTTGCGTTTAAGGGTGACGAGATCCGAGTCATACCAGGAGTTACATTTGGCTTTGGGCTTCAGGCGGATCCTCATGACAGGGGCAAGGATATCAAGGGTATCAGATATAGCAGAGTGGAGAATAGAGAGGGCTGTGTCAGTGTGGGAGTCAGCCGAAGGGGGACGAGGGGGCGAGAAGGTGGTAGCGAAAGCCTCAACTGACACGCGCTTAATGGGTCGGATAACCGTGAAGGTGGGTGGCAGTGATGAGGGTGGCTTTGCCTGTGGGTTAGGGAGGGTGAGGTGGGAGGATAGGAGAAAGTGATCACTCCAGGAGAGAGGAGTGGAGAAAGGACAGAGAGGGGAAGGTCAGAAGAGATCAGAGCATCGAGAGTGTGCCCTGCAGAATGGGTCGGCCCAGACGGGAGAATAGAGAGTGAGAGATAGTTGCAGAGGTCGCGAAAGAGTCCGGAGGGTGGACAGGAGGCTTCGAGATGGATATTGAAGTCTTCAAGAAAGAGGAGTTGAGTGGTTGAGGACAGGAGTGAGGAGGAGAGGTCAGCCCGCTCGGAGAGGAAGGTGGAAATTTGACCAGGTGGCCGATAGATAGTAGCCACGGTAAGGGAACGGCTAGGAGAGAGAGAGAGTCGGCAGACAAGTCATTCAAAGGAGGAGTAGGTCTGCGTAGGAGTGACAGTGGCAGGAATCCACTCAGGGAAGATAAGGGCCACACCCCCCCAGCACGGTTGGGCCTGGGCAAGGAGAGGATCTTGTAACCGTCAGGTAGGAGTGTGTCAAAGCTGGTGACAGAGCTGGCCGTGAACCATGTCTCAGTGAGACCGAGGATGTCAAGGTCCAGTTCCTCAAGAAGCTGACAGATATCAGAGGAATGTTTGACAGCAGAGCAACTCCATAAACTGTATTGTCTTCTTCAAACTTATTTCCCTCTTCATGCAGACTTCTAGCCAGTTGGACAAAACATCAACAATCACTACTTCATTGTTTCTTTGCATTCCCTTTACATTCAAAGACCTCAAGATATCGATCACTATTACCACCCAAACCATACTAGTAACCTGTCATCCCTTTATTGGTGTTGTTCTAGTTTGTAGAACCATATCGCTGTCTCTGCACACCACACATTCCCTCAGCTTTTTCTCAATTTTCACATTCATACCAGGCCACCAATAATCCTCTCCTATTAATCCTTTCGTCTTACATAAATCAAGATGTCCCTCATGCGCAATCTCTATGACTTCCTCTCTCATTCCTTCAGGTACCTCAACTCGGTGCCCCATGATCAGCAGCTCCCCATCCAATCCCAATTCATCTCTCACCATCTTTTATCCTCTCAATTCTTCGCTAATATCCTCTCTTGGCCATACTTCCTTTAAATACTGTATAACCTCCTTATAGGTCCCGACAATTAATACTTCCCTACAAATTCACTTTTCTGAACCCCCTTCGAATTTACAAAAACATCTCTTCCCATACTCTCTGCCCCTTAACCTTTCCCATCACCAACTCAATTTTTCATTGCATTCATTGACAAAGCATCAAATACCACATTATGCTCACCACAAATGTATTCCATCTCAAAATTCAAACATTGCATGCCAGTAATCTAATGAACGATCCTCCTTGAAACCCAGTCCACGCCCTTCTTGTTAAATATTGACACAAGTGTTTCATGATAAATGGCTATAGGAAATGGTCTTCCCCATACATATGTCTTGCATTTATCCGCTACCCAGACACTTGCCAATGCTTCCTTCTCTACCACAGAACATCTTATTTCTGCATCCCTCAATGTACGTGACGCAAACGCCACTGTATCACTTCCAACTCACACAACTGTGTCTGCACACACCCAATACCATTCTCACTGGCATTTATATGCAAACCAACTGGCAATTAATCCTGGAAACCCTTTAACACTGGGGCATCTACAACATTGTGCTTAACTGATATGAATTGTTGCTCACATTCATCATGCCACACAAATCTCAGTTCCTCAGACTTTTTATTGTATCTGACAGATTTTTTATGAATTTCCAAGCCAAGAAAGGATGCTACCTCTCCCTTGTTCCTGGGTGTGTTCATCATCAACACTGCCTCGCTTGCGTTTTTCTTTGGTCACATTCCCTCACCAGACAACTAATGTCCCAAATACTCTATTCCACTCTTTCTAAACTTGCATTTCTTGAGAGATATTGTCAAACCTGCTTCATCCAGCACTTTCAACACCTCTTTCAAATATTCATCATTGACTCCAGCATCTGCACCCCAGACCAAAATGTTGTCTTGATAACTCTTAACACCCTTTATGCCACACATCAATTTGTTCATCACTCTTTGGAAGACCCTTGGTGCACAAACTAGACCAAATGATATTCTTTTCCACTTGTATAATGCAAACTGAGGTATAAATGTGGTAAACTCCATTGAACTAGGATGCAGTCATATCTAATGGTATGCAGACTTCAGATCTATTGTGGAAAATACCTTTGCCCCCGAAGGCTCTGACAATAGTTCACTAATGTTTGATAAAGGAAACCTGTCAGCAATCACATTCTTATTGAGACCTTGCAAGCTTATATACAACATGACCACACCTGTGCTCTTTTGCTCCACCACAATTGTATCCACTTGTAGACCTTTGCAACCTCTATTATATCTTCATAAATCAACCTTTTCAACTAATTCTCAATCTCGCATTTCAGGGCCAAAGGTAAGGTGCATGCACTGGCTTAGACTTGTAACTGCTCCAGCCTTCAATCTAATCTAAAGCACAAATCAATGTAGGCATCCTAGGCATTATTGCTTACATTGGGATACCAATTTTTTAATTCATCAACATTTATCTTTCACCATCGCCATTGTTAAAATGTGCTCAGGAGGATTAGGATTTAGATTAATCCCCAAATCTGCTTGAGCATCCCACGGCAACAAATCAAGCCCCCTTTTGTAGCAAATACCACCCCCTTGCTCTGGAGTCTTTAAACTGTAACACAGCAACAAACTCCCCACATTTTCAATTGGTACTTCCCCATAAGCATCTGCTGCAATTGTTGACTCTATCAAAGTGCAATGTTTCAATTCCTTCTGCCACGTATCCCATAGATTGTGATGGTGTTCCACCTATCCTAACGGGAAAGAGTGAAAAACATTACATGTTAGGTGCAGATACAATAAAAAGCACAAAAAACATTGGGTTTTCTGACCCCTTGTCCACCCCAAATTGCCCAGTAAATAGGGTGACGCACAAAAAATAAAATCAAAAACATTCAGGAGGGGAGTTCTTTTCTATCTTTAATTAACCCACATCTGAGTGTGTATCATTACATAGTGCTCACGTTTAGTTAAAACATTTTGAAGATAGGGTATCGCTAAAATATAAAGGCTATCCCATCAGGGTCAGGACTACTGGTTTCTGCAATCACTTCTGTTATGCTGCATTCATCAGGACCTAAAAGGATACTTGAATGCAAAGATTTTTGGGTAAGTGAACCACAAATGATCACTCTTGTCTCTCAATGTTTCCAAAGTGAGGAAATATAGAAATGCACGCAGTCATATGTAAAATTTGAGAAAGATGCCAGATCAGAGAACATGTCAAAATGGTCATAATTAATTAAATGACCAGGAATGTCCTTACCTGGTAGGTAGGTACAGGCAGTGTTATAGTTGTCTGTCTGTTCCCACAGGATAGATGCAACAGCTCATTTTGGTTCTTTTTCAAAAAGTTCACGAGTTTATCTGACTTGTTTGAGTCCTCGTCGCTATGGGATTATTAATTAAGATCCAACATTATGTTAAGGTCCCAACAAAAATCCTATTGTTAAGAGTTGAGGGAAAAAGGAGAGGATGAAGGAAAATATCCTTCCCTACCTTTTCAGTGGTTCATTCTGCTCACGACTGCCAATGTTTGGCGTATCGGTACATCGAGGGGCAGCTGCCATTTTGCCTGTGTTTCTAACCAGCATTAATGTGTACCAGTGCGTGTGACGGCACACGGACTAGACCAATGTACCAGCCATCGAATATTCTGTATGGTAAGTATTCTGTTCAGCACAGGCAGATCTTTACAATAGCCGCACGTTGAATAATTAATCTCAGCACTATATTGTAACTATGTTTATATGCATACTGTCATAAAGAATGGCTACTAAATCAGTTTCTAGATTCTCCATATGATTACTGTAGGTTATCTAAAGAACCAGCTGAGCCCTTTTACACTCTCATGGGCAAGGGCAATCATAGCATTGCGTGCATCTCGTCTATTCTGCGAGAGCCCCTTTTGGTTGATTTAAAAAGAAGCAATCTCTCCCTACTTTTTCATTGTCTTATTGTTTTTTCAGCCATATTAGTACTGGCCAGGGGAGTGGCAGCCTCGGAATGGGGGAATAACCAGTGGTAATCACCCCACTCCAAGCCACCTCATGGCTGGGGCCGCCATCTTCCCCCGCCGGGAATGAGGTAAGTGCTCCACCCCTACCCCTGCCCCCTCCACAGATTCCCCCCCCACCATTCCCTCCACTTACCTTTATTTTTGCTACTCTTCGGGAGGGATGTGCAGGAAACACTCTGTCTCCAGCGCGTCCGCACCCGATCTGCAACATGCCGCCATGGAAAGAAAGCAGGGACTACACATAGTCTCTTCTCATTTCCATGGCGGCCATTTTTTTGCTATGTGGTGCTTCTTGCCACAGTCTTGGCACATCATGTACATCATGGAACATGCTTTGTCATTTGCCAAATGCTCCATACTGCCAGAGCAATCATTTCTTTTCATGGCAGCATATCACGATTCTGTCTTCCTCTAACTCCAATTTTCCTCTACATATGGGCTTGTACACGTCCCTCAAGACCGTTCTCTGTTCCATCCACTCAATTCCATTGAGTGGATGAAGCTGAAGCATTTACATGGTTTGCCTTTAATTGATGCTTCGTTTCTCATCTATGAGCTTGTGGCCTTTCTCTACACATGGTCAAGTGTGATAAGACGCAATCAAAGTTGCCTTTTTCTAGTACGGATTCACCTGCTGCAACTTGTTAGAGGACCCCTATCCCCAGAATGGCATTGACTGTGGGAACTGTGAGGGAAGAAGCGGCACCAGAGTCTTCTGACTTGGGATCGGGCCAGAAGAGTGACCAATCTGAATTGGTTGTCACTTGCGCAAATGAAGTAGGGGTTTCAATCTGTGACCAGAACATTGCACAACATAGTTTTTAAGGTCTATGGAATGCAACAGCGCATCAAAAAAGAGAGTGGTTGCATCTCCAAAGTGGAAGACAAAGTTGGGTTACTTGAAGATAACAGTTCTGAAGTGGGCCACATGGTGGGCACATTGCAACAGGAAAGGGGGTTCAGGCAAAGAAGGAGGATTGAGAGGCAATATCTCAAGGAATAATGGGAGGGTGATTGAGATACCTGAGTCAGTCCCGGCAACTAACATGAAAATATTCAATGAGGAATTCATTGTGAAGGTGCTATCTGACCCCCGCTTTCAGCTTGGTTTTTGGCAGAAAGGGCTCATCGCATGACCGTTCAGACCCCTAGACTCTCCGTTCAATGAATGTTGGTTTGCTAAATTACAGGGAAAGATATGCTGTTCTCAATCATGCTCACGAACTGGGTGATGAAATACGTTACCAGGACTTTTGTCCAGAAGGCCTGTTTACATTTTTCGCTAGTGAAACGTATGCTGAGAGAGCAGGGCTTGAAATATGCGATGATGTATACCTCTAAGCTAAAGGTTGTCCATTACAACAAGACTCACTTCTTCGCGGACCCGATCGATGCGCATTGGATGGCATTCAGAGGGTCAAAGGCAAGAGAAACTTCCTGATGTGTGACTGTGAGGAGATAGTTGTGTGATGTAGGGCTAGGCAGCAGGTGTCTTTCAATTTTGACTAATTAGTTAGCTTAATCTTTTCCCTCTCATACATCTAAGAAAATATTTTACGTGGTGCAAGGGGTGACTCTCTAATCTATGCTTAGGAATGCAACACCTTAGTCCATTCTTGATTCGTCAAAGCTATATGCTGTTCTCCCCCCTCTGCCATTGCTAAAATGGTAATAGTGCATAAAATACTTTATTTTTTCCAAAATATTCCTGTTTGGCCAGGTGCTAAATTTTTCAGACAACTGTGTTCACTCCTAGTGAGTCTGGCATGGCATCCAACACTGCCTATGGTCAAATGGGAGGAAATGACCTATGCTAACGCCCAAGAGGGTTTTGTGCACCTGACATGGAGCTCTACTTCCTGTCAACGCAGGCTCAGTTTGAATCATATTCGTTGTCGGAATCCCCTCAATTTCCCCTGTAGTTTTTCAATTCTGGATGTTCTCTTTATGGATGGTATATAGGGTGGACTGAAAGGTGGTTGTAACCAATAATTATGTGTGCTTTTAGGAGACTGTCATGAAGTGAAAGTAGAAAAAAAGTTTTAAAAAAAGAATATAAGTTGTTACTATGACCCCAGAGATGGAGAGGAGAGAAGAGAAAACCAGATCCATTGTTTTCTTATCCCCCCCCTGCAATGTTATAATTTACCTGGTTCTTTCTAGATCTTGAGAAAACCCAAATGACATGCCCTCCGAGAAGAAGTTCTCTTCTGACTGTTCCCACACAGGAGTTAGGGGAACGAATTTGGATGTATAAAAAAGCCTGCAAGACCGGTTCCTTCACCAGTATAGAAGGATCATGAGTGACCTCGCCATGGGGGTAGACAGGTTCCTACACCAGGATCTGGGGACAATGGCAGAAGGCCCTTGAAGGCTTGAGAGCTTCCCTGCAACCTTTAAGGAATGTTAGTTATATAGGAGGGACTTCATAAACTGTCCTTAGTAGGTAGCAGTGATTCCCTTGCAATGGCTCCGGAAACACACCTGGCACTTGTAGCATGTTTTGGAACAAAAAGAGAGCAGAGGAGTTCCACTCCTCACTCTAACAAGCAAGTCATTTGCAAGACGCTATTCTTGGAGTCTTTTGCTGACATATTTCTAGTTCTGGATCTCACTCTTCACATGACATCCCATTCTTCTTGATGTGTAGTGTGCAGGGAAGATGAACTATGTGGACTCAAAGGATCTTCAGCTGAAAGAGGCTCCTCTTCCTCCTCCATCATCACAACCTTACCTCCCATAACTCTGCATCCAGTCAGGAAGCCACTACCTTCCTGATAAAAGACAGTGACTTTGGCAATGGAACCCATGTCTCTGGACCAAAATCACAGGATTCTCCTACCCTTGGGTGGGCTCAGCTGCTTTTGTACAGTCCTTCCCCTTTCAGGGATCTCCATTCCTCAGGGTGTAGTGTCAACCAGGTGCCTATGAAGCTTTGTTGGTTGTCTATGGTGGAATAAGGTCACTGGTCTCTGGACATTAACATTGCAGGTGTTTACCCAACATGTTTACCCAGGACTGAATGCTGTCAATGGACCTAACATTGGAGGCCATGGCTTAAAAACCTTGAATCCAGAACATCTTGGATTTTGTACTCCTCTGGGGGACCTATTTCAATAGGGCACTGATCAATCCTTTTCAGGTACACCTGGAATGACACAACAGGTTTCATTAGGGAGACATGAAATATGGGATGATTCTGGTAAGTGCCTTGTAGGGTTTTATTGTGGCACGATTGATGATTCTACGTATTGGGGAGGGACTTATAAATCAGGGTTTACGCTTACAGGAACAGGCTGTTGACAACCAACCCATGTCTCATAACTAATAAGAAGGGTCAGGTCTCCTTTTCTGGTCTGGTCAGGATATTTCTTAACTTGTGTTTGGCAAGGTGTAGATGTTTAAGTGGGCTCTGAAAAATGGGATCTAAGACATCTTGAAAATAAAGATACTCCCTATGTAGGTTTTCATGAAGCAGCAGAATGCCGGATGGAAGAGAGGTGCTTGGACAAGCAAAAGGGTTTGTGTAAGGAATTCAAAGCTTTTGGGGTTGTAAACAAAAAGGAGGGCAGTAATTGCCCTGGAAAGTCACCCTCTGAGCTCGCCAGTCTATATCAGGGTTGTGAAGATTCTACCAAGGCATTCCCAGGATCATCTGAAAATGTGGGGCATTAACAGCATCAAAGAAAATCACTTCTTGGTGATAATGTTCACCACCCATTCGAAGGGAGCATGTTTATTGAGCAAGATGACCGAAGGTTAAGACAGAGACATTGACAAAGAGGATGGGTTCAATGTGGTCCTTGGAACACAGAGGAATACACTTATCTTGGGTATAGGATACGTCTATGAAGTCACTGGTGGACTCACTGTCAATGAAAGCTAGGACTTTGCCCCACTTTCCTTCAATGGAGTGCAGGTCAACGCATATGTTCAGATGTAAAGGATGTCCAGGAATCACTGGAAAGCTTTAAGTGGGGGAGTCGGTTTCTCAGATGCACGCTAATTGCAACCCAACTATTGGTGGCCGAAGTCATTTCCAGTTAGTGGGGAATTGCATTTCCTACAAGCCTTTGTAACTGGTTTCTCCACAGTAGAAGCAAGGGTTGAGTCTTTGTCGCTACTTGAGTTCTTCTGAGTGAAGTGGCCTACAGGTATTTCCCGGTTGCTTCGGTTCTAGAGTGTTCAACCAGAAATCTCACTCAAAGTTAGGTTGTACATTTCGAGGTTCATGCCTATGTCATTCCCCTTGTCTCTCAGAAGCCCTTTGGTCTTACCTTGCTTCTAGAAGAATCAGTTCAGCCATTGTTACCAGGGCAAGCATGACCTGACTTAAGGCATCTTTCAGGACATCATTTAATTCTCAACAGAAGATTGGTAATTCGGCATCTTCTAGCCATGCAGTCTATGCCACCAGATTTGGAAAGGGGTGTTATATGTGAAAAGGTCTCTATTGACTTTACGGAATTCCACAAATGCACTTCTTAGAGATTTCTGGGCATGCTGCTGATCAGCATAGAACAGTGCATAATCATTCAAGAGAGAGCAATTAGTATTGATATATCTTGTGGTCCATGATAAGGCATTTTGTTCTATATAAAATAAGATGAACACAAAACTTAGAGGAATCAAGCACATACAGCTGGAGCCGATTAAGGAAATGGATTTTACATTGGGTTATAAAGTGTTTGATTTCACAGATATTTCCCCTGTGTTTTATAGACATGAAAGCAGATAGCATGTTGGGTCAACCCCAGGACCTGGGTGAGTACCCGAGGTCAACAAGGGTCTACATCTGGTCCTAGGTATCATCTCTGTTTACTTACCCCAGCTGAAATAACGTAAGTTCTTGAGACAGCAAGTAAGTCCTTACATGTGTATTCTGTTACGTGGTAAATCAGGTTTCATCAAGATATCAAGTAGTAAGGAAAAAGGAGCAAAGATCTTAAGGGGAGAGCCCATTAGCTCCCACCACCCAGGCCACATTTCATCAACTGCCTGGGTTGGAACTCTAGGACAAAACAAACATTCCAGGCACTCACATAACATTCTCTAATGACATCACAGCATTCATTCAGTCATCCGTGCAGGAAGGAGACAAGATATAACACACATCCCTTCCTTCAACATACCACAAAGAAACACAAATACAAGAAAAGGCAGAAGACAACACATCTCCTTTCCTTCAACATTCTATGGTAACACACACACACTCACACATACACACACACACACACACACACATACAGGAAGGTAAAAAAACAACACAGCTTCCTTCCTCCATTAGAACCCAAACAACTACACTTAACCACACCTCTCTTCACTATACAATCACCTTCACAATAGACAGTAATACCCAACCAGGTGTAGCTAACATTCCGCAGAAGACTGCACCACAAACCTGTACACACACAAACACCAAACAAATCACAATTCACCTTTCATCCAACACTGCCACTGACAGACCTCTAGACTGCCACTCTAGAGTGAGCTGGTCTCGATACGGAAGCCAGGAGAGGACAGCCTATTGGATACCTGCGAATGGAGATGGAGATGTGACTGCTGCGGGGGGCGTGCAGAGCACACGGGCAAGAGACAGAGCAGAGGGCGATCCACTGCCCCCCGAGGAGAACTATGCCAACACCAAGTGCGACAAGCTAGTGCCAGGGGAGGAAGAGTGAGGCTGCCCCTGCACTTCAGCAGAGAAGAGAGATGTGTGCTGTCACTGCACTCTGGTCCTGCTCTCTCTGGGCCAAGAGAAGGAGGGACAGGAAGCAGTGCAGTAGAGTTTTTCCCTGCAAGGAGACAGGAGGGACTTTCCAAAGAGCAACTCAGAGCAGAGCAACTCAGAACTGAGTGGAGTGTGGCAGAAGGGAGCCTGAATGTCTTCCTCAAGCTAGAGTGAAAACAAGTGGATGTGACCAGGCACAAAGGACTTGAATTAGTGAGGGGGTTCATGGGTGTCTGATGGAGTGAGCGGACACCCAGAGTGCAAGCAGCCAGGGTGATTGAGGGCTGCATTTCAAACATACCAAGCTGTGGTTGTGGGCCTGGGCTTAGATGGCAGGAATCATCCAGGTGCAGCACGTCTGGAGGGTTTCTTAATGTTGCTGGCCTGGTGCCCGTTTCTGTTCGCACTCCAGAGCTCTGTCCGGCTCCATGACCTGATAGGTTATAGTGATGTCACAAGTCATTCTGTGGAGGATGGTGAAAAGTCAGAACGCTGCCTGTAAGATGTTCTGTGACGCCATCGGCTGCTTTCGGGAAGAGTACAGAGACTTCAAAGAAAAGAACCTATCTATGTTTGGTTACGTGACAGGGATCCTCTATCACTACAGAGTGTATTCTCATAGGTCCGTGGGAATGGGTAACAGCCATGGAGGCTTCCAAGGAAACTGCAACCATGCATATGCGAAACTGCAGTGGATTGTGTCGGAGAAGCCGCAGCTAACAGCCGCAATATTTTGCAAGTACTGTTTAATATTTGACCTTGCCTGTGTGGGATCATTGGTAAGGAAGTGCTGCTTGAGGCAGTTCTAAAAGCAGCACCAACATAGCTCTTGGGAGTAGATTAGGGCTATGTGTTATTGTTTGCCCCATGCACTGTCTGCTCCCTGTCATGCGGCAAGCTGTGCATTCGTGTGACATGTACATAGTGTCTACTGGGGCCTGCATTATGATTTAATGGATTAAGAGCTCTTGCATTGGTGTGATTTATAAATTGTGGGAGTATCCATATGTACATTGATTCAGCATGAATGGTATGTATTCAGAATGCGTGTGAATGTGAGGATTCTAGCTGCAGCACCATGGATGGTGGCTTCATAATGGCTTTGTGATTTATATGTTAGAGTAACGTTTTCAGGATTTTTAGCATATCGTGCCTGCACCAGGAGTGCAACATGGACTTCTAGGAATTTCTGCTTTGCTAATACATTTTGAAAATGTTATGCATGCAGATGTCTGTTGTGGTGTGTGACTGTTTATAGGAAGTGAGATGTTGTAATGTGAGTCAGTCTTGTTATGTATCACTGGCCAGGAGTGCATGCTGATGCAATGTTGATGTATGCATGATAGACAGCTCAGGAGAATGTTTAGTGAGTCTTGTGTGTGAGTGTTCTATGAATGTCAGTTGGGGGCCTGAGCTCAGAGTGAGAGGATGGCTGGTGGGTCTGTCCCTATAATGTATACCTGTGTCTACCTGATCCAGTGATCTATAGACTCTCAGGCTGCCTTACTACTGTCAGTCCCCCGTGTTAGACGGACTAGGACCGGTGGCCGTGCCTTCTCTGTGGCAGCGCAATAGCATGGAACCAACTGCCTTGGTCACTGCATGGAAACTTCCAACAACTGTGTTAAAGTTAAACTTAGAAAGTGTGCACTAATTGTCATGATGCCTACCCCCAGGCATCCGGACCAAGCCCATCAGCCCCGGGAGCAGGCATCTAGACATTTAGTAAAACCTCAGCATCCCCGGCTAGGGGCTATCTGGGTTCAGTCCTGGCACCGGCGCCTAAGGCGCCAGGCTCATAGTCATTACTTACCTCAGGCAGACCATGCTGAAAATGACTCCAATCCAACATGAAGCCTGAAAGGGACTATTTTTCTACAGGGACTATTTTTTACTCAGGTGTGGTTCTAGGGACGTCTTACCCAGGACTACTTTTGAGGCTATCTAAACCATGCCTGACCAGCAACACACGCTTCGAGTTATTCTTCATCCAGCAGCGTAACTCTCACCGTGCCTGCAGCCTGCATCCAGTCTTCTGCCACGCCCGCCTCGAATCCAGAGCCCCTAAAACAAAGAGGAAAGAAAGGGACAAGGTTAGAAAACAAACTTATTTCTATTCCACACCTGATTCTGGATCCATTTCATCTCCGGACCTGTAAAGAACATCATTTCTGCACGCGCCGCACCTCCAGCTGCAGCGCCGCGCCATACTCACCAGTCTTCACAGCATCCTTCGCGTCGGTGCTGCCTCCATCATTTCTTTGCCGAACTTCGGCACCTAGGAGACAAAAGAAAACCACAAGGTGAGCCGAGGGAACCAACAAACATAATTCTTACCACCATAGACTTACCTGATTTACTACCGGAGGCATCCTTTTGTGACTCTTCATATTTTCACGTGCCGCATCTGTAAAGAGAGACAAAACAACACGTTTTCCACGTGCAACATTTACCGGACAGCGCCGGGTAATACAGACTCTTACCTGAGCGCCACCAGCTGCCACAAGAACATCTTTTCACGAGCCAGCTGCAAGACAAGAAAGGAAGGGGGAAAAAGAGTGAACATCGGACATATTGAACTCTATGAACTTAATACTTACTGATCCTCACCAGGAACCTCAGAGTCAATACTCTCCGGAACTCTCCTGAGCCTTGAAACCAGAGAAGTAACTGGAATCGACGTGCCCCTGCAAATCCATGCAGGATGGAGAGCTCATCTTTCAAGAATATAAGGTGAGATTGCTGTGAGGGCATTTCAGAGGTGATTTGTTGGGGAGGACTGTGGGGGTGCCATCACCTGAATCCACAAGTGGCTAAATCCATCTCTCCACTTGCAGGAGAATATTTCTACGGGTTAAGCAGACAAGATCAGGAGGGCAGATCCAGTCAGTCATCGCTGCACTACGCATCAAGTGGGTGGACTACGCATCACGTGGGTGGAGACAGCAGCTGTCCGGGTCTGACCGACGCCCCTGTGGGAGCCAGGTGAGCGTAACACTAATATTGTCACTGTGTTAAAGTTGAACTTAGGAAACGTGCCCTAATAACATCACTGTGCTAATATTGAATCTAGACGCTATTCCCAACATCATTGAGTGTGCCCCAATAGCGTCACTGTGTTAAAAGTTGAGTTTAGAAGGTATTCCCAACATCATTGTGTGCATTGGTCGCATACACTTTACTGATTACCACATTATCACACTACTATGCTTACTCTCTCCTATACACCACCATTCACCTAGAACACAGTAGTACTATGACACATTCGGTAAAGCTGTTCTCATACTAACATGACTCATCAAACTACCCATCATCCTAATAAAACACAGCTAGCTAGCACATACCGGCTAGTTTAGGGGTCTAATCAGGCCTAACACAGCCAGAACTCAGTCTGGATGTCCACCCTCCAGACCGATCACATTCAACTGATCTCCTCAGCACCACACCTACCGCTAAGAAGCAGCTATCATGCAACAACCACACCAGCTGCACACATACCTGGTGTGCCCACACACTTTACGACTCTCTCTCTCTCAACTGACTTGAACTGCGGTTCCCGAGGGTGTACAACCTACCAGCGCCTTGAGATGATACCAATGATACGTAAGGCGCTATACAAATGCAAAATAACAAGACATAACTTGGCCTTCCGGCGGGACCTGAAGACCCTTCTATTCTGACGTTCCTTCTCTTTTTAATGTATGTCTGGCTCCACCTCCCTCTGCTCAGCGCCAAGATGGCTTCGGCGTACGTGTGCTTTACAAGACTATATAACATAACATACTGCAAGTGACTGGAATCTGTACAAATGTACTTATGCATAATAAAGCTTCCTGGATTAACCTACGTGGCTCCACAGCTGGTCTGTGTACTGAGTCAGAGCCCTACCTCACATCTTAACAATGTTTTGGGTTCAGTGTGCTTGTTGATGCACCTAGTATGAGTACTTAGGTTAGTGCTAACTACTTGAGGATTTGCAGGTTAAAGCTGCACTATTAGCCACATTACTTATCTGTATCAGCCATATTACTTGTCAGTATGCCATGCTGCCTTGTTTACAATGTTTTGTTTATTTAAAGAGTAGCACTGTTTAAGGAGTGAGCAATGCTGTTTTATGGAGATGAGTTACAACTTAAAAGTGTATACAGTATGAAGATGTGCAGGTGACCTGTCTAGGAGCAAAAACACTGTGAGTGATGGAGTGATGGAGAAGGTTATGCAGTATACACTCACTGTTAGCAGTGCAGTAGTTTTGAGTGGTCTGTATTTTTAGTGGCCTGGAGTAGGGTTTGGAGTACATAAGGTGTAGTGGTTGGCACATTTTAAGTAGTTAGTCTTCACTTTTTCAAAAGTTGCCGGGCAGGCTGCAGCCAGCCAATCCAACCAGTCACCTGCCGCCAGCCTGCTCGCCCCATGGTGAAGGTGATGGTGCAATGAATTTGAAAATTGCACTATACCACTATGGTGTGATAAAATGACAAGTGCTTGCAGTTTCAAATGATTTCCCCCCGTCCCTGGGCCGGCCCGACCCAGGCCAGACTATCAGGAGCCACCACGACCCGACTCACTGAGCCAGGGCACATTTGCCATAAATGTAGCAAAAATGTAGCCCAGCCCCAGAAACAAGTGCGTGCGTGCCTTCGTCCACACTGGTCCACGATGCACATGCATGACACGCAAGTCAGCCAGAGCCAGCCTGCCTACCAGTGCCCTGCTGCTGCTCCTGGCCATGGCTATGTGTGTGTTGTTGTACACAAGAGTCACTCAGTCAGACTGCTGGGTTGCCTGCTGCTGAACTGTTGCTGACCTGGCCTCCAGTGCCGCCACCGCCCCCCTGCCTGCAGTGCTGCCCCAGCCGCCCAGAGTCTGGAGTGCCTGTGCAGAGTGGAGGAGAGGGTAAGACCCTGCGCCCGTCTGTAGCCCAACCCATGCCAAGAACAGCCAACTGCTAGCAGCGTCGACATTCATGCGACTCATGCGAGTCTTGTGCCGGCTGCCTGTTCTGCTCTACCACTGGGCTGGCCTAGAGCTGCTGTGGCCTGCTAGTGGTGGTGGACCCCTGCTGCTCCTCCAGATTCGGTCTGCACTAACTATAAAGTTGGGTGTGTCGTGTTTGTGTTGTGTGTCTGTGAAGTGTGCTGTGGGGTTGGTCAGCCAGCTGCTTGTGGGCACAACTGGGCAATGTCAACGCCACAAGAGAATGCTGGCCTGGCTCATGCTGCTATTGGTGCGCTGCACACCACTGCTCGCACTGGTCAGTGCTCAGCTGTTGCCTGAACAGGCAGGGACCATCTGAGACTAGTCCGACAGTGACTGTATATTTATTATTTTTGCCCCCATTTTTCTGAGGGCCCAGACCTCCCAGCATGGGGGGGGCACCCTGGTACACTGGCAGGGGAGACTGGTAGTATTCCGTCTGCCATAGACCCCGCAGAAGCCAAGTCTTAGCCTCTTTATTTACAAGTTACATTGATATACCAGCTACTCTTAAGACAGGTTGGGAATATAAAGACACTCACTGATCCTACTCTCTCAATTCAGGTATAACTGCCACCCAGGGACACTCATTGAAAGCATGCACCCACCATTCCACTGAGCTGCTCCTTCCTCAATGCTTGCGCTCAACTTTACACAAGCATGGAGGGGAAGTCAAAGTTGTGCCCCGGACATGTTTAAAGGGGCAGGCATAGTCAGGGAGAGTCCTGGAATTATAATTTTATTGGTAAAATGTAGCCCTATATAATTTCACAGCAGATTAACAGCAGCCCCGTGCACTCTGCCCATTCCCAATTCCAAGAGCATCTTTGGTCTCCAGCTTTCCTCTTGCCTGGTTAGCAATTGTTGTTTCGCAGTACCTGCCATTTAATTTAAGGTGCAATTAATGCTAATCTTGTAGCGCCTCTCCTCGTCAGCGGTATATTAAAATAGATTAAGGGGTACTCGTTATCAGCTCTTATGTGCTGGGAGCATGCACATCCAGCCAGCAGTCATAAAAGAAAGACACAACACAGCCAACACCTCCCTCCCTTTTACAGCATTCAATCAAAACACATTTGTATCGGTTTCACCATAGATGTTGCAATACCCTTTGCAATACCCTTAATCTGTTTATGTGCCCACTCCTAGGCTAGTGAGCAAGGATCATTGTGCTATGCCAAGGTATAGGTGCTCTTTTCTTCTCAAGTCTACCGCCAAGATGAGGGTGGGAAGGTAGGGCCCAGACAGACAGTAGTCATATGTGCCTCCGATTGGGCTCCAATTAACCATTACATTAATTGTTGACATCAGTGTCAAGAAATACGGTTTTATTTTCTAGGCACCAGAAGGAAAATATACGATTCGCAAGGTGCACTGAACATTTAGTTAATGGCTTATGTGAAGAGACATGAGATGAGCCTACAATTGGCAGTGGATGGATTTACTTTGAGGCAGAGGCAGAATTCCCAAGATGCAGGCTGAAGTGAAGCAGCTGAAAGTAAATGAAGACTGCCTTTTAGTGGAATTTTAGGGTCGTCTTCCAAGTAAAGTCAACTGTGAACTAAACCCAGGAGCTGTGGCCTCTATTGGCAGTTTCAAGCTGGGAAAGTAGCAGACTGTGGAGACAGGAGCCTGGGTTTGGCATGTGTTTCATGGATTTTAGGAAGCCCTTCTTTCCATCCCATGGGCAAGGGTAATCGGACAGGCATTTGAAAAGCACAAGAAAAAAAACATTGACTTTTTTTAAAACACACACCTGCTGCCTGCTGTCACCCTTTTCTAAATATGTGACACTGACTGACAATGTAAATATCTAGTATGTGATTGCCATTGTGCCCCCTTGCCCCAGCCCCACTCTGCTGCACTCTGAATATTTTTTTTTTATCCCTGCCAGTGCCAAGGTGACTTTAACAGATAAATGTATTAGCGAGTGAGGAATAAATGCCTTTGTGTGTGTGTAGTCCTGTATTCAACGCCATAGTTGTGGAAATGGCATGTGTTCTGTAAGCCTTGTTGGTCCTACATTTCAAGTTGTATTTTGAGGTGTAGCCAACTGGCCCAATGTCACACAGATTATCTTTTGATGTCCTGGATCTTAACCAAAAGCACTTAGGAGACTTGTTGGGATTCAATTTTTCCCAGTACGGGCTTGTAAATCCAAGCTTGCAAAGTGCTGCTCTGTTTAAGTAGCCACTATCCAAGCCAAGCTAGCGATAAATGGCAAATCATTCCTTTTTGAGGATGACTGTTTGAGTAGTGCCCAAGGGGGCAGTTTTTGATAAAATGTGATGCAAATTGTGCATTGTAAATAATATTAATTTCCGTAATACTGGTGAAATTACTATCCACATGGTGAAGTTACTTATCAAACTGGCCCAAAAATAAGTGCCCCACTTTGACACCAAAAACTGGCCCACTGTGGCATTTTGTGTTTTAGGTTTGGGCATTGCCCTGATGCCCTCCAGTCCGAGTCTGCCTCTGCCAGCCCAGATTTGTAGTGAGATCCTGCCTATTTACCTGGTGGGAGCCGGGGGGTCTTTAACATTGTGTTTTGCTCATCACTTGATTTGAGAGAGACAATCTTGTTGCAGTTCAATTTGAATCATTGGTAAGTTAGCTGTGTAAACTTAATTAAAACATGCACTAATCCATGTTGCTTTCCTTCCCTTTCTGCAGAAGTAGGGAATAGAGCAACATCATGAATCCAGAGTCATCACTAAGCCAAAAATGCCTGGTGCCACAAGACGAAAACAGATCAGCAAACAGAAACTAGCCGAAGCAGCAAAATCCTCCTAAGATATTTTGTTGACTTTCAAGATCCTGCCCAAAAGTTCCACTGACAAGCTGTAAAGGTAAGTTATTGTCCATTCAACTAATGCTAATTTTTCTAATCACTGAATGATGTTATTGTAGTTACAAGAGTCTTTCAATCATTGCTTTCAGAACTCAGCAGGACAAACCCCTTCATTATGTCCCTCAAGCTTCTGCTGATGAACATCTGTCTACTGCTTCTCCTCCTATCCTGATACATTCCACAGATCACCCATCATGCACTGACATTCCTGAGCATCCACAATGCTATACTGACTCTAGAGAGGGCCCTGATCACGCATCCATCAGACAATGTTAGCCAGTCTGAAGTTACGTTTAGTTGCACAAGTTGCTGATTGCACTAGAACTGTTGAAGATACCAATGTTGGAACGCAAGTAGTACAACAAGCCTTGGATTTTGAGGAAATTGTGAAATGCAGTTGGAATGTAAAAATGAAGGTCACACTTGACGTGCAGCAAGATTACCCAACAAATCCACACCTTTTTCAGAGCAGGGCAATGTTTAGTTTGAACACTTCTTGCAGCTAGTCCATGACAGCGTGGATTAAAAGATGGATATAACAAATGTTCACATGATTCCAATGATTGATGATTTAGCCCAGATTGGTATAAAAAAAAGGTTGCAGGTGGATTCTCTGTAGTAAGGCAGTGGTTAGTGTATTCTCCTAGACGTAACTGTCTTTTTTATCTTTGCATGTTGGCTATTTGCCGACAAAAAAATGAACACTTTTGAAAGGTTTGGTCTGATCCAAGCTGTGGTTTTTTCAATTTAAAAAAAAGGAACAGAACAAATTCTAATGCATGAACTTTCCAAGATACACTGTGAAGCTGAAAAGAGGCACAAATAGCCAAATGTAGAATTACCCAAGATAGAACTATTGTCTCTGAGCTAATAAAATCTGAAAGGGAACAGATAGAGAAAAACTGTGGTATTCTAAAGAGACTTCTTGATGCTATATTGTATCTTGCCAAGCAAGGGATGCCTCTCCCTGGATACAGAGAACATGCAGGGATTGGGAAGTACGTCCAATGAAGGACATTTTTGGGAATTACTGAAGATGATGTCCAAGTATGACAACGTTTTAGCACAGCATATTACTCATGGTAAACTGAATGAAACCTATTTGAGCCATGACATTCAGAATGATTTCATTAGTGCACTAGTGAAAGAGAAACTGCGCATTATCCTTTAAGAGGTTAAAATGGCCAAATTCTATAGGGTCATTGTTGACTCTACAATAGATGTATGCAAAGTTGATCAATTTTCTTTATCTCTTACATATGAGACATCATTTGGTCATGCAGCTGAACATTAAGTAACATTTGCTGAACTTCCTGGAGCAGGATCAGCAGACTTTTATAAATTATTGACATCAACTTTAGAGTCCCTGGAACTTGATGTTTTCTTAATCCGTGGGCAGGGGTATGATGGTGCAAGCACTATGTCTGGATGTATTGCTGGACTGCAAGCACTTGCAAAAGAAGTCTCGCCGAGAGCTATATATGTTCACTGGTGTGCATATAATTTAAACCTTGTGCTGATTGATGCTGCACACTCATGCATAAAAGGAAAGTTATTTTTCTTTTTGGTACACTTGAGGCACTGTACACTTTACTTGCAAGCAGTCTGCCTCGCTTGAATGTTCTGCCTGAATAGCAACAGGAGCATGACCTACAGGAAACATCCCTGACATTAAAAAAGCTATCTGACACTATATGCGCTAGTTGTAAAAGGGCAGTAGATTCTGTGAAACAAAACATTCAACCAATTAGCACAGCATTGCGCTGAATATCCACTGGATGCATCCCAAATGCAAAAGGAAAAGTACTTTGGGATACACAGGGGCTCTGGAACACAATTGAAACCTTAACGTTTAAATTCTTCATATGTTTTTGGCACAAAATACTGCAAACTGTGCATACACTGTCAACATATTTGCAAAGTAGTACTTAGTAACTGCAGAACACATGGTTGTCACATGCTATAAGGAACATGAGACGCTTCGCTCAGATGATATATTTGATCGGTTTTAAACAGATGCTAGAAACACAGCTGAAGAGTGTGGGACATCAAAACACTTTCAAGAAAAAAGGAAGAGGGCTAAAAATATCTTTCCTGATGAAGCAGCTCATGATAATCCTTTATAGAATGGGAGGCAGGCTTTCAAAGTAGAAGCCTTCTATGTTCTTGTTCATACCTTCGTTGCTCAGATGACAGTGACATATCAAGATTTTAGAAATACTCTGCATAAATTCTGTGCATTGGATCCTAAACATTTTACTAGCTCAGATAATTCTGATGCATTGAAAGAGTTAGCTACATTTTATGCAGGTGATGTCTCTGTGCACAACGCTGCGGAAGAGAGTTCTTCTTTTTGTGCACTGTATGGTGAAATATTCTCTGACAACAAGCACTTAATAATAAACAATGTTCTGCCTTTCTTGATAGCCAATGATAAGCAGGGTGTTTACCCAAACATTTCTAATTTTTACAGAATTATTTTCCCTTTTCCTGTAAGTAGTGCTGCTGCAGAACGAGGTTTTCGCAGGTTGTAGTTGATCAAAAGTTACTTACGGTCAGCAATGGTTGAAGAGAGACTTTCAAATTTAGCCTTCTTAAGTATTGAAAGAGACCTGGCTGACTCTGTAGACTTTAATACAGTAATTCAGACATTTGCTTCAATGAAACCACCCAGAAAGGTTTTGTAGAGGAGATGCTCCATAGGTGTTTTGCTGTGGCAGAGGGTCCTAATCTGTCACAGTAAAACATCTTCAAGCACATTGGTCTTCCGTAGCCTACTGCTGCATGGGACACAATCTCACCTTGCATTTGAAGGAACAGTTTCATCCTCATTACATGTGTATGTTTGTGTATTTATTGAGTCATTGTTATGCGACAAGCATTTGATATTAGGGATATTTATTTTCAGCTCAAATGTTTGGCCACATGTTGGCTTTTTGGTACTAAGACATGTTTACAAAAGATATTGCACTGATGCACTCAGGGAATAATGACAATTATATTGAAATATATATACAATTGTACTTAAGTTGTTTGCTAATATTTAGCTTTGTATCAGGAAAATCCATATGTCTGTTGCTGAGACAAAAGGTTATTGTTGGTCCCACTCCCAATCTGGTATTATATTGGTATTTATATTATCAGAGTATTTTATTTTAAACTCAAATGTCTGGACAAATGATGGCTTGCTTGTACCAGGCAGACAACCTTGTGTCAGAGAATCTAGGAAAATTATTAAAACATTTTTGCTTTGCAGTCTGTAGGTTTGCATTGTTTGGCCTGGTTATCACCAGCACGGAATGGTATATTGCTTGCTTGAAAATGTTTATTGCATTGTTCTTTTTTACCTTGCTGATGGATGGATCTGATTCAGGTCTCTAGATTTCATTGAGAATTTGAAATAAATTTTAATTGGACCTTCCCTCCATAACAAATGTGTGGTGTGTACATGATGATAGATGTGGCTTGTAGAAGTGTTTTAGAAATGAACTATACATTGGGCAAAAAACCCTGTCTATTTTTCCTTGAATATTAAGCATCAACAGTTCCTAGTTATACCTACAAATTAAGGAAATGGTACTGACCCCCCGGCCCGACCCCTGTCTGACCCGACCGGCACGCTGGCTGGGCGCAGTGGCGCCCACCTGAGCGGCACTTCGCCCCAGCGGCATCAAAACCGTCTCCACCACTGGCTTTGACCGTGCTATTCTGAATTTTCTGCAACCTGGCACAGTCCCACTTGCTGATTCCGACTAGCAGACTACTACAATAGTCAATGTTTGTACTAACGCTTGCTCTGGCAACTGTAACACCACTTATTTTAGAAAGATATGGATGTATCTGGGACAAGAGTCTAATATGATAGGCAAATGTAGAGAGAAGGCTAGTAACCTGTGCCTGCATATTTAGGGTATGATCCAAGAATAGCCCCAGTGTCTTCACCTTCTGTTGGGTAACGATCTTTGGGACCTGCACTAGAACGATAACATTATAGGTCTGTGCATGCTGTTCTGGCACATTTGTTGTTCTGTTTAGTCAAGGATCAGGTACAGTGTTTGAAGGCTGGGGTGTGTGTGGGTTTCATACATACCATTTGGTTGGTTATGCAGGTGGTTTTTGCAAAGTTTCATGCTGTAATGGTGTTTGGGCCAGTGGTTAGGTCTAGAAGAGAGGTATCGAGATAAAATATTTTGTTTATTTCTGATTGTTTTGTGGATATTGGTTGTATGGGCGTTGAGATGACTAGTGATCCAGTTGAAATAATACACATTACTAGTGTGGTACATGATTCCTCATGACTTATTGTCAGACTGATAAACAATAGATACAGGTAGGTATTCTTTTGAGGGGCTATTGTGATATATACGCATTGATAGTGTAGTGGTGAATTTGACACGGTTTCTAGGGGTTACACCATAGTGTTTTATTATCTGTTGTTTGATGTTGTACTCAGTTGCATGGAGAGAATTGCATGATGGTGTACACACACTAGATGAAGACGGTTGTGTCTACTTGATGAGGATTTACAGAGAAGTGATTCTACCTCGTGTTTATATTTTGCCTTAGAATACCCCTGAAGAATGCTCAGCAGTCGAGCCACATCAACAGAAACATGTTGGGTCTATTTGTATAATTCATGTATACATTAGCATTAGGGTTGAATCAACAACTTTGCATGTTCTCTTGTATGGTTTTTGTTAATAATTGTTTGGACACTTCTTTTTGTTATTAAATCCATGTATTTTGTTGTTTCGTGAATGTCCATTTGTATTGTATATATTTTTTTTTGTTTTGTACATTTATCTGAATTATGTTTTGATAAATACCATATACACACCCCTGGTGGGTCGACAGTTGAAACAGCCTTTTGTTTGTTATAATACCAAAATAAACATGACATCTTTTCAAAAGCACACAAAACAGTGGTGGCCAATTCATAATGGTCAGCAGGGCAGTGCCCCTTCAACTATTTTGGTGGGTCATATAGAAAATGACTGCGCTCCCTCAACCTAATCAGTTCTGAGGATGGCTTAGAGAAGAGTTGTGCTGTACCAGCACCAGACTGTGCATGCAGTGTCAGCCTCACGCTAGGCTGCTTTGTGTGATGGGACACACGCTTTGCCCAGACAAATATAAGAGACTACAAGGCTACTACTGCCACAGGCACAGGGTGACACTGGAACAGTACAGACCACAGGCGGCATATAGGTGCTGCAAGTCTACAGCTGCGGAATGCACAGAAAAACCCATGCTGAGCCCAAATTAGAAGGAAGGCAGGATGCAGTGAGAGAGGCGGTGGCTGGCATTCTTTTACCCTGTTCCTTCTTGCTGGTCCATACACTAGAAGAAGGACCCATCTCAAGTGTTTGTATGTATGTTTATGTATGTGTGTGTTTATGCTTATGTGTGTATTTGTATGTGGGTGTGCGTTAGTGAATAGGAGAAGGCTTGATGGGGTGCGAAGTATGACTTAACACAGGGAAGTCAAGCGGCTATCCGTAAGTGAAATGGTGCAGCATAGAACGGTTGTGCAGTTCGGATTGCAATGAGAGGGACAATGGCACAATTGGGAAAATTAAAAGTAAAATGGGGCAAATAAGGGTGCGATTGGGTAGTTCCAGGGCAATGAGAGTTATCTGGGGAAACACCGGAGCAATGGGAATGGAACAATACTTGGGGCAACAAGGCAGTTCTGAGTGCAACGAAAATGATATTGGACAATGAAAGTGACATGAGGTCAAACAATGGTAAATTAAACTGACTTGGGGCAGACTAGCGAACAGCATGGCAGTTCTGAAGGCAATGAGAGTGACATTATGGGCAACACTTCAGCAAAAGAGACCAACATGAAGATGGTCATGTGGCAGTTCTGGAAGCAATGAGATTTACATGGGGCAAAACTGGGATAAATGAACGTGACAAGGTCGAAATCCGCAGGCGACCAAGCACTTCTGAAAGCACTGGGAGTTACAAGAGGGAAAACTGAGCTAACTGAGAGTAACCTGGACCAATTTAGGGGGCAACAGACATACAGCTAATTCTGATTGGATGTTATGTTCTGGCAGATCTGATTGGATTATATTCATATATGAACAATGAAATTATTTTTTCACAATATTTAAAACTAGTGTCATTTCTACAGGCATGTTATCCTGGATTGCCATTTTAACCAGTGGTAAAAGTGTAACGTAGTGGAACTGTGACCCTGCCAGGAGCAGGAAGGTGCAACATGTGTCGAGGTGATGCAGCTGAGACAGGTTAACAGCCAAGTGGATGGAACTGGCAACAGAAGGAGGTCCCCATATTATCTTTCATTTTTCTGCTCAGTTGGTCAGTCAGTTGGAACATTTATATACCTATATCACCTTTCTGAAACTAAAATGCCTCTACTCACAAATTTTAACCCTGCTAGAATCAATATCTCACACCTACCTGAACATATGCTGCTTCATCAAGGGACTGGAATTATAGCAATGTGTGCTATCATGCATATAATTTAGTGATTTATTTCAAAGCATGTGTCCCAAGACTTAAAGACTTTTATCTCCTTTGTTGTGGCAGAGCCTTAGGCATAACTAGTCTGTGGTCCTCCATAGATGAAAGGTTCCATCCTGGGATACAGAGTGTGAAGGCAGGCGTGAGCAACACCACGGCTTCATTTGAAGATGTTGCAGAGAATGTTAAGCTGAATTCTCTTTTATACTAGAAGCCACAGCAGGTTCCTGCGACCAGCTTGGGGATGCTCACCTTTCCATGTCCAGAAACCAATCTGTTTGAGCCACTGGTACGTTTCGTTGAAGCACCCCAGAGGGGAGCATTACAATAATCGAAGTCACTAGTCACTAAGGTGCCTTCTACAACAAAGCCACCAAATACTAAAATAGCATTCCTTGCAAATGGCCTGAACCTTTCTCAACTCTATGCTAAGCATTTACCAGTGAAACCAACTGGACAGGTTTTCCAAAAATTAGGATGAGTTTGGGTCTGAGGAGAGTTTCCACCTTAGTGTTAGCAGGATCTCCTTCAAACTTTTCTCGTCCAAGACAAAATCAGATAGATCAGTGCAAGTTACGATGTCAGCCGGGCTTCGTGAATACAGTGTCAAACAGATCTCAGGTGAGCTGTAACTGCTCCAGGGTGGTCAAATGAAGAGCTATGTTTTAATTTCAAAAGAACAATTCTGGAATGGTGATAATGATTCTGAAATGTGGTGCAGCTGATAACAGTAAAATGGTTCTACTTGGCTCTCACTTCAACCTCTGATTTTATCCATTATGTTAATGACACACGTAATGGGCATCCAGCAATTCTTTCCTGTGTCTCGTGTGCATCAAGTGTTTCTCTCTGGCCCACACTTTCCTAAATGTTCTGCAGCAAAATAATCCCATATACTACTGGCGACCTGGCATCTTTGCTCCCCTACAGATCTGCAGGTGAATCTGATGATCTCTTGATGTAATTTCCCCCCAAAAATGGTCTTTAAAAAAATTTCAGAGTGGATCTGGGCTTGCTTGGGCCTATTTCGGCAAAACATTTATAGCCACCACATTAAAAATTCAAAGCCACCACTTGCACACAAATTGCTTTCAGGCAGTGGGGAAATGGGCAGAGTAGAATAGTACTCTCCATATTCCCCCCAAAAGATATTGAAATGTTGTACTGCTCTGAATATGGTGCTTACCTTGCCATTACTGTTGTACGGATTTATCTAGTAGAAACTTCTGGTTGACGAGCTAGTTAAGCGTTATTTACAGTGATTACGGTCTCAGGGCGTGTGTTTTTGGACATTGGCAATCACCTGCTAAGCAGAAAAAAACAAGGACAATTCCACCCATTAAATGAAAATATCATGTGAAGCCAAGCGGCACAAATAGGCGCAAAAAACTGCTGTTTGTATCACCTGAAACACTCGCCATGCATTGCTATACAAGGCCAAAATCCTACGCGCCAGTAGAAATCAATTGCAGCTAGCGTTTCCAACATGACTTTTGTGTTGCACTTCTACTGCAAGATAATGGTGTCTTCTTTGACGAAACCTTTCAAAAAAAATATCCACCATTTTGGCGAATGGGCTTATCATTCCAAACTGTCACTGCTGCTTTGAAACCGTCTCAGACGATTTGTGCTTAATCGCGCGCCTCAACCCCGAGTCAGTCAATAAAACATTGCTCGCATTTCTCCAATTCCTAGGTTGCAGCCCAGCACTCCAGGGTTCGAGTCCTGCTGCACGAACTTGATGTTACATAATTGAGCTCCTTGGGGGTTGGATTTCCTCACGATAACCAAAGCAACCCCATGCCGCGTTGCCCAGCAACAACTGTTGATGCCTTACAAAACCCAGATAAACATTGTTCATAGATCCGTGCTACGAGTTTACTCGCGTTCCATCTTAAAACACGCGTGATTTGTTTTTTATTGAAAGGAAGACCTGTCTATTTAGTGGAAAATGTTACATTTGCAAAAAGTTTCTTAAGTAAGCAGTTTCTCTTTGAGAGAAACCCGTGTAATACAGAATAGTAAAACGAAGGAGGGGACACAACTGAGAAAAGCAGCACGCATAAATGCTCTGTTAGAGAAAGGGAGGCTATGAGGAGCATATGCAGTCCTAGGTTTATCTTGGCTTTCTGGGTCTTGTAGTTCTGCTTTTTCCAGTATAAAACTCAGACTTTAAGTCGCAGAATGCAAAGAAAATAAGAACAGGCCAGGATAGGCAACTAGAGATTGAAATGGGTCATGTTGGCAACTATTTAACTGTAGGGTGGGTATAAAACAAGCATTAGCGAAACCGATGGGGCTTCACAACAGTGTATGCACACAGAGACATGCACACACACAGAAGACCATATATGGAAAAATGCATACACAGAATAACACTAAGACACTCATGCATCGGACAACCAATATACCGGTACCAAGGCGCTAAGAGTTTGCTGTGCTAGCAAATATGACACAAATACAGGTGGGTATATACAAACACATAGGATGACGCATGTGTAGGACAGATGTATGTGTGTAGATGAATGGATAGATCAATGTATGTGTGCATGTTGGATGGTGTTGTGTGAGTCTATGGGCCTCATTATGACCCTGGCGGTCCGGGAACTACGGTACTGGTAAGCATGCCGGTACCGCAGTT
Source organism: Ambystoma mexicanum (assembly GCF_040938575.1). Lineage (NCBI taxonomy): Eukaryota > Metazoa > Chordata > Amphibia > Caudata > Ambystomatidae > Ambystoma > Ambystoma mexicanum. Next base: position 1,034,253,230 of record NC_090930.1, read on the forward strand.
ACCGGACCGCCATACTACGAGCTCTGCTCGCGGGTGCCATCTCACCTGCCAGGTTTTTCCTGGCGGGTGTAACGGCACCCGCTAGCAGAGCACGTCAGATACACCGGAACAACTCTAAATGTGCTGGTGCATCCGACGTCCACTTCCCCATTCAGCCCTGATGGGGCAGAATGGGGATGGGGAGGCCGTTGATTCCGGCACCCGCAAATGGGCAGTTACCGGGTCCGCTGAGCTAAGAATGACCCGGTTCTTGCCCATTCATGGGTGCCGGAAAAAATGCAACTCCGGCAGCTGCCGTGCCATTTTAAACAGCACGGCTACCTCCAGAGTTGTAATGAGGCCCTATGAGTATGTGTGTCTGGGTAGAGGAATTTACGGATGGAGGTGGTTGCATGGCTAGGTTTATGGATAATTGCTTGGGTGTTGGACGGTAGATGTAGTCATAAGTACAAACAGCATACTACCTATATGGGGCTCATTATGAGTTCCCCGGTATACCGCTGGTAATCCCGGTGGGATATCGGGAACTACCGTACTGTCTCTACTGCCCGATATCCCATTGTTACCGGGATATTACGGGTGGCGGAGATGCCGGTAACTCCCCATTCTATGACGGTGCCAGTGATTCAGGCATTTATCTGCCGGTAGGGGCCTGGTCTACCAGCAGGTCAGGCCTGCTGATTGATCAGAGTCCCTACCGGCAGACTTGTAGTTTGCCGGTCCTGAAAGGTGCTGGTATATGTTATAACCGGCACCTTATTTCTGGTCCGGCAAACTTGCAATGAGCCTTTATATGTATTTTTTATCAGGAAGCCACATAAAAGCAGGCATGTGTCAATGTTCAGGCACTCATATATATAGCAGAAATGTTTATTTATTAGAAGTTAGTTCATATTTAACTAATGTCCAGCAAAATAATTGATTTGGGGCAGGATCACATAACAGAATATCTCCTGAATATTATGTACACCCAGCCTGACTAACACTGTAATTTGAGGGGAACTGTGAGGGCAAGTAAGAGCTGGAATATGGATGGAGAAATACTTACACTGGAGCCAAAGTCTAACTTCCTAGGAATAACATGTTAAAGAATACCTCCTGGTTTCCACGCATTTTGAGTTACCACCAAAAATTAAAAAGGCAGCCGTGAGCATCAGACTTCAAAATATATGGACGGAAGGCGATCATGGACAGGATGAGGGCGTGTGACGCAAAAGGAATATCTGACATATTTAAGTTCTATTTCAGCATAATCAATGCCTCATGCAGTACCCAAGGGACTCATTTAAAGTTTCCCCTAAAAATGTGAAAGTTTAACCATCTCAATGTGTTTCTGTTCTAGCATCCATTTTTGTTTGCACCACTTTCACTCTTTAGTGAAACACTTTACTTTTGATGTTACCTGGTTGATTTAAAATTCCAAACCACTATATCATTCAGCAATAAGGCTTCATGGCCCTCTGAAGTTATGCCCACAATCCAGGATGACAATGTTGTCCAGCAAATGTAGGGTCATTAGATAGGTCAATGATGTGTGGATTAAACATATGGGGAGCTAAACTGTATCCTTTCTTTAGACCTCCAGAAGTTGGACTTTCTTGTGCACCCCCTCCTAGTCTATGCTGCTTAACTTTAACAGTTGTATTCTATATAGCATTAGTAGCGGTACTACCCGGTTTTGCCCGGTTATGCAAGTGGGGGTTTGCTATAGCCTTGTGTTTGTTTTACCAATGTTCCCTGTAAGCCGCGCGGCTGCGCACCTTTCACTCTGAAGCCGCGCATATTGTTTTCTTTACCGTGCACGTTAATTTTCCTGCCCTGCCCCCCCCTCCCTTCACCATCATTGACTTACAATGTGTTTGCGTATACTTTATGTATACTTTGTTTATACTTCATCCAATCAGTGATCTCTGCACAGTCACTCTAACACCACGCTTGTAAATAATATGATTGGCATTTGGCTGTAGCAGCGTTTGCCTGTATGTGCGGCGCTGCTATAGTCAATCAAATACGGACATGCACCTCTGCACAGTCACTCACACCATGCTTTTAATATGATTGGCTATAGAAGCGCATGTCAGAACGTGCAGTGCTGCTACAGCCAATCAAACACGGTTGCTCCACTGTTGCTCCCTCCCACTGCAGTCCGACCTCGTGCCTAAGGCGTGGCACCTTGGTTGGAGCTCGCCAGTGCTGTGGCTCTGATCGCTGGTGCTTCAGTCTTTTTTATGGACCATACGCTACTGGGAACTGGCAGTGAGCAGCATTGCAGTGGCACGGACAGGCCCTTTACATAACCCTTTGCCTTGGACAAGTAAGATGAGTACTGCGCTGAGCGCACACATTATCTGCTGCTCTCTCTCTGGCAATCGCTTGCGAATAAGAAGTGCACTAGTGTACTATTTGTCCCCTTCCTTTTCCCTCACCTTGCTTTACACTACCTCTGCTGTCCCCTCAGTCACAGATTAAGGATGGGGTTGGGGATGGGATGGGAGGAATGCTGTGTATTAACGGAACCTGTTTGAAGTGTGGGGGTGGTGGAGGCCCAGGGTTGGAATCGCAGGGGCTCAGTCTATACCCAGGTCCAGTATGCCATGGTAGTAGTCAGTCCATCACCCCATATGGCCTGGTGGTGGGGGGGGGGGTGCTGTAGGTGCCTGCTCTGCTCTGGGGGATATAGCAAAGTTCAATCCTGGGCCTGGCCATTTACTTGAGGAAATATTCAGCATGTAGAGGAATATAAAGTGCGCCATGGAATGGCTCCCAGGCAGCCAGGGATGAATTTCATTAAAAAAGGAAGGTGCCACTGGCACATGCACTGGCCATGGTCTGGGTGGGATTGTTGGGTACCAGGCAGCCAGGTATGAATTTCATTAAAAAAGGAAGGTGCCACTGGCACATGCACTGGCCATGGTCTGGGTGGGATTGTTGGGTACCAGGCAGCCAGGGATGAATTTCATTAAAAAAGGAAGGTGCCACTGGCACATGCACTGGCCATGGTCTGGGTGGGATTGTTGGGTACCAGGCAGCCAGGTATGAATTTCATTAAAAAAGGAAGGTGCCACTGGCACATGCACTGGCCATGGTCTGGGTGGGATTGTTGGGTACCCGACTGCCCCGACCACCATGAGCATGGAAAGTAGGGGCTATTGGGAAAGGAAGCAAAACGTATGGCTGAGCACAGACATCCAGGCCAGTGACATACTGTGGAGGAGAGATCCACCATTAATCAGGATCTTACTAGGGTGCCTGTGGTGACTGGGAAGAGGTAACAGGCAGTGCAACAAATACGTTTGCAGGCTCATACATTCAAAAAACGGTCAAACATACTGTGCACCGCCGGATCGGTATTTCCTTTCATGAAGTAATGCTTATGGCATTAGGAGTGAGTGTTACTTACCGTTATCTGAGGCACCACCTGTGTTCTCTGGAAACCATTTGTGACTCAGAGTTAGACAATGGTCTAGCCACTCCAACCCCACCCGGCTCTAACCCCCTTTGTGCTTTTGGAAAAACTGTGTGCTCTTTGTGACTTTAAGAATTGCTGCTCCCCAATTTTGTGTGGTAAATTGAATTTTAAATTGTAACTTTCTGAGTTGAAAAGTCAACACTGCAGTGCAAACTGCATGCAATAGTAATCTCCTAGAAAGCCCAAATGGAATCACATGTCATGTGCACTATTGGCATGCAAATTAGACCAATCAGGAAGGGGGTTTAAAGAGTCAATGGTTTCTTTGGCACATAGCTTTTATAGTACCCGTTTTTATCAGTAGGGGAGTGCCTCCCTAAAAGCTTGGTCATCCAGCAGGTCCTTTAGGCTCCCTATTAAACTGCTGTTCCGGATCTGCTGTTATCGTCTGCATGGGCCCAACTGTGTGGTGTTCCACTTCCAGGCATTGCTGAATTGTTGCGTGACAGACATCACCTGAAGACAAAAAAATCCAACGAAGCCTAAGAGCACGCACCCACCATGCTTTTGCTTGTATGAGCCCCATTGACTCTGTCCCTTTGGCGGCCCTCCAAGGGTTCCACTTGTGCTGCACACTTCCCCATATCCAGTATCCTTGCCTGCACCACACACAGAGGCATTGCTAGGGGGTGGCTAAGGGGGCTATAGCCCCTGATCTTTTGGCTGTAGCCCCAGATAGAATCTCAGGAGCTACAGCCAAAAGGCTAGTTAGCCCTAAATCCCGACAGTTCTGACATCAGCGTAGCCCCGGGTCTTTTCCAGACCTAGCAACTCCCCTGACCACACATATACAGATCTCTGCCATTCCCATGCGATATCAATTTCTATTTACTGTCAAAGCGTAGATTGAACCCCTGTTCCTCTTTAACATCACAGCAAGTACAGATCATACAGCCCAGCCCACATCAAAAAAGTGTTTTGCCTTGCATTTTTGTTGCAATATTCTGTCACCTGTGTGATGTTATATTATGCTTGGTCAATCGGTTACACACCATTTCAACTGCTATTGGCTATTTATGGAATTGGTGTTTTCTGAGGAACTAATGGGCTCTGTAATTTGCTAATATACTGTAAAGGTCCTCCTTCCTGAGTTATGTCATCATACCCAGTATGCCCCGTTCTTGTAATTGTGATTGGTTATTTATAATGCACTCAATAGAGGTTTCTAAGGGTTATAGGTTAAAGGTTCGAATCAAAAGGTTCGAAATACAATAGGGTCGAATCAAAAGGACCGAAAACAAAAGGTTCCAAAATGTTTTTTTTATATTATTTTTTTTTTGGGCGGTGGGCCTAACCCCTGTTTTTGTGGTAAAAACCACTTTTTTTACCTATACGGAAACCCCAAAAAATATATATATATATAATTTTAAAAAAATGTGAACCTTTTGTTTTCTGTCCTATTGACCTTTAACCGGACACTGTTTCTAAGCATGGACCCGGGGATCGAACCTTTGTTGCTCTGCGTCGTCTTGCTCTCAAGGCGAGCACTTTATCCTGAGCTATCCTCCCTTGCCTCTTGTGCGACATTGAGTTCTTAGTGTGCTGTTTTCTTGGATCCCTGGATCATACTCGGAATTTGCTACACTTGATGGCCGGGTCTGTCAGTGTGTGTCTATGAACTTCTCCTTTTGGATGGTTAGGGAAGAGACGTCTTCAGGTTATGCTATCATCTCTTAAATACCATGTTGTTGTCCATTCATGTTTTATTAATCACGTATTTTTGCTGTGTTCCCTATGTGCACTCTTCCATCGTTTCCATGTGCTATTAACGGTGGAGGATGTGTAATATCTGTCTGTTCTGCTGCATGCTTGAGATGTATGGATTCATTCCCAATCCTGAGTGAGTGATGCATGTGTGATGTAATAGAGTGTTTGTGCTAGTTCTGTCGCTGCATTCTATCCATTTCACTTGTGTCTGTTACAACTTGTGGAACTAGGGTTCTTGAACACTGCTGGTCTGGAGGACTGCAATTATCCTGGTTGTCCTATCTATGCGGATTGCAGGGAGCTGGGGCTGCAGTATTGAGTGATTGTCAGTCTAGTACCAACTCCCTCTGCTTGGGCCCACACATTGTCAGGGACCATGTGGTTATGTAAGCATTAGAAATTAAACACAGCAAACCTTTCAAGTTGCAACAGCCAGTTATGAAAAAACATCTGCATTTGGCCTGAATGCAAGTTCTACTCTTGCACATAGTCAGACCAGCAGCACAACACTTTATTTACATGCAAATAATTGCTATTTCTTTTTTACCCAGCTTATGGACAAATTGTTTAACTTCAGAAGATCAAAGTCTTCTTCATCAAAGGAAGGGCAAGCAAGTGATGCAGCTGCTGCACCACCAAAGAAGACATGTTGTGCTGCTTTCAAAGAAGATTGGTTAAAGGAAATAGCCGAATTAGAGCTCCAGAAATCACAAGATGAGGTACGTGTGCGACTTGGAGAGATTTTTTAGTACAATGCTGATGTGGGCCTGATTTGCAGAGCATGTGCAGAAGCTAAAGTTACTGGTGCATTGTCTACAGGAAAGAAATGGACTGATGGCTGGAAATTGGACTACATGAAATGCCATTTACTTGGAAAATTCAATGTCTCTGCTGTACAGGCTCTCAGGCACAAGAATACGGAACAGACACTGGGGTTTGGATTGCGTATTATGCTATCACAAACCTCTACTGAGAGAGTTAATAGATTGGAAGAGATTAGCTCAGTGAAACTCTCACTGAGCTTGGAGACACCTGGTGATGTAGTGAATACTACATCAAAAGATAAACTTTGACAGGCCGATTCATGGAATGAATGTGCGCTGAAAATTCCTGCGCAAGCGTGCGAAACCGTGCGAATCGCAGCGCAAGTGCGAAAATCGCAGCGAAACCCATTCACAGTGATACATGGAAGTCCGTGCGCGTGTAAATCCATGGATGTGCGCTAAAATCCTGCGTGGCGCACCCGTCAAACAGCGTGCGCTCTGCGCACAGCGAAAGCGCACTTAGCGCAGCGCACACAACAAAACAAGGCGGAACACGGGGCGTAACACGCAGAATGGGGAACAACGCGTGAAAATGTGCGCGTTACAGGGGAAGTACAGGAGGCAAATGCGCGGAACGCCCACACGCGTGCCTACAACATGTATTCATGGAATCGAAAGGGGCTAACGCGTGCGCCAAAAAAACACACTAATCCGGAAACACGTACGCCAGCAGGAAGCAGGCGTACGTGGACCCGCGCAGCATAAAAGTGCGCACAAACAACAAACAAGCTCAGACGCTATGATGAATATACCGTTCCTCGCAGCAGTGGTCGTGGGATACCACAGGAGAAGGAGGAGGATAGTCAGGGACAGAATTTTTACAGCCAGAACCAGCCTTTTTGGGATGCCTGATGACCAGGTGTGTGCGAGGTATAGGTTTCCACCTCACATAATACTCAACCTGGTGAGTGAGTGGGAGGATGACCTCACATCACCCACCCTGTGCTCCCAAGCACTGAGCCCCTTGGAAAAGGTGCTCAATGTACTGCACTTCTTGGCTACTGGGTCATTTCAGCGGACAAGTGCCGTAGTGGGGGGGGAGGTGTCACAGGCCACGCAGTCACGCTGCCTACACCAGGTCTTGGCCATCATGACTGCACACCCTTCAGTCCGCAGGCACATATACCTGCCCAGAACACCTGCAGAAAGGCAGGCTGTTGCCCAGGATTTTTACGGGGTGGCACACTTCCCCAAAGAGCTAGGTGCCATTGATTGCACCCATGTGGCTCTACGTCCTCCCAGGGCATCAGAGCACATCTATAGAAACTGCAAGCACTGGCATTCCATCAACGTGCAGGTAGTATGGGATGCCAAGGGAATCATCACCTCAGTATATGCCAACTGTCCAGGGTCCTCCCATGACAGTTTCATATACAGAATGTCAACCCTAGAAGCTGGGCGGCATGGCGATACATGGCTGCTTGGTGAGTATAAATGCCACTGCACATGCCTGCATGTCAGATACTGAGTAATGTCATAACCCCACTAATGATACCCATCATCACCTCCCCAGGGGACAGTGCCTACCCTCTGAGCACCCACATGATGACGCCAATTTGGAACCCCACCACACCATCTGAGGTAAGATACAAAACAGCCCATATTGCAACCCATGGCATAGTGGAGCGCACATTCGGAGTGTTCAAGTCACGCTTTCTCTCCCTTGACCGTTCTGGTGGGCAGCTGCTATATGCTCCCCCAGTGGTGTGCAGGATCATAGTGGCAGCATGTGTCCTGCACAACGTTGCAACACGCCGGGGCCTGCGGGTGGACATGGTGGTGCCCCCACATCCCCAACCACATGCACGGCTGCTGCTTATGGGAGGGGAAAGGGCACGTGGTGAGGCAGCCCGTACGCAGCTGGTGGCTAATTACTTCACCTAAAATCACACCCCTGTGGAATGCACACAGCGCTGGCACATACCAGCTGACAATCAATGATGATGACATAAGGGACAGTCAACTGTCACAACCATACCAGCCTGAGATTGGTCACCTGGAAGTGTTACATTGTGTGCATCCCTACCTACCCAAAGACAATCAATGCTGTGTCATTAAAATACATACATTCATGCTGCATGAATGACTACCCCCTAGCAAAATACAACATGAAAATAGCGCCATGTCACCCAACCCTTCCCCATCTCCGCCACCCAACACACCATGGCATGTCATGCAATGTGAAAGCAAACAAAGCAATGCACAAGAACTGACAAAAGTGTCACAAAGTGCACTGTCCCAAATGGAAAAAGCCCACAGACAATATGTTCCCAGTGATCAATAACAAACAGCACGCATGACCAAATACTTACCACCAACACAATACATCAACACAGCATGAAACACAGCAAAAACATGACAGTACAAAGTCAAAGTAGTGGTAGTCTTACAGCCTGAATAAACCAGCACATCGACCCCTTCCAACTGCAGAGTGTTGCTGCCACGCAAATGTGTCAGTGTACTGCATATAACATGAACTCCATCTGCAAAGGAGCCGGCCTTCTGAAGACATGAAGAAGGTACCTGCAAATTTTGAGGAAGACATGGATGCACAAACACATATCAATACACCATGCAGTGTTAAATACAACAACAATACCCACTAGGGATGTCCACACAGTATTGACTACAGGCTGCCCACACAGCTCATGGGAGCCCAATGTCACCGTGTAAGTCACTGTCACTTGGTCACACCCTTTGCAAGCCCATGGAAACAGGAAGCAGGAGGGGTGTGTGTCACGAACCCAAGCATCTAACCCAAACTCAGGACAAGCCTGCATGTGCCCAGCCGGAATACACAGTGGATGCCCACAGGAGCCACAGAAGGCAACACACTGTAAAAAAAAAAAAGAAAAAAAAAATCAAAAATGGCCATGTGGGGGCAAGTGGGGGGGAGGCCACCCAGGAGGTTCAAGGACAGGGTGCACACCAACACCCACCTGCGTGGATGTTGGGAAAAAAAAATACCTCCAGGGGCTCATGGCCTGCACGGCTATGCCATTGTGGGAGAACTGCTGTCGGTCTCTTCACCCTCTGCTGCTGCATCAGGAGGTGGTGGTGCAATGGGAGGCAGCCCACGCAAAGCCCTGGTATGGTCCTCCATGGCAGCAAGCATGCGGGTCTGGAAGGTCTGATTCTGGAGGATGATAGTGCGGAGATCCCCATGCAGCACCTCATGGGTTGCCTGCATTTCTGCACACATGGCGTCGCGTGATGCCCGGATCTCCTCACGGGTTGCCTGCTGCTCAACTGAGCGCGAACGTGTGAGCTGCTCCAGCTGCTGTTTCTACCCTAAAATTTCAGGAAGCCTCAAGTTCAAGCAGAGTCTCCCTGATGTTATGGAGTTCTACCCTCAGGGCTTCCCTGTGGCCCTGTGACTCTATTGATATGGCTTTGCGCAGAGTCTCCAGTGCCGCCCGTCGGTCCCTGTTGGACGCCAGCATGTCTTCCCTGTGTGATTAGCAAATGGATTCTGTTGCCTGCTGTTGTTGCTCCATCTGCCTTTCAGGGGGGATAATGGAAGTGGTCACCCTCTCCATTGCCTGAGCCATCATTTCAACTGATGCTGCCTGTTGGGTTGCCATACCGTACATGGAGTTTTCCCATGCAGTATTGCCTGGTGGCGCACAGCCACCGCGTCGGCGGGCACCACACCTGTTTGGGGCAAGGCGATCTGCACCTTGCTGTGCTGGCACTGCCTGAGGCTGCATGACTGCATTCCCCCTCTGATCTGCTGGCCCAGGAACAGGATCAGAAGTTGTGGAGTGTGACCCTGCATCTGTAAACACCAAAGGCGGACCTACCAACACTGACATCCCCATAGAGGGTTCTACCCCTGGTGCAGGTGGGTTGGACAGAACAGAATCCCTGCCAGAAGCACTCACCTGCGACAGCACATAAGTCTCATCATCCGATTCAGCACCTGAATAGAGGTCTGGGGAGGTGCACCCAGAGACACGCCTGAACAGAATTGTCTGCAGTAAGATTGGGTTTTCACCCACCACCACACCACATCCTCCACTGGTGCTCGGTCGTGGCTGAGATCCCTCCTGGGTCTGCACCATCTCCTCAACCTCAACAGCATCAAGTGCGTCATCACCTGCAAAAACATGAAATACAACAAATTCAAACAGGCATGAGCACCATAGCGCACACATAGGCCTGACAAGACAGAGATCCTGTACATGATTTACACATGTCCCACATGACTATAACCCTGGCATACATGCACTGTCAACCTCATTACGACCCTGGCGGTAAGTTACCGCCAGGGCCGTGACTTTACCGCCATGGCGCAAACTACGTTTACGCCATGGCGGTAAGGGGATTTACCGCCCCATTCCGACCTTGGCGGGGCGGTAAATCCCCAATCCCCATTTACCCTTCCCCATTCCCATTTTTGCCCCATAGGGCATAATGGGAGTGGGGAAGGCGTTAATTACGCCACCGTAAATTACGGTGGCGTAATTAACACCAAGTTCCCTTACCGCCATGGTTTTTTACACCTGCTAAAAGCAGGTGTAAAAACCGCCATGGCGGAAAGGGAACTCGTAATTGGCGGAAAGGGGTTGGCGCAGCTAACGCTGCCGCAAACCCCTTTCCGCCAGGGTCGTAATGAGGCAGTTGTAAGGGGAGGCAAAAAGCAGACACTGAGGACACCAAGATGGAAAAGCAGCACACTTGCTGCATGGTGGGCAGAACTGGCATCACACATTAGCCTGTGAGTGGCATGTCCAATACACATACATGACACATGCCAGCACACAGATGGCATGTAGCATAGCCATGGTACATTACACAACTACAGCAATATGTCAGTGAATGAGTACTGTCACCCATCCATGTGAGATGGACATGGTGAGATGAAAAATGCTAAATAGTGTGGCAAAAGATGCATGTGCCACACACTGAAACACATCCAGTGTACAATAATACAGTGATTGAAGGCAGATGTACACATCAATGGTTGGTCACTTTAACAGGACAGCAAACAACTATCATGTTCCACATTCAAACAGGCCCCAAAAATGTATGTGAGTAGGCCAGGCCAATACTCAATCAGTCTGAATGGTCTAATCATTCACATAACAAGGCAACAAATGTGGGCCAATGTGGGGTGAAATCAATGACAGAAGCATGTCACATATGTGGCATTAGTGCTGAAAAATGCGTAGCAAAAATTGAAGAATTGAAACAATCAGCCAGAATGAACACTGAAAAAATCTGAACAATGTTGTTGCAAGATGACAGGTCAAGGGCAACTGCAGTAATGTGGTGCTAATTGACTACTGGGGGCAGAAGGGATACTGTCATACCCAAATCCAAGGCACATGAATGTATTGGAGGAAGCACATGGGTGACACATACCACTCTGAAGTACACACCCTCACCTGGCACTCAATCAGAACCCGTCACCCAAACAACATACACATGGATTACACACACATGCATGGGCACTCACCGGACAATGCGTCGTAATCAGGTAGGTCTCCCACGCCTTGGATCTGTTCCTCTGTGACTAAGGTTCCAGCTACAGACTCATGTTCAGTGAGTTGGTTGTCCTCTGGTGGAGACTCACCGCCAGTCACCAGAGTAGAGGCATGATTTGAGGCCAGCTTGTTCTTTTCTCTGCGTTTCAGGTAATTCCACCGCTTGTAGCCATCATCAGCTGTGCGCCTTACAAATCCAAGGGCACTAATGTGGTCCGCAATGGTCTGCCAGTGTGCCCTACGTTGACTAGGTGTGGTCTTGCACCCTGCAGTCACCACCATTTCGCGGCTATGTTCCGACACATAGGCCACAAGTGCATCAAGTTCGGCGTCATTAAAGCTAGGCTTCCTCGACGTTCCGGTGTGTGTAGCCGTGTCTGGGGTCTCAGCCTGTAGTGCCAGAGCACCCTTCTTCTTTTTCAAAGGTGGTGCGGATCCTGAGTGGCTTACGCCGCTCTGGTCAGTAGTGGCAGAAGCGCCGGTGAACTGTGTACTAGGAGTGTGCGAAGGCACAATGGCCATAGGTCTTGGTGCAGGCATTGGCTGCAGGGTGATGATGGCAGGGGCAACATCGGTCTGATGGACCTGCACCGACACTGTCCCAGCTGGGAGACTCAGAGCTGGGGTGAATAGAGCTGCAGCTGTCCCTGCAGCCTCCCCACCCTGCCTACTCGGGGCAGCAGATGACATTGCTGCCCCAGATCCACGTGGCCTGGTGACAACATCTTGCACCGCCACACGTGGCTTAGACTTGCTGACCTGGAAGTCAGCCTGGGAGTCTTCCTGTGCCGGTTCAGGTGCCACAATGGGCCGGTCTAACAAGGGCTGAGCTGGGATGGTGTCAGCTACGTTTCCCACAACCATGGGGGGTGGGGCATGGGTGTACCTGATTGGTCCTCCACACATGGGGGTCTAGGGGCACCCTGCAAATCCTGGCCACGTCCCCTACCGTGCCCACCACACTCACCTTTTGAAGGTTGGCCACCTTTGCCTCCCTTACCGCTTGGTCGCCTCCCAACCATGGGACTGATGTTGTTGTGCATATGGGAGTAGCAGTAAACTATTGTCCTGGGCAATTGGGGGTGAAATGGTAGGGTACTAGATGGAATTCGTACCCTACTGCTCTAGCAAGGCAGTCTGTGACCCCTGGGGGAAGATGACGGGTCACGCAATGCACAGGCACCCCAAAATCAAAAATGAACGTGCACGCAACCCCTCGTAAACCACGTGCGTGGAAAAATGAACCCGCACTGCGCTGTGGCACCCAGAAACACAAAAATAAGCGTACGCATAATACACGCAGCCTACAATGACCTCTGAAGGGGTATGCGACACACGGGGCAGGCACAGTTGGTAAATACGTGCGCGACTCACCTTATGCCTGGAAAAAGAACGTGAAAAAAAGAAGAATTGTACGCTGTCTGAGGAAACAGGACAAAAGAAGAAGTGAACGCTGTTTGAGGAAACAGGGTCAACCAAAAAATGGAATGCTGTCAGAGGTAACAGGGAGTACGAACTTGAAACGCTGTGAAGTAATCGCGTGTGAACCGACAAGAAGTACAAAATTCACCCACTCACTCTCCACGAAAAGCACGTACAAGTAAATGGTGTCCTACACGTACCTTTTAAACCAGCCCACACGTACAACGTCACTTACCCGTGTACGCGCTAAGGCCCTTTCCTCCAATTACATGAGCTGACACTCAGAAGTGCAGTTTTTGCACGTGTACGATGAACATGCACCCATATTGAGGGAAACGCCCTTGCGCGTCACGTCACAGACGCGCTTATGCGCTAAAGGGCATTTGGTCCAATGAATTCGCGTATGTGTGGTGTATTCACGTGCTGATTCACTATGGCCACGATGGAAGCGCCCGTGCGCGTAACGTCACAGACGCGCATAGGCCCTTTCCTCAGATTACACGCATTCACACGCGGACGTGCAGTTTTTTCACGCGCGCTGAACCACTATGCCCACATTACGAGGGAGACGCCCACGCGCGTAACGTCACAGATGGGTGGGGTGCTGGGGGACATGAGTTGGTGATCACTAGTATCCATTGGAGTAGATCTTGTTGTGCCACAAATTTGCATTCCTCGCTTGCACAATGGATCACTAAACACTTGCTATGGTGGCCCGGAATGCCGGCGCCGACCGTCACCACCACCACATCACTCAGTGATGCACAGGACTATAAAATTGCCCACACACAAACATTCTTTGGTGCACAAAGCCAAAAATAATTAGAAGGAACATTGGTTGTGTCATAACTTCCTAATTTTCAAAAATCTCAAAATCAGCAATCTCCTGTAATCGCCTGTACTGATAGCACAGGGCCGGACCCCGCTCCACCCCTATGCAGGGCGAATGGGTGGGGTTAGTAAAATTTCCCTGTGGCCTGTACACACCCGACTGGTATGCCGACCTTGTGTCCTAACTTCCTATTTTTGGAATAGTCGCAAAATTGGCAATCTCCTGAAATAGCCTATACTGATAGCACAGGGCCAGACCCCACCCTTAGCAGGGCGAATGGGGTGGGTTTGGTCAGATTTCACTATCGCCAGTACACCCCAGACATGTATGCTGACCATGACCAAAATAGTAAGGCCACCAACTGCTGTTGGTCTGGAGCCAACAATTGCAAAATCGACAATCTCCCGAAACCACCTATACTGATAGTACAGGGCTGGATCCTGCCCTGGGCAGGGCGAATGGGTGGGGCTTCCCAAAGTTCACTATCGCCAGTACACCCCAGACTGGTATTCTGAACTTGAGCCAACATTTTAGCCCACAAACTGTTATGGGACTGGAGCCCACCCCGAACATACAAACACACTTTCACAGACACACACATATATATTACACGGCCCACGGTAGTTATGGTTAAGCTGCTAAACCCATAGGAAGAGCACTTTTTGGGCAGGTTATAACTTCGCTCCCCCTGGACGAATCTTCACCAAGCTTTGCAAATGGCCCACTCTGAATTTTTTTGCAAAGTTTGGTCAGGTTTGGTCAAGGGGGGTGGGCAAAGTTATAAGGGGGGTCCCAACATTTCTTTTTTTCCCATGGACATAATGGGAAAACATTTCTGTCACGCCTATAGCCCAAACCGCTGGACAGATTTTCACCAAATTTTTGGCAGGAGCTGCGGCTTGGTCCCAAAAGCGTGCTTTTGATAATTTGGTGTAAATCCGTCCAGTAGTTTTTTTTAAAACATACAAAACATAAGGCAAAACAAAAAAATTTGTGATATCTATGTCCGCTCCGCAGACACACTTCCCTGTTCGCTCTGCAGACAGGACACCAATTGGATGATTGGTTTGTGTCATGTCCCAGGACATGCAACGTGTTGTCTGATTGGCTAGGATGAGGCATGAGGTGCGTCAAATTGTTTCGATGCGCCCGCCATATTGGATGCACGGACATGCGCTGGAAGTGAGCATAAATCCAATTTTGGGGAATGTGTTGGTGTGTATGAGTGCTTGGAGAGGGTGGGGGAGTAAGAGATGGGTCAAATGCTGTATTTGTTTAGGTGGGAGAAGGTTGCGATGTGTTCACGGTGTCCACTGACATAATAAACACTGGGCGCACTACTGGCTATTTTTGTTTAGTATGATGTTGGATTTGGGTCGTTAGAAGAGCATTGGGTGAAGAGGGTATGTATTGAAGAGTTTGTAGGTTGGTTGTAAATATTTTTTAGAATGTTATTTGAAGTGGGTAGGTTTTGAGGTGGATGTTTTATGTTTTTGGGTTGTGGTTATTTGGTAGGTGTTTGTTTCTATGGGTGTGTTATGCTGCGGTGGTTGTGGCCAGGACCTAGAGTCTTGGGTGCATGGTCGAAGTGCAGTAGGCCTTTGGCCATGCACCCACGACTCTAGGCCCTGGCTACAACCACTGCAGCATAACACACCCATAGAAGATTTTGACTGTGGTATGTGGGCTGCGTAGGGGATATGTTTTAAAAAATGTGTTTACTGATTGGTAGTAGTGTAATAGTGTTTATAGGACAGTGACATGATGTGTCTTTGGTTGTTGAATTGTGTTCAGAATGTTGGTATTGAAGACTCTAGGCATTTTGGGTTGTATTTATTGGTGAGGTGTTCGTTTGGATGGCTGTGTTATGTTGTGGTGGTGGTGAGTTTAATTATTAAATACTTAGGGTTTCTTTTGGTGAGGCTGTATTTAGAGTTTTGGCCAGGCCATGCAGTCAAGATTGTAGTGTTTGGCAAGAAGCTCTGCAGCATACGATATCCATGGAAGCACTGGCGTAAAAGGGGCCCCCGCAGCCCCTGCGGCACGGGGGGCCCCGCGACCACATGTTCTGGGAGGGGCCCCCACTTGGAGTAAAAAATAAAAAAAAACAAAAAAAAATGTTCAACATTTCTTTTTTTTAACATTTTCTTTTTGAATTCACTCTACATTTATAAAGAAATGATTTCTGTAACAGAAATCATTTCTTTATGAAGGAAAAGTGAATACAAAATTAGAAACTTTCTTTTTGAACTCCGGGGGCTACCCCCACCCCATGACATGAAGACCCTAGGCTGGAGGCCTCCATGTCATGGGGTGGGGGAAGCCCTATGACTTCAAAAATAAATACTTTATTTTTGAAGTCACTCTACTTTCATAAAGAAGTTATTTCCGTTATTGTTCAGTGCTTAACGGAAAGTGACTTCAAAAAGAAACTATTTATTTTTGAAGTATTATGGCTCCCCTCAACCCCATGACGTGTGCGTGTGTGAGTGTATAGTGAAAGAGTGCACACAAATGTATAGGTTTCTGGGTATGCGTGTGTGCATGTATGGTGAAAGGGTGCACACTTAAATGTATGGGTAGGTGCATGGGTGTGCCTGTATGGTGAAAGAGTGCACTCTTAAATATATGGATGGCTGGGTATCCATGTGTATACATGGTGAATGGTGTGTGTGCTTGTGTTAAGGGGCGCAACAAAACCTTCATTTCAGAGAGGCTAACCCTTCAAATTTTGGGAGAGGCGCTATCTTCACATGTGGTGGGGAGGAGCAAACCTATTTGTGTGGAGGCATATAACTTCTTTATGCATTTTAATGAGACTATTCTAGTTCAGCTTCAATGTTACACACAGTTCACTCTCTCCTTTAAGTCTGAAAGCCCCCACTTATGGACTGCTCTGAGAATGACTGGTCTCCTGTTCCCTCTCTACCCTTCCAATCACTCCCCTGCCATGCAAGTACTAAACCCACATCACGATTTCAATTGCTTAAAACATTTTGAATGCAGGTACTAACAGTGAAATGCTGTACATTAGTAATTGTTGGACCGGGCCCTTGTTAACAGCGAAACCCAGGTGCTGTTTAACATCTGTGTTCTTTTTTGCCCGGCAACTGCTCTGTAGGTCAGCCAGGTCAAGTCAACATAGCCCACAATTTCAGTGGGAGGGGAGTGCTGAAGCCCAGTCAGCTCAATGGTGTTGCACCACTACTTGTGTTTAATGCCTTGATTACTTATTGATAATCTTCATTACACCTAGCCCTATTCTTCCTCATCCCAGTACTTGTGTATGAGGCAGTACTTGTGTATGAGGCACTATGCCTGATACACCAGTACTGGGGTGAGGCAGAGGTACATGCCTGACCTAGCTACCTGCAATATTCATTACTCCTAGTCCCACTCTTCCCCATCCCAGTACTTACCAGTGAGTCAAGGAGCCTCATACGTAAGCACTGCGACAAGGAAGAGGGACGTGGAGGTAATTCTAGGCCAATGAGCTGATTTTGGAGGTTGGGGTAGGGAATGGGAGGGAGAAGGGATGTGTGGGGGGGGGGGTGGGGTTGTGCAATAAATCATAATGGTCGTCCATGTCCATGCTAAGCAGACATGATATGTGGTATTAGTGGCTAGAGAGGCATTTTGGTGCTGCCCGTCTAGTCATTCCTCAGTTTGGTATGACTTTTATTAACTGGGCATTTCTGATAAAGCAGTCTTGCTAAGTGTAATTACCTGGCTAGACTGGCATTTGGGTTCTGCCAGTCTAGCCATTTCTTACTGCGACACTGTATATTTTTTAGGGCATCTGTGATAAAATTATATGACATGATATGATAAGTCATATATAACGCACCTGTGCACAAGTGTTTTTAGGCAGAACAAGAGAAGGGAAGGAAAACAGAGGGAGGAGAAGACAAATGTTCTTACTAAGCCTTGTGTCATTCAGATCATGCAAGTGCGAAAACGAGAAATGCAAGGGGAAGGGAGGGGGAAATGCAAGGGAGAGGGGAGGGGAAAACAGGCCAGCAATGCTCTGAGTAATGCAGCCAGGGCAACGCGGCTCTGGCTAGTGCAAGGAGAACAAGGGACTGTAGGGTTACAGTTACAGCCCCTAACTGCGTAGTAGGCCCGAAGGCAGTGCAAGGGTGACTGACCAAGAAAGAGCCTGGACTCAGTGAGACTCAGGGTAGCCAAGCAACCAGTTGGTACAGCAGACAGGTAGGTCAGTTAGGTCAGTAGGGAGGGAGAGAGAGAAAGCAGAGGAGAGGAGGAAAGTTTTGAGCTGTTTCCGGAACTTCAGGTGGTCCGGCTCAAGTTTGTGAGGGGCAGGGAGGCCATTCCAGAGGGAGGCACCTGCAGGTGAGAAGGATATACCCCCCCACTCTCTGCCTGAAGAAGCATCTAACCCTTAGGGCTCGAGAAGGAAGGTATTTTGGAAGACATCGTTGGATGTAGTGCTGATCCCAGCCCCAGAAAGCCTTGTGGATAATGCAAAGGGTCTTGAACTTGATCCTCGCAGCCACCGAGAGCCAGTGGAGAGATTTCATGGCTGGAGAGATACGGTCCCTGGACTTGAGGCCAAGGACAAGTCTTGCAATCCTGTTCTGGATTAGTTGGAGAGGGCGGCGAGTAGAGGAAGGCGGATTGAGAAAGTGGCTGTTGCTGTAGTCCAGCCTAGAGAGAACCAGAGCTCTGGACACAGTGAGATTCTGAGGGAAAGTGAGAAAGGGAAGAGTCCCTTTGAGAAGGTGCAGCTGGTAGTGGGACTTCTTGGCGACGTCTGAGATGTGAGGAGAGAAAGAGAGAGTGGAGTTGCAGATGACACCAGGAATCAGCGAGAGAGGAGAGTAGGTTGATGGGAGCCTGAAGGAAAGCTGGATGTCATCCACATAACAATGTAAGTAAGAGGAGAAGGTAGAGAGCAGGTGGCCCAAAGGGGCCAAGAAGAGGTTGAAAAACTAAGGTGAAAGGATAGAGCCCTGGAGAACGCCACATGTATAGAGCGGTGGCGGAGTGAAAGGGACGAAGTTGGACCTGGGAGGGGCGGTCCAAGATGAAGGAGGTCAGCCACTCCAGGGCCTGATCCATGATGCCCAGGTTCTCACAGAGTCAATTGATCAGGATGGCATAGTTCACCGTGTCGAAATCAGAGGAAAGTTCCAGGAGGATGAGGACAGAAGGAATGCTGGAATCAAGGTTAGAGATCAGATCTTCACAGGCGTTCAGGAGCCCTGGAGAACGCCACATGTATAGAGCAGTGGCAGAGTGAAAGGGACCAAGTTGGACCTGGGAGGGGCGGTCCAAGATGAAGGAGGTCAGCCACTCCAGGGCCTGATCCATGATGCCCAGGTTCTCACAGAGTCAATTGATCAGGATGGCATAGTTCACCGTGTTGAAAGCAGAGGAAATTTCCAGGAGGATGAGCACAGAAGGAATGCTGGAATCAAGGATAGAGATCAGATCTTCACAGGTGTTCAGGAGACGGGTTTCCATGCCTCTGGCAGCTCTTAAGCCAGACTGATGGTCATGGAGGCAACCAACAGAATAAGTGTGGAGAGTAAGCTGGAAGTTGGCCAACTTTTCCAAGAGTTTGGGAGAGGGGAAAGTTCTAGTGGCAAAAGAATGATTACAGAAATCGGCCAAGGCTGGATCAAGGGTGTCAATGTGGTCCTTGATGGTTCTGGAGGAGCAGGCGCGCACCTGTTTAGACGACACTTCCATAGATGGGACTTGTCTAGAAACCTTGTCAGGTGTTAGAGAGAAAGAGGAGAAAGGAGGAGGAGAAGGAGAAATGGTCAAAGGGGGCCAAGAGAGGGAGAGGAAGAGGAGATAGTGGACAGGATTTCCTGAGTTTTAGCGGAGAGGCGAGAGGCCAAAGCCGTACAGAGGGCCTGTTGAGGGAACAGGAGAGGTAGAAACCGCAACAGGATTGGCCAGTTCCTTGCAGATTTTAAAGAGTTTGGCTTTGTTGTTAGAGGCCGCAGGATGCAGGCTTGAATGTGTGCTCTCTTCTTGATGAGTCTCATTGCTTCGACTGGTATTTTGGTGCAACCAGTCTAGGTATATCTTAATACAGCCTGGCATGCTTTACTGTAATGTTTTTATGTGTCTACACTGGCCTACATTGTGCAGCCAGTTGGACATGTTTTCATTGTGGCATGGCATTTTTAAGAGCAAAGCATTCATGTTCATGTTTACTGTTGGTGACTTGCATGTATTGGATTGGTGTTACCCTACACAACAATAGCAAACACTGTGGCTTATTAGCCAATTTTTTCTCAGAAAGTGTGCTGTATATTGCATTAAAACACATATTTATATCTTTCTCCTATTGCAGTGTGTGGCATACCCCTTCAGCAACACATTTGTGCATATTACGCAAGCGTGGTAATCTAGGCCGGCCCAGAGTGAGGCGCGACTTGTCATTTGTTGCGGAGTTGGGGGGGAGGGGCCCTCAGCATGGCTCGCATGGGGGCACCCAGATCTTGTGTTACGCCACTGCATGGAAGCAAACATTTTGGATTGTTGTGTATGGTGAGGTGTTTGCTTGAATGGGCCTGTTATGCTGTGGTGTTTGTGAGTCCAATCATTATATACTTACTGTTTGAATTTTTGTAGTTGTATGCAGGTTTTTCATGCAAATTACCAAGAGGGTCCTGGGAGTCTCTCTGCTAGACATTAGACCTGGTTATGAGAAACTTACTCATATCTTCCACAGAGAAGAAATATCCCAGACATAGCATGCTAGGGAATTCTCTTCTGAAGAAGGATACCAAAAACAATCACAGGACACCCCTTGTTTTTTGCATATTTAAGTAACTTTGGGTCTCACCCTAAGTTACTAGGGGAATCCAGACATGGACCCCTTGCTCACTATTCTGAGAGAGGCACAGCTCCACGCTACTAATGAGGTCCAACCAGACCAAAACAAGTGTGTGGGGTTGCTGTTGGTACTCTTGTTTAGAGGAGAATTTCCTAGCATTTCGGTGCTGGACTGCCCTTGGGCAGGACAAAGACTAATATGATTGGGATATTTCTCCTCTGTGAAAGATAGTGAGCTAAAGAATCTGGGTAAGGCGCTCGTTCCCAGGACTAATGTCTGACAGAGAAACTCCCAGGAACTCCCTTGTTTTTTGCAGTTTTTTCATGACATGGGTAGTTCGAGAAGACATTTTTTTCAATCACTGTGATAAAAGAAAAAACACATGTTAGCGTAGGTAGTTTATAATGAGTATTCCATTGCATAGTAGATATTTCTGTATTTTGTTGACCCTCATAGTTAGCACTTTAGAAGTACTATAGTTCAAACCAGTGTACTGTGCGATTTGCTCAGTTCCTGTGTTTGTTCATTAAATCATTGGGTGTGTGGGAAAGATATCCATGCTGGATTAAAAAAACCTTCAATTTCTTTCATTGAGTTCAGTAGGAGGAATTGAATATGTGTATGTTTTTTTATTTGGAAGTGGTGGTAGTATTGTTGCAGTTAGATACCTGTTGGCGTATTGTAACTGTTTATTTCTTGTTTCATTTTAATGATATTCATTTATTTGTTTGGATGTTGCAGAACTTGGGGCAGTTAGGTACCTGTTGGTATTTATTAACTGGTCATACATTTGAAGGTCAAGTTTTGTTTAAGTAAATACACAGATTAGTTAGTAAATTTTGGTTTTAAGAATATTAAATAAGCGTTTACAAGATTTTCTGGTGATCTCTGTTTCAGAGTAATGTTAGTATAATTATATTTGACCCATCCACAATTGCTTTTTATGTATACAGTGTAGTGACCTGCATTGGTTATGGCTCCTGCATGGTAGATTATATCTATTGTTGTGAAGGTTTCCTTACCAAGTGATACTTTACCATCTGTGAATCCACTTAGCTTGCAGTTGTTTTTGGTACCATCTGCAGTATAACGTAAAAGTATTACTATTACGTATTTACTATGTGTCTGTATTTGTAAGGTGGCAAGACCCCCACACACGTGTGCAAATTATAGGCCTCTAACACATAACTGCGGTTATGGGGTCAGGGGACCACGGCCTGGCCGGATGGGGTTGCAGCAGGGCTTCCTCGGACATTCTTCTATGAGCACATTTTGTCAGGGCTCGAGATTTGCTGTTTACGAAAAATGTTTAACGTGCTTTGCCGTGTGAAGAGGAAATGGGCTGACCTGACAGGTGGTTTGGTCTGGCTGTGGGAGTCGCTGGGAAAGTGCGAAGTTCTCCAGAGGAACAAAGTAAATCCCTAGAAATGTGGCCCGCATTGGTAAATGGTAGCAAACAATTCATATCTTTTAAAAAAATATTTCTAATGCCTCTGTGGTCTGAAGGGCTATTGGATGCCATTCTGAGTGAAGGTCAGCGCTGTTGAAATTTTGTTTCTGAGCTCAGAAAACCTACGCATCGTACACAGTATAAGGTTCAATTGTTGTTTGACCTTGAAACAAAGGGAGGATTCCAAAAGGAATGCTTGCAGGGAGGGATGTAACACTGCCAAATATGATAAGGTTCACCATTGCAAAACTGGACAAAGGAACATGTAATTTAATTTTATGAAAATTCATTGACCTGAGCGGAGTGTCTGTGTTACGCAGAGAAAATGGAAATGCCAAATATTATGTAAGTTTTACTTTCAATGATTTTATAGAGAAACGTGTCAACTTATCATTCGCCGACCGTTATTGCTGGCTTACATTGTTTGTGCCATATTGGAATGACACGCAAATACAACCTGTGTGTGTACTTGGCTTTGTCCCGGGCTCCTTGGCAGTGCAGCATCGAGATGCGTATACCCCACTAGTGGGATGCCCAGTTTCCACAAACGCGTAATTCAACGCTAATATTTAATTAAAATTCCATCTATGTGTTCCTCGTGCCTTTAGATTGCTCCCTGATTGTAGCATCAGCATCCCATTTCGAGGTGAACTACTGCATAGCAGTAATCTTTGAAGTAAATTGACAACTACTTTTCACGTTGTTTTCTCTGTGTTCCCATTGTTTCACGTACGTGTTAATCATTCGTTTTAACACGGGCCGAATGAATGGAAAAAATGATAAACTGTACTAAAGATCGGCTTCTGAGACACATTTCTGTTATCGTTTTAAAACAGGTACATCGTACCTTTCTACGTTTGTCATCGATTCCAGATACCAACTGATGGGTTTTTCAACCTGCAGCTGCAGATACATGTGATTGGCTGGATAACAATGACTCTTTTTTGGGACGATCGCCATGGGCCGATATGCCCTTACATGGCAGCAGTGATAAGGAGCAACCTGACATAATTTACGGTGGCCTAGCGCCAAGCTGACGCCACAGCATTGCAATTCGCAGTGCGTCCAATGTACTTTTTATACTCAAAAGGAACACTGCGTGACTCATGATAAAAATGTGTGGATCGAGAATGAAGAAAGAAATTACCCATTTACTTGATTATGGCAATCGCCGGATGTTCTCGGAGCGTTTATTGTGAAATAAAAGTAATTTAAAAAATGTACAGTTTTGCTATTTCCTTTAAAAGTATGGTTTTAAATTCAAAATTGGGACGTGCTGTGCTGTGAGATGATGTGTGTTGATATTCCGGGTTCTGCATCAACTAACGTTATCACGTAGGTGATGACTGGGTGCATTTGGCTACGCTGCCCAGTAACGTTCTGGAGATAGGCAGAGACCATCACTAGGTTTGGTGATGTACGCCTCAGGGGCGGGCCATATGAATTAGTGCAGCCAGGGCAGTGTACCTTGATCGATGCAGCAACAGATAAGATTATCGCAAGATGGCCGCGCCCTGCTGCCTGATTTCAATTGTGTAAAAAAGAGGAAAACTATGGTAAGGTGCATAGGAAATGTTTGTATGATCGATCAACGTATGCTTAGAAACACATGCCAAACCCTCGGGACACTAATATTTCGGAGCGCACTGTTCCTTGAATAGATCCATTTTTTGCTCCATTCGCTGCAGATGATTTTCTAAGGTCTCTGTTTAGTATTATTTTGAATTTTTGTATGGTGTGTTTTAAAAAAAAATTGGTAAGTACATATAAAGTAATGGGTTGTAATTGGTTTATATAGAGAAGTGTAGTGTCTACCATTAATATCACTGTTTTCACTCATTTCATCATGAGGACAATTTTCTTCTAGGCATTTCAAAGTTCTAGACATTTCTGTGTAAAAAAATAAATAAATATAATTTTTACTGTACCTAATACTGAAGGTTTATAAATATATAAAATAAATGTAGTGTACTCACTAGTTTCTTGCTAAGTTTTGCTGTTACTGCTGCGTAGGTGTGCTGCTGATTATTGCTCTGCAGTTTGCGTGAGATCATTCTGTTGGAGGCATATGGGGGCTCAAATGGCAATGGGGAAGGGATTCTGCATGGAGGATTTACTGCGTCCTCCTATCTCGGAGTAACCCGGTAAGTCCCCATTGCAGGAACCCGGTAATGGAGCCCGGAACGGTGGCCGTTCTCGTAATTAGGCCCAATGTGTTCACCATGCTAAAATAAATACACGTTCTCAGTATGTCGATAGTGAATATTCTAGCAAACACATTTTCATTGCTTTTCGATGTTCCTTGTTGAAGATCTTTCTCAGTACAGATAATCCGAATACCACCATGATTTATGTTAACATGGCATGCTTCTAGGTGGTAGGATAGTGGCCTGACTGTTTCATGCCAGATTAACCGTAATGGGAAAGGGTCACTTACTAACTTATGTATTGCTTTAACAAAATCCCATTCCAAGGCACAAGCATATTTGCACCAACGGAAGGGTGCTCAACCATCAGGTGGCTGGAAAGGCGAGCGAGAATACGCAGTATACTGCCTGCTTTTCTGCATCCACCTAAGGCCCTTCCTTGGATGTCTCCATCTTGACTGTGGCAAGGAAAAAGGGAGGCCCTACTTGTTGTCTCCCCATTTCCTCACCAACCCTTCACTCATCCAAGATATCCCACACCATTCTCCCACCGTCGCCCCACCTACCTGCTGGACCGTAGCTTTGTGCTCCAAGTCCAGCGTACCCTCCATTCCTCTACGCTCTCCTTGGAAATAGGAAAAGGAATAAGTCCCTTTTCTATTTATTGTGCCAGGAGACACCTTGTTTTTTCTTTTCATGGGAGATTGGGCTTGCACAATATGAGCGGACCCTGAAAAAAACTGTTCGCAACCCTGATGGAGCCCTGTGGTGCAAATAGCAATCACCCCCTTCGTTGGGGGGTGAACATGGCCAGTAATGGCCCACAGCCCTCTCCCAAGCCCTCTCTTAGCTCAGTCCTGCCTAGACTCGGGTGGAAGGCTGTTTCCAGCCATGTACGCCCCCCGACACAGGTGTGATAAAAATCTGGCATGGAATATGACCATGAAACCATTCAACATTATTCTAAAATGCAATTATTTGAGAATTGTAAGTCATCCATGCCCCTTTAAATTTAATTAAGCTGTTTCCTCTCAGGACGGAACAGACTCCAATTATCATCCAAAATAAGTTACCCTTATCATGCCCTAGTGTAGATGGGAATTTTGCACATAATGATAATGGGTTTATTTGTATGACCAACTCCCACTCAATCATGATGTTGTCAATGAATTCCTATAATTTAGCAGAACACCTATGTCCCAAGGGGGTCATCAACATTAATAAAGGTGGTCTTAGAATTATTAAACCTGGATTTCCTGCATACAATTCCTGATGAAATGTTCCTGTTCAATTGCTGTATGACCATGTCTATGCTAAATAAATTGTTTACTACTAATATTAAACTTCCTTTAGGGGTTAGCCAACTTACATTTAAGAACCAATTCACAGATTAAATTCAGGACATACTGGGACCACCTTTGGTTCACAATAGTGCTTAAAGTGTACTTGTTTCACTAAGCTTTAATTCAAGAAGAGTCACCAGAGCCCTGATAACTAACCCCATTTGATCTCTATCAGGAGTCCCTGGCATGACATGTTGTACCCTCAATCTCCCCATTCTTTTCAAATCTGGATACCCAAGTAATGGCTCACGGACCAATAAGACACTGAAGACGGAGGACCAAGTGTGGCCCTTGTGATCCCCACTCGTCTTGCAGCCTGAAGGCAGAATAATTAGAGGTGTGCATCGCTCCTGTGCCCTTGATCACCATCATCGATGTATCGCAGATGTGAGAAACGTTACTTGCTCAGACAGCCATTCAAACCATACCCAATTGATAACATAGAGGAGATAGAGTTGTCATCAATCGAGCAAGTCGCCTGACTTTCACCTCAAAAAGCTGCTGACGTCAGCACTGACATCACTGACACTATGACATAGATGCATAATGTTAGGGAGAACTCTGAGGTATGCCAGAGCGATGCTGGAAGTCAGCAGACTTGGAGGGTCCAACTCCATCCCCCAGTATACACGGAGGACTTAGTCAACAGCAAGTTCAAACTATGGTTTATTACTGACAAAACCAACAGGGATCGGTACAAGGACTGAGTTGAATTCCAGTATGTCTTCAGCTTGTCCTGGCTCACGGGCCATTTTTAATGTAAAATATGGTCACTACTTGTCATTACTTGGGGCACTCTCCAAAAACCTATTGCTGTGTGGGATTTACCGTCAGGAGTATAATAACCTATATGGGTACCTATATGTGTTATTTTACTGGCTCTCACATGTCAGGTGGCTGGCCTGTCCCATCCCCAATTAATCTAATTCATACAATGTTGCAGAGTAGCAGACTAACCATTGGCTCTTGCCCATTGCTACACACCCCTAGAGTGCTAAACTGTGATTGGCTAGAGCTGACATCTTCAGGTCTGGGGCCCAAAATGGTTCTCAGCTCACTGTCCACCTTTTCAAGGTGTTGCAAATGACTATGTGTCCAAATTGTAACTTGAGTGTACCACCTTTGCCTATGAGACAATGTCACACTCGTCGCAACACTTGTTGCATACAGCCTGCGTCTGGCTGCCTGGGATCGGCTTCTCTTTCCCACCACTGATCACTGTTAATTGTTTCACTTGGCTGTACCACGTGTTTGGAGACCACAAAATTGAGCTCTGCAGCTCTGAATTTTGAGGATTTATTCAGTTTCCTTGCAGCTGGTCCCTTTGTCATCTGTGGGTTGGAATGTCCTCGTATCTCTTAAGCTTGGCTGTGGGCTCTGTCTTTTTGTCCTGCACCTAAGGTTCTTTTTTGCACCTTGGGTATTTTTACTATTAGCTAAGACATGTTATATGTTAGACTTGAACATTTTCTGATTCCTGTCATTAGGGACGTCATACCATGAGTTGACATTACACAGCTTTCCAAAATCTATCCCCTTGAAAACGGGTGTTTTTAGGACCTTGGAGATCATAAGATACATTTGGTTTATCAAACTATACATTTAATTTACATATTTGTGGTTGACCTTGCACATTGATGAAACCCCCTTACTGAAAAATATCTTTCTCTGATTGTTTATAGAAATATCAACTGATCAAGACCCCTGATGAATGGATTTATTCTCAGAAAACGTTGTGTCAATTAATAAAAAACATTATTAAAAATGTATATAATTCTTTGAAAGAAAAGAATGCTTTGATGTGAACTTATTATGTTCTCAAACATGTGTTTATGCGCTCCACCCATAACACCAAGTAGTATTTGAAACATACTTGGCATTTTTTTTAAAAAGTTTTACATCTGTGCAAAACACTAATTTGAGTGTTTTTGGCCTAGGTGCAGGGACAGGAGTTCCCAATCCTTGAGAACTTTTTCTGCCTATTTTTGTTGTTCAGTACATGTGCCAGGATTGATTTTTCTCCCCTGCACCTTAAAACCTATGAAATAGGATATTTAATATATGGCTTTACCTTTTTTTCAATGTAGTGTAAATACATACAATAAGGAGTGCATTGTGTCTGATTTTGGATTTTAACATAATGAGAACATACAGCACCTTTGTCATTGTTCCCATTGCCTCGAGTGATTCTACTCAGCCTGGTAGATGTCCAAGGTCTCAAGGCTGAGAAGACATGTTCTTGCCAATCCGCATCTACCTTTCACGTTAGGGCTAACAATTTAGCAGTGGCCAATAATTTCCCTGTTAACTTGCAACTTTGTATTTGTTAAATTAAGAGGTGGTCCTAGGAGTAGCCACGAGATATGGCTAACCAATTGCCAAACTAACCCCCATGTACTATATATATATATATATATATATATATATATATATACTAAAAAATCGTTGTTAACGGGATGTTATGGTTCGAAGTAAAACCGAAATTGAAATTGAAGTAAGGAAAAAAGCAGCAGTAATAACAGAAAGTGTTCATAACCTAACTGATTACCTTTATGCAGAGAAATGATTGCTCTGTTTCAAAGGTGCTACTTACCCTATGCATCTGTATCACATGATTGGTTGTCCTAGGAGGAGCCACGGGATATGGCTACCCAATAACCAAACCAACCCCCATGTACTATATATATATATATATACACATATATGTCATGGTTAAGTTGGTGTTTCCATAGGAAGAGCACTTTTTGGGTGGCTTATAACTTCGCTCTCCCTGGACGAATCCTCACCAATCTTTGCAAAAAAAGTATTTGGATCACTCTGAATTGTTTTGCAAAGTTTGGTGAGGATTCGTCCAGGGGGGGCAAAGTTATAGGGGGGGTCCCAAAACTTGTTTTTTCCCATAGACTGAATGGGAAAACATGTTTGCTCGCGTCTACAGCCCAAACCGCTGGACGGATTTTCACCAAATTTGGACCAGGAGCAGCGGCTTGGTCCCAAAAGCGTGCTTTCGCAAATTTGGTAAAAATCCGTCCAGTAGTTTTTTTTAAAATGACCAAAAAGTAGGTAAAAATAATTAGTGATATCTGTGTTCGGTCCGCAGACACACTTCCCTGTTCGCTCCACGGACAGTGTCCTGATTGGCCAATCGGCTTGCGTGATGTCTGCGGACATGCAACGTGTTCGCTGATTGGACGGCGTGGGGCGTGAAGCGCGTCAGATTTTCGGTAGCGCCCGCCATCTTGGATTCGCGGACGTCCGCGGACAGCGCGGTGAAACTTTGTTCAAAATTTGTATTTAGTAGAGTGTGTTGGTGTGCAGGAGTGTTTGGGGAGGGTGGGAGTGTATGAGATAGGATGAAAGTTGTGTTTTTTTATATGTTAGATGTTCTTTTTGTGTTCGATTTGTCTGCGGACATCACGGGTGTTCTGAAATGTTCTAAATAAACTGAATGGGGGGTGTTCTGAGGACTCAATATGCGTCCGTTTTGTTCGCAAGCAAACTGAAACTGTTCTAAGAACACTCGCGGTGTCCTGAAATGTTTACAAATAAACAAAATGGGGGTGTCCTGAGGACGCTGTCCGTATTGTTCGTTGTCAAGTTGAATGTGTTCTAAGAACATTCGCGGTGTCCTGAAATGTTCGCAAATACACAAAATGGGGGTGTTCTGAAGACGTTGTCGAACACTTGCTGAGTCCTGAAATGTTCGCAGATATGGATGGGGGGTTGTGGCTGGCAAGTTGAATGTGTTCTAAGAACACTTGCGGTGTCCTGAAATGTTCGCAAATAAACAAAATGGGGGTGTCCTGAGGACGCTGTCCGTATTGTTCTCTGTCAAGTTGAATGTGTTCTAAGAACACTCGCGGTGTCCTGAAATGTTCGCAAATAAACAAAATGGTGGTGTTCTGAAGACGTTTCTAAGAACACTCGCGGTATCCTGGAATGTTCGTAGGGGGTGTCCTGAAGGCGTAGTCCGTATTGTTCGCTGGCAAGTTGAATGTGTTCTAAGAACACCGCGGTGTCCTGAAATGTTCTCAAATAAACAAAATGGGGGTGTCCTGAGGACGCTGTCCGTATTGCTCTTTGTCAAGTTGAATGTGTTCTAAGAACTCTCGCGTTGTTCTGAAATGTTCGTAGGGGGTGTCCTGAAGATGCTGTTCATATTGTTCGATGGCAAGTTGAATGTGTTCTTAGAACACTCATGGTGTCCTGAAATGTTCGCAAATAAACAAAATGGGGGTGTTCTGAGGACACTGTCCGTATTGTTTGTTGTCAAGCTGAAAGTGTTCTAAGAACTATCGCGCTGTTCTGAAATGTTCGTAGGTGGTGTCTTGAAAACGCTGTCCGTATTGTTCGCTGGCAAGTTGAAAGTGTTCTAAGAACACTCATAATGTCCGCGGACATTAAAAGTTTCCATAGACCATAGTTGAAATGTTTGACTCTATGGATGTGATATGCTGCGGTGGTTGTTGCCAGGGCATAGAGTCTTGGGTGCATGGTCATTTGGCCATGCACCCAAGACTCTATGCCCTGGCAACAACCACTGCAGCATATCACATTCATATTTGCTTATAACTTTGGGTGAAAAACAAATGTATAAGGAACAAAGCTATTAGATATTATGGATGTGATATGCTGCTATGGTTCTCCTTATTATTGTATACTTACTGTTTGGTCTAGTAACCGGAGTGCATGTATTTCTTGTTAATTTCTGTGATAAAAGAAAATAGCATGTTAGTATTATTATTTTGTAATTACTTATTACATTGTATAATCAACATGCTTTTTTTTTTTGGACCCTCATATTTAGTAGATTACAAATCAGAGTACTGTGCAATTGTCATGTCTCGCTGGCGCCGCGGTTCCCTTTGGCGGCGCTGGAGGTTGCGGACTATGTCTTTATTTCCCTCTCCCAGCATGGCTCCTGTTACTACGGGTGGCGGTGCAGTGCTTCCGTGTTCAGTCAGACGTCCTCTGACGTCACCACGCTGTTCCAGGGATCCCAGATATGGTGCAGCAGAACCACAGCTCAGCGTGTCGCTTCTCTCCCCAGACGCTCCGTAAGTTCGCAGCTAGGGTGCATGTTACCTACATCCTTGCCTCTTGCTTACCTTCTCTCTCTACCTACCTACAGACTTGTGTCCTTATCCAGCCTCCCACTCCCGACATCCGAGACTCTTCAAGACTCTTCGTTAGTCACTTCCTCCCAACACGCTGGGTATTGCTCTTTTCTACTTCTGTCTGATTTTTCGGAATGTCTATCCTTCAGCTCATATCCCGTTTGTTTAATTAGAGTACAGAAGCAGTCAGGATCCCCCAAATAAGAATCCTTCCCGCGTTGAAAAGCGACATACCGAGGACGACTGGATCCAACCTGCTACATCTTCGTTCCGGCAGGGTTTTCTCCCCCAGGAGGGTTTCCCTGGGATCCCTCACACAACCCCTTTTTCCCTTTCGAGGAGAGGGGAGGTGTCAGGGCCCTCAGGGGACTCCCCAAGTGCCTCGTTGATTGCTGTACCATCAGGTTAGTTATTGAAATTCTCACAGCTAAGTTATTGAAATTCGTACAGCAAGCGACGTCCCAAAATAAATCTCATTATGACAACGCTGCAAGCAGCGTTAGACCAGGTGCAGCAATTAACGACCGCTGTACAAGGTTTGTCCCATGTGGTACAAGCCTTGAAACACGAAAACGCTTACCTGAAACAGCAAATATCAGTGAAGCCTCCCATAAGTTCTGAGATCCCTCTGGGCCCATTACCAGGTGGGAAATACAATGGGAATCCTCAATCTCTAAGGGAATTCCTTGACGCCTGCACAGTGCAATTCGCATTTAAAACATCTTTTTTCCCCTCAGATAGAGACATAGTGGGATACATGATTTCCCATCTAACAGGCCCGCACTAGCCTGGGCCACGCCTATCGTCACTTCTAATAATGCCATTCTTGATTCGGTGCCTGCTTTCACAGCCAGCCTGAAGGCTATGTTCTCAAGAAAGGAGTACCATGTCTCCTTTCAAGAGAAACTGTTAGATTTCAAGCAAGGAACTTTAGGTATTCTAGAATTCATCACGCGGTTCAAACAAATGGCCTCTGGCACCTCATGGGCTGATGACGCTCTGATAACATTATTCAGAAGGGGCTTCATGATGATTTAAAAGATGAACTCGCATGGGTTTCTAGGCCCAATACACATTCGGAATTGATCTACCTAACCATGCAGTTGGACTATCGGCTACAGGAACGGCAAGGTGAAAGGAAAAAAGGGAGAAGTCACCGCTTTGGGCCAGACATTGTATCCGTCCCCAAAACTACAACTCCAGATGAACCCATGCAAGTGGGAATCACACGGGGACCTCTTACTCCAGAGGAACGTGCTCGGAGGAAAAGTCAAGGGCTATGTATGTACTGCGGCTCATGCTCTCATACCGTACAGGAATGCCCAATCGCTCCTCTTAGACGGCAATCCCGTTCGGGAAATGCCAGACCCCAGCCACAAAGGGAACAACGGTCGGGGCAACAGGTGCTAATTCCCACTCTCCAACCCTGATTCCTCCATCATTAGACATGGTAGTTTTACGGGTCTCTCTTTCCTTACCAGACAGAACCGTAGTAACGGTACCCGCCTTGGTAGATTGCGGTGCAGCAGGATTGTTCATAGATGATTTATGGGCTAAATCACAGAATTTACCTCGCTCTCCCAAAGCCATCGCAATACCCGTGGAAGGGGTGGATGGTACGCCTCTGGTTTCAGGACCCATTCGGGAACAAACGTTCGCTTTAAAAATGTCCATCGGTTCCCACAGAGAAGAGATCATATTTGACATTATTAAGGCCGCCCACTATCCCGTCATTTTGGGGTTGCCCTGGTTAAGGCTACACAACCCCTTCATAAACTGGTCAGCCGGTTCCATCTTCTTGGGGTCAGATCATTGTGTTCAACACTGTCTTGCAGACAGCTCTATAGGATTCGTTACTCCTCCTTTGCCCCCTGACAGATCCCAGAAGATTGTGGACCAGATCAGCCTTCTTCCGCCCGAATATGAAGAGTTCCAGGACATTTTTTCTTCCCCTCAGTTCTCGGAGCTTCCGCCTCATCGAAGAGACGATTGTTCAATTCGTCTTGAATCTTCACAGCCCATATCCTTCGGCAAAATGTACATCCTTTCGGAGAAGGAAAAATCGGTCTTAAAACAGTATCTTGATACCAATCTTAGGAACGGACTGATAACGGAATCAGTCTCTCCGGCAGGGGCATCTTTGTTTTTTATAGCAAAGAAGGACATAGACGAATTAAGGCCCTGTATCGATTATCGGGGTCTTAACAAGATCACCATTCCCGATCGTTATCCGATGCCACTCATCCCTGATATCTTGGAGGAAGTAAAGGGGGCAACAATCTACACAAAACTGGATCTCAGAGGAGCTTATCACCTCATCAGGATTAAGGAGGGGGATGAGTGGAAAACAGCCTTTCGACCCCCTTTGGGCATTTTGAGTACCGGGTTAGGCACTTTGGTTTATCAAATGCTCCGGCTGTTTTTCAGAGATTTATCGACCACATTTTTTCTGATCTCTTTCTCCATACTACAGTAGTCTATCTTGACGACATCCTGGTGTATTCCAAGGACCATAAAGAACATCACCAACATGTGAGTCAGGTCTTACACCGATTACGGAACTACCACATATTCTGTAAACCAGAGAAGTGCAAATTTCATCAGACAACAGTAATTTATCTGGGGTTCGTCCTGTCCTCCTCTGGGATTTCAATGGATCCATGCAAAGTAACAGCGATTCTGGAATGGTCTCCTCCCCGTACCATCAAAGAACGCCAAAGCTTTCTGGGTTTCTCAAACTTTTACAGGAAGTTTATAGCGGGGTTTTCTTCCATTGTTCTGCCACTAACAAGGTTTCTCAAAAAGGGGAAGACTTTCGAATGGACAACAGAAGCCCAGTCAGCCTTCGATACTTTGAAAGCCCTTTTTACGTCGGGTCTGCTCTTGCGAACTCCAGACCAGAGCCTACCCTTTATTGTTGAAACAGACGCCTCTCACTTCGCCTTGGGAGCCGTGTTGAAACAGGCTCAGGCACATGGACCAGAACATCCTTTGCCTTATCTTTCTAAAACCTTCTCTCCCTCTGAAATCAACTACACAGTTTTAGAAAAGGAACTGTTGGCCATAAAGCGAGCATTTCAGGAATGGAGACATCTCCTTTTGGGTTCCCAACACCCTATCAAAGTACGCACGGATCATCAAAATCTTAAAAGCCTCCAATACGCAGAAACACGTAACAGTCGGCAAGCTAGATGGGCACATTTCTTTTCCTCTGCAACATAATATTCACAATCATCCCTGGTAAAACCAATCTACAAGCCGATGCATTATCACGCAGAGATCCAACTTGCAAACTTGGTTTTCAGACCGAAATACTGTTTCCTACTGTTATCACTGTAGTCCAAGACTTCCTTCACTCAATTGCATCCCAAACTTGCCTCGTCAAGGACTCTATCAGTCTTCAAACGGAAAAATGGGGTCTCTCCTTTGAAGACGGATGCTTTTATCAGGACCATCGAGTCTATGTCCCTACTCTCCAACTCCGTACCGAAGTGATGCATATGTGTCATGATTCCGTCATGGCCGGACATCGCGGTATAGCCAGCACTGAGGAGCTTGTATTAAGGCATTTTTGGTGGGAAACTCTGAGAAAGGATGTGAAAGACTATGTTTCATCGTGCGTGGTCTGCCTCCAAGCCAAAACCCCTTGCAGCAAACCATTAGCGAGTTGGCTCTGGTACAGATACCTACCCGTCCCTGGCAACTGATTTCCACGGATTTCATTGTCGACTTGCCTGCTTCAAAAGGTTATAGCACCATTATGGTAACAGTCGACTATTTTACCAAATTGGCCCACTTTCTGACTTTACCCTCAATACCGACAGCCCCACATATGGCCAGACACTTCATCAATTCTATTTTTTCTCAGCACGGTCTACCGGACAGTATAGTGTCCGATCGAGGTTCGCAGTACATTTCCCGATATTGTAAGCAGGTCTGTTCCGCATTGGGAATTAAAAGAGCCTTAAGTTCGGGTTATCACCCT
This sequence comes from Ambystoma mexicanum, assembly GCF_040938575.1. NCBI lineage: Eukaryota > Metazoa > Chordata > Amphibia > Caudata > Ambystomatidae > Ambystoma > Ambystoma mexicanum. The sequence goes on from NC_090930.1 coordinate 1,034,287,832, forward strand.
CAAACTAACGGGCAGACCGAACGCTTGAATCAGACTCTGGAAACATACCTACGTTGCTTTGCGTCTGCTGCACAGGATAACTGGATGGTACTGTTACCCTTGGCAGAGTTTGCCTACAACAACGCTCCTCATGCATCTATTAGGACAAGTCCATTGCATTGTACCTATGGGTACAATCCCTCCTGTTCTCCTTCCTCCCTTCTCAAAGCCTAAGCATTTCCAGATGCCGACGCCCTTATGGGCGACATCCAACAGGGACATCTTCTGGCCAGGACTGCTTTGCTGGAAGCTCAGGAAAGTTCGAAACGCTTTGCGGATTTGCATCGATCACCACCTCCCGAGATTTCTCTGACGGATTTGGTTTGGCTCTCGGCAAGATTCCTTCCCAGACACTTGATTCCATCTAAATTGTCTCATAAATTCTTTGGACCTTTCACAGTATTGGGATCGAAGGGTCCTCTAGCCTTTGAATTACAGCTTCCACCATCTTGGTCCCGAATCCACCCAGTATTCCATGTATCCCAACTCAAGCTCCATGTTCCAGATCGATTCGGCCGTTCTAAGGTCTGTCCTCCACCTGTGTCAACTGATGATGGTCCCGAATTCGAAGTCTCCGGTGTTTGTGATTCTTGTTATCATCATGGTCGACTTCAATATTTGATCCACTGGAAGGGGTACACTGTAGCGGACCGTTCGTGGGAACAGCCTCTGCTGTCCATGCACCTTTGCTTGTCCGCTGCTTTCACAGGTTTCACCCTGACATACAGGGTGGGGGGGCCCTTAGAGGGGGACATACTGTCATGTCTCGCTGGCGCCGCGGTTCCCTTTGGTGGTGCTGGAGGTTGCGGACTATGTCTTTATTTCCCTCTCCCAGCATGGCTCCTGTTACTACAGGTAGCGGTGCAGTGCTTCCGTGTTCAGTCAGACGTCCTCTGACATCACCACGCTGTTCCAGGAATCCCAGTTATGGTGCAGCGGAACCACAGCTCAGCGCGTCGCTTCTCTCCCCAGACGCTCCATAAGTTCGCAGCTAGGGTGCATGTTACCTACATCCTTGCCTCTTGCTTACCTTCTCTCTCTACCTACCTACAGACCTGTGTCCTTATCCAGCCTCCCACTCCCGACATCCGAGACTCTTCAAGACTCTTCGTTAGTCACTTCCTCCCAACACGCTGGGTATTGCCCTTTTCTACTTCTGTCTGATTTTTCCGAATGTCTATCCTTCCGCTCATATCCCGTTTGTTTATTTAGAGTACAGAAGCAGTCAGGGTCCTGCGAATAAGAATCCTTCCCGCGTTGAAAAGTGACATACCGAGGCCGGCTAGATCCATCCTGCTACATCTTCGTTCCGGCAGGGTTTTCTCCCCCAGGAGGGTTTCCCTGGGATCCCTCACACAACCCCTTTTTCCCTTTCTAGGAGAGAGGAGGTGTCAGGGCCCTCAGGGGACTCCCCAAGTGCCTCAGTGATTGCTGCACTATCAGGTTCGTTATTGAAATTCTCACAGCTAAGTTATTGAAATTCTTACAGCAATTTGCTCAGATTCTGTATTTGTTGCTTAAATCATTGGGTCAGTGGGAGAAAAAAAATCCATGTTGGATTAAAAAAAACTTTTTCTGTTACGCTACAGTTTATTTGTTTGTTTGTTTTCAGTGTTCACTTGTTGTTTCTGGCTAATGCTTTATACCTTGGCTTGTTGCATTTTTTTGGAGCAGTAACATATTATTTGTTTGGATATTATAAAATTTTGGAGCAGTTAGATACCAATTGGCGTATTCTAACTGTCTATTTTTCTGATATATTTTAGTGGTATTGATTTATCTATTTGGATATTGTTAAATTTTGGGACAGTTAGATACCAATTGGTGTATTCTAACTGTGTATTTTTTGGTCTAATTTAGTGGTATTAATTTATCTGATTAGTTGTTGTAGAATCTTTGAGCAGTTAGATAGCTTTTGGAGTATTCTAACAGTTTATATTTTTTAACACAAGTTTACTTAGGGTTTAAATACAGTTTAGTTATCAAATTTTGGTTTTAAGAACATCAAATAAGCGTTTGTAAGATTTCCTGGTAATCTCTGCTTTAGAGTAATGGTACTATCATTACATTCAAACCATCCACATTTCTTTTTTATATATGGAGTGTAGTGCCCTGAATTGGTTGTGGCTCCTGCGTGCTAGATTATACCTATTGTTGTGAAGGTTTTCTTAGCAAGTGATATTTGACCATGTGTGAATCCAGTCAGCTTGCAGTTGTTTTTGGTACCATCTGCATTGTAACATAGAAGCATTAGTATTATGTATTTACTATGTGTTTGTATTACTAACGTGGAGCGATTACCTGAATTGCAGGTAGAGCATAATCTACCATGGTTTGCATTTTGTACAAGTCGCTGAAATGGAATGGATTCACAATTTGGTATTGATATATATATGAAGCGTTCATTGGGGATTTCTTCTTGTGTCACATTGTTGCAGAGAGTACATGTATGTTTCCACATGTATGAAATCTAAAAGATTTCATTTATAGGTATGTTTTGGTTTTCCAGTACTTGTAGTAAGTACATTAGAAATTCTTGTGGATCTTCCTGTGAGTTTATAGTCAATTTCACCATTCCAGCACAGTAGTCCAATTGTTGTCTTATTCCATAAACTATATACGTGTTGTCAGGATTGTTTGCTGCATTTCTGTGAAGTACTACCATTTGCAAAAACAATGGGTCTGTACTGTGTAAGTAAATGTTGTCAACAATTGGTGGTAATTGAAATAGAATATTCATTGCTACATTTGCGTAGCAACTTACACCAACTATATTTGAGAATTTAAATGGTCCAGGTAGTTCTGATTCTAACTGCTTTTTTTGGAGTTTGTCTTCCTTCTTTAAAGAAGTACCTGGTTTACTTTCCCTAATTGATTCTTTTTTGCTTGTGGTACTTGATGAAGTATTAGTTTCTTTGACTCTCTTTGGAGGATTTGCCGTGACATCCTGTTGCATTTCTGTTTGATTTATTTTTCTTTTATAACGTTTTACTTTTTGTGGAACAGAATATGTGTTTAGGAGGGGGGGTGTATAGTGAGCGAAGTCTATTGTATTCTAAAATGCAAGGAATATCAGCGTTTATTTTACTTGCATCAAAGTTGATTAGAAATAGACCGTCAAGTGTACGTAAGCGTGATAGTGCTACATAGCTCATGCCTTCTTTAAAGACTGCGTCACCAATATCTATCATTGCTTTGTCTAGGGTAAGACCTTGTGATTTATGAATCGTGACTGCGTATGCAAGAGTTAGAGAAAATTGTTCTCTGCGTACATACATATCTTTGAAGAGAAGGAATCTAGCTGTTGAGCGTCCTATCCTTTTTACTTCTGAAGGTTTGTCAAAGAGTATATTGACAAACTGAATTTTGTTGTTGTGTGGGTATATTTGAAAGCCAACAACTGTACCCAGTGCTCCATTAACTAGTCCTTGGTCCACGTCAAGGTTACGTTTAAGCATTACTCTGCAATTTAAGGATAATTTTAATATCTTTTCTAAGCCTGCTGTGTTTGAGATTGATTTTTCTAAACTATTTAGTCTTGTTGTGGCTTGGTCACGCATGGGTAGTGTCATACCTTGTACATCTAGTTTGTCTGTGGCGCTAATTTCCATGATTGGTTGAATTTCTTTACTTAGAATGATTTCATTGAATTTGAAACAGCTTGCAAGAGTTGTTATTAAGGCCATACAATTGACATTTGTGTGGGCTAATTGTTCCATAACATCTGTAGCACATGCATTATCGCCATAAAGTGCATTAATGTGCTGGGTTTTCAATATTGCTTCTGCTTCTTTAAAAAGTATACCGACTCTGATACTTTTTAAAATGTTGGCATAAATGAGATCTGCAGATTGCCGCATGTTTTCTGTTAATTCTCTGTATTGGAAATGTTGCCAAAGGTTGACATTTCCAGTGCTGCCAACAGTTTTACGGCAGAGTTTGTGTCCTAATGTTTTAAAAATAGACTCACCTTTTACTGGTGTTAATTGAAGCAGATCTCCAAAAACAATAATGTGTTTTCCTGCAAAGAGCTCTTCATAGTCTGTTTTGAGTACTTCTTGTAATATAAGGTGAATCAAAGCTAACATCAGGTTGGAGACCATGCTCACTTCATCTATAAGTAGCATTTTCATTTGTTTCAATACTTTGCCTAATTATATTGCAGCTTCTGCAGAAAGCTTGTAATAGTCTAATTTGTTCTGGTGTTCTACTCGTAATAGTAGTAATCAGTGTAATGTAACACCACCTATGTTGTAGGCAGCTAAACCTGTGGGGACAGTGACAACAGCTGACAGTTTGTTGTTTGTCAATTGTTGAAGGAACTTACTAATGATTTTGATTAGGAATGTTTTGCCAGAAGCAGCTTCACCACTGACGTACAGTAGTATAGGTTTATGATTATGGCAGGAACATTCTTTATTTTCATGTTTTACACCATGTGCAATTTGTTTTGTTACTTCTTGAAAAATGCTACTTTGCTCATTGTTTAGTTTTGATTGTAGTATAGTTAAGTCTTCTTTATCTTCATACTGACACATGGTGTTTTCTACTTCTATCATAGCTAATTCTGACTCATGTATTATTAGTGGTTCTCCCAGTGGTTCTTGGCTTCCTGTTACAGAAGGTTGACTACTGTCAGAAGTGTCCTTATCTAGTTGGGCTTGGAGTTCTTCTTTGTGTTGCTGTTCATTGTGCAACATTGTTTTGTACTGTGTAAAGTTTGCATCAGTTATAGTGCTTTCATTTGCTTTGAAAGCATCCTCATATGAGTCATAGCTATCTAGTATTTGTTCTTCTTTTCTCCATGATTTGAAGAGTTGTAGCAGGGACATGTAATATACTTCTTTATGTTGAGGAGTCTTTAATGACAATTTGATATGATTAATTAAATTTGGTTTAGTGAGTTTAACTGAGCTGCCTTCACAGTTTGTCACTCTATATTTACCTTTTTTTCATCAGGTTTCAAATTATTTTTGTATGTGTAGTTTTGGGCTATGTGGTATAGACACATGTTTTCCAAAGTATTACTTCTGTTTGGATAGTATGTGTCCAATAAATTGTTTTTTTTTAATGTCTTGGCTGGTGGGATCATGTTTGGCTATTGTTTCTATATCTTCCCATGATTTTAGAACTCTTTTTCTAGATTTAGCTGCACCAAGACTTAGCCATACTATATTTTCAGATTTACCATACAATGCAGTACCAGTTAAACGATCAGCTGCTTCATATGATCCACATACTCTATGGGTGAGCATTTTTATGGCCAAGCTGTATAATTTCTGAGACACTGTTTTATCTGATGACAGGTCATTCCAGAAGTCTTGGAGCTCTGTCTTTTCTGCTTTAGTTAAGTATGCTGTGACATATCATGCAACTGCAGTAGAATTGTCTGCAATGTACTGCACATCTATGTTTGCATTCCATAAGTGGGCAATGATTGCATTATAATCATTGATATATTTTTCTTCTTCTTTTCTTTGTAATATGTATGTTTAGGTGACTTACCTTTAAGACTATGTCTAACTGAAGACATGAGGTTGCTCACTTGACCTGTATTTGCAACTGGTCTAGGGAAACCAAATCGGCATTTGGTGTAGTATTTCCCTTTGTTTTTGTATTTGCGACGACAATATTTTCCACATTTGTGTCTTTGAAATTGTAAAATTTGTGCATGAAGATCACTATTTGTGGCTTCTGATGGAATTTCACAAGTGACATATTTTTCAATAAACTGTAAAACAGTGGCATCACTGTCTTGACCAAATTTAGGAGCATCTTTAATCCATAAAAGCATGTGGATATGTGGTGCTCCTCTGGCTTGATATTCTTTTCTTCAAAAGAAGTGTTGCACTTCTCCAAGGGGAGGAACAGTTTTATTACAAATAGAATGTAGCATAGCAATGAAGCGATGGTGAAAATATCTTGAAACAATAACAGGATCCAAAGAACAAAGTTCTCCAGGTGTTAGTATATCTATGTTTGTTTTGTTTTTATTTGATATGCGTAGGAAATCATGTAAATCTTCCCATGCATATTCTGCACAACTTAATGTGACAAACCAAGTGGGTGGGCCAAGGTTTCTGATCATACAACGTACATCTCCATGACGTCGAAACCAGTACTCTTTAGTACCACGCATATTTGCTAATAGATTTGTCATATTTGATTGTAAAACCTCATCCTTTTGTTGCACTTTTTCTAATAATTGTGTAGCTGTCATATTTTGAAAGTGTGATTCTGATTTTAATATATGTGCAACTCCGTAACATAAAGTTGCTAGTTCACTTTCAAAGAGTTGGTGGAATATGTATTCCACATTTTCTCTAAATCTGCGATCTTCAGAATACATCCGTAATGAGCAGTATTCTGAAGCTGATATTTGAATAGGTCTATCATCATATCTTCCTCCTTTGCCAGTAGGAAAGAGTAGAGGAAAAGCATGTGCTTCTATACTTTTTTCCCATATGCTGACTGGCGATCTTTTTGTTTGACGCATTCGGTACGTTTCAAGTACATCTTCTACGGTGTCATTACAGTGCAAAGGATGAATTGTATAATGGTCTAAAGTATTTGATATTGTAGCAGGATCTAGTATCTCAAATTGACCAGCTTCTTGTGTTTCTTGAATTATTTCAGTTGTATCTTTCAAGTTTTCTTCAATATTAATTTCTTTGTAATATACATTATTCTCTTTAAGATATTGGAAGGCTTGTCTAACTTTATATAAATCTACCAGCTGTTGCCATAGTTTTTTGTCTTTTGTAGGTACTCCATTTACTAAGATAATTAAAGATTGCTGCATTGGACATTGCACTCCTAGAGTATGCACATTTTCTATTAGATCTAATGGTAAATAAACTACTTTTCCACGAATGCCTTTTACCATTTCAGAGGGGGTAATTTTGCTGTTTTTGGTTGAAGGCGTATTATTGCTTGAAATGGGTGTACTGTTTGAATTATGATGCTCTCATATAAATTAAGTTGTTGTAGGGGTTTTGGTACTGGGTACAATTCCAAATTATTTGTGATAGCACGTGAAGGAGTTTGGTTGTTGTCAAGTTTTGTAGTGCAATAACTGCAAAGTATGAAGGGCTCAGTTATTTCATATTTGTTTTCTGCTACAAGGTAAAGAGCTAATTCAAACCATTTAGAATCTTCATTCTCTTCTATTTTGTATGATAGGTCTACAGTTTTTGTGTTACTTTTATAAAAAGTTCTACGGCAACATACACATACATGGTTTGGTACTTCAGCTGATGTACTTTAAAATTTTAGTATTTCTTTTTTGTATGTGTTTAGCAAAAGGTTGCCATGTGTAGAATTGTTGCTTAATTAGTTTAAAGCTATTTCATTCTGTAAATGGCTTTCACTTCCAAAATATTTTTTCTGGATATAGTGAATTTCTTCAAGTAGGTCTTTTGCTGTACCATGTAGAAGGATATTATTTAACTTTGCTAGTGCTAAAGCAGGACTTTTAGCATAGTACAGTTTATAGACTAGATTTCTTATGGTTGAATGATGTGTTGATATCCTTTTGATATCATGGAAAGTGGTTTTACAAGTAGGTCATGTAATGCAGGCGAATGAATGTCCTTGTAGTCCTGTGTACTTGCGCACTGGACAGGTATCCATATTTTGCAGTAATTTAATTTTGATTTTGTCTTTGCTTTTTACATATTTATTGAGGAATTGGCGTAAAGATTTGAAACATTGTTTGGGAATGTTACACATTGACGTGCATGGCCATTTGTACACTAGACGTTCTGATTCAGTTGAATGGAGGGGTAATTCTAAGTTTTTAGGGCATATTTTTGTAAGGAGCACTTCTTGTTCTATTGTGGTATTATTCACATTTTCGTAACCTCGACCACTGTTATGTATGGCAATTGTATTTGTTTGCTTTTGTTTGTACGCTTCTTCATTAAAATATGGTTCTGTGCTTGTAGTGTGATTCCATTCACCTCCGCAGTTACTTAAGAAGTTCTTTCTGTTGACATTTCGCTTATTTAGAAGTCTTTTTTGTAATTTAGTTATTATTTTTGTTAGTGGTTTCATTTTGTTTAACAGTAAAATAAATAACTTTCTTTTGAGAAGAATTGCACTGTCCATCAACGCTTCTAAGAGTAATTTCCTACGATAGGTTTTAAGCATTGAACCTGATTTCTCTCCTGTTTTTATAAGATTTTGAAGACATTGTGACGGTACATTTTGGCTAAAATACTTTTCTTGGTATGCTTACTTTGCACTATATTAAAATTTGAAGAAGTAGTTTTATCTGCAGTGATAGCTGATTTTCTGTTAATTGTTTTTTGGTTTGTTTTACATTTTGATAGAGGCAAAGTTTTTGTACTTGAAACTTCTTGTGTTTCACTAAATGACTGTATTAGCTGTTTGGTTCAACTTTTTTTTTACAAATTCTGCTAGAGATGGATGCTTATGTTGGACACTTTTATTTTCATTTGCTCTACTTTTGCGTTGCTTTCTACGGACTTGACTTTTGGTAGGCATTCTTTAGGGTCTGTTGAAAAAATAAAGAAGGTATGGGTTGGGGTGTTCTGCAATGTATGTGTGCTGTGTGCATGAGTGTTTGAGTAAGATGATAAAGATGTATGTAATGGTGTGTGATTGTGCATTGGGAACTACAACTAGTAGGGATAGGTATTCTTGAATTCATGTGTTACTAAACAGGAGTTCAGATGACAAAAAAAGTAAGCTAGTGGTGTGGAAAAGTACAAATAGTAAATCTAATGTATACAATTAAAACAATTGTTTGTTCTATAATGTGAAAATTGTAGCGGTTCAGTTGGGTAATTTGGTGTCCAAAAATAGGAATTTGTGGGCCATTCTGGCTATAAATCGCTGTTTAAGACATGGAGATTTTTGGACAAAATGTTATACAATCTCTATTTTTAGGCACAGAAATAGCTTGTATTAACTTTATAGTATGTTTGAGTAATAATACAAATATTATGGTGATATTCTACTTACATTTTTTCTTAAATTAACAGGTAACTTCTTAGTTCTTCTTTGTTCTTCGAATTCGGCTGCTCCTTTTCAGGAGACTGGTCTTCACTGCAATTGTAAAAGCCTCAAATTAGTAACTTTGTTTGTATATAGAGCTGTTTTTAATTTAGATAATGAATTTTTTCATTGAAATCCTCAGTGCCTTCTGTAAAACCATTAAACTAATTTATTTACATAAGATACATTGCATCAGTTCAGTACATATTATATGTTCTTAAAGAACAAATTGTATTGAATGACTAACTGTAGCAAAAAAAAATATCTTTACTATGCCTTGTGAAATTTATAATATACCAGTGAATACCACTATTTCTGTAACTAAACTGTTCTAGGTAATAGTGCCTCAATGTCATGTCTAAATTAAAGTAATTAAGTAAATAAATAAATAAAAACAAAAAAATATGAAATTGTATAAGTATTTTTTTAAAGATTTAAACATAGATTGTGCTTGCATGCAATTTTGTTTGAATATATGTAGTCTATATATTTCATTTAAAAAATGTTAGTTTAACATGATTTGAGTGTGTGTGTATAAAGAAAGTAAATAGTATAAAGGTTTATAAGTGATAATTGATTTTAGGAAATTGAAAAAGATACAGTAAATTCATTTTACAGATTACACAAGCTAAAAGTCTGTTTGAAAATGTGTTCATCTACTGTACAGAAAATATGCATACCTGAAGTTTGTGTTCATGCATAAGGATATGCATGGAGCTGCAAGTAGAAATCTTGGAGACTTGTACAGTATTTCTGGTAGATGGTGCTTGCCAATGATATGACACTTGTACTCAGAGAGATTCACAGTACATTTGCAGTGCTGATCTATGATGATGCAGTTAGATGTAGAGGTCTTGAATGTGATTGGTGCATGGTCATGTGATTTCTTAGCTACATCCAATGAGGGAATGGCAGAGAGAGTGAAGTGGAAATGGTAGAAGGGCTGTTCATGTTACGATATGTCCGCGGACATGGCGGTAGTTCGCAGACATCGGGAGTTACATCCAGGGATTTCTGGGTTCAAAAGTCATGCAAATGGGAATGAGTACTAAAAGGGATTGGTCAGGAACGTTTAGTGGGTGTGTTGTGCCAGAAGAGAGTTTCTCATATACTGTTTTTGCTGAGAGAACAACAGATAGCTATGTCTGTGTATTTTAGGAAAAAGATTGTATGGATTTTGGGAGATTCGTGGATATATTGGTTGAAGGTGCATGCAGAAAGCTGTGGAGTAGATGTAGATCTTGGATTCCCACATGTGGAAGTACACTGGCATGGAGTACGTGGAATGAAGTGGTTGGACTTGCTACCTCTCTGTGCTACTTTGGAGACAGAGCAACATCCAGACATAATTGTAATTCATTGTGGAGGGAACAGTTTAGGACATGTGACTGGAATTTTTTTGCAATTTGCTATGAAAGAAGGACTTGGGAAGGTTATGGACATCTTTCATAATTCTCAAGTGATATTTTCATGGATTGCGCAGAGACAAATGTGGCTTCGTTCTTCTTCATTTGGTCCACAAATGGAAAAAGCAAGGTGCAATGTTAATAAAGCTGTTTGTGCCTTTCTAAAAGATTTTGGCATGTCTTTTCACAATGAAAATATTCTGTTTCGTAGTGCAAACATTTTTTGCAAAGATGGAGTCCATCTTACTTATGGTGGCAATCAGATTTTTCTGAGAAATGTACAAAATGCATTGCGACCTTTTTTGGAATTACAACATCTATTTTGAAGTAGGTATTAAGCATTTATAATTTTTGACTTACAAACACCTCCCAAAGGCTCTTTTCAGAGCCACCACTTCCTCCCAGAGAAAATTGCAATGTTTGTGATAGGGTAGCAACCCAATTTTTTAAATGTTCGCGAATTGTCTGCAGACTTCTAAAAAATACAAAGGGCCCTGCTTCATTTATTTTCACTTCTATTTTTTAACTGTGAAAGGCAGCTCTGAAAAGAGCCTTATTTTTTTTGGATTTTTGATATTTTGTATATGTTTTTGTTTTTTATACACAACACACTAGGAGAGGAGGGTAAAGGAAGGTAAAGGGGGGCACACCAACCACAGGGATAAGAAAGGGCGAGCTGAGAGAGGAAGATGCAGAGTGGGTTTTATTTGGGTAGTGAGCAGATCTTCGTGTGCTCTGAGACGATAGTCTCAAAAGCACTACAAAGTCGCTCCCCCCTGCAGAGTACTGTGTCACAGTACATACATACAACTGTAACCCTCGAAAGGTAAGGTCATCAGCATTCTGTATGGCCTGTGAGGCAGCTTGAGGAAGATGCTGTCCCACAGAGGTGGTCCTTGTGGGGACAGGATCGGAAACAGAGGATGAAGTAGAGGAAATCAACCTGCTATGTTCTTCGCAAGGTACAACCCTGCGAATAGCCCCAGAGTGAAATGACCTCAGGTGTAGCTTCATAGTAGTGGTCCCAAAGCTGTACTTACCGTGCTTCCCGCGACTGAGTATCATTTTGCACTCATTGCAGGTAACACGGTTCGCACAAGCCTTAGGAACATGCCCATGAATGGTAAATAACCGCCACACCCAAGACTCACGCCTAGGGCGGGTAGTAGGGTTTTCCTCTACCTCATTCTCATCATCCTCTTCTTCCTCCTCTGCATCCTCAAGCCTGTTCCCATCTTCAGGCCCTTGGGGAGGTGGTGGTGGAGGGTGTGGGGGTGGTGCTGAAGCAGGTGCAGCACCAGGTGGCAGTTCAGCAGCCATGGATGCCATCTCGATGATGGTGTAATCTGCAGGTGGCAGCAAAAATCGCTGTGTTCTGAAGAATAGCCAGAAACACAATGAGAATAAGCCCTAGGGCATGGTCTTTTATAGGGGTACTTGTGTGCGGTCCGCGGCCATGCGCGCTGTCCGCGGACAGATTGAATATTAAAAAAAAGTTCAAAAAGTTTCAAAAGGTATGTAGAATCTCAGGATTACTATGTGGGACTTGTGCCATGGTGAGATTTTATTGAAAAATATTATGAATTCATTGAAAATGTACTTTTAATTTGTTCGGGGACACGAACAGTGTCCGCATTCAGAACACGCGATCAGCGTGGGCGCGGTCATATGATCCGTTCGTGAACAAGTCCGCGAAGGAAGCGCATGTCCGCAGGACACCAAATGCACCGAGATTGGCTAGCACATGCGCGTTGATGTTCTACAGACACTGTTCGGGTCCTGAACTAATTAAAATTGCGTCACACGTGAAACGAACATTTCAGGACACTGCGTGTGTTCTTAGAACAGTTTAAACTTGCTAGCGAACAGTAAGGACAGATATAGTGTTCTTCAGGACACGTCCAATTTCGTTTATGTACGAACATTTCAGGACACCAATTGTGTTCTTAGAACATTTTCAACTTGCTACCGAACAGTACGGACAGGTATAGTGTTCTTTAAGACACCTCCATTTTCATTCAATTATGAACATTTCAGGACACCGCGTGTGTTCTTAGAACAGTTTGAACTTGCTAGCGAACACTACAAACAGGTATAGTGTTCTTCAGGACACCTCCATTTTCGTTTACGTACGAACATTTCAGGACACCAATTGTGTTCTTAGAACAGTTTAAACTTGATAGCAAACTCTACGGACAGATATAGTGTTCTTCAGGACACGTCCAATTTCGTATATGTACGAACATTTCAGGACACCAATTGTGTTCTTAGAACATTTTTAACTTGCTACCGAACAGTACGGACAGGTATAGTGTTCTTTAAGACACCTCCATTTTCATTCAATTACGAACATTTCAGGACACCGCGTGTGTTCTTAGAATAGTTTCATCTTACTAGCGAACAGTACGAACAGGTATAGTGTTCTTCAGGACACCTCCATTTTCGTTTATTTACGAACATTTCAGAACACCTGCTCTCTCCGCGGACACCTACATTGTTTTAAAAAAAAAAAATGAAACTATTTACAACACAATATAAAAATTAAACTTTATTTAACATATATTAATAATTTATGACAGAGAAGGTGAGGCAGAAACAGAAACAAAAACAGGAGAATTAGGGTTTTCAACATAATTGTTATTAGGTGAAGAAGGGATGGAAGTCTCATCAAAACGTTTTGGGTTATGGATAGGGTTTGGGGATAATTGACTGGGATATGGTGAGGAGGGACAAGTACATGTGAACAATAAATCCATTTTTTCTTCTATACTGTGAAAAGTGTTATCCATAACAGGTTTTTCTGAAGTATTTTCTATTTTGGTATGCTCTGTACAAAAATATATATATATATGTTAAATGTAAACAAAATAATAATAATTAAATGGTTTATATTATAAAGGGGGTAATTCATGGAATTTCGCACAAAAGTGGCGCACGCGGCTTGCGCATAGTGTTCCCGTGCGATAGACTGCGCCAGCCGCGTGCGATAAAATCCATTTCATCGCACAGCGTATTCATGGATTTTGGCCTCCAAAACCAGCCGTGGTGCAGAGTGGCGCAGCGACCCTGCAGCAGCGCCAGTTACGCCCCCAAGAACGCCCTCGCGCAAGGAAAATCCGTCAAAAGTCCCAATTCAGCGCAAAGGGCTGCGCTAACCCTGACAAGTTTACAGGGCTGCCAACAGCAAACGCCAAGCGGGGAACGTGTATTTCAGGGGTGCACGGGAAGTTCCACATGCGATTGTGCTGGGTATGTGTATTTCAGGGGTGCACGGGAAGTTTCACACGAGACTGTGCTGGGTACGTTTATTTCAGGGGTGCGCGGGAAGTGCCACACGCGATTTCAGCAGGGTACCTGCATTTCGGGGTGCGTGGGAAGTTCCACACGCGATTGGGCTGGGTATGTGTATTTCAGGGGCGTGCGGGAAGTTTCACACGCGATTGTGCTGGGTACGTGTATTTCAGGGGTGTGCGGGAAGTTTTACACGCGATTGTGCCGGGTACGTGTATTTCAGGGGTGCACGAGAAGTCTCAAACGTGATTGTGCTGGGTACGTGTATTTCAGGGGTGCGCGGGAAGTGCCACACGCGATTTCAGAAGGGTACATGCATTTCGGGGAGCGCGGGAAGTTCCACACGCGATTGGGCTGGGTACGTGTATTTCAGGGGTGCGCGGGAAGTTTCATACGTGATTGTGCCGGGTAGGTGTATTTCAGGGGTGCGTGGGAAGTTTCGGGTAGGTGTATTTCAGGGGTGCGTGGGAAGTTTCACATGCGATTGTGCTGGGTACATGTATTTCATGGGTGCGCGGGAAGTGCCACATGCGATTTCAGCAGGGTACGTGCATTTCGGGGTGCACGGGAAGTTCCACACGCGATTGGGCTGGGTACGAGTATTTCAGGGATGTGCGGGAAGTTTCACACGTGATTGTGCCGGGTACGTGTATTTCAGGGGTGCGTGGGAAGTTTCACACGCAATTGTGCTGGGTACGTGTATTTCAGGGGTGCGCAGGAAGTGCCACACGCGATTCCAGCAGGGTACGTGCATTTCGGGGGGCGCAGGAAGTTTCACACGCGATTGGGCTGGGTACGTGTATTTCAGGGGTGCGCAGGAAGTGCCACACACGATTGCAGCAGGGTAAGTGTATTTCGGGGTGCGTGGGAAGTTTCACACGCGATTCCAGCAGGATAAGTGTATTTCGGTGTGCGCGGGAAGTTTCACACGCGATTGGGCTCGGTACGTGTATTTCAGGGATGCGCGTGAAGTTTCACACGTGACTGGGCCTGGGAGAGCGGGCTACGAGTATTCCTGTGGTGGGCGGCAAGATTTACACGGTCGCCTACAACCTGCCAAAAAAGAATGTCCAATCCAGAAACACGTACGCCAGCATGAAGCCGGCCTATGTCGACTCGCAGGAAGCAGGCGTACGTCGACACGCGCAGCATAAAAGTGCGAGCAAACAACAAACATACGCCAGGATGAATATACCGTTCCTAGCAGCAGTGGCCGTGGGATACCGCAGGAGGAGGAGGAGGATAGTCAGGGCCAGAATCTTCACACCCAGAACCAGCCTTTTTGGGATGCCTGATGACCAGGTGTATGGGAGGTACAGGTTTCCACCTCACATAATACTCGACCTGGTCAGTGAATGGGAGGATGACCTCACATCACCCACCCTCTGCTCCCAAGCACTCACCCCGCTGGAGAAGGTCCTCAATGTACTGCACTTCTTGGCTACCGGATCATTTCAGCGGACAAGTGCCATAGTGGGGGGGTGTCACAGGCCACGCAGTCACGGTGCCTACACCAGGACTTGGCCATCATCACTGCAGGCCCATCAATCCGCAGGCACATATACCTGCCCAGAACACCTGCAGAAAGGCAGGCTGCCACCCAGGATTTCTATAGGGTGGCACAATTCCCCAAAGTGCTAAGTGCCATTGATTGCACCCATGTGGCTCTACGTCCCCCCAGGGCATCTGAGCACATCTATAGAAACCGCAACCACTGGCATTCCATCAACGTCCAGGCAGTATGTGATGCCAAAGGAATCATCACCTCAGTATATGCCAACTATCCAGGGTCCACCCATGACAGCTTCATTTACAGAATGTCAACCCTAAACCGGGACATGGAAGCTGTGCGGCATGGTGATGCATGGCTGCTTGGTGGGTATAAATGCCACTGCACATGCATGCATGTCATATACATAGTAGTGTTACTACCCAAACAAATGATACCCATCACCACCTCCCCAGGGGACAGTGCCTACCCTCTGAGCACCCACATGATGACGCCAATTCGGAACCCCATCACGCCTCCCGAGGTAAGATACAACATAGCCCATATTGCAACCCGGGGCATAGTGGAGCGCACATTCAGAGTGCTCAAGTCATGCTTTCGCTCCCTTGACCGTTCTGGCAGGCAGCTTTTATACGCTCCCCCAGTAGTATGCAGGATCATAGTGGCAGCATGTGTCCTGCACAATGTTGCAACATGCCAGGGCCTGGCTGTGGACATGGTGGTGCCCCCACATCCCCAACCACATGCACGCCCGCTGCGCATGGGAGGGAAAAGGGCACAGGGTGAGGCAGCCCGTACGCAGCTGGTGGCTAATTACTTCACATAGAAATCACACCACTGCGGAGTGCACCCAGCCCTGGCACATACCATCTGACAATCAATGATGCCTCAATCAGACAATGATGAGGAATGAAGGGACAGTCAACTGTCAGAACCATAGCAGCCTGAGATTGTTCACCTGGAAGTGTTACAATGTGTGCATCCCTACCTACACAAACACCACCAATGCAGTCATCAAAATACACACTTCTATGCAGCAAAAATGAATACCCACTTGCAAAATACAACATGAGAACAGTGCCATGTCACCGAACCCCTCCCCGGCACCGCCACACAACACACCATGGCATGTCATGCAATGTGAGATCAAACAAAGTAATCCCCACAACATGACAAAAGTGTCACAAAGTTCAGTGTCCCTAATGGAAACTGGCCACACATGAAATGCTCACAGTAATGCAGGACCAATAACACACATGAGCAAATATTTAGCAATAATACAAATCAGCTACACAACCTCAAGCCTACCATAAACATGAATTTCAAAAAATTTGTAGTCTCACTACCTGACAATGCCAGCACTTCGACCACTTCCAACTGTACAGTGTTGGCGCCACGCAAAAGTGTAGGTGCACTGCTTATAACATGGACGGCCTTGTGAAGAAATGTGGAATGGACCTGCAAATCAGGAGGATGAGATGGATGCAGAGGCACATATCAATACACCATGCAGTGTACAATACAACAACAATATGCACTAGGAATGTATACACATTATTGACTACAGACTGACCACACAGCACATGGGAGTCCAACGTCACTGTGTAAGTCAATGTCACTTTGGCACACCCTTTGCAAGCCCATGGAAACGGGAAGCAGGAGGGGTGTGTGTCTCACAAACCCAAGCATCTAACCCAAATTCAGGACAAGCCTGCATGTGCCCAGCTACAATACAGCGGATGCCCACGGGAGCCACACAAGGCAACACACTGAAAACAAATTCAAAAATCAAAAATCAAAAATGGCCAGGGGGATGGGGGTATGGCCACCCAGGAGGTCTGAGGACAGGGTGCACACCAAAACCCACCTGTGTGGATTCTGCGAGAAAAAAAACACCTCCATGGGCTCATGGCCTGCACGGCTACACTATTGTGGGAGAATCCCTGCTGTCGCTCTGCCCACCCTCTGCAGCTGCATCAGGAGGCGGTGGCACTATGGGAGGCAGCCCACGCAAAGCCCTAGTCTGGTCCTCCATGGCAGCAAGCATGCGGGTCTGGAAGGTCTGGTTCTGGAGGATAATCGTGTGGAGGTCCCCATGCAACAACTCACGGGATGCCCGGACCTCCTCCCGAGTTGGCTGCATCTCAGCTGAGAGTGTACATGTGAGACGCCCCAGCTGCTGTTCTGTCCTCGTGTCAGTTGAAGCCTCAAGCTCAACAAGAGTTCCACCCTCAGGGCTTCCCTGTGGCCCTGGGACTCTATAGAAATGGCTTCCCGCAGAGTCTCAAGTGCCTCCCGTCTGTCCCTGTTGGACGCCAACATGTCCTCCCTGTGTGACTGGCAAATGGAGTCTGTTGCCTGCTGTAGTTGCTCCATCAGCCTTTCTTGGGGGACAATGGAAGTGGCCATCCTATCCATGGCCTGAGCCATCATCTCAGCTGATGCTGCCTGTTGGTTTGCCATACCGTATATGGATTGCTCCCATGCGGTATTGCCAGGTGGCGTACGGCCACTGCGTTGGCAGGCACCACACCTGTCTGGGGCAAGGCGAACTGCGCCTTGCTGTGCCGGCACTGCCTGAGGCTGCAAGACTGCATTCCCCCTCTGATCTGCTGGCACAGGAACAGGATCAGATGTTGCGGAGTGTGACCCTGCATCCGTAACCACCAAAGGCGGACCTACCAACACTGACATCCCCATTGAGGGTTCTACCCCTGGTGCAGGTGGGTCGGACAGAACAGAATCCCTCACAGAAACACTTACCTGCGACCGCACATAGGTCTCATCATCTGAATCGACACCTGAATAGAGCTCGGGGAGGGGCACCCAGAGTCACCCCTTGAGAGAATGGTCTGCAGCAAGTGTGGGTTCTCACCCACCACCACACCACGTCCCTCACTGATGCCCGGTCGGGCCTGAGACCCCTCCTGGGTCTGCACCATCTCCACAACCCCAGCAGTATCAATTGCGTCATCCCCTGCAAAGACATGAAAGAAAAGAAATGGGAACAGGCATTAGCACCATGGCACACAATTAGGGCTGAGAAGCAACAGAACCAGTACTTCATTGACACATGTCCCACATGACTATAACCCTCCCATGCATGCACCGTCACTGCGTATGAAGGGGAGGCAAATGGCACACATTGATGACACCAAGATGGAAGAAGGGATACTGCAACACCCAAATCCTGTGTATTGGATGAAGCACATGGGTGACCCAAACCACTCAGGCACACACACCCTCACATGGCACTCAATCAGAAGCCCTCACACACACCCCATGAACATGGATGACACACACATGCATGTGCACTCACTGAACAATGCCTCGTAATCTGGCAGGTCTCCCACGCCTTAGATCTGTTCCTCCGTGACGTAGGTCCCAGCAACATACTCATGTGGAGTGAGTTCAATGTCCTCTGCTGGAGACCCACCTCCAGTCACTAGAGTAGCGGCATGACTTGAGGCCAGCTTTTTCTTTGCCCTGCACTTCAGGTCATTCTAGCGCTTATAGCAATCATTAGCTATGCACCTCACGATTCCAAGGGCACTTATGATGTCCGCGATCGTCTGCCAGTGTGACTGACGTTGAGCAGGTGTCTTCTTGCACCCTGCAGTAATCAACATTTCCCGGTCATGTGCGGACACATACTCCACAAGTGCATCACGTTCGGCCTCACTGAAGCTAGGCTTCCTCGAGGTGCCGGACTGTGTAGCCGTGTCTGGGGCATCAGCCTGTAATGGAAGGGCACTCTTCCTCTTCCGCTTGGAAGATGGTGGGGATCCTGAGTGTCCTACGCCGCTCTGGACACTATGGGCAGGAGCCCCGGTGGACTGTGTACTAGGAGTGTGGGAATGAACACTGAGCATGGGACTTGGTGCAGGCATTAGCTGAAGTGTGATGTAGTCAGGGCGAACGTCATCAGGATGGACTGGGAACGACACTGTCCTGGCTGGGTGAGTGAGAGCTGGTGTGGATGGAGCCGCAGCTGCCCCTGCAGCCTCCACATCCTGCCTACTTGGGGCAGCAGATGACATAGCTGCCCCTGATCCACGTGGCCTGGTGACACCAACGTGCTCTGCCACACGTGGCCTAGACCTGCTGACCTGGAAGTCAGCCTGGGAGTCACCCTGTGCCAGGTCTGGTGCCACAATGGGCTGGTCCAACAAGGGCTGAGCAGGGATGGTATCAGCCACGTTACCCACAACCAGGGGGGGCATGGGTGTCCCTAACTGGTCCTTCACACATGGGGGGCTAGGGGTACCCTGCAAGTCCCGGCCACGTCCCTACCGTATCCACCATGCCCACCTCTTGAGGCTCGGCCACCTTTGCCACCCTTACCGCGTGCTCGCCTCCCAACGATGGCACTGATGTTGTTGTGCATATGGGAGTTGCAGTAAACTATTGTCCTGGGCAATTGGGGGTCAAAGGGGTAGGGTACTAGATGGAATTCGTACCCCAGTGCTCTAGCAAGGCTGTATGTGACCCCTGGGGAAAGATGACGGGTCATACAATGCACAGGCACCCCAGAAAAGGGAGATAACGTGCAGGCAACCCCTCCTAGACCACGTGCGTGGAAAAATAAACCTGCACTACGCTGTGGCACCCAGAAACACAAAAATGAACGTATGCGTGTCACACGCAGCCTAGAATGACCTCTGAAGGGGTACACGACACACGGGGCAAGCACAGATGTTAAATACGTGCGCGACTCACCGTCTGCCTGGAAAAATAGCATGAAAAAGACGTGCGTGTGCGCGCAGGCAACACCCCCGCCAAAAGAAGAATTGTACGCTGTCTGAGGAGACAGGACAACAGAAGTGTACGCTGTTTGAGGAACCAGGCCCAGAAAAAGACAAAAAAAGAAAAAGCTGTCAGAGGTAACAGGGAGTACGAACTTGAAACGCTGTGAAGTAAATCGCGTGTGAACCGACAAGAAGTACAGATTTCACCCACTCGCTCTCCGCGAAAAGCACGTACAAGGAAATGGCGTCCTACACATGCCTTTTAAACATGCCCACACGTCCAGCGTCACTTCGGCGTGTACGCGCTAAGGCCCTATCCTCCAATTACACGAGCTGACACTCTAACATGCAGTCATTGGACGTGTAACATGCACTCGTGTACAGGGTAACGCCCGAGTACGCACGTCACAGATGCGCATACGCGCTGAGGCCCTTTCCACCAATTACACTCTTTGACACTCGGACGTACTTATTTTTTCCACACGCCATGGAAAACGCCCGTGCGCCTAATGTCATAGACGTGCCTACACGCTGGGGGCCTTTGGGCCAATGAATTCGCGTACGTGTGCTGATGCGCTTACGCGCTAAGGGCCTTTCCTCGAATTACACGCAGACGTGCTGTATTTTCACGTGCCAAATCACTCCGTATCAAGCTGGCCACGCGTAAGCACACGGAAGACCACACTCCTGCCCAGAAGGCTGAATCACTGCCCCCGAGAGCCCCGAGCACACTCCCACCTGCCATCTGCTGCTGCCTGACTGCCTGCTGCCCACGTGCCCTGCCATTTGCTGCCTGCACATCAGCCAGGGGTGCAGTTGCTGTGACCACCCCCGCTGGAACCGAAGACTCCCGACTGGGATTCCATCGCTCCACAGCCCAGCCCCAGGACCCAGTTGCCCACCCACTCCTGCCTCTGGGGTTGCCATGTCAGGCACTACACCATCTGGCACCACTGGCAACCCCCAGCCAGGGAGGCAGAGGGGCACCAGCTTCACTGCCACCGAAGTTGGTGTCCTGGTAGAGCTAGTCCTGGGGCAGTATGATGCCCTCTTCGGAAGTTTGCGCGCCGACAAGGAAGGACGGACTCGAATTTGGACGGACATCGTGACTGCCATCAAGGCGGAGGGGGTGGCAGTCCGATAATTCCATCATGTCAAGAAGCGCTGGGAGGACTTCAGGTCCAGGACCCTGAACAAGGCCCGGCGCCTCTTGAAGGCAGCGGATGCTAAGGGGCGCCGGGGCCACTTGTCGGAAGATCAGATGAGGGTCCTGGAACGCATATCCCCAGCGCTCCACGTCCAGGTCCTTGAGAGGCAGACCCGTCTGGAGTCGAGCGGTAAGTGTACATGCATACTGATTGTAAGCTGTGCGTGTGGTGGTGTGCCAGTAGTGTGCAGGTTGCACATGTGGTTTTATGGGGCCAAGTATGGGGGTGTGTGTACAGGGCCGTGAGGCTAACACATGCGAGGGCTCTCATGTGTGAGACATGGATGGTGCTTGTGTGTGTAGGCTTGCATGCCAAATGCAGATGTGTGTGCACCCATGTTTGAATGAATGTGTATGTAAGTAGGCATGGTCGTGATGTCACACATGGATGTTGGTTTCAGCTGCATGTATCTGCACCGTGTACATGTGCATGTGTGTGTATTTGACAAGGGTGCAACAGTGATGCAACATGGATGCATGTGACACCGGGATGTGGAAGACTGATTGGCAGATGTGACATGGATGCAGATCGCAACACTGCGACAGTTGGCGGAGTTGTACACATGCATGCAAGTGTGGTGGTGTGTGTGCATGTGTAGTCCACTCCCTGTGTTGCATGTGATGTCTGGCTCACCTTTGCCTGCTCATGCTGTTGTATGTGTATGGATGGTGCTGGTTGTTGGGATATGGCTGTGGTATAGCTCATGTGTGCGTGTTGAAATGACATGTGTGTTGGTGATTGTGATGCCATGTCTGAGGTTTGCCAATGCCACTCATGTACCACTGTCATGTGTGTATGAGTCCATTGTACAGTGCCCTGATGCCTGTGTTTTATTTCCCCCTGTCTGCAGCGTCAACTGATGAAGAGGGCGGAGAAGGTGCTGTGGAGCACAGCGGCAGGGATCGCACCGCCAGCCGCAGACGCAAGGCCCGGCTCCCCTCCCAGGTTGTCATCTCGTCGGGGAGTGAGGAGTCCGGTGCCACGTCCCAGGCCGCAGCTGCCGTGGGGAGGTCCAAGGGGCGGAGGTCGGATTTGGACTCCTTGGCAGCAGAAGGGGCAGCTGGGACCCCACAGGGCCCGACGGGGGAAGATGGCAGGGAGTCATCCAGGTTGGTGGGGGGTTTGGTGGAGGAGGAGGCCGTACAAGCGACAGAGACGATGTCTGGAGGTGGGGATTCCACTGGTGCTAATGGTGCAGTGCAGGACCAGGGACAGGAAGCAGCACAGGCCGCCGCAGAGGTGCCTGTGTGCAATCCTGTCCCTGATCCTGTCACTGCATCATCTTGCACCAACAGGGATGCCTACGTCCAGACCCGTTTTCAGGCAGGGGATGAGCTTACAACAACTGGCCTTCCTCTGCCTGCGGACGTGGCTATCCAGGTACGGGTTGAGCCTGTCCTGACTGGTGTGGCATTGCGTCAACGGGCCATGCGAGGTGACCTGCAGTCTTTTTGTGAGGAGACTGCATGTCATCTCGAATGGCTCATTGACCGCGTTGGCCTACTGGGACGGGTAACCCAGGCCGGATTCCTCCGTCTGCTGGAGCTTGTTCCGACCCCCTCCTCAACTGAACACCCTATGCGCCAGTCGTCCTCCGTGCCATCTTTCCACCCATTTGTCACCTGGGTGCCTTGTGGAGCTGCCTCTGACCGTGCGGCCAGGCTGGTGGAGGACAAATCCCTGCCAGTCGGGAGTCGGACATCCAGCCGGGGTGGCCACATCAATGACTGCACCCCAGCCGGAGGAGGATATGCAGGCAGCAGGAGCATGGGCACGGGCACAGCAGCAGTAGCAACGAGGTGGGAGCCATGATGGCTCGGGGCCTTCGACATCGGAGGGGCAGGCATCGGCCGGAGGGCAGGAGGGCCCAGGACGGGAAGTGTCTTCCGTGTGGCAGCGGTTGGGCCACACCATAGATGCAGAGCGGCAGCGGGCGGAAGAGGCATGGCTCACGATGGTCAGGGCGGAGAACTCCATGCGGAGGGCCCTGAGGCGGGCCGAGTGCCTCGAGGCAATCTGCATGGAGTTGGAGGAGAACATGTCGTCGTCCCTCCGGACCCTCGGGGCCATGGAAGAGGACCGCCTGCGGGACATTGAGCAGGAGTTCGATGATGCCCTGGCCCAGAACATCCAGAAGTGAGCCGTCGGACTAGCCCGCTGCCCTTATATTTTTGTTTTTTGGGGCGGTTGGACAATGCCCAAACTTCTTATATATAGTTCTTCATTAGGTAGGGTTTTATTTCATAGGTTTCATTTTAAGGATTGGGCACATGGACCCTGGATGTTCACTTTGTAAATAGTTTGACAATGGATTTGGATTATTAATTTTTTTTTCTCCATGGATGATTTTTTATTATTTTTGCACCTTGGATTTATTTTCTCAGACTAACACTTTGGAGACTTGCTTTTGGATTGCTTTTGTTTTGGATTTCATGCATCTTTTTCATTTATTGGACATGCAGGATCTCAATTCTTATTTCAATTTTCTTCTGTTCCATTTCATTCCCTTGTTTTTCTTTTTAATACATTATCATTTGGTACTTCAATGTGCGGTATTCTCTCTTTGGTTTCATGCATGTCACAATGTGTGTTTTATCATTCACATCCTCTCATTGTGTGGGTTTGACGGATATATGTTGATGTGCAGACTAGCCATTTGGGATGCATCATGTGGTGGTGATTTCTTGGTGGGGTGGATGTCATACCTGGTGGTGTGTGCGGACTGGGGTGGCGTGGGGGGTGTATTGAGGGGGCATGGGGTCCATGGTTGTGGATCGTCATGAGGTGTTGGGGGGACATGTGTGGGGGCATGCTGGCAGGTACCCTGCACTGCTGGGGGGTGGGGGTGCACAGGGACATGAGTGAGGGCCTGGTGGAGGGTGCCCTGACTGCTGGGGGGTTGGGGTGCTGGGAGACATGAGTGGGGGCCTGGTGGAGGGTGCCCCTGACTGCTGGGGGGTTGGGGTGCTGGGAGACATGAGTGGGGACCTGGTGGATGGTGCCCCTGGATGCTGGGGGGTGGGGGCACAGGGGGACATGAGTGGGGGCCTGGTGGAGGGTGCCCTGCACTGCTGGGGGGTGGGGGTGCAGGGGGACATGTGTGGGACATGAGTGTGGGCCCGGTGGAGGGTGCCCCTGACTGCTGGGGGGTGGGAGTATAGGGGGACATGAGTGGGGGCCTGGTGGAGGGTGCCCTTGAACACATATTTCATGAAAAGTACATACACATGTGATGACATCAGTGATGTCATCAATGACATTTGTGATGTCATCTTTGATGTCCTGGGTGTTAGTCTTAGCAGTGCATGGTGGCGCAAGTTATGGTTGCTTAGCTTACCATAACTGGTGAATTTCAAGGGTTTTTCGGTTTTACTTGGAACAATAATGTCCCTTTGACAAAGTTTTTTCACTGAATTTCATAGGTTTTTATCAGCGCAACTTAACCATAACATCCCTTTAACAAAGTTTTTTCACTGAATATATATATGTATATATATATATTCACTAAAAAAAACGTTGTTAACGAGACGTTATGGTTCGAAGTGAAACCGTAGCAGAAAGTTCATAACCTAACTGATTACCTTTATGCAGAGAAATGATTGCTCTGTTTCACAGGTGCTACTTACCCTATGCATATGTATCACATGATTTGTTTGGACCCTAAGGGAATTATTGTAAGAACATACTTGAAGGATAAGTCTACAAATATAGTACCTTTTCAATTTTTAATTCCTGACAGTTACTAAAGAAATCCATGTGGCCTAGATATGTCAGTAAAGGAAAAAGGGGGAGCCAATGTGATGTGATGTCATCAGTGATGTCATCAATGACATTTGTGATGTCATCTTTGATGTCCTGGGTGTTAATCTTAGCAATGCACAGTGGTGGCGCGAGTTATAGTTGCTTAGCTTACCATAAATGGCGAATTTCAAGGGTGTTTCGGTTTTACTTCGAACCATAACGTCCCGTTAACAAAGTTTTTTTAGTGAATTTCATAGGTTTTTAGTAGCGCAACTTAACCATAACGTCCCTTTAACAAAGGTACTGAATTTGATAGGTTTTTAGTAGTGCAACTTAACCATAACGTCCCTTTTACTGAATGTCATAGGTTTCTAGTAGTTGCACGTAACCATAATGTAAACTAGCATCTGACTTCATTGCACACCATCCGGAGAATGGCACATGACCATATGCTGGTGCACAGCACGGTGACGTGTCCGAGAATCCGTATACACTTAACAATAAGATCTATGCCTCGTGGACAGTGTGGAAGTACATTTTCTACTGATGTAGGAACTTGCAACTTCAACATTTCCCTTGTACAGCTCCAACACCTATTCAGACTCATCCATTAACAATGTAGTACACAGTGCATACTTTTAGCAAAAGTACTATTTATCTAAAAACGACATGAGCTAAGGCCATCCCTCCTCCCCAAGAAACAGCACCACTGCTGTAATGAAAGAGCATGAGAAACACTGCCCCTACCTTACAAATAACACACGCACAACATTTTCCCCGTCCGCCTACCCCTCCATATTACTGTTTGTTGCCTCTTTGCTCATTTCCGTACGCTACTTTCCTTCTTACCTGTCCTTCCAAAAAAAAGCAATCCATAAACAAATGAAATGTTCCTTTAAGAACCACCTTTCACAGTTTAACAATATTAATTAAAAAGAATCGCATACACTGCATCTACTTTATATTTCTCAGTAAAGTACATGGACGCAATAAGATTTTCCAACATTTCCATTTGCAGTTTGTGTTATGCTAATGGGAATATTGTAGCGTTCATCCTCTGTTCCAGGGAATGGTATCGGTGAATAAAAGGCCAGCAGGCCAAGTTATCAGCCCAATCGAAGCAAGAGTGCATAACGTGATCTCTGGATCATTACACCCCCTTCGGCCCCTAAAATAGGGGATGAAAGCCATTGACAATCTAGATTTCCAAAGCAGTAACCCGTGCTACTAAAAAACAGGATTTTTCGTCCTAATCCGGGACGCCAGTCAGAAATATAGTACTTCAGTTACATTGCCAAAATGAATGTTCAGGTAATAAAAAATTAAATCTCGTGATTTCAAAAAAGACAAAAAGAACGTGGAAATTGATACACAAATCGATGTGGTCACACATGACATTTTAAAGAAATATTAGTGTTGAACATGGGTGAATCTAGTGATAGCCTACAAACGCCGAGAATCTGCACTCTCCATAAGAAATAAAAATGACAACTACAGAGAAAGATAGTACTTCAGTTACATTGTCAAAATTAATGTTCAGGTAATAAAAAATTAAATCTCGTGATTTCAAAAAGGATAAAAAGAACGTGGAAACTGATACACAAATCGATGTGGTCATAAATGACATTTTAAAGAAATATTAGCATTGAACATGGGTGAATCTAGTGATAGCCTACAAACGCCGAGAATCTCCACTCTCCATAAGAAAAAAAAATGACAACTACACAGAAAGATATTACTTCAGTTATATTGCCAAAATTAATGTTCTGGTAAGAAAAAATGAAGGGGCCGATTCATGGAAAAAACGTGTGCCGAAAATCCCAGCGCAAGCAGATGCAAGGAAGCGCACGTGCATGCGTGCGATTCAAGGAAGGCGCTGCCCTACTTTCCCACTGTTTGTGAGCCAAATCCGTGCATGGCACACGCTGGAGCACACGTCTCCAAACAGCGTGCGCTAAGCACACAGCGAAAGCGCACATAGCGCAGCGCACACAACAAAAGTAGGCGGAACAGGGGGTGTAACACGAGGAATGGGGAATAACGCGTGAAAAAGAAGGCGTAACTGGGGAAGTACTGCTGGGAAGTACACGGAACGCCCACACGCACGCGAACCACACGTATTCATGGAATCAAATAGGGCAAACCCGCGCACGGGCAAAGACACGCACAGGCCTAAACACGTCCGCCACACGAAGGCAGGCGGTAGCGTCCCTGCGCATTACAAAAGTGTGCACAAATAAAAAGCATGTATATGCTGAGTGGGGTACGTGTATTACTGGGGTTCGCAGGAAGTTTTACACGTGAAAGGGCCCTGTGCGAGTGGGGTACGTGTATTACTGGGGTGTGCGTGAAGTTTTACACGCGAAAGGGCCCTGTGCGAGTGGAGTACATGTATTACTGGGGTGTGCGGGAAGTTTCACACGCGATAGGCCCTGTGCGAGTGGGGTACGTGTATTACTGGGGTGCGCAGGAAGTTTTACATGCTAAAGGGCCCTGTGTGAGTGGGGTACATGTATTACTGGGCTGCGTGGGAAGTTTTACACGCGAACGGGCCCTGTGCGAGTAGGGTACGTGTATTACTGGGGTGCGCGGGTAGTTTCACACGCAATAGGCCCTGTGCGAGTGGGGTACATGTATTACTGGGGTGTGCGGGAAGGTTTACATGCGAAAGGGCCCTGTGCGAGTGGGGTGTGTGTATTACTGGGGTGCGCAGGAAGTTTTACATGCGAAAGGGCCCTGTGCGAGTGGGGTACGTATATTACTGGGGTGCGCGGGAAGTTTTACACGCGAAAGGGCCCTGTGCGAGTGGGGTACCACTCACCGTCTGCCTTGTGTGTAGAAGAACGCGTAGCCAACACCCACCCGCTGTGAAGTAATAGCGTGTGAACCCCAACGGCTGGAAAACACACGGCTGCACCCCACGAAAAGCACGTACAGAGCAATGGAAAGCCACGTGGGATCTTCAACCCGTGCCAGGGCAACGCCCGTGCGCGATACGTCACAGAGATGCTTACGCACTAAGGGCCTTTGATCCAATGAAATTGCGTACGTGTGCTGACGTGCTTACGCGCTAAGGCCCTTTCCTCGAATTACACGCTGACGTGCAATTTTTTCACGTGCCAAATCACTCCGTATCAAGCTGGCCACAAGAAAACACACGGGAGACCATGCTCCTGCCCTGAAGGCCATTTTCCTGCCCCCCAGAGCCCCGAGCACGCTCCCACCTGCCATCTGCTGCTGCCTGACCATCTGCTGCCCACGTGCCCTGATATTTGGTGCCTGCACATCAGCCATCTGCAGGGGTCCAGTTGCTGTGTCCACCCCTGCTGGAACAGAAGACTCCCGACTGGGATACCATCGCTCCACAGCCCAGCCCCAGGACCCAGTTGCCCACCCACTCCTGCCTCTGGGGTTGCCATGTCGGGCACATCTCCATCTGACACCATGGCAAACCCCAGCCAGAGAGGCAGAAGGCCACCAGCTTCACTGCCACCGAAGTTGGTGTCCTGGTGGAGCATGTCCTGGGCATTATGATGCCCTCTTCGGAACATCACGCACCAACAAGGAAGGACAGGAGAGGATCTTGGATGACGTAGTGGTTGCCATCAATGCGGAGGGGGTGGCAACCCGCGACATCAAGCACGTCAAGAAGCGCTGGGAGGACTTCAGTCCAGGACCCTCATAAAGTCTGGTACCTCGTGGAGGGGGGCCGGGCAAGCATGAGTAACATCCAGATGATGGTCCTGGAACGCGTAGGCCCAGCGCTCCATGCCCAGATCCTTCAGAGGCAGACCCGTCTGGAGGTGAGCGGTAAGTGGCCACGCATTGCTGTGTGAGACAGGGCATGTTGGAGTGTGCTGGTAGTCTGATGCTTGCCTGTATGTTTGACATGGGCCATGTATGGATGTGTGTGTGCAGGGACATCATGGTCATGCATGTGAGACCAGTTACGTGTGAACCACATGGTTGGTGCATGTGTTTTAATGCAACATGGGGAGCTCAATGCGGAATGCACACATGAAAGCATGGCTTTCTCTGTTCCTGGACATGGAGGGGGGTGAGGAATAGGTGCTGATGTCATGTACATGTATGGTGCACCTGTGTGTGTGTGTGCCTGAGAAGTGTGTGTGTGACTTTGAAATGCCATGGATGCATTTGACATTGAAGGCAACATCTTGGTTTACAGGGGCCCTTCCACATGGATGTTGATGTTGATTGCAGGCACCGGGACTCTTTATGCATGTGTGTTGTGTGCATTCACCCATGTGTTGTGGAGGGACAGGATGGAAGTGACATTTGACAGTGCCACTCATGTGTTATTGCTTCCTGTCTAGGGTATTTTGTACTGTACCCTGATGCTTGTGTTCTATGTCTCCCTCTGCACAGCGTCAAGTGAAGACGAGGGCGGAGACGGCACTGTGGAGCCAAGCGGTGGGGATGCCTCCACTGGGTGGCGACGCAAGGCCCAGCCACCCTCCCAAGAATTACCATCATCCGGGAGCGAGGGGGCTGGTGCTGCGTCTGCCACAACGGCTGTGGCGGAAGGGCCGGGTGAGCCCCCACAGGGGCTTCCACGGCAGAAGACGGTACGGAGACATCCAGGTTGGTGGTCTCCACAGAGGAGGAGGAGCCTGCTACTGAGCCGCACATGGGGCCTGGTGGGGGTAGTACCATTGGTGCAAGTGGTGCAGTCCAGGGCCAGGGTCAGGAGGCAGCACAGGTCACCGCGGAGGGGCCTGTGCATGTCCATGTCCTTGACCCTGTGACTGCACCACCATGCACCAGCCAGGAGGCCCCGTCCCAGGCCCGTCCGCAGGTAGGGGAGAGTGCCATGTCATCTTCCTCTCCACTATCTGCAGACGAGGAGTCCCATGAACGTATGGGCTCCATCCTGATTGGTGTCGCGTTGTGCACGCGTGACATTCGTGATGGCGTGCGTTCTTCCTGGGCAGAGAACGCACGCTATCACGAAGAGCAGCGTCGCGACATGGCACTGTTGGGAGGGGCCCTGGTTGGTGGGTTCCTACATGTGACGCGCACTCTGGCGGACCTTTCCTCCTCTGTGGAGACTATGCGCCAGTCGTTCTCCCTGCCGTCTTCCGGCCCAGATTCCACCAGGGTCCCCTGTGGACCTGGCCTGACCAACACAGCCAGCTTAGTGGAGATCCCATCTCTGCCACAGTCGGGAGTCGGCGGTCCAGCAGGGGTGGACACCACAACTGGAGACCAATTGATGGAGGATGTGCAGGCATCATCGGACAGGGCACATGGACAGCAGCAGCAGCAGGAGCAGGCTCTAGGTGGGAGCAATGATGGCTCGGGCCATCCACACCAGGGGGGCAGGCATTGGCCAGAGGGCAGGAGGACCCTGGAATGAATGTGTCTTCCGTGTGGCTGCGGTTGGGCCAGCGCATAGATGCGGAGCGGCGGCGGGCGGAAGAGGCGCGTCTCACCATGGTCAGCGCGGAGTTCTCCATGCGTCGGGCTTTGAGGTGGGCAGAGTGCCTCGAGGCGACTCGCAGGGAGTTGGAACAGGCCATGAGTGCCTCCCTGCGAGACCTTAGGGCCAGGGCAGAGGCCCACCTCCGGGACATCGACATGGAGTTCGATGATGCCCTGGCCCAGGACACCACAGAGTGAGCCGTAGGACTTGCCCACCGCCATTGTATATAGTTAGATAGTTTTAGGTTTCCTTTCCGTTTATTTTTTATTTTGGTTGCGCTTGGACAATGCACCACCTTTTTGGATATAGTTTTTTATTAGGTAGTATTTTTGGTAGGTTTCATTTCATCAGTTGGGCTCATGAACCCTGGATTGTTGATTTGTACATAGTTCACCATTGGATTATTCTCATTTTTTTTATTTTCACCATGGAGCAATGGATTTCACTTTCTTTTTTCCCTTGGATTTGCTTTGTTGGACTGTGACTTTGGACACCATTTCTTTTGGATTTCTTTCGATTATGATTTCTTGTTTTTTATTGTTTTATGGACATGCAGCATTTCTTTAATTATTCCCATTGTTGTGTGTTTTCTTTTAATTACATTCATGTTGTGTTTAATACATTTTTTTCTTCCTACTTCGATGTGTGGTATTATCTCATTGGTTTCATGCAAGTCATGATATGGGTTTTCACATTCACTTGCACCCATTATGTGTGTGTGACGGACATGTGTTCAGTAACATACTTGCCTTTGGGGTAGTATCATGTAATTGCCTTTTCTATGTGGGTGGATGCAATACTTGGTTGGGTCTTTGGGCTGGGGAGGCTGGCCATAAGGGCCATGATTGAGGATTGTCATGACGTGGGGGCGGGGGGACATGAGTGGGACATGAGTGGTGGCCTGCTGGCAGGTGCCCTGCACTGCTGGGGGGTGGGGGTCCTGGGGGACATGAGTGGGGGCCTGCTGGCAGGTGCCCCGCACTGCTGGGGGGAGGGGGTGCTGGGGGATATGAGTGGGACATGAGTGGGGGCCTGCTGGCAGGCACCCCGCACTGCTGGGAGATGGGGGTGCACGGGGACATGAGTGGGGGACTGCTGGCAGGTGCCCCGCACTGCTGGGGGGTGGGGGTGCTGGGGGACATGAGTGGGACATGAGTGGGGGCCTGCTGGCAGGTGCCCCGCACTGCTGGGGGGTGGGGGTGCACGGGGACATGAGTGGGGGCCTGCTGGCAGGTGCCCCGCACTGCTGGGGAGTGGGGGTGCTGGGGGACATGAGTTGGTGATCAGTAGTGCAAGCTGACATGTGGCTTGGGTGGGGGGCATGCCCATGGTGGATGGGCTGCCTGCGGGACATGACCAGGGGTGCAGGGTAGTCCACTGTGGTGTGGGCAGCCTGCAGGGGTCGTGGAGGGTGTAGAGGGAACACCTGGGAGGACCCACACTGCCAATTCACGTGTAGGACTCCCCGCGCACCCCAGTAATACACGTACCCCACTCGCACAGGCCTTTTCGCGTGTGAAACTTCCTGTGAACCCCAGTAATACATGTACCACTAGCACAGGCCCTTTCGCGTGTGAAACTTCCCGCGAACCCCAGTAATACACGTACCCCACTCGCACAGGCCTTTTCGCGTGTGAAACTTCCCGCGAACCCCAGTAATACACGTACCCCACTCGCACAGGCCGTTTCACGTGTGAAACTTCCCGCGAACCCCAGTAATACACGTACCCCACTCGCACAGGGCCATTTGCGTGTGAAACTTCCCGCGCACCCCAGTAATACACGTACCCCACTCGCACAGGCCCTTTCGCGTGTGAAACTTCCCACTAACCCCAGTAATATACGTACCCCACTCGCACAGGGCCAATCATGTGTGAAACTTCCCGCGCACCCCAGTAATACACGTGCCCCACTCGCACAGGCCCTTTCGCGTGTGAAACTTCCCGCAAACCCCAGTAATACATGTACCCCACTCACACAGGCCCTTTCATGTGTGAAACTTCCCACGAACCCCAGTAATACAGGTACCCCACTCCCACAGGCCCTTTCATGTGTGAAACTTCCTGCGCACCCCAGTAATACACGTTCCCTGCTTGCCGTGCTGGTACAGGGTTAGCGCAGCCCTTTGCGCTGGATTGGGGATTTCAATGGCTTTTCCCTGCGCAAGGGGCGCTCTTGGGGGTGTAACTGGCGCTGCTGCAGGGTCGCTGCGCCACTGTGCGCCCTGGCTGGTTTTGGTAGATAAAATCCATGAATACGCTGAAAGCGGAAATGGATTTTAGTGCACGCGGCTGGTGCAGAGATTCGCCCGCGCACACTGTGCGCCAGCCGCATGCGCCTCTTGTGCGCTTAATTCTATGAATTACCCCCTAAATCTCTTTCCGGTGTAGAGTCGTCAAAACTAAACTTACATGAAATTCATTGTCTCCATTGTCTTTGTGAAACTCAGACAGCAACGTACTTGCACCAAAGAATCTTCTTGAAATGATATTACATGTGCCTTACAAACGTTTTGAATACATAACCTTATCAAATGGTATTTTTTGCAAACTTTCACTCCCTGCATTCTTACTGAACTTTCCCTTTCGCTCAAGGTCAGAAAATAATTGACCCTTATCGGTTCAGTCGGATGCGTGGGCCTACTGAGCTCGCAACCAAAAAAGCAAAGCAACTGACCTTCACTCAGAATGAAAATACATCCTGACTTTGCAACAACATGTCTCAATGCATTCATGAGACTGGTACTCCCATACACTTGCAGACCCGCTGTTTCCATCAAACAGTGCAGGTGGCTGCCTCAGATTTCAAACTCCAGGACGCCAGTCTGACTGCAATATTATTTTAAATACATTGTAACACAGACATTAACCCTCACCTTCCGAGACAGCATTTCATAAGTTTAACAAGAGCAATGTTGTCTTGTTTTATATGTGTTAGTGGCGATGTCTGCGTACACCAAAACACGAATGAAAGATGACGGGCGCAACAAAACAATCTGATGCACTTCACGCTGTTCAACATCCAATCAGTGAATGCGTCACATGTCTGCGGACATAACGCTACGGATTAAGCAATCAGTATCTTGTCCGTGGATCGAACAGGGAATTGTGACCACAGAGCGGACATAGATATCACTAATTTTTTGAGACATACTTTTTGGTCATTTTAAAGACAACTACTTGACGGATTGGCACCAAGTTTACAAAAGCACGCTTTCGGGACCAAGCTCCTGCTCCTGCCACAAATTTGGTGAAAATACGTCCAGCGGTTTGGGCTGTAGGCATGCGCAAAGTTTTTCCCCCATTCAGTCTATGGGGAAAAAAAGAGGTTTTGGGACTCCCCTTATAAGTTTTCCCCCCTGGACCAAACCTCACCAAACTTTGCAAAAAAAATCAGAGTGGGCCATATACTTTGTTTGCAAAGTTTGTAAGGATTCGTCCAGGGGGAGCGAAGTTATAAGCCACCCAAAAAGTGCTCTTCCTATGGAAACAGCAATTTAACCATAACTACAAGGCCACTAACGTGGCTGTGTAATGTATATATATACTCATGGTTAAAGCGGTGTGACACACATTTAAAGAACAAGAACCTGTGGACTTCTATGCTGTTCTAGAGTGATCCCTCTCACTTTGTTTGTTTAAAGAGAGTAAACTTTGCCACATGGTTGAGTCTTCCATTCTTGAGGCAGGGATTTTGTTGGGACCGAAGTACCCTCTTGCTGGTAATCGGGGTAGTTGCTAAGGGTGCCCCTGCCACTCCTTGTCAAGTGGTAGCAGAGGAATTGTCGCTAAGACCTTTCAACACTAAACCCACCTTGTCCCGCTGCATGCCTGAAGGGCTGCGCAGCGACCGTGAACACCAACCCCCAAATCCACGCGTGGGAATAATTGAAGAGGCTGTCATGAGCCACCTTGGAGAAATTCCTGCTGGCTCCCCGTGGGATGCCGAACAGACCAGACGGCAGAGTGGCAGATTGTAGTAGAGTCGGTGTCCGAGGGGCTTCAGTGGATCAGGGAGTGTATCGACTCAACTATATGGCAAATATAGGGGAAGGGGAAGTTCCTCTTAGTGTTGAGTTTCTGTATTTTTGTGTTTAATGTGAAGGTTTCCCGTTCTTTAGGCGGTCAAATCAAGCAGTCAGCTAAAACGGTAAGCTTAGTTTATGGATGAAAAATACAAAAAAGCACAATAAAAAGGTTACCTATAATTGAGACGTCAACTTGGTTTATCAATCAAAAACATTAAAAAACACAAAAAAAGGACACCTGTAAATTAGACAGTTTAGCTTGGTTTATTGTTGATTATGTATGGTTACCTGTGTCTAGGTATTAGCAGAAGACACAAACTTAGATTGCGGCAGGTGGTTTCTTAATTTATGTCATTGAGATGTATTCCTATATGTGGCGGTATAGAAGAAGGACCACATGATTATTTTAGATACCCTGCGAGGCAGGAAGACGGACGTGCTTTATGTTATGTTATTGTGTTTATGTTGTCAAAAGCAGAGACATGTATCAAAGTATTCAGTTTTTTTTTTCTTTGGACAATTGGTGACTTCACATGTGAGGTTGTTCAATAAGACTTGAGGTGCTTAAAGGGTGGTGGATTTCATTCTGTTGCACTGTTGTTTGAATTGAAGAAAAGTGTTGTGCCATTTGGGCGTAGCTCGAGGAGCACATGAATGAAGTTGCGGTTTTGGCCGTTAAGGACAGCAAACACAGTGTGGACAGTGCGTGGAGCATGCTTTTGTTGATGTTGGTGAGCCAGAGAGGATGTTGAAACAATTTTTTGTATTGCTATGGTTTTGAGAATTTGATAAAAAAGTTTTGTTAATTATGTAAACTATGAATTGATAAATGTAAATTGAAAGTGTCGAAATCCTGATTTGAGGTCAAGTAAATATTGACGATTACAAAGTAATGTGTCAAAATGAGGGATACACCCCTTCAGCATTTGTGCAAGTCCATCCCGCGGTATCAAGACAAAATACTGAAACATAGTGCAGAATGACTCACGATACAGAAGTGAAAATGGCAAAGCCATGACCCAAAGACAGAAGCTTTTCGAATTGTGTTCAGTAACATATAACCACGTATTTACATGCCACCTATAAGGGAAAGAAATTAAAGGAATAGTACGCTCAAAAATATAATATTATATTATTAAATATTGTCCGGAGCGTTCGGGCACGTGTTTTTAAGCATACGTTGATCGATCGTACAAACATTTCCTATGCACCTTACCGTAGTTTTCCTCACTTTTACACATGCAAAATCAGGCAGCAGGGCGCGGCCATCTTGTGCTAATCTTATCCGTTGCTGCATCGTCCTAAGGTGAACTGTCCTGGCGGCACTAAATCATAGGCCCCACCCCTGAAGCTGACATCACGAGACGCGTACGGCCCATTTCACAACGCCAATGCACATCTCATGTCAACGTTCTCTGTGCTCCAGCTAATGACATGTCTCCATGGAAATGGCAGGACGCCTCTTTCCTCAATATGTATAAACAGACCGCTTCTCATCTGACAACATCAGATTTGCTTTTCCAATCATTTCACTGTATTTTTTTGTGACTCGTTTCTGCTCTGTTCAGCTATTTTCATTGCTTGTAGCCCGTTCGAACAGATACTAGTACAATCATTACTATTTTAATTTTGTTGCATAATGGCAACAACACACCCCTACCAGTACGAGCCAGAGTATTCCGAGGCAAAATTACTCGAAAGAGAAAGATGCAGAAATGATGGGGCTTCAGAAGACAGTTAGCAGGACGAATCACCAGATCAAGAGTGTGAGCCTAGTCGCATGGACAACGTCTCCACCTCGTGTATCTGCAATCAGTGCCAGGTAATGCCTACCGAGGAGGAGAACTGCTGCTGCTGAGAAAACTCTGGATGCTTGTCCTACATATCGGAAGATGAGACACGGCCGCAATGCGTTACCGAGCTGCATGACTTCAGGGCAGCCTGCCTCACATGGTCCGTGTTGAGGGTTATGATGGTGCTCATGCACGAAATTCACGCAACAGCTCGCCCTCACAATCCAAGTAATGAGTACGTGTATTCTAGATGTGATGTCACTGAGGCCACTAACATTTCATGTTTGTCTCCTATATTGTCTTAACTTAGATCTATCACTGCCAAATGAATGTAGTCTTGCAATTCTATATATCACTCCCTATTTGTGGAAATCATATTGGTCATCATATGTGTCCTTCACGTACAACCAAGAAACAATATTTCTCTGTGTCCCAAATGTAATGGAATGCATAGTTGTTCACTTTTGTAATGTGTCTACACTTTAAAGCCCAAGTTGATTGATCCGTGTAGTAACATTTGTACTTGGACCAATGCCATAGGATACAAGATTGCATTTTCAACTAAGGTTTGATACACTTATCTTGTTCATTTAAATACAGTTTGTATCTTTCTCTTCCACAGGTGGTACAGGCTGGTGGCCTATCGTGCATTTACATGGTGGCTTCATGGGAGGCTTGCAAGACCAGAACAATTGTCCAGAGAAAAAAATGTTTCCAAAAGTATATCAAAATTAATTTTTAATTGATACATAAATTGAAAAATGTGAATCAATCACAAATTATTACACACTATACAATTAAACAAACACAGAAGAGCAGCAACATTATTTTGCCTAAGAAAGGCTGATAAAAACTCACACACACTATCCATTCATAGTGCGACATTCAAACACACCTCAACAATCTGTGACATTCATTCAAATTGTCAAAAAACAGGAAAAAGGATTATAAACATGTGGGGAGCTCAATTCATGATTTCTCCCCAAAAGACATTAATTATTTTAGAATTTATACAAGAACAATAGAAATCATTAAGGCAAGATCTATTGTAAAGGTGGATCATGACAAAGAAATACACAGATCACATCCCTTTGGGGTTTTTTTCTCAACCGGTTTCGACGTGGACTGTTAATTTATACAACATCTTCATCAGGAGGAAGATGTAACCAAACTGAAAAAAACAAAAGCATAACTATGTAATATAACAGTTAAAAAATACTAAACAGAAAAAACTGACTGCATACTAAATTTAATTCAACTTTGAGAAGAAAATAATAAAAAATTAATTCAAAGATGCCTGATATACCAGAATAGAATTAATATAATCATGACATCCCTAAACCCCAGAGTTGAATCACAGAGCACAGGGTTAGTGAGACCCAAAGAAGAGCCGTGCTGAGAGCTAGTGGACCGACCTCACCCAGGTGAGACTCCAAGAGTGCAAGATTGCCAGAGAAGACTAAACCGTTTTTAACCGTGCTAACCTGGTATGCAGGAACTGCTGTGTTAGCCAGAGCGGCGGATTAGCGCCCTGTAGCGCTTCAACATGTGCCTGGAACTGCTATGTTAGCCAGAACGGCAGAGTTTGATGTCCGCCCTGTAGCGCTTCAGCTTGTGCCCCAATTGATTCCCAAATCTGTATGGGCCATTGCAGAAATTTAGCTGGCGGGCCCTCAATGACCCACCATGAGAAAAAATAGAAGAAAGAAGAAAGAAGACCAGGTGCTCACCTTGGAAAGTCTCGACTTGCTTAGAAACTGTAAGACAGCTGCTGTATAATGTGGGCTGAATAAACACAACCTGCAGGAGTAGTCAGGTGAATAGGCAGTAAATTAACAAAGGGGCCCGAAGGCTCAATTAGCAATTAATACCTAAATAAGAACATTACACATGAGGCTATACTAGGAGTCATTGCCATTATAAGTGTATATTCTACACAGAACCCAAAGTCCAGGAAAGTCAAACAAACAAAGAGGCTGATATAAATTACCACAATTGCCCCATGACAAAAGAAAGCCTAAAATTGGCAACACGACTAAAGCCAAAAGGTCCTGCCAAGATTCTAACAACAAATTCCTGCTAAACGTCTCTAGTGCCGCTGTCCAGGCTCGTCATAGTTGGATGGTTACAAACGCCATTCCAATTTGTTAAATGCCCACAATGCAAGCACATACTAAAATCGAACAAGTCCCTAGAATCCCAGAGACTCACCTTATCTAGACGTGGAGCTGCAACTGGAAGAATGAAAACTGTGGCTCTTCCGCATTTCGGAAACGGCAGCCACGAACGCCACACATGCGTATGAAGCAGAAAATGGGCTCCAGCAAAATAGCGTGCTTCATGAGCTACAAATAGCCCAAAGTCACGTGCTGCAAAATGCGTGTGTAGTGTTCACGTGGAGCTATTTAAAGGTCAAGGATGAAAAGATAACCTATGTGGCGTTCACGTCACCCCAAGACAGTTCAAAAGTGGAAAAAGGAAAGTGAGGCATCTACTAATTTGCAAAATATGTTACCCAGGTAGTCACATCTAAATCAACAAAACGGCATATTTCAACAGGATGGCATGCTTAATGAGCTATAAATAGCCAAAAGTCACGTACTGCTAATTGCGAGTGTGGCGCTCACGTGACCGCAAAATGGACCAGAAGTGGAAATAAAGAAATGACATGGGTGGCGCGCACAAGGCCACATAGCAGACAGTATTACCAAAACAGTAAAATGTGTAACAAAGATAAGAGTGACAGATGCCTGCACAGATTGCTCAATTGGAAACCGGCACCAAACCAGGACTAATGGTATACCAAATGTCTGCAAATAAACAGTCTTATTCCTATACTGAATGGACAAATTAGGAAAAATAGGAAGGATATCTAAATGCGAATACCACAAGGCTGGGAAGCCGAAGGAATATATTGAAATATTGTTTTTTAAGGAACTAACTAGCATTTAAGACCCATGATTCCAAAGTGTTCAAACCTTTGTGGATTGTTTTTAAGTTAAAAATCCACATGTGTTCCTTATAAGCCAATTTATTGGCAGTTTGAATGGGCCCATTAGCAAAGATTTTTTCAATGCAAAACCAGGTAAGTGATTCTGCTCATGTGAGGCTTGGACACCGCGTTTGACGAGTAATACCCGCCTGTGTTGTTGGTGCCATTAGAGACACATTCCCCAGTGACGGCGGTCAGTAGAGGGGATTTTCCCACATTGTGCTGCAACCCAAAGTATACAATGTGTAGTACATTTGTGCCATCAACATCAGCAACACAATAAAATACAACTGAACTTTTATGAATGGTTGTTTCAATTTTTCAGTGAATCAAGGACACGCTCACTTGTCGTGACACGGTTGACTGGGTGGGAACGGCTGAGGTGTCAAACACCATGTACACTTCAAATGTATCTTTCGCGCAGGGGCCATTGCTCACATGGCCTCCCCAGACCCAGTGTCTCCAGGCAGGCTCCCCTGAAGTAGACCATGCCCCTGCAATCCACATATGTGTTTTGGCCCTTTCCTGCATGCCGCTTGGCCATCCACCCCCATACCCTATCAATGGCAGTTCGCACCTGTGTCCGTGCCCTCCCAAGGGGGCTCTCAGGGTGGGAACGGCCAGGTTCCCCTGAAGCAGGCCATGCCCCTGCAATCCACATACGTGTGTCTCTCCCTTCAGAGGTGTTCTGGGCCTTGTCTGCACACCTCATGGTTTTCCATCCACCCTCCATTATCAACGGCAGTTCGCACCTGTGGATGTGCGCTGCCAACGATGGGAACGGCCAAGGTGCCAAACACCATGTACAATTCAAAGGTATTTTACGTGCATGGGCTATTGTTCACATGGCCTCCCCAGACCCAGTGTCTCCGGACTGGCTCCCCTGAATCAGGCTGTGTCCCTGCTATCCACATAAAACCACGTCATATACACATCACTCATTCACATACACACCCACTTTTCTAATTCTTTATAAACCCCTTTATATTTATCGTGAGAACATCTGTGAACACTGCAAGTCAACTCGTGTTCGTGCTACCTGAGAACATCTGTGACCACTAAAAGTCAGCTCGTCATCGTGCTACCTGTGAACATCTCTGAGCACTGGAAGTCAACTCGTGATCGTGCTACCTGTTCTCCTGCTACTAACTACTATTTTTTTTTTTTTTTTTTTTGTGTTTAATTGTATTACGATTTTTACAAAATAATTATTTTGGCTGTGGATTGGATAGATTTATGCTGTAATTCTGGTTTGTTTTGTGTCGTTAAAATTCTTCTCGTTCTGTGCATTCTTCTTTAAACTCATCATTTTTAAGTCTGTTCCCAGCTGGTTTGTCTTCCAACGCTAGGCTTTCAAGAAACTTGTCTGTTGCCCCAGTCAATGTTGTGGATTCTCCACTCATCAACCTATTCCACCATTCTTCTTCATTTGTGGTAAGATGTTTTAATCTATGTGGGTGCAAGTAGGTTGTTCTGAGTTTATTTGTACCTGGGCAATGGAGAAGTAGATGTCGTACTGTTTCTGTCTGCAAAGTATCACAGTATCGACAGTTTTCGTCTTGCGTCTGCTTTCTGAGGAATAGAATTTCTTTCGTTTTTAGAATGTTCAAACGTGCTCTCAAGAAAGTTGTGCGTAGGCGTTTATCCGGGAATTGTTTTAGGTAATTTCTTGTTTCATCATTCCTTTGTGTGTTCAGGGTGTGATGAGTCTGAGATGTGTGCTTCTCTGCTTTTTCTAGGGTCTCGATCCAATCGTAGATTTTTAGTTTTTTCTTTATTTTCTCTGGGATGCGTTCTATGTCCCATTCTGAGCATCCGATTTTTTCTGATTGATCTAGTAGATTTTTATACCACGTCGTCATCATTGTGTTTTTTTTGCTCGTTATTTCTTTATAGATGATATCCAGGATAATGGGACGCGGAGTTCTTAGGATTTTCCCCAGGAATAGAAGACCATTTCTCACTACCACAGGTTCTAATGATTGAAGACTCAATTCTCTTCGGATAACTGCTGTAGGGGTAGAGTTTGGTAGTTGTAGAACTTTGCGCCAAAAATCGCCTTCCAATTTTGTCCATAGTGTCGACGGAAGGTGTGGCATTGCTTCTGCCCCGTAGGTTATTGCTGGAGTGGCTCTAGCTTTGAAAAATGTTATTATTGGGAGGATTGTGAATTTGCCAAATTTGCGTTCCAAAAGTAATGCTTGTGCTGCTAATGTTTTTGTCTTGAGGATGAGATGCTCTTGCATTGATATTTCTATTTGGCTGCGAGATATTTTCACTCCCAAATATGTAAAACTTTTCACCGTCTAATTTTTCCGAATTTGCAAACCATTGTGATCTTTTAGTTGGCTTTGTCGATTTTTTTCCAAGATCATAATTTTGTTTTTTGTTGTGTTTAGATCTAGGTCGTTCTTCTTCAGATAAATTATGAGACTGTCCAATTGGCGCTGCAGTCCAATGGCTGTTTGATCCAGCAGCAGAATGTCATCCGCGTAGAGCAGTCGTGTCACTTTCGATTCTCCTATTTTGGGAGGAAAGGAACAGGTGTCGTTTTCTGTGTCTACTATGTCTGCCATATATGCCTTATAAAGAGCCGGAGCCAGGGGACAGCCTTGTTTGACGCCTCTTGCTGTTTTTATGGTTTTTGACAATAGGCCTACTTCATTCAGGCGTACTCTGATTGAGGTGTCACTATACAGGGCTTTGATTGGTTCAAGGAGTGATGGTGGGCATTTTTGTTTTTCCAGTTTTCTCCATAACTTTCCCCTGTTTACACGGTCGAACGCTTGTACCAGGTCAATCGAGGCTATGAAAATTGTTGGATGGCCTTGAAAGACTCTGGCCTTCAAGATGTTGATCATCATGATGTTAACCGCAGTGCCTAAGTTCTTTTCAAATCCTGATTGTAATGGGTTTGCTGTCTTTGCCTCTTTCTGCCATTCTTGGAATTTCTCCAACACCATGGATCCGATTCCCAGGGTATCCAGTAATGCGATGGGTCTGTAATTTCTTGGGTCGTCCCTCAGACCTTTCTTATAAATTGGGACGATGTTTGCTGTTTTCCATGTTGCTGGAATAGACCTCGTTGTCCTGCATCTTCTAAAGATTTTCGTTATTAACGGTGCCCAAGTTTCCAATTCCTCTTTGAGGTGGAGATTTGAGATCCAGTCGGGACCTGGCGCGCAGGAATTGTTCAGTTTGTTGATCTTCTCTAGAATTGCCTGCTCAGTGCATACCATCCATTTACATGTCTCGTCTTTATCTAATGTTTTTTTTCGTTGATTTTGGTTCTTTAAATAGGTTAGTAAAGTGTTCTAGCCATTTGTCTTCGGAAACGTTGTTAGTAATGGTCTTTACTGCGCCTGATAGGTTGTTCTTTAATATGGTCCAGAAGTCGTTCGAGTTTCTTTTACAAACTGCTTTAAGCATAGTCTCTGCGTCTTCTTGGTACAATTCCCTTCGGATTGATTGGAGCCATGATTTATAGATTTTTTTTTGTTTGATTGCCAGGTCTATGTTTTTTTGTGTGGGATTTTTCTGGGCCTGTCTTGTCGCTTTTCGTAAGTTAGATTTCTTTAGTCGAAGTTCCTCATTGTATTTATGAAGATGGATTTTTTCAACTTTTCTTATGTGCCTGGGGCATAGATAAGGAATGAGTAGCGGGCAGTAGTCCAGATTTTCTAAGTTGTTATCCATACTTTTGCATCTATTTTCCTGTTTATAATTTGCTGTGATCGAAACAATGGTATCCTTTGTCATTTACAGCCGATTTCCTTGTATGTTTGTTTCCACCTTAGTCGGCATTGTCACTGGCTGGTGTTTTTTTGCATGCCATGTCGCTTTAAGTAGGTTATGGTCACTCCTAGTTGATTCCACTATCTCGAAGCTCTTGATTAGTAGATATAAACCCTTAGATGCGAAGATATAATCAATTGTACTTGTGTTTCCTTCGCTCTTCCAGGTTGGAATCCTGGGTCTGGCTGTTTCTAAGGAGTTTAGATTATACAGATCTCGAGATTCCATCAACTCAGCCCACGCGAGACCTCTTGCTGTTGATTTCGAACAGGAATTTGTTTTGGTTCCGAGGATGTTTTTCGCATCATCTACCACCGGGCAGGTGGAGTTCAGGTCACTGCATATTAGGATGTGGTCCACATTATACGTTGTTGTCGCGACCGTTAGTATTCTTTCTATCTCATTTAAGAAATCGTTCGTTCTGATTATAGCAGGATTCCAATAGATGTTCAGTAGGAGAATGAGTTCTTTGCTTGTTTTGCTCTGTGAATTTCCTTCTTTTTCCCATTCCAACAGAATCACCTGAAATAGCGTGGCTGATACCAAGTTGTGGATTATTCGCAAACATCCACCTGTGCGTACAGCTGTTAGAAGGCCCGATGTTGGGTGACCTTTTTCACCTTTGTGCGCTGGAGACAGTTGGACCTCGTAGCCGTCCATACTAGGCAGCAGTAATAGCCAGGTTTCTTGTGAACTTAATAAATCAAATCGGCCTAGGTTTATCTCGCCAGGTTCTGTAAGGTGGGTATGGCCTCTGGTGTTCCATGATCTGATAGTGATTGGTTGCTCGTTATTCTGGAGAGCGATGTCCTCCTTTGCTTGTTCCCTTTCGCCACCCGAAGGGGAACCAATTGACTGCTATTTTCTAGTATATCGTGTCAACGCCGAGGGAAACCATGCCCATCTATTTGAGTTTTTTCCGTTTGATCTGGTTGTTTATGAGTCGAGGCTTTATCTTTCACGGTATGTCTCTCTTTTCCTTTATCGGCTGGCGTCTTGACTGGTCCCTTTATTATTCTGGTTGTTATTTTTTGTTATGAGTCCTCATCGTCGGCGTTCCGATGTCTTTTAATAGGAGAGTTTTCTCTTAGCTTTGGTCTTTCTTTTTCTCTGACGATTTGTGTTGAGTTTGAGCCTTTAGATTTGCGACTTGCTGACCTGTCCGCTTCTTTCGTATATTTGTATTTCTCCGATTCTGGTGTGTGTGTTCTTTTTTCTCTCAGGGCAT
The DNA here is from genome assembly GCF_040938575.1 of Ambystoma mexicanum. Classification (NCBI taxonomy): domain Eukaryota; kingdom Metazoa; phylum Chordata; class Amphibia; order Caudata; family Ambystomatidae; genus Ambystoma; species Ambystoma mexicanum. Next base: position 1,034,332,074 of record NC_090930.1, read on the forward strand.
TTTTTGTGTTTGAGGATCTCATTGTCCAATCCCTTATTTCGCTTTCCTTATATTTCTCTGATTCTAGGGCGTGTGTTCTTTTTTCTCTCAGGGTGTTTTTTGTGTTTGAGGATCTCTTTGTCCGATCCCTATTTTCGCTTTCTTTATTGTTGTGACTATGGTCTTTTTTTGGTCTGTTTGTTTTTGTACTCTTTTGTCCTCTTTCTTCTGATGTTGTTTCTCGTAGGAGGTAACCTCTTTTCAACAATTCTTCTGTCATCAGAAGCACAAGTTTTTTTACAGTTTGGGACGTAATATGTAGGAAGATGCTGTCTGACCATCCCTTATGAGCAAATTCTACTATATTTATGTCCGCACTTCTGATTTGGTCTCCTTTTGAGATTTTGTGGAGGAGCTTCATTGTGGCTTTTCTGTTTAATATGATTTTTTCTCCAGAACTGTCTCTTCTTTCAAGTTTTAATGTTCGTGTTGAGTTACTCTTGTGGGTAAAAATCACTGAATTTCGAGTTAAGTTTGGCTGTGAAGGCTGATACGAAGATCTCTGATTGGACCTGTGTCTATTTTCTGGAGACTTTTCTCTTCGTCTGCTGTCATCTGTCTGTTTAACGAAACTTCTCTGTTCATTTATTTTGCTTGTCTTTCTGTTTAATCCTTTGGTGGTTGAGTGACTTAGTCGGTGTTGTCTATCACTCTTTTATGTTTCTTCTTCGTAAGTCTCATCCTTAGTTCTTTTTTTTTTTTGCTCTTTGATCGATCTTCCTCATAGGCTCTTTGGCTATACTCGTATTTGTTTAACCTTGTGTTGGATAATCGGAACAGTGTTTTTCTTTCCGGAGTGATCCGATATCTTTTGTAGTTTGAGAAGTTCAACTTGACTTTCTCTTGTTCTGAACTTGTTGTTGTAATGATGGTTTGTTATCCACAAATGATACCTTTCTTTTTTTTGCCATTTGTCGGGGTATTTCGGAGTTTTTGATAGAGTAGATACTGAGGTTGCATATATCAATCATTCTGTCATCCGACACTGGAATGCACTCTCTTTTTTGGTTAATCTGGTTGTTACTATTCTCTTAAGTAGTTGGTTTTTTATCAGTGATTGTTATCCATTTTGTCATAAGTTCATTTGTTTTGGTATCATTTTCCGCTTTCTTCTGTGCCTGTTTTAGGTTGAAATTTTGGGATTCTTGTGGTGTTTGTCGATTTCTTGTTAACGTCTGTCTCAGTTGCTGTTGATGCTTTGCGTTGTTATGTACTGTGGATTTTTTTGCTTTCATTTTCAAGTGATCGTCTTTCGCTTTATTTTCAGTTTCAAGCAACTTGTCTTTTGAATTTGTGTGTTTTTTTGTACTACTTAGTTCTTGTGTGTCCCCCTCAAGTATTTCTTTGTTACACATTGAGTCAGTCTCTCAGTATGGTTTTCAGGTACCTCTGATGGGTCTTTGTCGTTCTTGTTCTCGCGAATTTCAGCCTGAACACTTTGGGTACTAGTGTTCACTGGTTTTTTCTTAAATTGGAATACGTCGTTCTTTTGTCGTTCTGGAGGATGTTTTTGTATTTCTGTTTTGTCCGTCTGTGTTCCTTGGTTTCTTATGTCAGCCTTCCATGCTTCGAGGGCCAATATATATCCTTCTAAGTGGGTCAGCTTTGAGTTTACAGATGCTAGTATTGAAGTGTGGTCCTTCAGAGTGTCGTTGATGGTTTCGTATAACTTTCCAAAAGGTGCTAAGGCAACTGTCACCGCAAGACATAACAAGTTGTAAGTCAGGCTTTTTTCCAGGTGAATTTTTTCTTTTATCTTTGTGGTTTCGTGGCCTGACTTGACTTTGTTTGGAGTAGAGAGAAGTGGATGCAATGCGTCCACCAGGATGTCATCCTTTCTTTGCTGACCAATAGATTTCAAGCCAGCAATCAATTCTCTGCGTTTGATCATGTTTTTATAGTTTAGTATAGCCTCTACCAGTTGTGTTTCTTCTTGGTTTCTTGGGTGGATGATGTTAGGCTTCTGTGTCGTTTCGTTGTTTTTTTCTTGCCTCATTCAATGTCGTATCTTGGTCTGACATGTTTTTTCTTGCTTCTCCGATCGTTTCTTTTTGTTCAGACGTTTTTTTCTGGTTTGAGGTAACTTTCGTCGATGTGCCTTCATCCTTGTTGTTTGGGTAGACGATATTTGACTTATGTTTCTTTTCATGATTTTTTTAGCCTTCTTTAGATGTGGCTTTATTTTCCAAAATGTTTTGTTTCTCCTCTTTTTGAATCTGTGTCGTTTGTTTCATGTTTCTGTTATCGATATCGAGTTTAGGTTTCTCCGTTTTGACTTGAAGAGTCTCATTTTGACCAAAATGCCAACGTAATTGGGGCGAGAGGCCTCCCGGATCAAGGGGGTGTACTGAGGCCAGTTGTTTAGGTGGATTTCTTTGGGGAGACGGCAGAATCCCTTCGAGAATTTCTATATCGGAAAGTTCAAATCGGTTCGTTATAAGGATTTTCCCTAGTTTCTCGAAGAATCTTCTGATCGGGTTGTTTGTCTGCGGTGTCAATTTGCCTGTTTTTTTTTGTTGTATCTTTAGTGGCAATTTGAAGTTGGGATTAGATGAGGAGATAATGTTGGGAATATTGGGTCCTGGTATTTTTATATTTCGGTTGTTTTCAATTTCTTTTGTTTTAAACTCCTAGATTTTTTCCTCTTTCTTTTCGACATTTTGATCAGCAGATAAAGAGTTCCGTTCTTTTTGGAGCGTGTTCTTATTAATGGGATCTATTATTGAGTATGTTTGTGTTTTGACACAGTTATGTTCTCTCAGGATGTTTATTTCATCTAATTCATGTTCATCCTGGTCCCCCAAATATGATATGGTTCCATTCAGAGAGTGATTTTCTCTCAAGTCTGTTAAGTTCAGTCCAGAGCTTGATAGTTCTGCCCTAGCTATCACTGGATGTGTCTCCATTTTGATTTGTAATTTTGGGCTATGCAGACGTGTTTCGATCTCTTTTGTTTTCATTGAGAAGGTATGATCCAAAAAGTTGTTTAAACCCTCTTCTGTGGTTAAATTCTGTAATGGGGTTTTGGTTAGGTCCGTGGTTTTGTGTTTGGTCTGCGTCGCGTCATCAGGGGTCTGACTGCAGCTTTCCGCGGACCCCGTCTCCCACTCCTTTCCGACAGCAAATGCAGAGGTCGTTTTCTGCCGGGCTCCAACATATCCGGCTGATGTTCCCTCTTCCCCTACCTCCGGCTTCACCCGTCGTGCTTCTTCTTTGTCCTCAGAGAAGTCCGGGCCAGGGAGCTGAGCAGGCAACCCCGCTACCTCCGGCCCCCCCTTCCCATGGTCGTCTTCTCCGGCGGTTGTTCCACATATGCTTTTCCTGCTACCCCTCTTGCGGTCTCCAGCGAGACGTCGGTGTGGCTGGGTGTGCCCCCATGGGGCTCCCGGGGAGCGCAATCGTTACCAGGCACAACGGCTGATTGGGTAATGGCGCAAGTAGGTATGGTGTGTCTGTGTGGGGATCGGAGGGGGGAGATTGGGGGTGATAGCGTTGGGTTTGGTATGGGGTGTGTGATGGCCATTCCCATTGGAAAAAAAAATTCCGGTGTTGTCCTTGGTAGGGGTTCTGATGGAGTTTTCATTGTTTGGAAGCCGCTTCTCAGTATGCGGCCCGTTTCTTCAGAGGTGTTAGTCGGTAGATTGGCCGTCAATCATTTTTTTGTTTTAGTTTCTATTTGTTTTTGGTTTTTGGTCATTCTATCTTGTATTTGGTAGATGGTGGATGGAACTGTCATCCACACGACTCTCCCTACTTGTTTTCGGTAGTGGAAACAAAAAGGAAGGTCCTAAGTGTTGCTTTGTGTATGTAGGATTGACAGTTGATTTTGCAAGTGCTTACCGCTAATACCGCCGGGACCAGCCGGAAACAGCAGAAACAGTCGCGCCCTTTACTCCTCCGCTGGCTTCACTAACTACCCTGCTTGCTGAATCTAACTGTTTGTGCCATTACCATTGACATCTGTTTGATTTGTTCTGTTCTCGATATATAGCAATTGTCATCAATGTCAATTGAGATAGAATTGCATCCTTTGCGGACCGTATCTATAAGCATGTTTCCTTTTGTTACATGATAGTGCATTCAAGGGATGAGTAAACGTTACGATTTGCGTCACATCAATCAATTGTGTATGAAAGTTATCCTAGAATATAGTTGGCTACGCTACACAGGTTTTGCTTCTGTGACCAATACAAAAATTGCATAGAAAAATGTATGATATAATTCTATCTTTCTCACGCATTTATGCAAAACAGTTTTTTTACGATGTGGACTTTTTTTAAACAGATTTTTCAACAATGCCTGCTTGTATGGTTTACGGTTGCCATTCTAAGACCCATACCAAACCTAAAGGCACAATACTGCATATATCCCCGAGGAATATAGATCTAATAAGAGAATGGATCAGATATAACGTATTTGCGCCTGAAGAGCTTGAAAGTAGAGCCTAGGATGTCTTGGGGGACTTGAGGGGTGATTGATTCCGCATCTGCAGCCTGCACTTTACCACTAATTTGTGCGACCAATTGCAGTACACAAAGAAGCATCGACTCAGACCGTCTCGTAAATTGCAATTCCAACTCTATTCATGCACAAGCTGCCTCACGTGAGTCACGGTTCATGATTTAGCTGTAGGCCTTGTGGTATTGAACAGGTATCTACGTGGACGGATTGGTGCTTTTGGTGTAAAGGTTTCTTACTAAACATTGTATATTTACCAGATTGTATTGCTTTATAACTATACCCCATTTTGCTTGCATCTGTCCCTGGTTTTAGGAGCATTGTAGAAAATTATTTGTGAACACAGAAAACTATGCTATAGTGCCCTTCTTTTCATAAGTGGTTGCTTCACATGTCAATTTGCTTAGGTGAGCATATTGACTGAAGCACATACCATTGGTAGTGACTACATCACCGGCACGTCAGTATAACAATGGTGAGCCATACAGACTTGTTGAAGTTCATATTCTTGAGAGTTGGATCTTCACACATATCACATGCAAATCTAATTTTCCCTTTACCACTTCGTGACAATGCACTGAAAATGAAGGAGCAAGATTCTGCATCTATTTCCTTCAGGGAGTCAACAACAACTTCGAGGGCCTATCAGGTAGTTTTATTCTGCTCTTCGATTACGGAAATGTAATATGCGTGGAATTTTAGATAATATGAAATAGTTTACCTATCCTGTTGTTTGTTTACATAATGTTTCATTCATGTTTTTTTTTATATGTACCATTGACTACATTTGATTGTGTCAGTTCAATTTCACTGTTTTCATGCATACTAAAACAAGTACTGTGTTACAGGGGGATGCTGGGACTTCGACTACAATTACATCATCTTTTGGAGCTGGTCCAGAGAATCAGGTATGTGTACTGACAGTTCTGTTTGAAAGAAAGTATATCCTACATCTGATACTATTAGACAGTGAAATTATTCAAACCTTTACCATTTCAGTTCTAACATTACAATTTGTACCCTAATGCTGAATATAATGCAAAATTCTTGAGTGCAACATTACAAACAGTGGGTTTTGCACAGTGATCTGTGATCGAGTACACTAGTCATCAATCAGGTAAAAATCAAAATGTATATTTTGACTAAATGACGTACACAGTTTACGAGGGTATGTATGTTAGCGATGTGTGCGAGGAAAGAATTTGATTTTAAAAACAACTGACTTTTTAAAATTAATATTCTATTCAAGGGATGTATACAAGGTCGGGAATTAGAAGAGGAGGCACATGGATCAGAGGTGGTGGACCAGCTTGCAGGTGCGGTTGTTGCAGTGAAGAACACATTTTCACAGAAAATCAATAAAACAAGGGTAACTAACAAACAATTTCATTTACAAAAAGTGGTTTGGGCTGGTGCTGTCTTCATAACATGGTTTAAAAAAAATCTAAAGTGCTATATAGTGTATGTTGGATATACATTGAACATGTTTTTACAACCCATCTCCTAGAGGCCCAGAAGAAAATGAAGTATGAAGACACAGACAACAAATGAAACCAAAGATGCTGCTTGCCAAACAGATTTCACCATGGAGCAACTAATATTTGTGGCGTGGCGTAGTCCGTCAATAAGCAGACTCAAAATGCTTATGCCCAATGGCCAGAAAATGAATTCAATGTGACCGGCGAAGCAAGCAAAAGTGTTTTTGGACCAATGCTACAATGTGAGAACGAGACAAGATGAAAAAGAGACTGAATATTACGAAGATGCTTTTGAATTACTCAGTGACCACTTCACACAATCTACACCCGCAAAAAAAGGGCCACCCAATAAACAATCGACATTGATGGTTTCTCCAATTCGTGTGCAAATAACACAAACTGAAATAACAGACGCTGAAGGCAGAACGCAATTAGCCGAGGAACTAGCCAAAGATCTCGACTTCAGTGTGTCCTGTTCGGCCGATATGTCCACCACAGTTGAGTCAAAAACCACATTCACACAGGACGATAGTCTAATAAAGGAGCACAAATACATTGTATTCGACAGCTGCCTGGTACAGATTATACTGATGCTGAAATGTGTCCATCTAGTGAGAGGGGAAGTATGCGGGCAGCTATTGGTGAATGTGACTCGTGTATCACACAGACCTGACAATCCAAGCCACCTGTGGCCTGCTCCATGCTACATTTTCATGGTCCACTCAACCGATGCTGGGCAAAGTGCCAGCTGGAAATCTACTGTGTGCAGCAGCTTTACTCTTCAGTGGCTCTACTTTTAGTAAGTTGTCCAATTTCTGTCAATTTGTTGGGCTCCAGTTCCTTACCTAAAACGCAGTACTACAAATATCAACGAGAATATTTATTCTCTGCTATTAGTGAAGCTTGGAAAATTGAACAAATGTCAATTGAAAGGACAGTCTCTGAAAAAACAGTTCAGGCTAGCTGGCAATGGACAGTGTGACAGACCCGGATTTTCAGCAAAGTAATGCACATACTACTTTCAGGACATGGAAACTAAAAAAATTGTGAGTTCTGTGGTTGTGCAGGTGTCAGAATGTAAATCCTCAGTGGCCATGGAGAAACATGGTTTTATAAAATCCCTGGAAGATCTCCAATCGAGGGGAATGCAAATAGACCTCATAGCCAATGGCAGAGATGTTTCAATAGCCAACGCCATGCAAGAGCAGTTTCCAAACATTTGCCATGTTAATGTTAATGTTAATGTTAAAGGATATTTGTACCGCACACTTTTACCACCCGAGTGGTCCCCTGGTGCTCTGGCGGCTCTGAAAAAGGGAGGAGGGGGAAGGTAGTGGGAATAAACTGGAAAAGTTCAAGAGAGCAGTGATGTACTTTTGGCAGCCTCAGCCCGATGGATCCGTTGGCTGGGCTTGGTGTGTTTTACGGTCAGTAGTCGTTGTGTGCTGTTGTGCAAGTCTATGTGTGGTTTGTTTTGTTGCATTGTAGGGAAGTTTGTGCGGATTGCTGTGTTTTAGGCTTGTGGTTGTGTTTGATTAGAGTTTGAGAGGTGTATGCAGAGGGATGAAATTGTTAGTGGATTGGTTAGTTGGCATTGCTGTCCTTGAAATTATGTCTAGGTGTGATGCTTGCTATCATTCACTAGTCCATCTGAGTGTGGCACTTGCTAATTTTCAATATTCTGTGTAGATGTGAGGCAGGCTAGTGATCACGATTCCATCCAAGTGTGGCACTTGTCAACATTCACAGTTTCACTTAAGTGTGGTGCATGCTAACATTCATAATCCTGTCTAGATGTGACGCAAGCTAATGTTAAGAATTCCATCTGAGTGTGGCACATGCTAACATTCACGTTTCTATCTAGATGCGATGCAGGCTAAGGTTAAGAATTCCATCTGAGTGTGGCACATACTGACATTCACACTTCTATCTAGACGCAATGTGGTTAAAGTTAGGAATTACTTCTGAGTGTGGCACATGCTAACCTTCATAGTTCTGTCTAGATGTGACGCAGGCTAAGGTTAAGAATTCCATCTGAGTGTGACACATGCTAAACATTCATAATCCTGTCTAGATGTGACACAGGCTAAAGTTAAGAATTACATCTAAGTGTGGCACATGCTAACATTCACATTTCTATCTAGATGCGGCGCAGGCTAAGGTTAAGAATTCCGTGTGAAACATGCTCACATTCACATTTCTATCTAGATGCAACGCCGGCTTGGGTTAAGAATTCCATCTAAGTGTGGCGCATGCTAACATTGTTACACCTGTCTAAGTGTGAAGCAGGATAATCTTGACCGTTCTCTATAGGAGTAGCACCAGTTGACATTGGCTAGTATGTTAATGTGTAATGCAATGCAACATTTACAGTCCAGCCAGGAGTGGATTTAGGCTGGTGGTCACAAATTTCTCCAAGTATGCATGGTGTAAGTCTATAGCAGTGTACGTTATGGAGAGGTAAGGTAGTATGGCACGTTGTCAAATCAAACAAAAAAAAAATCACAGCTGCTGATACATAAAAAAGGTTCTGAAACTATTTTACAGTGGTCCCAGTCTTTGAGCAACCATCTTTGGTGGAGCTCCAAAACTTGTGGTGGATCTGTGGAAATTCTACTTGAAAAATGGCGCTCATTGATGCACCACTGTTCCAACGTTCACTCATGGACAGAGAACCAAAATTTTCACCAATGTGCACATGGACCTTTACCGGAGGAGCAGGAATGCAAGAAGAAGTGGTTGGTTCCATCTTCATCGCCACACAAAGCTCTTGAGAAGATAGTGTTTGATAAAACTCTATCAAGAGATCTGAAGGGACTCACAGAATTCTGTCACACGGGAGATTTGGAGATGTTCCACAATATGTGCCTAAAGTACAGGTCCAAGAGATTGCATTTCGTCATAGATGGAATATCGGACATTACTAGCGGTCTTAGTGCATAACGAGAACATAGGGAGAGAACAATTGAGGACTGCAGGAAACTTTGGGATGCTTCTTTACACAATGGCCTTTATGAAAAGAAGCAAAAAATGGGTGGTCAAGCCAATATAGCAGATAATGGAATTCAAGTTTGTGAAAGATCTCACTTAAACTGTGTTGGACATACATACTCATGAAATCGCTCATGATTTTGTTCCTAGGACCCATACATTGCCACAAAACATTGCAAACGTGCCCTGTCCACCGAAAGCAGACCTCGTGGAACAGTTCACTTCCCAGTTCAAATGATTTAGCAACTATTTATTTGTTCAACAAGGTTTTTATAAAGTGTCCAAATAAAGCGTCCAAATTGTCTTTTGAAATGTATCCCCTTTGTCAATTTTTTTTGCTAAAAGTGCCCTTTGGAGGATGCCATACAGTTTAATGCTGTGATTTCACACTTCCAGCTTTCGACAAGCTCTTGTGGTTCCTTCACTGATCGGGGTAGAGTCAGGTGGATAACAGCATGAAAGCAACTTTGGGGTTCTGCAGTTTCCTTACCAAGCACATGTCCAAATAGCTGAATAAATATGTGTCCCACCAAGGAATGAGACCTAGGCTACATAAGAAACTTGGCACACAAGAACTACTGACTGTAAGCAGAACAATGCATCAAAGGGGGTTGTTGGTGACAAATAGGTGCATTCTGACCTATATTTTTATGATGGCATGTGTTAGGGGTCATTGCTATCGGATGCCTTATCAGAGGGGCCGATCTATGATTTGCGGTCCTCGAAGTCTTACGTTTTCAAACGCAGTGGGGATAGGTGTCAGTGTTACCAAAATATATGACCACTCCTGATTAGGTATATGAGAGGTGACGTTGAGGTGGTGTGGGGGGTAGGGTCTGCGGACCAGATGCGTTCAAAGGGAACAGGGGTCATGGGTTCTGGGGCCTGGCAGCAAGGGGTTAGAGATGGCATGAGTCAGTGAGAAGAGACGGATTGTGCACTAAGGTTGGAGCAGGGCTTGCTCTGACATTCTCGTACAAGCACATTTTGTCAGGGCTCAAGACTTGCTACTTGAAAAATTGATTAGCTGATTTGCTTTGGGAACAGGAGATGGGCTGAGCTGACAGGTGGTGGGCGCTTGCTGTGCAAGGCGCTGGGACAGTGAGCAGTTCACCAGAGGGACACTAAAAATAAGGCATTTGGAAGTAAACTTACTGTAACTGTTTTCATTATAAAAGTAACTCACTAGAAATTTTGTGTGGCATTGGTGGATGCCAGCAAACAATTTGTTTGTTTTTCAAAAATATTTCAGATGCCACTGTGGTCTGCAAGGCTATTCGCTCACATTGAAAGTGAAGGTCACCCGTTTGAATTTTGCTTCTGAGCTGTGCACCCCCAGGCATCCTACACAGTATAAGGTTTAATTGTTTTTCGTCCTTGGAAGAAAGGGAGGATTCCAAAAGGAATGAATGAAGGGAGGTGTGTAATACTGTCAAATACGATGAGGTTCACCATTCCAAAACTGGACAAAGGAACATGTCATTTCATTTTATGAAAATGTGTTGATCTGAACGGAGAGAGAATGGAAATGCTGAATATTATGTACGTTTCACTGTAGACGATTTTATAGACCAATGAGTCAAGGTTTCATTATCTGACCGTTATTGCTGGATTATATTGTAATGGGTTGTTGTTTGTGGGACATTGCAATGACACGCAAAAACAACCTGTGTGTACTTGTCCTTGTCCCGGGAAAATGGCCAGTACAGCACCAAAATACACATAGTCCACATCTGGGTTCGACCAACGCCAAATTCTATGCTAATATTCCATTAAAATGCAGTCTATGTGTTCATCGAATTCTTCCATCAGCTTCCGCATCCCATTGCGAGCTACAAATACTCCATAGCACTAACCTCTCAAGTACATCGTAGACTCCAACTTTCCACAATGTTTTCTCTGTGTTTCCATTGTTTCATGTTTGTGTTCATCATTAGTTTTCACACAGTGCAGAATTAATGGGTAACTTGATACATTAGAATAATTAGAATAATGAGACACATATCTGTTATGTTTTCTACACAGCTACATCCTGCCTTTCTGTGAAGGTCATCGATTCCAGATACCAATTGATGGCTTCTTTAGCTGGCAGCTGCAGATACACTTAAATGGCTGGATTACAATGACGCTGTTTTGGGACAATCGCTGCGGGCCAATATGCCCTTTCACAGTGACTGTAACGCTCACCTGATTCCCGCAGAGGCGCCGGTCTTGACTGGGTGAATGCCCATTCTTCAAAGGTGATGTGTAACACACGGTTGGCTCTTTGGGCTGGACCTCTGTGCACTGTATGTCTGACTCGAAGAGTAAGATGTCTGCAGATAGAAAATATGGGATTAATGAACTGGGGTTATTGGGTGCCTCTCTCCTCTTCCCTTTCTCTTCTCCTGTAGAACCCCAAAGGTTAACGCCCTCACCTTAGGTAAGTGAACGCCGAGCTCGCCATCGGCCTCCGGAGCGTGCAAAGAGCTGGTAAGCTTTTGTCTTTCAGATGCCGGAATGCAGTGTGAAGACCTCCGGAGCATGCGAAGAGTAGGTAAGCCTTTGTCTTTCAGATGCCGGAATGCAGCGCGAGGCGTTGGTGACAGCCGATGGACCAGGTAAGAGATGCGCTGCCACTGAAGACCATAGTGCTAACCTGTTCTTTCTTTGTCTTTACAGGTGCTGCTGAAGACTGGATTCCAGGATGGTAAGCCTTTGTTCCCTTAGGCCCAGGATCAGAAGCAGAAGACACGATGAGCGTTCTGCTGCAGAGAATGCAGAATAACGCAAAGCAAGATTCATCCATCGGGTGTGGTTTAAATAGCCTCCTGTAGTGCTTAGGTGTCTCCTTCCACAGCCACGCCTAGGTAAGAAAAGAGTTCCTGCTTTCCAGAAGAGTTCCAGTGTTCTGAACCTAGGGAGTGGCTCCTGCCCCACCCAACAGGAAAAGTAGTCCCAAACAGAAGAGGATCAGGGGTTCAACTGGCAGGTAAGTAAGCAGCATGGTCTGCTGCAGGTAAGTCCACCCAAGCATTATGAGCCCGGCGCTTCCAGCGCTGGGACTGGGCATCTTTATGTCCCTGGTGCCACCGGCGCCAGGACAGGGTCCAAAAGGTCCCAATTGGGACTGGCTCGCACTCAGAACCGGGGTTATGGGTCTGCTTCCAAGGGAGTCGGGCAAGTCCTGATCTTTTGGAAGCAGAGATCATGACAGCGACATCGTTTACGGTGGCCTAGCGCCAAGCTGATGCCGAAGCCTTGCGATTCACAGTGCATCCCATGCGCTTCTTATAACTAAAAGGAACACTGTGTGACTCATGATAAACATTTATGGATTGAGAACAAAGAAAGAAATTACCAATTTGGTTGAATACGGCAATCGCACGATGTTCCTTGGAGTGTTTATTGTGAAATAAAAGAACATTATAACTTGCAGAGTAATGCGGTTTCCTTTCAAAATAATGTTTTGTATTCAAAATTGAGACGCGCTCTGTTGTGAGAGGATGTGTGTTGATATTCCGGGTTCTGCGTCAACTTACGTCATCACGTAGGTGATGACTGGGCATGTTTGGCTACGCTGCCCAGTAACATCATGGAGCTAGGCGGAGAATATCATTAGGAATGGTGATGTCAGCCTCAGGGGCGGGGGATATGATTTAGTGCCACTAGGGCAGTTCACCGCAGGGCGATGTAGCAACAGATAAGATTAGCACAAGATGGCCACGCCCTGCTGCCTGATTTCGTATGTGTAAAAATGAGGAAAACTACGCTAAAGTGCACAGGAAATGTTTGTTCGATCGATCAACGTATGCTTAAAAACACATGCCCGAACGCTCTGGACAATAATATTTTTTAGCGCACTATTCCTTTGAGTAATTGATTGCCTATATTAGAGCTTTGGTAAATGTTTCAGGACGAGGAAGGGGACCCGACCCAAAAGCAACAGTTTAGTCAACACAATGCTGGAGGCGAATCGCCTTCAGCTACTTCTCCTCCTCAACCTGCAAAATTCAGGAATTGAAAGCAGTGGCAGGATATACCGATTCTAATTTTGAACCTCCAGCCAATAGCAGCAAATACATACTTAGCAGTGTGAAGCTGGCAAGTAAAAAAGCAGAAGCTGTCAATAGCGAACATAAGGAGCGCAGCGAATTGCAGGCAAAACTGAGTAAAGACGATGAGGGACAGACATGACGTAGTAGAGATCATGAGGCGAAAGTTCCGACAAATGAGTGGGTAGATGCACAGGTATTGCTTAATTTGGACGGGAAGACCATAAGTGAGTTACGACATACGGGAGAGGAAGCTCCAAATTCTAAGGATGTGGAGGAAGAAGCTAAAGAATGGGCATAGACAATAGAGGAATCTGACAGGTTGCGAAGAGAATGGTAATGAGCAGAAGAGAGGAAAGAGAAGAGAGAGAGAGAGAGAGAGAGAAGAAAAGGCAGAGAGAGCTGGAGCAGACAGTGAGGCGAAGGGCCGAAGAGGAGAAGGAAAGACAGTTGCAAATAAAGAAGGAAAAGAGTAGGTTGGAAGTCGAGTGACTCATTAAAGAGCGCTGACTGAAGAGAAGAAGAGGGGGATAGGAGACACGAGTGGGAAAGAGACAAAAGTAAAGAGAAACATTCTATGAAAATAGAGGACACCAAGATGGACTCAACACATTTAAATAATGATGAGGGGGAGGGGATGCGAAGAAGAATAGGGGAGCTCTATCGGAGCCGAAGGGACAGTTCAAGCACAGGAGGGTCCACTTTGAAGGGAAGAAAGCGGTTCTTTAGACAAAATGAACAGGAAACAATCGGAGAAACCAATGTTAAGGAGACTCAGTTGTGATGAGGAAAGAGAGGGAGACAGTGACGATAGTATTGGAACTATGGGGTCAGATGAAGATCAACAGAAAAGTGACTATGAAGAGACGGAGAGGCCTTGTTGCTGCTCCAGGGAACTAAGCCCGTCAGAGAAACATTATGGGGAGAAGGGGAAGACACACAGGAAGAGACAAGGGAGAACCCAAGGGATCACTAGAGCTATTTTATCACATATTATGCCACGGGTTGCCAGAACAGGTACAGAAGCAATTGAAGAAATTGGTGGGAATGGAGGTTAAGCCATGGTCAGAGATCCAGCTAACTATATCGCACTATTGTTGTTAAATGCAGGAGAACGCAAGAAAGAAGAATGAGGAGAGGAATCAGGAAGAGGCGAAGTTAGTGCAGAAGAAGCTATCAAAGTATCCAATGGAAGGGACGATTTTGACAGGTGGAGAGGGAGTAGTTGTCCGGAATGCAAAAAATTGACCACAGACGGTTGGAAGAGGATTCGTAGGAAGGGGCGATGCAAACCACTGGCCAAAGGGAGCGGGAGGAGTGCCCTGGGAAGAGGGTTTGGACACCCAATGCAGCATGGAGGAGACGGATTTAATGGGAGACAGCTGAGACAAATGTGGGGTCCAATACAATGTTAGGTGTGCCGAAGGATAGATCACATATCGTGAATGAGCAAGAACAGGGGCAGAATGCAACACAATGGGGAAATGGCACACCTGCCAGCATATCAGACAGTGCAAGCTAACTATTATGCCAAAGATCACACGCCACAACCAGCAAAGACACAGAACATGTCAATGCAGCTATACCAACCCATGACACATGCACCGCAAGCACAGGAACACACACAGCCATCGTAAACCACAAAGCTAGTACCGATGCAGCAGAACATTGTACATGACACACACAAACTCCATTATGCAGACTCTCCTACGAAAGCTAGGGGGAACAACTGCAGTGGGGGCAATTCTTTTACTGGACAGGAATGTCCTTATATCCACAATAGGATAGCCCACAGAAAAACCTGATGTGTTCTATCCTATCCGTTACACCCAACCTGAACGAGGAGCCATGTATAGGGTGAGAATAGGTGATAGATACGGGGGTGACACAATCCTATATTAGGGAAGGGAGACACCTGATGTCAGGCATTTCCATGAATGCGCATGGATTCACTGGGGCTACAGATTTGATTGCTTTCACAACAAACTTCCGATTTCCATACGAGAACACAACCTGACAATGCCACTGTTGTATTCCTGACAGACACCAGTAAACATAATGGGCAGGGACATGATGAGTTGACCTAACATGACCATCTCATTCACTGATCAGAGGATAGTATGTTCATCCCCAGGAATTCACAACATGAACGTGAGGGAACTCAATCAAGTATCATGTGGGCGCCAGCAAACCTACAGCTATTTCAGTATGGAGTGGAAGTATTTATAGCATGGCTTTCAGGGATACAAAGTAAACTACTACATATACCCAATGAGTTCTTGTACAGACCAGAGGTTCCCCTAGATGAGAAGGAAGGACAGGTGAAACCAATAGAACTGGAGCGGTTATAGTAAAGTACAAGAGAGTAGTATTGCATGGGAATGATAACACAGGACGAGTATGGAGGACAGTTATTGCGGTGGGAGAAGGGCACAGACTGACTCCCCCACTTGACTGATTTGACAGATGAGGAACTGTTTCGAGACGATCGTTCAGATTGAGAGGCAGTGTTTTCCATGAGCGGGAAATATTACGTAGGAGAGACTTCACGTAAGATCCGTATTAGGATAAATGAGCATAAGTCCAATATCAGGAACAAGAACAGAATGTCAGCCGTTGCTAGGCATTTCAATGACAATGGACATGCGGTGAGCCAAGTGAGGTTTTTGGTACTTGAAGTTATGCCTCCCAAAGGTCAATCTCGAGACATTAAGCAATGGCGAGCAGAGAAAGAGGCATTTCGGATTGACAAGCTCGACTCACTATCACGGAATGGGATGAATGAGGAATTCGACCTCAGCTGTTTCCTTTGATGCATGAGAAGTCACATTATGAATTTTCGTGATTGAAAATGTGCAATGCTTTAGAACGCACAATGACATTGAGTCCTTTTGGTTTTTTTTGGAAATGCCATTGGTGGTATAGATTTGAATGTATTCACTTTCATGAGGAGCTATATAGCCAACACAGTAAGTAAGGAACAGTACATACACTTTTTTGGAATCGTCCTGGTTATCCCCAACACATTTCCAGTTGTTTCTGTCTAGTGTCTATCCTATTTCCTTTCCTCTTTTCCAAGTGATTTTGATTTAAGGGTATTTTTGGTTACATTACCCGGAATCTCTGCCGTTCTAGGTCTGCTCCTACTCTCTTTCACCTTTGACTAAGGTTATCGATGAGTTGGAGCGCGAGACAATCCATTCCTAACCTAGTCTGTCCTTTACCGGTACCCCCTGTGGCTATCGGACTCAAGACATTATAGGGTACCTGTCTATCAATTGATAAAGCACTGAAACTATACATTTCAGTTACGCGTTCTCTCTTTTTTTCTGGTTTCTTATTTTTTATTTTATATTTTTTTACCTATTCCACATTTGGCTTGATAAGATTAAGGTGAATTGTGTGTGCTAGTCTAGAATCACTTTAAAACTAACATTATGCACAACAATGCAGGAGACTTTACATTTATAACGCACACCAGTAGCCTTTCAATCATGGCCGCCGGAGAATCACGGCTCCTTACGTTGCCTTGGCAACCTCAGGTAAACACAGTAAAAGAACCATGCATACGAGTAGCACGCCCCTGTGGTGTCCTCAGTTGATTCACTTTCCTGCCGTTGTCAGGTAAGGCGTCTCTCGCATTTAGACCCTGCCTAACTGCTTTAGTAGACTCTTGAGCTCCGAGAATGGAATATGCTTTAAGCAAATTATTCACCGCGTTGCACGTCTCTTTCAGACAGAGTCTGCACGTGGTTAGGAACGCCTCTCAGGAACCATTACCGTGACGAGTTTGTTAAGATTCAAGCTTATGCTGTATTCACGGAAAGGCAGCTTCATTTACAAGATTACATTACTCTATAGAGAAAGAAATAGCTAATCACTTTCCCTTTTGTCATTTTCTCTACCTTTTTCTTTTTTTCTTTCTTTGCTATCTCTATTGGCACCCGCAAAAATGCTGTGATCCTACGATTTGCTAACAACCTTGCATATGTCACGGTTTCGCACGTATGTACTCTTTATTTTCTTACCACTGGTATGTGTTGATATCCTTATGATTAATTACGGCATGTGTCATCAAATTTGGGTATTCATACCTTTTTTTGGACATGGTGCACTTATACCCGGCATATTGAAAAAATTTCAATTATGATTATGTACATGCTGATGGCTTTGTTTACTTGTCCTTTCATGATTTATGCGAATTCACTTTATGAATGTTGTATTTTCAACCAACTACTGTTGTTTATATGTTGTGTATTACATAATAGATTTGTTTGTTTATTTTTTTGACATTCGGATCCAATCAATTTGAGAATGAGCTGGCCCTGACGAAGGAATTTAGTTCCGAAATGCATTGGCCATTTTTTGAGCTCACCCTGCACATCTGCTTTCACTAGGATGTACAGTTGTTAAATATTAAACTAAGATTAAACAGTCGCACTTTGCAACAAGTTAACGGAAGTTTGTTACTTTTTTTGACCAAGTTACATTGAATATAACACCATGCTGTGGTGTTTGGGAGTGCAGCCCTCACCGCTGGCTTAACGGCCTTGGTCCATACCCCCTGTTTCCATGAGCATTACCCATTAGGAGAGGATACATTACAAGGAAGTACCAGAGAGAACAGTTTTTCTGAAAAAGGCGCCATTTCTCAAGGAAGACTTGTCTCAAGTACTCCATATGACATGGGCCTGTTAAAGGGAATAGGAGCTATCAAAATAAAGCTTAAGCCAGGGGCTATCTTATCAAGGGCAAGACAATTTCCCCTATGCAGGGTGGCAGACAAGCACATTTATGAGATAATCGCCGCTTTAGTAAAGCAAGGCATTCTAATTCCTTTGGAGTCACAGTGTAACACAGCTGTGTACACGGTGAAGAAGGCGACAGGCGGGATCATGGCGTTTTATTTAAGATCTATTTCCTTTGAATTAAACTGTTGAGGAAGAATTCCTGTTAGTTCTCAATCCAGCGACCATCCTATGTAGCGTTCCTCCGGAAGTTACCCATTTCACGGCAATAGATATGAAGAATGCCTTCTTCTCTTTACCACTTCACGAAGAGTCAAAAGACTTGTCCTCTCTCCTATATCGAAAGCAGAAGTGGAAACACACAAGATTACCTCAGGGGTACTGTGAATCACCCTCTATCTTCAATAAGGTCCTTCAGATGGACTTAGGGAACATACATTTGGATAGTACCATCATTCAGTGTGTAAACGACATTCTGATCTGCAGCAAGTCAGAAGAGCAGTGCTGAGAAGACTCAGTGCAGCTACTGACAGAGCTTGCAGAAATGGTTTCAAGGTGGACAAAGCAAAATGACAGTATTGTCAGAAGGAAGTGTTGTACATTGGACAGTTGATATTACAGGTAGGTAGAAAGGTTACCCCAGAAAGGGCGGAGGCGATCTTCAGAACGCCGCCACCACAGACCGTGAGAGAAATACAGCAATTCTTAGGCCTCTGTAATTATTGCAGAGCCTGGGTATTCGACTATAGCACATACGTGAGACCCCTATTAAGCGGACTTTGTGAGGCACAGAGAGTCGATGGTAACCTGTCATGGACACACGAAATGACTGAAGCATTCGAGGAGCTCAAGAAAGCAATATGCACAGCTCCAGTGTTAGGCATCCCCAAATACCATGATGAATTTTATTTGTTCTCACACTCCAATGGAGTGGTGATGACTGCGGTACTCACACGGACGACAACCTTAGGACACAAACCAATGGTCTACTATAGTGGACGTCTAGACCCAGTGATGAGAGGACATTACCCTTGTGAAAATGATTTGGCTGCTGCTGCGTTTGTGCAGTCAGTGAGTATCACTATGGGGTGTAGCACCACACTTTAGGTGGAGTATCTCCTCTTTGCGATCCTCGAAAGACCCCAAAGCACATTGACTACACAGAGAGCATCTGGATACAAAGTGATCATTTCGAATCTGGCAATAAAGCTAGTGAGATGCAGAATTGTAAACCCAGGACATTCCTAGCTGAACCAGTGGAGGAAGTGCACAACTGTACTATTTACATGGAACAATTTGACAACATCCCTAAAGTGGGGGAGAATGCCCTTGAGGGGGGAGGAACACTTCTATTGACAGTTCATCAATAATAGACCAAACGACAGGTGAAAGACATACTGGGACAGCAGTGGTGAAAATGAAATCAAATGGGACAGCTCAAGTAATAGCAAGCGTGAGATTGCCTTCACATTTTTCAGTGCAGGCAGCAGAATTAGTTGCTGTCATAATGGCATTAGAGGCACACAAAACAAGGAGGTTACAGGGTATTCCGATGCAGCCTATGTGACTTCAACAGTACATGCTGGACTGTCATGATGGCAGAGGAAGTGCTTCCGATGGCTGACGGCACACCAGGTCAGCATGTGCCCCTATTGGGCAGACTCATAGACGCGCTACAACTCCCATCAGTCATAGCGGTTGTGAAGTGCTATGCACACATGAAGTGGGAGGTCTTAATATCCTGTGACAACAAATCTGCAGAAGCAGAAGCGAAGCACGCAGCATATTTCTCAGAAATAAATGAGTTTGACACTCCATCTAACACACGGATGTGCATGCACAAGATGATACTGAAGGAAGGGTATAGTTTACTACCCGCCACGCAAATGAAGATTTAGGGAAAGGCACCATTAGAAGAAAAGGATTTATGGACAAGGAGGGGTTGTTCAATATCCCCTAGAGACTCATTATGATGAAAAGAGAGTACAGGCAAAATAGAGATTCCAGTAGCGTTGTTGCAAATTTCACTCATGCAATTGCACATCCCACTCATTTAAGTAGGGATGTACTTGCTGCACACATTTGGGAAGAATGGTTTTGTCTAAATATAGCAGAGCATATAGCTGCATTTATGGAAAATTGTACTGTCTGTAAAAAGTATAACACATGGAATACTTTGCACGTAGTCCGAGGAGCAATATCCCACACAATTGGGCCTTTACAACATCACCATGTCGATTATGTAGACATGATCCAATTGTGACAAGGCTATAGTTACATGATAGTAGTGATATGCCCTTTTTCCCGGTGGATCGAAGTTGGTCCGTGTTCGCACACTGATGCCCTAAAAGCTGCAAAATTCCTTGTTATATGGTGTTCCCACGATGGGGTGTGTGCGAGGTTCTGTGGTCTGAGAATGGGCCTCAGTTTGTAAATGAGACATTTGAGCATATAATAGCTCTAGGAGGGATTAAACACTGATTTTCCTGTGTGTACAACCCACAAGTGAATGGAATATGCAAGCGCCTCAATGGCCTGTTTAAAGAGAAAATAGCCAACATGAAAGCCACATTGAAAAGGGGTTGGCTTCATTGCCTGCCCTTAGCTTTTTTAGCATTGTGCAAACAACCTGTATCTGACCACCATTTAACCCCTCATGAGGTGGTAGCAGGTTGACGCATACAACTTCCACTTGCTCCTCCCACTAGATTGCTGACATATGCCCACAGTTCTGCTGTTGTCTTAGGTAATGAAATGGATGATTACATTGCTTCGATGATGGCTAGTGCCTCTTTTATCTCTCAACAGCTCCAGGCTTGGCGTGAGAGGTCAGAGAAGATTGAGGAAGACAACACACTGGAAACTTACTCTAAATTATTAAAGCAACCACTACTTTATCCAGGAGACCTTGTGTTTTTATGCACTTTTCCCCGGCCTTGGTTCAAACTAAGGTTTGAGGGACCCTATTTTGTAGAACAGGCCACTGATCACACTGTAAAGCTGAGTGGCAAAAAGTGTGGAATTACATTGGAGATGGCAAGGCCTGCCAAGGTGAGACCTCCTCCCGCCAGAACGAAGATGATTTGATGGAAGAAGGAGAACAAGACAAAGCAGATTCATCACAACAAAGATTGACTCAATCCAGGACTAGAGCTAGGTAAAAACAAAACACAGACTTAGAATAGGCACACTATCTTTTCTCACACTAGGTATTCATCATGAAAGTAAAAGGACTGCCTTAAATACATGATTGTATACCTGCACACAACCTTTGAGGAGCACTTTATTAGATTTGTATTTGAAATCGAGACTGAACGGATGATCAAGCCCAGATTGTTTTTCCATGCTTTTCTGCTTTCTGGGGCAAGAATCTACCCATGTCTGGCCCACGGGGACCCATCCATCATCATGCTACTGAGCAGTGCTAGGATTCATATAGTGTGGGAACTATTGTTTTATGCAGCACGTGCACAGTATTTTAGACCGAGAGTTTAACTAACATAACAAACAACAATCACACGTTTTTGAGGCTTTTCAGGTGACTCTTACAGACTTCCAGTACAACACAGAGGGCATCCAGTACTACAGGAAATGGGAACTGTAATTAAAACTGCTATATTGATGTGTTGTGCCTTCTCTTGTCTCTACTTCCTTACCCTCTTTCCACTACGAAGGATTTTATTTTTGCATGCACTAACGCCACCCCTATCCATGCTTTCATGCAAGCCATATTTGGGAAGATGACAAATAACTTAAATGTACTGCAGACATAGACTTCGAACAGGTAAATTCATATCTAACTGATTCAGCCCCTATTTCCAATAACATGTGGTTTAAGGACATGACCAAGATGGGAAAAGAAACGACGAAGGAGAGCTTCTATGTAAGCTCTCTCATCCCTTATGCCATGAGTACATCCAGGACATTCATAGCAACTGAAATTCCAGCCGCTAGAGCACCATGCCTAATGCAATTGTTACTCTGCAACACTAGAGGCCAATTTCAAGGAAGATGAGCCACACTAAGATGGATATCACAGAAGACGTTCCCATATGAAGACGACTATATTAAGACCCAAGAAATGATAGATGATTACTGGAGCACTGACAAGAAGATAGAGTACCTTCCTGATGACCCACACAAAGGAGAAGCCAGGATAGTGACACAAAAGGAATTAGAATGCCCCAAGGCAGGACAAAGGGAGATAGGAGGAATGTCATGATGCTGGGAAAGACCACAGCTATTAGTATATAGACATGTATACACAACTGAGGGGTGGAAAAAGAGAATGGTTGGCAGCAAATCACATGTGCTCCTAACAGGTCCAGTAGAAGTGGCACAAAAGGAAAATGACAACTGCCTCAAGGAATGGGAAGCAAGTGAGAAACTGCTCACATGGGTAGAGAATGAAGTAGGTCCTATGCCAATTCTACCACTCGAGAGTGCTTCATTGTGTTTCCCGACTGATGGTCCAGTGAAGGCTGGAGAGAATAAGGGATGCAGCAGATATCAAAGATACCTGGCATGAAGGTCAGCGTTTGTGGAGGGTTTTGACCCATGTGGAATCATTAGACGGGGTGAAGATGGGGATTAAGCTGTCGCTGCCCATCATTTTGCCCCAGAACAAAAATAAATCATTGGAGTGCGTAAAGATGGGGATGCGCTGTCGCCGCCCATCATTTCATCCCAGAATCCAGGAGAGCTGCGCAGTTGTGCGCACACCAAAATGGTTACCTAACTTGCCACCCACCAGTGTAAAGAAAGGTCTTTGTTAACAAAATCCACTGTTACTGATGTCAAAAAGTTGCTGAAATCGTGACTCATTGGACCACTTTAAAGATTCAACCCTCTTTGTGGGGTTCCACATAACCATCTTACTGTAAGGAGCCCCATCAAAACAATGTTAAGCAAGGATTTACTACCATGTAAGAACCATTCCTGTTTAGAATGCATTAATCCAAGAAAATCCCAAAATTGCATGCAGTACCAACAAAATCCTCAAGGGGGCGCTGGCGGTCTAAACTCTGACAGGAGAATTGAGTGCAGTTGCTGACAAAGGGATTTGACTCAGCTGACTTCAAAGGCTGCATTTTAATTAAAAATTAGCCACATGCTGTTCCCAGAGGCCTGAAGCCTGGGAAACCCTATCACCTCCAGAGCTTCACACTAGGAGTTAGAATCTCACATGACATTTTGATTGATAGAAGGCAGACTGGCTGGGAGCTTCCCAGAGACCACACAAAGGACCCTTTCCTCTGAAAGGAATATGTTAATTCTGAAATGTTTGCTGTCAACAAAGATCTGCCAGCCAGCAGAGATATGTGACTGACCCACCCAAGTCTTGGAGGCGGACCTCAACACTCTGAGGACTGAATTGAAAGGAAAATATATATTTTACAAAAACACTGATAACTCTTTGTAATCAAATGACAGAAATGTATAACTTTGAGAGCTTTAATTTAAAAAATGTACCTTTAATTCAAGACTAAACTCGAATTTGTGTGATGTTCTGGGGCAAAACCCCATTGTTTATTAATATTACAAACTCCCTGTTTCAGCTAGACAAACGAAAATGCATTGGTATGTGGGTAGATATGTGAGGAACAGTTGTATAAAATTTAATGAAGATCCAATGTTGTTTAGCACATTAAAAAGTGCTAGAAGTTGCCATTTGTGAATGCAAGCTCCTAGAAACAGCAGATTTGGGACAGAGTATACCTCATGTGATAGGTGACATGGGTATGTAATTTCAAACAACTGTGTAACTCTGAAGTATGTATTTTGATCATATATAGATTTGGGTGCACAGATGATAAGGGAGGTTGTTTCAAGAGATCATAAATGGATGACATCACTCTGACACAACTTAGTTCGCCAATCAGGGGACGAGTGAAAGTTTGACCAATTAGAAGCTGAGAGAGAGGTAGGGTCAGTGATGCTAGAACACACCCACATTCTAAACACATAAAAGCAGACAGACAGGACAGAGAGGGACCTTCCAAATCCATCTGCAGCGGGACGCTCTGCCGGAAAAATCCATACTTACCTCCATACAACATCCAGAGATCCAGACTTCAAATTCATCAATCTATCCAGAACTAAGAGACCAGACCAAAGAGAAAGCAGTGCTGTACCCAGAGAGACCCAGACCAGCAGAGAGAGTGACCAGAGCCCAGTCTAAAACCCTGACCAGATCCGTGATGAGGCCCATTTAATTCAAGAATATAGTGTGAGTACCTAGAAAACTGTGCAGAACCAATCTCTTAGTTAAAATAATATAATTCAATCCTATTTTAATCTAAGTAGAACTGTCTCCTAACTGTCACCTGTCACTTGTAAAGCTGTCACCTGTGATTTGCTAGTTGCAAGCTGCACTTGTCATTTTGAGCTTTTGAAATTTGCAAACCCAAAAACGACCTTTATTAAATCGCTCATATCTCCGCGACCGTTTGGGCTAGAGACTTGCAGTAACTTTCCTCTGATAGCTTAGAATCGTAGCTTTGAATCGCACCAAGAACCGCATTCCTACCCCTTATAGTTTTACCGCAATCGCGGAACACGCATCCGCGAATTTTACCGCGATTTGCAATTTCTTCACGTGTAATAAGACAGCAGTTTTGCCTTCCATTTGCCAGAAATTCGTTTAACCTGCTAACTATCCCTGCATCATTGCTAGTGTGAGCCTGGACTAATATTAACTAGATACCACTCACCCTGAACCTCTGTAAGGGAATTAAAGGCATTTCCAGCATACTTCTCATCCATTGCTAACACATATAAAAGCATTTGGGCCTGTGTTTTCAAAACTCCTATCTGTTTTCTTTAAGCTTGCTGGGATTGAACTGATTACATTGATTGCATTTCTGAGAACTGTGTGTTTTCCCTCCCATTTCCTTGCATTGCATAAAGAGGGGGGGAGTGAATAGCCAGAGAAGAGTGATTACATTGTTTGGTTGAAATCATATTGAGTACTTTCTGTACTGCATTCATTGAATATTGCATCCACCTGAGCTTACATAAAGCATCCTCTACCACATTATACTTTTGTTCCTAATTACCAGTGTGCTACCTTATCCATTTCATCTCAACTCCTTAGTAATTATAAGGAAGTGTGCTAGTGCCAGATTCTCCGTTGTTGATCTTTATCATATCAGATTAAGTGTGCTATTCAATTATTAATTTATTATAAAGCGTGATATATATATATCTATTTTAAATTATCAAATAAACCTTTTAAACTTGCAAAACAGAACTACTTCTTGGCTCAGTGGGGTTAGGGGGATTCCAAGAGAGGGGTGTTATATAGGGGTAGTCATCCAGAACGCATGAACTGGACCTAAAGATATATCAATAAGGGTTTTCATTCAGTATTATAGACTAGGCGTTGACTTAGCTGTAGTGTTGAATTGAATCCTCTTAAAAAGTGGGGGCTCGAGCCGAGACGTTGGGTTAGATTTACCATTTGTGCAGCTTAATACAGTGTGCTAACTGACGGGATACATACATCCAGTCGGATCACCACGCTGCATTACGCTGTGAAGCATTCCTCAAAAGGGACACTCCAAGAAAAGTTCTGTTCTGCAAAACTAAAATACTAACTTCCGTAAGTCAGGACAGAGACCAATCTCTAGAATGACGACCTTGGTAGATATGAAAATAGCCAGAGAGCACTTCTTACACAAACTATTTGTGAGAGGTGAATGGACTCACCAGGACCAAACAGTCTGGTTGCAGGCCATCACGCAACAGGTCACTGAAACAGGGTCAGATATATATAGAGATCAGGGTCCATTACACGTGGCCCTGAGTGAACTATATATGGCTCCTAAGGCCAAAGATGAGCACGACAAGATTGTTAGGATAGCGGCATACCTGTACCTATATATGGGAGACATGCAGGATAGATGTGCTGAAAGCCAAAATCTGGCAAATAGGCAACAGATGGTGTTAGAGAAGGTCCAATCTGACCTGGTCTCTTCTGAGCAGAGGCTGCAGAGGAGCCAGGAGTCAGAAAATGACAGCAGACTGTACATCACTAAAATGAAGGAGGATATGGATGTGCTGCAAAAGGAAAAGTCAGAACAGGATACCAGATTTCTGGCCTTGCAGAAGGAACACCAAGAAGGTTTGGACTCCCTACTGCAAAGCCAGAAAAAGCTGGAGCAACAGCTAGACTTCAATAGGGCATGTGCTGAGCAGGTAGTCACCCTGCAAGGCCACCTAGATAGAGTGAAGGAGGAGAGCAATAAACTGATTCTGAAAGACCTGGATACCCAGGCAGAGTTTGATCAGGAGCGCCAGAAAGCTGGTGCCTTCCAAAGGCAAAGGGACGACCTGGCGGCACAAATGCAGGCTCTTAGTCAGGAAAGAGACGCCTTAGGCCAGGAAGTCTGCCATTTAAAAAGAAAAATGGAAGAAAATCACCTGGCCCACCAGGGGCTGGGTGACCTCCAAAAAGAAAACCAGAACTTGGTAGAGCACACCAGAAGGGTGGAGGATGCTCTAGCAAGAAAGGAGCAGGCCAATAGGGACATTGCCCAGGAGGTAACCCTCCTGCAGCAAAGACTGGCCCAGTTCTCCAGGACCAACCAGGAAGCACAGAGGGAAAATGAAGCCCTCTGTCAACACAATGATAGGCTCCAACAACAGGTAGCGATGCAGGAGAGACTGATAGAGTCGAGTAAGGCCTTAACAGAGGAACTGAAAGCACAAATGCAGGCTCTTGCATTGCAACAGGGAGCAGGGGCGGATAGAGATGAGGTCCGCTGGGAAAGAGAGACTCCTGACCATAACCGCAGGAGCCCTAACCCCCGGGGCCTTCATCTCCCCCAGTCCCTGGACTCTACCACCCCCATGTCCCCTGGCGCACATGAGCACAGGGCCGCAGGGATGGCAGATTACTATCCAGCTAAGAGTATGGGGCTCATAGGCCAGTACCACTCAGGAATGGAGGGGTGGGCATCCGGGTATGGGCACCCAAGTACAGTACAGTTCAATGGGGAACCCCAGGAGAGTAGGCCCATTAAGGGCATCCTGAAAACCTCTGCCCAGTTAGGTCAGTGGAGGGGGTACCCATCAAATCCTGGCAGCAAGGAGGAATCTGAAGACTCCTCTGAACTGCGCAGGGCACAGGAGACCAGGTCCCCACATTCTGCCAGCCATTCCCAGGCTCGCAGAATCCGGGAAAACCTGGAAGAACAGACGGGAACCTCTGGGAGCAGTGCCTCTGAGTCCGAGGAAGAATGGACAAGGGTTACCCGAACCAAAAAGGCCAATAAGGCAAAAAGGGCCTTGCTTAAGGACCCCTTAAAGCAGATTAAGGCGATCAGGAGCGTCATCACGCCTTACCATAAGAACGCTAAGTATTCTGTTTGGGAGCACTTAGAGTTGTTTGAACAAATGATGGAGACTTTCCATTTGAAGGACAGCCAAAGCTGTATTCACTATGTAAAGTGGACATTCTCCCCGGAATACTCCAGTTTCTTTGCGGGGCTGGAGGACCAAAATCATTTAAGATGGTCCACATATAAGGCGGCCATCCTGAAACATTTTTCTGTTCACAGAAATCCTCAAGAGGCTCGCAAGGCGGCCTACAATTTGCAATGTGGGGAGGATCAGGCCCCACGAGAATTTGTGCAGGAGTTAAAGCGTGCTTTTGCGCAAACCACCAGAAGGGTGCGCACAGATAGTAGAGAGTTTGTCAATACATTTTTCCATGCCTTGCCCAAATATATCATGACCCAGCTTGTGAGGGATTTTCATGAGAAAAGATCTTTAGACTGGGTCATTGAACAGGCTACCCGGATCTATGAGGTGCAGAAGCCCATAGAAAATAAAAGCAATGCCCAGAAAAACCCCAAAGCCAACAGCACCCCTGCTGCTGTCAAGGTGGCAGAGGTAAAGGTCACCCCCGTTTTGGATCTGGAGATGGGGGGGCCTAAAAACCTACCTGCACCTAATAATGCTAGGCCCAGAAGGTCCTCGGGCCAGTCACAGACAGGGAGCCAGGGAGGCAGCCCCACAAATGGGGTCCCTCGCTCTCCTGACTATGTAAGTCCTCGCTACAAAGGTAACAGACCCATCCTGGGTTATGTGTGGACTCCTCCAGCCCAAGGGGGGGATCCAGCCAAGCACCTAACCCAGGGAACTTCCCTCCAAACTTCCCACAGGAGGGCAGAAATTTACCAAACCCTGGGCAGAACTTTTTCCCCAGATATCCACCCGACTTTCAGCCCCAAAACCATCCATCCTTCTTTCCCCAATTCCCTGAGCCCAGACCACTGAATCCGGGAGAGGGGAGGCCAAGGGTGGAGGGGTACCCAAATCTTCCCAACCCGGGGTATTACCAGAGAAGGGACAGCTACCCTTCCCGGGATCAGCCCAGGGGAGAAAACAGGGCCCCGTATCAGCCTGAGCGGGTTTCCCAGTTAGAGCGCCAGGTTCAAAACATGGCGCGGGATATGGGTCACATACTGAGGGCTCAGCAGAACCCTCAGATCAGCATGCCGGCGCAGAACGCACCCAACTCTGGACCTGGTGCTCCAGAACAATGACGGGGGCAGCACCCCCATAACTCACCG
Source organism: Ambystoma mexicanum (assembly GCF_040938575.1). NCBI lineage: Eukaryota > Metazoa > Chordata > Amphibia > Caudata > Ambystomatidae > Ambystoma > Ambystoma mexicanum. Next base: position 1,034,360,402 of record NC_090930.1, read on the forward strand.
GTTCCCAGGGAGGAGACACAAGGGGAAGGGGGATGTAAAGCCTTGGAGGAAGCTTCCTTCCTCACTTGTAAACAGCCCCTAGAAACCCAGGAACCGGAAACAAAATCTCTTGCCCCTGAAAGTCTGCCTCCTAAGGAGCAGAGGGGGGGTAGGAGAAACAAAAGACCCAAACAGACTCAGTTTGGGGAGGAGGTACAGATCTTCCAATTTGAGGGAGAGGGATCCACAGAGGATCCTGGGAAAAGGATCTTCTCCTTCAGAGAGGGGGGAACTCCTCCCAAAGAAAAATGGGTCCCTAGGGATGCAAATCCAGACTGGGGAGATGTGGAGACTGAGCTACCGCCGCCCACCATCTCATCCCAGAACCAACAGCAAGAAAATCCCCTGGTTCAAACCCATCCTGGGGACTGCCTCCAAAAAGGGGGGGGCGGCCCAGAACCGGAACCAGGGGAACCCACAATGGCTCTGATCTCCAGTTGCCAACTTTTTCTTTCAGATTCCCAAGGCTCTCCACAGAATTCTGCCCAAAATTCTTTTCTCGCGATGTCTAAAACCAGAAAATTAGCCCACCAGTTGTCCAAAAATGTGCATTATCTGTGCCCCCTTGAGGAGAAGGAGGGAAGATATTATGCCCCGGTACAAGTACAGGGGCAGGGTACAATCTCGGCACTGGTGGACACTGGATCTCAAGCTACCCTCCTGTCCAGAAGGGCCTTTGATGAACTGAATGCAGGAAGGGGAGAGGATTACCAAATTCCTCTCACCTCTCTTCCTGGACAACTGCAGAACTTTGACGGGAAGGAAATTCCCGTTGAGGGGACTGCAGACTTGGACATTAAGATCGGGCGACACAAGTTGAAACACCCGGTCATAGTTGTGACCCCAGAGGGCACCCCTTGTTTACTAGGGAATGACCTCCTGAGGAGGTTGTCACCCTTAATAGATTGCGTAAACAAGGTCCTCTGGACCCAGACTAGCCGACCAATAAAATTAAAACAGAGTGTCAACCATGTTAGTTTAAACGGCACATGCCACATGGTTGAACAAAAATCTGACCAAGTAGAATTTCACTTCCAGAATAACCAAATTCCAGACGTGACAGTAATAGCAGTAGGACAACAGACTGGTGATGGGGGGTCCTCTCTATTTCTGAAAATCAACCTTCCTTCCAGTTTAAGGTGGTATTCCACGCTGGAAGGAAACACTCTGAAATTCTTTACCAATCCACAATCTGAAACTCCCACTCCTATAGTCCAGAAAGAGGTGAAATCAGCTCAGAGCCTGGCTGATATTCAGCAAATTGGAGAGCAGTTGTTCATCCCTGTTCAGTTAAATGATGGGAAGGACTCTGTTCTCGCTCGAGTGTGTGTGAACAACGGTAAGAGCTTCATCAGCGAAGCCATGTTCCGCCAACTCCCAAAAGATCCAGCCATTCCCACCTTCAAACTGATAGACAAATGGGAAATGGACCTGGAAGCACCTAATTCCAAACATCTCCTGCCAAGCAGGTGTATGCTCAAAATCTCCATTGGCAACAAGAGCATAGTCCACAATTGTTGGGTCGTGCGAGACGTCCCTGCCGCCTTTTACTTAGGCAGTGACATTCTCAATCGCTTTGCCATTAGTTTGGACCTAATAAACTTCAAAGCTTGGTCCCGATTAGCGGATAATCCCATGGGCTTTGATGATCCAGAAAAAGCATTTAGGTCAGCTCAATTACTACCTTATGCAGTTGAAATTCAGATTAAAGAGGAAGTCACCATCCCAGAAAGGACCCGACAATTCTCCCTGGAAGTGAAAGTTAAAAGGGGACAAGAGTTGAAAAACCCTGATGCTTACATACATCTAAATGCTTCTCTCCAACAGCAAGGGTTGGGGGTAAACCCAACTCCATTAGTCAACCTAGAACATGACACCATTCCAATAGAGGTGGATAACAGCGACTTAAAGAGTGTTACTCTAGCCGCAGGCACCATTATTGGAATGGCGGTTGATGACCGACATTTTTCCATGGATTTAGGTAACGAACTGTTAGGACCAATCCCCAAGGACTGTTTTGACAGTGACAGTGATGACAATACAACACCAGACAGGATTTTTACCCGGCATGGGGGGAACTTCCTGGTGTACACTTCCTGCCCCTATGGTAAGGAAGATGTGACTTGTGATTTCAGGAGGGATGAGGTGATTTTCCAGGTCCATGAGGACTGCCTTTCCCACCTGAAGCCTCCAGTCCAAATCAGCACTCTGACCAGGGACTTCTCCACCCAGCTGGAGGAGGCCGCTGAAATAGCCAAACCAGAAGTCTTTCCAGGCTTCAGGCAGATGGTGGAAGAGAGAGTCAACCTAGCTGATGCCTGTGTGACTCTGGAACAAAAGCAAAAGTTGAAACAAGTTTTCTTGGATTTCCAAGATCTCTTTGCGGTAGACTCATATGACTGTGGTCGCACTGACATCCACACAACAACAATCCCCACGGACCCTGGCATGACTCCAGTGTTTGTGAAGCAATATCGCTTGCCTCTCGCATCAATGGAGTCCCTTACTGAAATAATTAAGAACCTTGAGTCCCGGGGAATAATCCGTCCAGTCCACAGCACCTTCAATAATCCGGTGCTGGGAATATTGAAGCCAAACGGCCAGTGGAGACTCTGCGCCGACCTCAGGGAGCTCAACAAACGGGTCCATACTTCCCGATGGCCACTGCCCTACATTGACCAAGGGCTGGCCCAGATCCAGGGGTCACAGGTATTCACTGCAATAGACCTGACCAATGGGTACTGGACCGTGCCTGTCAGTAGGGAGGACCAATACAAACTGGCTTTTACCTTTGGGGGCCAGCAGTACACATGGACCCGGACTCCCTTCGGATACCTTAACTCCGGTAATGAGTTCAATATTTTCCTACATAAGGCCATGCCCGACCTGGGTGCAAGGGGTAACCTGGCTTATGTAGATGATGTCCTCATCAAAAGCTCAACTGTTGAGGAACACATAGCGGAGATCCGTTATGTTCTGACACAGTTGAGGGCCGCCGGAGCAAAACTTTCCTTTCAGAAAGCACAGTGGTGTAAAACCCGTGTTAACTTCTTGGGGCATGAGATTACTCCTCAGGGTCTTTGTCCCCAGGAAAAGAAAGTGGAAGCACTTCAGAAACTGAAAGACCCCACAACTCTGCGGGAACTAAGGAGCCTCCTTGGACTGACTAATTACAGCAGAAAGTTCATTGAGGGCTACGCAGAGATCACCAGACCCCTGATTCATCTCCTGAAGGGGGGGGTCAAGTGGGAATGGGGTCCAGAACAAGCCGAGGCGGTAAAACAACTCAAAAGAAGCCTCTCACAAGCGCCTTGCCTAGCTTACCCTGTCAGAAACAAGGAGTTCTTCCTGGAGACGGGGTTCTCTGATACGTGCTTGACGGCAGTATTATACCAAAAGCATGACAAGGTCAATAAAGTAATCTCCTATGCGAGCAAAACTTTATCCTCTGTGGAGGAAAAATTCAACGATTGTGAGAAGGCACTCCTGGCAACGGTGTGGGCATTGAAGAATTACCGCCCGTTTATCCAGGGGGAACACATCATAGTGGAGACTCCACACCAGCCTCTGCAATATCTCCAAAGTGACAGAATCCGGGCCGGAAATGTGAGTAATTCCCGAATTACTTCCTGGATTCTGTCAATGCAAGGCTTTCCTGTGGAGGTCAGATATGGCCAAAACAAGAAGAGTCCCCTCGCGCAAGGTCTGGCTGACTTGCATGATTGTGCCAGAGAAAACTGTCTCGAGGACGAAAGTCTAAAAATAAAGGACAACATGGAGGCATACCTTAATTCCCCCCACAAAGTCTTTGAAGAAGACAAGTGTGAGGGAATGCCCACTGTCTATGTGGATGGATGCTCTTACCATGTTGACAACAACGGGGAGAAAGAACTGGTGGCCGGCGTAGGGAATGCATGGGTGAATGAGTCCCCAGAACCCTCCGCCGGATACAAAATTGGTCCCCGAAGTAGTCAGGTGGCAGAATTGATGGCTGTGCATCAGGCCATCCTCACTGCTGTCCAGCATCAACTCCACGAACTGGTCATAATCACAGATTCGGATTATGTACGGAACGGGTTCGTGGAGCACCTGGTTAATTGGAAAACCAGAGGCATGTTATGTGCTAACCACAAACCCTTGAAACATGGGAAGTTGATCCAAAACATTGATGATTTGGTCACCTCGAATGAGATGACCATCTATTGGAAAAAGATCAAGGGTCATTCCAAAGTAGAGGGACCAGACAAAACTGGAAATGACTTAGCTGATCAGCTGGCCAAAACCGGGGCCATCCAAGGGGATCTAATTGAGATTGAGTCCCTATTGGGGGAAATCCAGGTCACTGCTATCACTAGGTCCCAGACCAATGCTCACAATGACCTTTCAATTGCACAATGGAGTAAGGAGACCCCTGATGCTGATTTGATGACCGCTCAGAAGGGGGATCCAATTATTGGTAAATTTTACCAGCACCTTGAGGACCCTGAGAACTTTCCCCTGACGGATACCGATTACATTGGGAAAGAGGACCTAAGAGTGTTGATGAAATGTCCAAAAATGTTCCGAATCCAAGACGGTTTGATGGTAAGGAAATCCAAAGCTGGCCACGATCAGTGGGTGGTTCCTACCTCATTCCGAAGCCTGATGTTAAGTCACGCCCATGATGCGGCCACCGCCGGTCATAGGGGGTTTCACACAACATTGGAAATCTTAAGAGAGGTTGCATACTGGCCACACATGGGCCAGGACCTCAACCAATATTTGAAGGGTTGTCTTGTGTGTGCACAATTTCAGCCGACATCCCTCACACACCGGGCGCCTTTACAAAAGAGGGGAATGACACTGCCATGGTCAGATTTACAAATCGACTTTGTAGGCCCTGTGATTCGCTCTGCTAGGGGGAATAAGTACATGTTGACTGTGACATGCTTGTTTACCAAGTGGGTGGAATGTCTCCCAGCCCCAAATTGCAAGGCAGAAACTGCAGCTGCCTTGATGATTAACCACATCTTTTCCCGTTTTGGTCTACCTCAAAGGATTGAGTCAGACAGAGGTAGCCACTTCACCAGTGAAGTAATGACAAAGATGTGGGAGATACTGGGGGTCAAGAGAAAGCTGCATATTGCTTATCGACCAGCTTCTTCTGGGGCAGTAGAGAGATATAACCGGACAATTGTGAGCATATTAAAGAAGTTTGTGGCAGATTCTGGGCCAAGTTGGGATATCCGATTACCTCTGGTCCTAATGGCCATCAGATCTACCCCTTCATCTGCAACCAAAATGTCACCATTTGAGTTGATGACTGGGCGTAAGATGGTGCTTCCTCAGCATTTGCTCTATAGGACCCAAGAGCAGACACTGATAAATGCCTCCACTACTCATGAGTATGTAGAGAATTTAAGGAAACACCTCCAACATGCTTTTGCTTATGCTCAGCGGAATCTAGAAAGATCAGCTGATAGCATGAAGACCCATTATGACCTGAAAACTTCCAGGAAGGAATATCAGGTGGGGGACCGGGTCTATCTATACAACTTCCAAAGGAACCAGGCCAAGCAGCGCAAATTTTTGCCTACATGGAAGGGACCCTTTGAGATCGTCGATAAGATCTCCCCTGTGGCCTACAAGATCCGCATCCCCAAAGGCGGTTCGGCAGAGGGGGAAGACAAGTGGGTCCACATAAACCAGTTGAAATGTTGCCATCCCAGGTACACTCTGCAACAACTGGAGGAAACCTCTGGAATCCTAGCGGGTACTGTCTCAGACTAATTCAGTTCCAATCATAAAACATACCACATCTAGTCTCTAAAATATTGTGATTTGCATGAAACTGTCTCTTAGTTATACTGTTTTTTTTTTCAAAATAAGAATGTAATGTTTCGTGATGATGAAATGCATATGCTGCCCCACTATCTCAACGGTGGTGGAAAAACGTCTATGAATAGGTATTGCCGCTCTTCCTTTGTCGTCCTAGGAGAAAGAAAACCTTGAGACGGGCCAAGGAGGACGATCCGGAGACCGGGAGCTGAGACGCAACGGGCTCGGGGTACCGCCCAATATTCCCATCAGGACCGGCGAGGAGAACCGATCGATCCGACCGGATGGAGGAAAAGATGCTGAACTGTGCCATCTACAGAATTGGAAGAAGATAATGTGGACATACCAGCGCCAGGGTTCAAAACCTCCCTTGCAACCGACTCCCCCTCGACTCAAGTCAAAGCGCAGTCGGGCGGGGGGGTTTGTGGAGGGTTTTGACCCATGTGGAATCATTAGACGGGGTGAAGATGGGGATTAAGCTGTCGCTGCCCATCATTTTGCCCCAGAACAAAAATAAATCATTGGAGTGCGTAAAGATGGGGATGCGCTGTCGCCGCCCATCATTTCATCCCAGAATCCAGGAGAGCTGCGCAGTTGTGCGCACACCAAAATGGTTACCTAACTTGCCACCCACCAGTGTAAAGAAAGGTCTTTGTTAACAAAATCCACTGTTACTGATGTCAAAAAGTTGCTGAAATCGTGACTCATTGGACCACTTTAAAGATTCAACCCTCTTTGTGGGGTTCCACATAACCATCTTACTGTAAGGAGCCCCATCAAAACAATGTTAAGCAAGGATTTACTACCATGTAAGAACCATTCCTGTTTAGAATGCATTAATCCAAGAAAATCCCAAAATTGCATGCAGTACCAACAAAATCCTCAAGGGGGCGCTGGCGGTCTAAACTCTGACAGGAGAATTGAGTGCAGTTGCTGACAAAGGGATTTGACTCAGCTGACTTCAAAGGCTGCATTTTAATTAAAAATTAGCCACATGCTGTTCCCAGAGGCCTGAAGCCTGGGAAACCCTATCACCTCCAGAGCTTCACACTAGGAGTTAGAATCTCACATGACATTTTGATTGATAGAAGGCAGACTGGCTGGGAGCTTCCCAGAGACCACACAAAGGACCCTTTCCTCTGAAAGGAATATGTTAATTCTGAAATGTTTGCTGTCAACAAAGATCTGCCAGCCAGCAGAGATATGTGACTGACCCACCCAAGTCTTGGAGGCGGACCTCAACACTCTGAGGACTGAATTGAAAGGAAAATATATATTTTACAAAAACACTGATAACTCTTTGTAATCAAATGACAGAAATGTATAACTTTGAGAGCTTTAATTTAAAAAATGTACCTTTAATTCAAGACTAAACTCGAATTTGTGTGATGTTCTGGGGCAAAACCCCATTGTTTATTAATATTACAAACTCCCTGTTTCAGCTAGACAAACGAAAATGCATTGGTATGTGGGTAGATATGTGAGGAACAGTTGTATAAAATTTAATGAAGATCCAATGTTGTTTAGCACATTAAAAAGTGCTAGAAGTTGCCATTTGTGAATGCAAGCTCCTAGAAACAGCAGATTTGGGACAGAGTATACCTCATGTGATAGGTGACATGGGTATGTAATTTCAAACAACTGTGTAACTCTGAAGTATGTATTTTGATCATATATAGATTTGGGTGCACAGATGATAAGGGAGGTTGTTTCAAGAGATCATAAATGGATGACATCACTCTGACACAACTTAGTTCGCCAATCAGGGGACGAGTGAAAGTTTGACCAATTAGAAGCTGAGAGAGAGGTAGGGTCAGTGATGCTAGAACACACCCACATTCTAAACACATAAAAGCAGACAGACAGGACAGAGAGGGACCTTCCAAATCCATCTGCAGCGGGACGCTCTGCCGGAAAAATCCATACTTACCTCCATACAACATCCAGAGATCCAGACTTCAAATTCATCAATCTATCCAGAACTAAGAGACCAGACCAAAGAGAAAGCAGTGCTGTACCCAGAGAGACCCAGACCAGCAGAGAGAGTGACCAGAGCCCAGTCTAAAACCCTGACCAGATCCGTGATGAGGCCCATTTAATTCAAGAATATAGTGTGAGTACCTAGAAAACTGTGCAGAACCAATCTCTTAGTTAAAATAATATAATTCAATCCTATTTTAATCTAAGTAGAACTGTCTCCTAACTGTCACCTGTCACTTGTAAAGCTGTCACCTGTGATTTGCTAGTTGCAAGCTGCACTTGTCATTTTGAGCTTTTGAAATTTGCAAACCCAAAAACGACCTTTATTAAATCGCTCATATCTCCGCGACCGTTTGGGCTAGAGACTTGCAGTAACTTTCCTCTGATAGCTTAGAATCGTAGCTTCGAATCGCACCAAGAACCGCATTCCTACCCCTTATATTTTTACCGCAATCGCGGAACACGCATCCGCGAATTTTACCGCAATTTGCAATTTCTTCACGTGTAATAAGACAGCAGTTTTGCCTTCCATTTGCCAGAAATTCGTTTAACCTGCTAACTATCCCTGCATCATTGCTAGTGTGAGCCTGGACTAATATTAACTAGATACCACTCACCCTGAACCTCTGTAAGGGAATTAAAGGCATTTCCAGCATACTTCTCATCCATTGCTAACACATATAAAAGCATTTGGGCCTGTGTTTTCAAAACTCCTATCTGTTTTCTTTAAGCTTGCTGGGATTGAACTGATTACATTGATTGCATTTCTGAGAACTGTGTGTTTTCCCTCCCATTTCCTTGCATTGCATAAAGAGGGGGGGAGTGAATAGCCAGAGAAGAGTGATTACATTGTTTGGTTGAAATCATATTGAGTATTTTCTGTACTGCATTCATTGAATATTGCATCCACCTGAGCTTACATAAAGCATCCTCTACCACATTATACTTTTGTTCCTAATTACCAGTGTGCTACCTTATCCATTTCATCTCAACTCCTTAGTAATTATAAGGAAGTGTGCTAGTGCCAGATTCTCCGTTGTTGATCTTTATCATATCAGATTAAGTGTGCTATTCAATTATTAATTTATTATAAAGCGTGATATATATATATCTATTTTAAATTATCAAATAAACCTTTTAAACTTGCAAAACAGAACTACTTCTTGGCTCAGTGGGGTTAGGGGGATTCCAAGAGAGGGGTGTTATATAGGGGTAGTCATCCAGAACGCATGAACTGGACCTAAAGATATATCAATAAGGGTTTTCATTCAGTATTATAGACTAGGCGTTGACTTAGCTGTAGTGTTGAATTGAATCCTCTTACACACTGCAGTACTAATGGACTACCTCTGGGCCTGTGGACAAAGGGCATATATGTAGTTTCTGCCTAATTGGGGTGGAATATGCTCTCTAGTGCAGCTAAACACACCAGCATTAGTAGTACCGTGGAAAGACATAGATGGGTTCCCGAAGATGGACACTCATCAAAGGAAGAAGAGACCTGTAGAGCAGACATGACTGAAGAGTGGAAATTACGGATCATCAAAAATGGAAGATGCCCTGGCGGCAATACCACCAGAAGATAGGCTGTTCAGCAGGACCAAGATGTTTTTTGCGTTTATCATTTCAGCAATCCAGACTAATGTGAATGCCATTTGGCTCCAAATCGCATGATGGGAGCTGATGAAGACAATAAACTTGACTGTTAAGGGATTCAACACCATCAAAGAAGAATTGAGAGCCTCCAGGTTAATAGCCCTGCAGAATCGATACGTCTTATCGAATCGATACAGTTATGGAAGGAGGTGTTTGTGCCAAGATTGGGCCTTCTTGCTGTACATTCAAACCCACCCATGATGAAGAGAATGGGACCCTGACAGAGGCTATCACTCGACTATCAGACCTGAATGCGAAAATGGAGGCATAGTCAAATGCTGTAGGAAAGAATGATGATTGGTTATCATGCATATTTTCATGGATACCATCATGAATGGGCAACAGATGTACTGATAGAAGCATTGATAATAGTGTTATTCACCTTCTGTGTCATCAGAGTAGCAATATCAAAACACAGAAATACTACTGAAAAGACTATAGGGATGGAAGTGTTACTTGACGTAGGGATAGAAGAAGATGAGGACATGAAAATACGTAATGTGCTGAAATCCCAACTGACACAGTTTCCTCTGTTCCAGAAAGGCACAATGTTCAAGTTTCCTGCCAACCCTTGCGACTATTGGAGAAAATGGGTGTGCTGCATCCGTGATGGAGATTGCAGCTAACTGACCTGAAGTTTGGACGACCTTGTGACCCCACTCGACTTGCAGCCCCACGGCAGAGAAATGAGGGATGTACATTGCTCCTGTGCCCTTCATCACCATTGTCAATGTATCGTAGATGTGAGAAACGTTACTCGGTCAGACAGCCATTCAAACCATACCCAATTGACAATATGGAGTTGTCATTGATCGAACAAGTCGACTGACTATGACCTTGAAAAGCTGCTGATGTCACCACTGACATCACTGACACTATGACATAGATGCATTAGACATAAGGCATGTAGGCTCCCATGTACGAACCTACACAAAACCTTTAGTTTATTTGCAGATAGACACAAGGCATATGCTTATGACCCATATGAGTTAGAGGACTGACACACGCACACATATATCCTTTGCTGCGCAGAAACAGCAGGATGCCACGACTACAAATAAATACGTTGCTCATGCTTAACTGCAAATAATATGGAATGCCATAAGAACAAATAAGAACAAAGATGGAAGTCATAGGTGCTTTGAAGTAAATGGGCAAAGCAAGGTGAACTTCAGAATACAGGGAGAGGCTGACAGCCTGGTTCAGCTGAAGGCAGACATGCAGAGCTTCCAGCACAGACATGGTGCACATCCTAGCCAAGGACAAGCAGAGATGGAAAGGTTCCAGTATACCGAGGTGATAAGCACCTGCAATATAGCTTACAATCCTCATTATTACAAGCAGGAGAGATCCATTTTGTGGTTCACACAAACACGACCTGGAAGACTAGGACAGTGCATATTCATTTGAGGCAGATGGAGGAAAGATGTTCACATCGAACCAGAGGTGGAAAGATACGATTGTTACACAGGTTCAAAGTTGGATGTACGCTCTCAGGGCTTGGGCGATCAGAGATTGCAACATGATGGGAACATACAGGACATTTTGTTATCGTTCCCAATTGCCTTAAGTGATTCCACTCAGCCTGGTAGCTGTCCAAGTTCCCATGGCTGAGAACACCCATTCTGTCCAATCCTCAGCTACCTTCCACGCTAAGGCACACTATTTTGCAGTAGCCAATAATTTCCCTGTTTACCTGCAACTTTGTATCTGTTACACTTAGAGGTAGTCATAGGAGGATCCACCAGATATGGCTACCCCATAACCAAACAAACTCCTATGTGTTATGTATATCGTTTTCCCAACTTGGTTTTGTGTCGTCACTCATGGTTAAAACGATGTGACACACGTTTAGAGAATGGGAACCTGTGGACTGCTATGCTGTTCTAGAGTGATCCCTGTCACTTTGTTTGATAATAAAGACAGTAAACTTTGCCCTATAATTGAGTCTTCCTTTCTTGAGGCGATGACTTTGTTGGTGCCCAAGAACCCTCTTGCTGGTAATCAGGGTAGCTGCTAAGTGAGCCCCTGCTGCTCCTTGACAACACCGTCACTTTCACCCACAGACTAAGGTTATTAAAAATGGGAAGACTAATGCTTCATAGTTTTTGAAAGCAACATCTGTATTACTGTTAACACAGCCTCTTCCAGATTCTCCTTACCTACACTGCCCATCCCTGTTCCTGTCTATCCCTTCACTCTTTACCTTCTACTTTGCTCTAGTTGCTCTAAAGTGGAATGTTTCTACATGTGGTGCATTACAAAATTCCAATAATTGAATTACTAAGCAGAATGATCCATTATGTCTGGCCACATAAGTAGAGACCCAACCCCTGCTTAAATAATGCAAGCGATTAACTGCTGAGAGCACCATGGAGGAGCACTTTTTAACTAGCTCTGTACCTTTTCTTGCTCACAGCACTAACAGTCATAGTCCCAAGGATAGTTCGGTACTGCTGAGTTGGCTGGAGGGGTGAGGCCTGTCATGCCCTTTGACTGATGCTGGAGGATCGGGGAAATGGGGACAATGTTGTCTACTTACTATCTACAGAGGTAGGACAGGAGAGTAGAAATGGGAGGTTGCCCTAGTATGATACTTCACTCCTGCTCTGCAGACCTCTGTCAACACTAGGCTAAAGTCCCTGACACTTTGGCCTTCCAGTGTGCTGCATTCCTAATCTCCACCATCCACATTATACCAGGGCTATGAATGCCCCCATATCCTATTTCATTTGATTAACATAGTTTACCAGAGCATTATAGGAAGGAAACCTCTCTCTAGTGCCTGACATGATCTCCCATGCCGGCACCCGGAAGTTGATATGTGGCCAGGTGCACAGGTTGCTAATTCTTGAACCCGGAGTCAACTTAAAATCCCAGTTACCTCACTTAATCACAAGGTCTCATTCATGGCAAATTGCTATATTTCCTGATTTCTCAGCACCTCTTTATGAAGGTGATAGGAAAGACTAAAAACAGGCTGAACAACAGTTTCAAGCATTATAAATGAATGAAAAAAAGACACCTACTAACTCACTCTGAATGCTTGGAGGCAATCAGTGCAAGTCCACGTATGGTGAGCACCCAATAGAGGCTTAGCAGACTGTGAGCCTTCCTGGCCTCAGATTAGATCAGTAGATCCAGTGGCCATGGATATAGGTGCATTATCCATTATCCACAGGTTAGTTTTCTGGGACATTTGTATTTTTATCTGCGATAGGGATTCACAAATCCTCATAATAAAGAAAATGTGTCCCCCAGGTCAACTTTGTCATCTAGAGCCCAAATTGGCATAGAGACATGTTTTGGTAAAATAAGCTTCCAAATAGTTGTCTTTTAACTGCCCGCTGAGATCCTTCTTCTTTCACAATGTACACTGCTTAACAAACAAGTTAATCAGACAGAAAATGCAATGCAATGAATGTCACCTATTGTGTAACCATTATACAAGCAAGCAAGTTATGGTCCAATTCCTAGCGAAGGGTGGTTATTTGCATCAACCCGGACACACCAATCGCCCTATACCAAAAGTAGCGATCCCGCTCACACAGTTGTTGATGGAGTTTTTTCATAACCCATAATGCCACTCCATATAAGTCCTCTGTTGAACCTCGAACCTCTAAAATATAGTTTACCCTAAGCAAGGTTGTACCAAAGAAGCACAGCAGAGGGGAAGCAGAGCCCCACTCCCACAAGAATGCATTGCTTGTTTGTCCGGGCATCGCTATTAATTACTACCCAAGTCGAGCCCTACATAATGATGATGATAATAATGATAATAATCATCATCATTAAAAAGTAAAACAGTGATGATAATACTAATTTACTACAATTAGTGCTATATGTATGCTAAGTAAAACACAAGCAGGCCTATCTCCATTTCTGGTCTCTGTGACTTTCCAAAACTCCTCTACCTCTGGTCACTTTGCAGAAGGCCCCAACCCTCACCAAACTGGCCTCACCAGCTTAAGTCTTGATTGCATTGAGAGGGCTTTATTCATGAATCTTAAATCAATTGGTATACCAGATCAACTATCTGGGCATCATTACGACCCGTGCGGAATGGGTTAACGGGTTCCGCTAATAGATGCGGACCTGTTAACACCATTCCGCACGATTACTGGCAAAACCAGCGAGGGGACCAGGCAGCTAACAACAGGCCGGTCGTAATCGGCCCGTTGCTAGCTCCCTCTCACCTTCCCATTGAGCCCTATGGGGGCTCAAATGGGAATGGGGAAGGTCCGGCTAAAGGAGCCCGGTTTGGCGGCAGTTATGGAGCTAATAGCTCCATGGCTACCGTCAAACTCGTAATGAGGCTCTCTGTCTGGCTAACCCACCAATTGTCAGTAACATCAAGCAATCTTCTTTGGCTCCCCTAAATCTCCGCTTGCAAATGAACCCTCATTTTATGCTAACCCATCCGATGACTTGCAGTCCATATCTGCCATCCCCACTCTGTACCATGTACACAAAGATCTTATTTCATAAACACATTCTTGGGAGTAGGCGTGGGTGGAATATTTCATGCATAAACCCATCACCTGCCTATTGGGGCATTTTTGGAGAAACCAGTTGTTCCAAATATCATCAGTGGTTTGTTCTGAAATAATATAAATAATCCTGGTGTGGTTGGATTCAAGTTCAGTCTTTTAGGCAGAGGGTGAGGCTGGGCGTTGCAAGAACATTTATGAGAGAAGTAGAAAAGAAATAAGACCGAGCTGAGGGTGAAGTAAACCATTAAAATGAAAGGAGATACAGAGCATTTAAATAGGAATTAGTTGAGGGATAAGAATGGAAGAAAAGTGAACTATGAGTCAGTTGGGGGATAGGTAGGAAATCACAGTAGGATAGGGCATCTTTGTCACTTTACTGCATGTGACTCTGCAACATCTCTGTGCCCGTGGTTAACCTAAAAAACTAGTTAAATGCTATAGAAAGAGGGCACGATGTGCCAATCAGGAAGCATTGTAAATTTAATTATTTGTATACGCGTATACACAAGTGAAGTGCTTCAAAGCACTTAAAGGCGGGAAGGGAACAAGGGAATGATCTAAAAACAATAACTAGCATACTAGGCACAGAGGCTTATCTACTAGTGAAGTGCTAGACAAAGAGTGAGGGGAGAAAAAATAAAAAGGGGGAAAAAGGAAGAGAACATACATATCAAGAATTACAGTTCTGGTCTGGTGAAGAATTCGGATTGCTTTGTGGTTGATCATCCAATGTGCCTATGCATGAATATTTCAAGCACAACCAAAACTAGGGGACAGGGGGTCAAAAGGGAGGATTGGATAGACAGACTTGCTGGGCCTAGAACATTTAAGGTTCAGTAAGTGCGCAGAACATGAAGCGCGAGGGAGAGGGACGGCGTCAAGTGCTCCCAGTCTAGCAGGGGCCTGGTTTAAGTGCCGAATGGTTCCCCCTATCATGGGGCATTTTGCAGTAGTGACAAGCACAGTGCAAAATTGAGAACTCTAACAAAGAAGACACATCAAGGCACCTATGTGTTCTCACATTCTGCCGACAAGCCAAAGCAGTCCCTGGATCTATCCATAAGAATTGAAATGTACTGCAGACTGCAGAATATTGCATGGAAAAACCTCTTTTTGCCTATAAAAAGACAAAGGAGGTCATTACGAGGTTGGAGGTAAGGGGTTAATGGCGCTGGTAAAGGTGCCAGTGGCGTTAATCCCTTACCGCCGCTTTACCAGGTCCTTAGTGGGAGCCGCTAAAGGACCAGCATGCTAACAACAGGCTCGTTATTAATGGGCCCGTTGTTAGCATGGTCCCCATTCTCATTGAGCCCCATGGGGGCTCGAATGGGGATGGGTTCCCTGAATGAAGAAATACCAGGTCCTCCAAGGTTGGAATGGCCCGGTAATTCCCCATTCAGGGAACCCGGACCCGGTATGCGGTAAGGGCCTAGCCATGGCGTTAATAGTGCCATGGCTACCTCCAACCTCGTAATGACCCCCAAAGTGTCTAAGACAAAAGCTGGTTCACAACTAGGAATGCACCATCTCAGAACTGCATCGTAGATGTGATGAACAGACCCATTACCTGGCATTACCCTTGCAATTCCTGCACTGTAAGCAAATTATCTAAAAAAGTTAAATCATTTTAAGTCATAGTCGGACATGGCACTTGAGATCTTTCACGACATGCAAAAGCCCTAATGTGATATATGCCATCACCTGCTCCTGTGATAAAATCTACATAGGCAAGACTGGCAGGCAGGTTCACCTAAGAATCATCGAACATTGTTCCAAAATACGGACCGAAAATGTATTTTCTCCATTTGCAGTGCACTAGAGTGAACTAGGATACACTGCTGATGAATTAACTTGGTTATGTGTCAACAAGGCCACAGGAACCAACAGTGATGAAATTACTGAAATCTTACTTTTAAAGAACAACTGTGGATGTTCAATTTAAAAACAATTGGATCAGGACTTAAGTATTAAAGAAGACCGGAATCCATAGTTTCAGCCAAAAATGAAATGCTTTTAATATTCGAGTTCAAACTGAATTTTGTTGTGCTCAGTTAGCAATTAATGCTCAAACAATTTCACTTGTATAATTCTCTTAGATTCTACAGTGTTACTATCTGTTCACTGGTTCAGTCAGTTATTCTGAAATCCTCAAATGTTCATAAATTCAAATAGAACTTTAATATGCTTAAAAAACAGTCAAAAAGAAAGAAGACATTCATACATAGAAAGATGGAATCACAAGAAATTGTTCATCGCTGAATCAGAGTTGAAGCCTGAAAAACAATTATCCATGATATTGATCCAATAGCTTTCTCTACAACGCAGGTTTAATACATTGTTTCCTCCTCTTGGTTGTAGTTGAATGCTTTCTAGTCCATAAAATGTGATGTTCTGAGCATCTCGTTCGGTATGTTCTGTTGAGAAATGATGAGCTAGCGGATATTTAAGGTCCTTGTTTTTATTCGAGCGTATATGCTCTGCAATTCTGTTCTTTAAAGGCTGCATAGTACTGCCAATGTCGATCTTAGAGCATGTGCATTGTAATGCACAGACTACATTCTTTGTGTTGCAATTAATGAATTGCATAATTTGGCAAGTTCTTCCATTTGGCAATTTGAAAAGTTGTTTCCCATTTTCAGAAAATGGGCATATGGTGGCTTTGCCACATTTATGGTTCCCCGTAGTGCTGGATTATTTCCTAATTGTTGTAGTTGTGCCTCTTTGCTATGTGACTTGAAATGGGATGAACTTATGAGGTTCTTGATCGATCTTGCTCGGTGAAACGTTAACAATGGATGGTCTTGTATGGATAGTAACAAGTCTGGAACGAGCTTAAGAACAGACCAATTTTTGGATAATATTTTTCTCAACAAGATTGTTTGGGAACTATACGTTGTGATGAAACACACTTTGTTAGTAGTGGGCAGCAAGGATGATTTCGGTTTTGAGGTCTGGAGATCTGTTCAGGTGCGTTGGATAATTTTATCATATGCTTTCTGGAGAGATGTCCTGTAGTCTTCAAACTTATGAAGCATAACTTCGGCATGTTTTTCAAATTCAGATTGCTGTGTACAATTTCTTTTGATCCTCAGTACTTCACCAAAAGGAATGTTACTTATAACATGAGTCGGATGGTTACTTGTTTCCAGCTGTGGGTTTAACAAATAGGGTGGTTTGAATTATATCATTCTCCACATAAAGCTCCAGGTCTAGAAAGCTCACTTTCATGGTGCTGCTATTCAGCCTGGATTTAAGATTGTAGTTGTTAATGTTGAGATAGTGGAAACATTCCATTAGGGATTGTTCATCACCTTTTCAAATTATAAGAATGTCATTGATGTATCGACCCCAGTGTATTATTTGATTAGTAGTAGTGAAACAGCGATGTTGCCAAGCGAAATTCATTTCGTAGTGTCCCATATATAGATTTTCATATGGGGTCCAAATTTTGCACCAATCACTGTCCCTGTTTCCAAGGATAAAGTTGATTGTCAAAATTTAACATTTTGATATTTAACGTCAAATGCATCATTTCAATAATCATGAGGTTTTGGGAATGATACGATACCGATCTGGATTTCAGAAAATGATGAATAATGTCAATGCCCTTATTATGAAGAATGCTGGTGTATAAGAACGTGACATCAAAAGTGACTAATCTGTAGTCTGATTCCCAATTGATGTTTTCTAATTGCTGGATAACGTGTTTAGTATCTTGAATGATGGAAGATAGCCCTGAAGCAAGTGGTTGCAGGTGGTAGTCGATGTATTGTGAGATTGGCTCGGTAAGTGATACAATGCTGTTAACGATAGGTCTACAGTTTGGAAAACATTGAATGGTTTGTGAATCTTAGGGATAAAATACATTGTTGCCATGATAGGGAATGGAGTGTACATAAAGTTTTATTCATCTTCATACAAGAGCCACAAATCAGGCCAGTGTTTGCTCATGGTGTGCCAATTATCAGTTACATTTTTGAAAGGGTTTGATTTCAGTTTTTCATAACATTGCTCTTCGTTGAGGTGTTGGTGCGCTGATGCTACATAGTCTTTAGATTCCATGAGTACAATGTTGCCCCCTTTGTCTGCCATTATTCGTTATTATAGAGGTGTTTTTGCTCAAATCCATTACTGCTTGTTTCTCCTGAATGGACAAATTTTGTATGAATTTTGTGTTCTGCCCTTTTAAGTATAGTTCTCGTAAATCCTTCATTGTAGCTTTAAAAAAGAGGACTAAATACATTGGAGGGATAATGTAACCTTCATTTCAGTGCTTAAGGGGTTGTTTCCCTATTTTTGTTTTGTGGATTGTGTGAATAATAGGAGAAGTCCTCTACCCAAGCTGGCCATCTGGATTCAAATTCAACCTCCTAGAGACAAGAATAGGACACATGATGGGCGCCTCCACCAATCGTGCATCATGTGTTGAGCCCCCCTGGTAGAACCCCTGGGCTACACATTTAAGGCAATTTTGGGTGGCATTCCATGAAACACTGGGTCGTTTTCCAACCTGCGTCATGCTGACTTTGCAAATAACGAGAGATACCCTCCACTTTAAGATGGCTGCTTTGATTCTCACTACAAATCTGGTAAAATGAGAACAAGCCACATGACGTGTGTTCCAATCATTTTCACATAATTTCCCCAGGGTGAGTTACGCTGAGCCGGGTGGCCCTCCTCTTTCTCTTGAGTCTGAGCGTTCATATACTTAGCTTTGCATTTATGAATGTTTTTTGAATCACTACCCTCCTATAAAACTGTTGTTTTTGTGCCACCACACAGATTGTGCAAACATTAGGAAGGATTTTCCATTCCAAGATGGCCACTTCGATTCTCACTATTCTTCTATAGATTAGAATAGGTCACAATCCATCTGCTTCAACTTCTTCTACATCATGTGACAGGTTCAAATACAATAAACGTAGCAGGTGCCCCTCTCTAGAAAGAACATGGCATGATAACCTGCTCTGTGGTTTTTTCCCACTTTGAGAGTCCGCAGCCATCGCTTTTTGCTCACTGTACTTTTCACAAAGGAGGACATAACCATTTGCATATCAGTCTTTGCCCCGCCCACAAAGGCAGTCCCGCATGTGACAGGTTCAACTGGTGAATCCTATAGAATGTACAACGAAGGGAACATCGGCATCACTGTTTGGAGTCGATCCCCCGGGATACAACTTTTTGCTAGCTACAGGTAGGCTTTCTGGGCAACTTGATTTTGATTTTGGTCAGCCCTCCAGTGTGCCCAGTTTGGGTTTTGGTATATCATTCCTAAACACACGCCCATCTTTGTCTTCCTTTATTTAAGCGTGGGCAGCAGCTACAATTTTTCTGTTGGCGCCACTGATGTGAAAACAATGTTTTCCTCCACTTCCATTTTCCCGTGATTGTGTTGTAAATGCTTCTTTACACGGGTAAGCCTCTATGGTGGCATAACGCCCTGACACTGGCCATCTTTTGCTGCAAATGACTGCAGAACTGCATTGTCTGGTGGCATTTCTAGGTAATTTCGCTTCCCTTTTGCCTCCATTACAGTGCGGGACACCTTGACTCTGCCTTGCCCAGATTTGCAAAATGTATTTAGCACACTTGCGTCTCTGGGCCCTGCGACCTCGAACAACGCTTCAATGCGAATGCTCGTTCATCTCCTCCCACCCCTTGATTTTGCCTATCCATTCGCCTTGGCCAACTACCCAACAATAGGTAAACAATGGGCCTCATTACACGGACGGCGGTGGACCAAGGTGCTATTAGCTATTAGCACCTTGGTCCATGCCGGTAAAATACCGACCGCCTTGGTGGAAAGGGGAATTACCACCCTATTCCAAGGTTGGTGGGGCGGTAATTCCCCCTTCCTACATTGCCCTTCCCCATTCCCACATCTGCCCCATAAGGCATAATGGGAATGGGGAAGGTGCTAATTACGGCACCGCAAATTGCGGTACCGTAATTAGCTCCCTGGTCCCTTTGCAGGTTGGTTTTTAGCGCCTGCAAAAAGCAGGCGTTAAATTCTCCAACCCGCAAAGGGACCTCGTAGTAAGGCGGTAAGGGTTTACTTTACCGGTACCGGTAAACCCTTACCGCCTACCGTGTAATGAGGCCCAATGTCCCACTATCTATTGCGGTGATGGTTTCAATCCCGTTTCATTTGTGCACTTAGGTGGAGAACCATCTTCTTGTGGCGAGCGATATGTGGCTTGTCGTGGTTTCTTTCCTGGTTAAAACCCCTCCTTTATAGGTGCACTCAGGTGTTGACCCATCCCTTTGTTTTGACTGACATGTGGCTTGTCGTGGTTTCTTTCCCTGGGGACACCACCCCTCTTTTTGCAATGGTACACTGGCAGCTGTGGGAAGGCAATTGCTCATCTCTCCCCACAGGCCTGTTTCTTTAAATTCATACCACCAATTGTTAGGTATGGCTTTTGTAAATAGTGCTTTTTAGTATATGTGTACAATGGACTATGCACTTATGGATGTTTTTGAATGTTCTGTTTTATAGTGTGTTTATTCCCCTGATGAAGACGTTTTGAAATCTTTAAACGTCGAAATCGGTTGGGACTGGTTAACTACAGTGTCCTATAAAACAAATCTTTCTTGGAAAATCCTGATTTCTGGACCAAAAGAAATGGACTCATCACATTCTACATTGAGAATTATGTGTTTTTCTTGCATAATTCTATTATTGATTGTGAATGAGTTTTTGAAGGTATGATTGGCATGATTGAGTATATGATTTGCATTTAGTGACAGAATAGGTGTTTGCTGGATTTTTTATTTCTCCTTTCGTTAATGGTGGGCTGTTCATTTGGTTTGGACTCTTTTTTTTTTTAAATTAATTGTACAATTGATTTTCTATGTGAAAAAAGAACCCTACATAAATGTTTCTTTGATAAATAAGACCTAGAACCTTTTTTCTGTTGTTAATCTCACTTCACCTGGCATGACATAAATACGTAATTCTTTTTCATTCGGTGTGAGGAGAAGAACATCACATAATTGTTTTGAGGCAGGAAGGAGATGACATCACATTCAGTAGCTGTACGTGACTGTACCGTCTTTTACTGACCATACTGTACCATCTTAAGTGCATTTATAATTGTCAATGGAATGTCCTGTGAGTCATGGAACCTGGGGAGCCTCGTGGTTGCAGGTTTGACCATTAGACAGGACTTCAGGATGGGAGCTGTGACTGAGTGGAAGCTACAATGCTGCTCTCCTGTTAACCATTTGTCTTGTGACCTGCATCAAATAAACACGTTCTTTTTAATACTTAGCTGACTCCTTCCTGATTCCTGCTCCGAGTAAGACTTACTTGATGAAGTTTGACACCACACATACCATATGCTAGTACTGGTTGCAGGGAACAAGGCATGCATTGCTTGGCAATCAGGAAGAGATTATATGCAGTTGTATATAAATCTGTGTGTGGCTTTCAGTGCCCTGAACAAATACTAGTTACTGTAGACAGGAGAAGATAAAATGTAGTGACTATAACTGAGAGAGTTGTCTTTTAGCTGCTACACCAATAAACATCAGTGCCTCAGCTATCAGTCACCAGACCAAATACTATATATTAGAAGCTGAAGAGAAAAGGATGTGCAAAGGCGTCATTTCACCAAAAGGCCAGGGGTAGCAAAAGTGACATCAGACGACTCTTGACCTCTCACAGTAAGTAATGTCACTTGACCCCACCCCGAAGTGACATCACAGGAAGCGATGGAACACAACCATGGACAAAACAGGAAGTGGCATCACATAGCATTGTTCCCAAGTACACTATGAAAAATATGGTTACGATATCACTATAATGTGATATACATTTCATACAAAAATGGATCACCATATGTATCGTTAATATCAGTGTGTATAGGCACATATTACCAAATTACTGAGAATGCAAGCAGACGTCCAAGGCCAAATGATAATGATGTGTTGTTCTATAGCAATTACGAGTAGGTGCTTTATATAGAACAAATATACATATAATATCACCCAACCTGTGTTGGTAGCCATTTGCCGACCTTAGAAGGTAGAAAGGCTGAGTTGGGGTGTTTAAGATCAGACTAAATCAATGAGTCACCCAATGAAATGTGCCTGAAATAAACCTTTAATGGGTCTAGCAAGTATTGCATAGAATTCCAGAAAGACACATTGGGCCTCATTACACGGTAGGCGGTAAACCATGGTGCTGTTAGCACCATGGTTGCCGCCGGTGCCATACCGGTACCACCATGGAGGAAAGGGGAATTACCACCCCATGTCAAGGTTGGCGGGGCGGTAATTCCCCCTTTCTCCATGGCCCTTCCCCATTCCCATTTTTGCCCCATAGGGCATAATGGGAATGGGGAAGGAGCTAATTACGGTACCGCAAATTGCGGTACTGTAATTAGCACCAAGGTCCCTTTGCGGGTCCCAACTTTAACGGCTGGTCTACACCAGCCGTTAAGGTCGGGTCCCGCAAAGGGACCTCGTAGTAAGGCGGTAAGGGTTAACGGTCACCGGTACCCTTACCAGTGACCGTTAACCCTTACCGCCTTCCGTGTAATGAGGCCCATTATGTGTTATCCCTATTCTTTCTTATTTAGGGTCACTGCTCAAAGTGTTTCATTTGTGGAATACCCTGTTTTTTAGATACCTGAACACGAAAGCCAGCCACCCCAGAAACAAAGAGCCACATGGCACTGGCCACAGCCCAGAAGCTTACATTTAAAAAAAGAAAAGAAAGAAAAATACTTTTTTAAAGTCTATTTTTTAGGGTTAGCAAGGGGGACCAAAGGTGTAGCAAGAGAGACCTCAGGGGTTACAACTGCTACCCCTGACGACCCCCAAATGACGTCCCTGCCTTACATTTCATGGAAAGCTGCATGAGATTATGTTCAGTGTCTGAAAATCAGTGCAAGTCATATTTTATACCTTGAATCATAAAAGTTAGGCGGTAAAGCAAAGCTTAAGTGTGTTATACCTTGATCGAACTCTTTGGGGAATCTTAAAGGCATTTTGAAGGCAGAGTGGGAGACAGGACCGGAAATAGATTTCTTCCTCATTGTTTCCGCTCCGCCTGCAAACTCACCTAGATTTACACATGCATGAGATTTTCATGCTGGCATAACATGAATGTAGAGCAATGGAACCTGCTTGCAATTAGCTCCTGCTAAAAGCTGGGGCATTCTGTAGAAAGAAATATATTGCACCCAAAGCCACCCGTGCGCAGATTGGGCCTCATTATAAGCCTGGTGGTCCGAAAATAAGTGTGCCAGTAGCAGCATACCGGCACCCTTTCTGGACTGGCAGACTACAAGCATGCCTGCAGGGAACTTTGCTCCTGGCAGATCTGACCTGCCAGGGGCACTGGCCCCTGCAGGCATGGTTTTCACGGAAGCACTGGCAATGTTAGGAACGGTGCCGGTGCGTCCATGTCCCCATTCCGTGGAGTCCTCTGAGACTTACAATGGGGACTTACACTTTCCGCCACCTGACATTCCGGGATGCTGGGATGTCCCGGTAGTACCGGGATGTCAGGCGACAGAACCGTGTTACGAGTTCGGCGACAACCCGCTGATAGCACCGGTGGGTTACCGCCAAACTTGTAATGAGGTCAATGCGGCTTGTTTCAATGGGCCTCATTACACGGTAGGCGGAGGACCAAGGTGCTATTAGCACCTTGGTCCATGCCAGTAAAATACCGGCACCGCCTTGGAGGAAAGGGGAATTACCGCCCTATTCCAAGGTTGGCAGGGCGGTAATTCCCCCTTCCCCCATTGCCCTTCCCCATTCCCATTTTTGCCCCATAGGGCTCTATGGGAATGGGGAAGGCGCTAATTACGGTGCCGCAAATTGCGGTACCGTAATTAGCACCCTGGTCCCTTTGCGGGTTGGTTTTTAACACCTGCCAAACAGCAGGCGTTAAAGTACCAACCCAGAAAGGGACCTCGTAGTAAGGCCGCAAGGGTTTACCGGTACCGGTGCCCTTACCGGTACTGGTAAACCCTTACCGCCATCCGTGTAATGAGGCCCAATGTGTTTTAATTAGTATTGGATAGCAGTTTAAGAAAAACATGAATGAAATATTGTTTCTGTGAGATTAGTATCAATCAATTTGAAAGTGTTGCATGAATTATAACCAATATTATTAAATCATACGTTGCATTTAGCACTTTAATTCTAATGCATAAAACAGTCAATATTAGCTTTTTCTATTTCATCCAACATTTAAGACCATGGGCCTCATTACGAGTCCGGCGGTACCCATGGCGGTAAAACCACCTGGTTACTGCCGGACTCGTATTACCATTCCGCCTCCGTGATTCTCGTAATTAGCGGGGCATTACAACCCCCGTTTTCCGGGAATCACGGAGGCGGAATGGTGTTAATCCCCATTCCCATTGAGTCCTATGGGACTCAATGGGAATGGGGATCATAGAAACACCGGCAGCATCCCGTAATGCTGCCGGTGTTTCCTCGTCCGCCTGCAGGCGGACGGTGTTAAACCCGCCAGGTCAGACCTGGCGGTAACATCACCTCCCGCCTGCAGGAGTTGTGATCGCCCGGCATGAAAACAACGGTGGTGGCGGGTTTACCGCCACCGTTGTTTCCATACCGGGCGATTTGTAATGAGGCCCCATGATACAAAGAACAGCCAAGCAAAGAAAAAGCCAATAAATATACACTTGGCTTTGATTTGGTCCTGAAGGTACATGAAAAAAACAAGAATGAAGAGAAAAGGTTTTACATTTTTGGGTATGGAGGAGGAGATTTATGTTCAGTGGCTAAAAATCGGTGGAAGGCATATTTTATGCTTTGAAGCGTACAAGTTAGCCGGTAATCCAAACCTTAAGTTGTTTACGCCTTGATCTTACTTTCTGGGGGCTGTTAAAGGTGTTTTGCAGGCAGAGGGGGAGACAAGACCGGAAATAATCTTCCTCATCGTTTCCGCTCCATCTGCAAACTCATCTAGTTTTACACATGCTTGAGATTTACATGCTGGCATAAAATGAATGGCTGGTAAGATAGCTCAGCGGGTTGAGAACTTGCTGCTGCTATCTATGTGTGATCTGCAGGTGGCAGCTTCAAATCCCGGCAAGGCCACCATTGCCAGGATTTGAAGCTGCCACCTGCAGATCACACATAAAAACACCTTTACCTCCAAGCGAGGACGATAAATGAGTATGAGAATGGTTGCATGTAAACATGTTCTCTGTAAAGTGCTTTGGTGAAAGCGCTTTATAAATAACACATCATTCTCATGCACAGAAAAAAGCCAATCAATATGCGTCTTTGACACAGTCCTGTAGATCACAATACCTGAAACAGACATGCATGGAAAAATCCAGCATTTATGCACATGCCTGTGTTTCGCCTGCTTTCAGGCTTTGTCAAGGCTGACACAAATATGCATGTTTGTAATAATTAGATTTTTGAATTGTGTATAATCAATTTCTTCCTGTTTCTATTAGTGTTACGATTTTTTTAAAATTGTTCTGATGATCACATGGCAGAAACATTATGATAGAGGGGGGAGGAGGGGGCGGTGGGGAAAGAATACCGGGGACAGAAAAAAGAAAAAGAACATGAAAAACAAGTCAGTCAATCGTTCCAGGTAATAACGCTGATTAATTCTCACATTTGCTATATGATAATCGCTTTGAATGTCTGTTTGTATCAATCGGTTAACGCAAATTACGAACTTGGGATGGTGTTAGAGTCCTATGGTTTACACTTCGAGTTAATTGTTTAAAATTCTGACCACATGGTTCTACAGTTTGTTTTATAGAAAAATCCATATTTGATCACGTGTCAAACTCGTATTCCCTGGGGTATTGGTCTACTCAGTGAGGTGTTTTGTCTTATATATTCTTGACAAACGTGTATCTGTAAAGAACAGTGACAACGCTCAGGGGGTAAAGAATACAGAACAAATTACTGTTAAAAATGTATTCAGTATGTTCGTCTGTTTTAATGCTCACCTCTCTGATTTTGTTCAGGCAGAAAGTGCTACATTTATTTTCTATTGAAATGGAAATTGAATCCTTTTCTTTTAAATCACATCTTGTTTCCATGGAGATAAAAATGAGGGGCTAACTACTATTCGTAAATGTGAGTAATTAGTTCTGCCAATTTCACTATTGTAGTTGTTCTTAAGCTTACCTGAAAAGGGACAATCACAGGGATAATTGCGGTTTTCTTTCAAAATCAGTGGCGTTCCTCATGTTCCAGGTAACGGGTAAGTGAGGCAGTGTGCCCTCTTCCCCGACTCCCCTCCAAATTCCATCTCCCCGCCCACTCTCCACAGCCCAAGCCGTGCATCACTTACCTGAAGGTGCCTGGTCTCTTGCTGGTGCCTGCTACACTCTGTGTTGCCACCCTTCCCTGCCGCTGCAATGGCAGCTATGGAAAGCGAGAAGGGACTATGGGCCTCATTCCGAGTATGGCGGTAAGGGATAGTGGCCACCGGTAACGAGACCGGTGGCGGTGATCCCTTACCGCCATACTCCGAGTTCCCTTTGCGCCCTCGCCCTTAACGCCTGCTTTGAGCAGGTGTTAAAGTCGAGGGCGCAAAGGGGCCTCTAAGCCAATAACGGTGACCGTAATGAACGGTCACCGTTATTTGCATCTTCCCCATTCCCATTGAGCCCTATGGGGGCTCGTTTGGGAATAGCGAAGAGCCTTGGTGAATGGGGAATTACCGTCCCGCCAACCTTGGAATGGGGCGGTAATTCCGCCATCCACCAAGGCGCTGCCGGTCCGGGTACGGCGTCAACCAAGGCGTTAATAGCGCCATTGGTTAGCGCCGTACTCTAAATGAGGCCCTATGTGTAGTTCCCTTCTCTCTTGATCAGCGACGACTGCACCATTTCATTTCTTAACTTCAAAAAATCTATAAGCACCGTATTAAGCACGCTGGTATGCTGAGTGCAATGCACTTTCCGCGCAGGGGCATTACCGGTTCTCATAATGCCCCAGGGCTTATGTTAAGGCTTATGTTAAAGCCTTGGGGCATTTCCTGAGGTTTATTGCTTATCAAACTCTTTAACTCTTTTCTGACCTTCATTCATTCTCTTTTCATCTCTGCAGAAAGTGTTAGAATTAAGCGACTTCTTCAAATCATTTTGAGCCTCTCACACACTTCGAGAGCCACTCTCACAATATTTGGTGGCCACCCTTCTCTCTCTGCAGCAAGTCACTCCAAGTGCCCTTTTCCTATTTTCTTGCCCAAAGCCCAATCAGCCAAATGCAACAGGGTAGGTTGGTGCCTGAGCATTTTCCTCCCAGGGCATTCTCCCATGCTGACTTATTCAGCTCCCCTGACTAATGATCATCTGACAATACACTCAGTGCATGCCATCATGACGCATCATGTGGTCTGTTCATGCCTGCAGACATAGCAACTCAGCACTATGGCTGCCAACAACAATCTCTGGTGGTGATTGTGGTGCTGGATGTGGGAACATGCCCCTGCTGGTTGCTTGTGCCACTGGGAAGGTAGATGTTTTTGGGTAGGCGGAGAGTGTTTGGAGACTGAGGGCTGCTTGTGCTGCTGTGTCCAGGAACAGTGATAGACCGCCATTCCCGCTGCCTGGTTGTATGGTGCTGGAAAAGGGGTCAGACGCCATCAGGCTATGCTTCTGGTTCATGTAGTTTTTGCACTGTGGTAATCTTCATGGAGTAAAGGTTTTTTGATGTGCCCCACTTTACTGCTCTGTTATATAGATTTCATTTGAAACACACACAGGCCTTCCTCCCTCCTCACTGTTTTTGATTGGGCAACCTTAATTTTCCCAGACCCATGAAGAGGTGAGCACTCTCTGGGTCTGGCCTGTCCCTTGGCCCCGCTGACACTTGGCATCACCTGTGAATACATTGCAGACACATGTGCAAATGACTCAGCCTCTTCCTAATATAGCAACTCCTGGGCACCACCTCTGTCTCCTCATTCCATGTCCTTCTGTCTCTCCCGAACAACCACAAGCACCCTGTGTGAGGAATTCAACATTCCACATGGTGGGTGTGTGCTTGCTTGGGTTTTTTGGGAAATTTTAAATGAAATTGGATGATGGTAGATCAACCTCTGGAAAATGTGTGGGGCTAATCAGCACACATATTCCTATGCTCAGCGGACGGCATACACATAGACCAGTGTACTCTGGGTGGACCCAGCCTATAGGCACAGTTTGCCCCTGTCATATTTAGTTGGGATATCACAGCGAGGAGTACACCATGTCATCTCAGAAGTGGGAGGGCCAAACCTTCCACATACCATGGCCAGCATAATTAACTAACAAAGGTTCCATGGATCCACCCTGTCCTTTTGTTGAGCCATGTAGCTAGTGGCAGAATTCACATACTAATCAAAGTTTAATTCAAAGAGGCCCACATGGGGCCTGGCTGTAGAGGCTAACAAAGGAGACAGGAAATCCCAACACCCTTACATATGCACTGTGTCAACCTGATGCCAGCTCCCACCCTCAGTATCGATTGACAGTGAAATGTCAAGTCTGGGACTGCATGTTTAAAGTAGTCATCCCGCAGGGAGACCCCATTCAGAAGGCACAAGTATGTGTTTTGACATAGCCAGAAAGTCTGGCCTTGCCGCTGCTTCAAGGGAGACCTGCTGCTTTAATCAGGAACCAAAGAGAACTCCATAACCAGAGAGACCATTTGATCCACAACAGACAGGAAGATGGGTGGGACTTAGTATTGCATGTTTGCACCCCTTTACCTTTTCTGTTGCTAATCACTCTGGCTATGACCTCACGTATACAGGCGATTGTTGGTGGGGACCCAGGAGTGGTACATTGAGGTATTCTTAGCCTACACCAATCCCTGTGGTGCATATTGCTTTAAAAGAGGGCTGAGCACCTCTTTCGGCAGATAATCTGAAGGCTTCACCAGAAGCAGGAAGAGGAATACAACAATTGGACCCTGGCTGAAGGTACAGTCTGTCTTCCACCTTCCACCAGTGAAGGAGGGCCAGGACCTCCAAGTGGGAAGCAAGATCCCTCCCCTAAACATCTCCCAGGGAACATAGGGAGATAAAAAATACAGAGGACCCTCCAGCAGCTCCAGAACCGGTACCCAGACAGCACACATCATGCCCTTCTAGCCTCTGCAGAAAGCTTCCCAGGTGGGAAGTGCCAGAGAGTCTCTGAACCAAACCAAGGACAAGGCAGCTGCCTGCAACACTCTCCTCAGCTTTGTGCCATCCGCCTTAAAGGACGACACAAGTCCAGTGAAGAAGCTAGGAGGAGTGCATCGACAAGCATCTACCGATGTCCCCCTTAAAGGAAATGTTTTGTGAGAGTTGAGCCCCTGGAGCTGCAACCGACTGCAGAGCTGATTGTTGTTATGCCGCTGTCACTAAAGCCATACAAGACTCCTCGACCAGTGCTTCAGAACCGCCGACCAGCACTGAGACAATGATTCCTAAACCTGCGCTGCCATGTAGGCCAGTCTGCAGTCCGTCCAGTTTCATTCGCCGAACTGCCTGCCGCCTCATACACGCAGCTGTCTCCCATCTTGAACTCTGTCACAGAAGCTGCAAAGCGCCCTGAATCCTAATCAAACCTGTCTAGCACTAAGAACCCCTAGAAGGACAAGGCACATTGTGGTTCTGTGTCCGAAGGCACCGACTGACATTTTAAGACCCATTTCTCCCTTTGCGTTGACACCAAGTATTCTTGAACTATTGCAATAGTTTACTATACTGAATACCCTGCTGTCAGTATCCAGAGTGCATTCCTTTTCCTTCTTTATAGGGTGAGATGTATTTTGTAGTGTGCTAGCAATCAGAAGGGTATTAACCTTTCTTGCCAATCGAAGATCAAAAATTCACTGGGGCCATGCCTTCTCGGCTTTGGCGTCCATCAATTGTGGAGTACCACAGGGGGCCAGTCTGTCTCCCCTACTTTTCAATCTCTATCTTAGACTACTCTGCACAGTTCTCGAGGGCACGGCAATGTTCTTCATGAATTACGCTGATGACACTCAGCTGGTGATTGAGCTGAGTGGCAACTGCAAGACAGATGCCATAACCTCGAGACAGTATTTAACACCATAGAGGCTTGGATGACATATATTGAATGTGTTTGAATGGGAATAAAACAGAGTTACTGATTTTTGGCTCACGGCAGGCATGTGCCAAATTAGGACACAAATACGAGACCTTTCACATCAAGGATTCCATCGTCAAGGTCCAAGAAAAGGTGAAGACCTTGGATATTACTCTGGAAGCTTCGCTAAACGCAGAGTCTCATGTTTGCAACCGAAACAAAAGCTGCCAATACTACTTATGTCTGCTTAATCACATCAGACCATTTGTGAATTAAAAGAACAGCGCCACTGGTGACAGGGCCATTCTCTTATCTAGGCTGGACTATGGAAATGTGCTAATGCTTAGAGCAACCAGCGGTTGCAATGCAAGATGTCAGATCATTCAGAACAGTGCAGTGAGAATCATTAGGAAGAGAACTAGAAGGGAGCATATAACATTAGACAGAAGAGCCCTACATTGGCTGACAATCATGGAACGGATCACGTTTGAAGCCATGACCTTGGTCCAGCGATGTATTCCCGGGCAATCTCCAGATCTGATCTTCCCGTACATACCGGGCCGATCATTGAGATCGGAATCTAGGGGTCAGATCGTCTGCCCGGCGTTCAAACGCACTACTGGGCTTCGGAGATCTTTTCCGGTAATGGTAGCCCAGGCATGGAATGGACGACCTAATGCCGTCAGATTAGAGGCTAACTATCTGGCTTTCTAGAAGGCCCTGAGGACAGCCATGTTTAAATAGCCACTGCAGTTTCCCCAAGGTTAACGTAAGGTAGCGC
Source organism: Ambystoma mexicanum (assembly GCF_040938575.1). Taxonomy (NCBI): domain Eukaryota; kingdom Metazoa; phylum Chordata; class Amphibia; order Caudata; family Ambystomatidae; genus Ambystoma; species Ambystoma mexicanum. The sequence continues at coordinate 1,034,391,214 of NC_090930.1, forward strand.
TTAGCTGTCCTGTCCTCTCGTATGTTGTTCCCCTTTCTAAATGTATACGTCTTGATGCCTGCGGGCTTCAACACAATATAAATGTATAAATAAAATAAATAAATGAGTTAGATGATATAGCATTGGAAGATTTGTTATGAGCAGCCTCATTTCCAGGACCTTTTGGGACTCAGTGAATCACAGTCCGAAACACCGCCCCCAAAGCGATTCAACAATGCCCAACGTCCAAGACAGCATATGGATAAAATATTTCACTGCATTATATGCAAACACTTTTTGACGAATACTGCAGAAGAGATGGTTTGGGATCAAGGAGATGCTCTAATTTGGGGGACGAGTTGTATGTACTTTGAATACAAGGAAGTCTTAAATGCCTTGCTCTCACAGGCATTTGGGAAGAGCCCAGGGCCTGAATGTATTCCCTCCAATCCTTTTCATTAGTTTCAATCCTTCTGGCCATTGTGTTAAGGATTATTTTTAATAACATATTAGAGTTACAGTTTTTTCTGGTTTCTTGGAGGCAGGCCATCATGGTCCCTATTTATAAAAATGGGCAGAGGGATTTGCTGATAGCATACAAACCAATCTCCTTACTGCATTCCCAGTTTAAGATATTTGGCAGGCTTGTTTTGTCTCGTTGCAGAATTGGCGGCTGAATAACGTTTACTCATTTACAATCAGTTGGGCATCCGCAAGTGAGCAGGTACTAATGAACAAGTGCTAGACCTCTGTCTGATTATAGCTTAAATATTTATGTATGAATAGAGAACCAATATATTTGGCATTCATGGACTTCAGCACTGCGTTCGATAAGGTAAACAAGGAAAAACTCTCGCAGTGTCTCAGATCCATGAATTCCCCTAAGGACCTTGTCAATAACCTTTCGAATATGTACACAAGCAAAATGGCTTGCATTCGATCAGGTACTACAGCACACTGTACACATTTGTTTAATGTGGAGGCTGGAGTCTGGCAGGGATGTGTCCTTGCCCCACTTCTCTTCTCATTATACAAAAATGGCCTTACAAATGCTTTTGGGAGGTGTAATGCTGATGTCCTGCACTTTGGAACACAACAAATCCCAGTCTTAGCGTATGCGGATGACACAGTGTTACTGGCAAGGACTTCCTGGGAACTACATAAGCTTTTGGACGCATACCCAGAGTACATGAAATGTGTAGATCTACAGATAAATGTTTGACAATTGTCAGTCTTAATCTGTAAGCCATCAAAGGTTAAACTGCTTAGATGTATTGTTATTGGACAATGCATTCCAGAGAACGATTCCTTTGACTACCTGTGGATCACATTCTCCACTAACTTTAAAGGGGACGCACATATGTCTAAACAGACTTCAAAGATGGTGCAGGCAATAGGGGGCATCAAAAGATGTTCTCACTTGTATAAGGTTCAACTGGTCATGATCCTCCTAAGAATACAAAATGCCAAGCCCAAAGCTATAGTTTCATATGGTGCCAGTATATGGGGTTCGCGGAAAACGACTGAAGTATCAGTAGTGGAAAACATGTTCCTGAAATACATTTTGGGCTTGTCGCATTCTGCACCAAATTTTGCAGTGTATAATGAGATGAACCTTAAAGGATAGTTCCGGGACTTTTTTTTTATTGTCCCTACGGTTCGGCCATGTGTTTTTAAGCATAACTCGGTAGATCGTAGAAAACTTTCCTATGGACCTTACCCGACTTTTCGTCCATTAATGCACTCGAAATCAGCCGCCATTTTCTGATAATCCTATCATTTCCCCCCATCGCCCTGGCTCACCTGCTTTTGCGGCACTAAATCAAATCCCCCGCCCCTGAAACAGACTTTATCAAAACATTCATATTCCCCGCCTCTATCCGTGACGTGACTGAGCTGCGTAGGCAAACGCGCCCAGGCGTCTTCTACGCGACTCCACACAGAACCAGGAAATCAACACAGATGAGCTCACACAACACAGCGCGACACAATTGGGAATATGAAACTGTACTTTTAAATTAAACCGCAAGATTGTAAATTTGGTAAAGTACATTTATTTGACATCAAATGTTTTGAGAATATTCAGCGATTTGCATTTTTATTTGCTCACGTTCCAAAAAGTTCGTTTTGAGGCACGCGATGTTCCTTTGCTGTACACAGGGTCTTAGATCATCTCACAATACAGCGCCACAATTCGGAATATGAAACTGTGGTTTAAAAGCAAACGGCAAGATTGTACATTTGGCAAAGTACATTTAATTGACATCAAATGTTTTGAGAATATTAAGCGATTTGCATTTTTATTTGCTCTCGATCCAAAATAGTTCGTCTTGAGGCAAGCGATGTTCGTGTGCAGTATACAGGGTGTTGGTTTACGATAAAATAAGCTCTTCGGTCGCACTGATAATCGCATGGCTGTTCCAACAACGAGGCACTAGGCCACCACAACGGTCTGTATGTTGCATCTAGCCGTTAGTACCGCGTAAGGGCATACTTGTACTTGGCGATCGTCCCATAAAATGGTCAGGGTGGTAACGTTGTTCACGCGGAGAAGCAACTGGCGGTTAAAAAACCCATCCGGCGGTGTCTGGTACTCGTGACACATGCAATAATGGATGATGTACCTGTTTGAAAAACATAAAAAATGAAATTAGTCTCACCATCAGATCTTTATTAAAATTATTCATTTTATATATTAGGTCAGGAAATTATTTCATAGCTAGGACAGTGCACCTGGGTATTATACGTCAAGGGGGGGGCTGTAGGATACTGAGACAGTCCCCCAGTGCAGGGGTTGACAGGGAGGCAGTGCAGGTGGAGAGTGGAAGGGCCCAGGACTGAGGGCGCAGACAGTGGACCAGTTGTAGCAGGGGAGAGGGAGAGAGAAAGCAGAAGCAAAGAGGAAGGTTTTGAGGTGCTTCCGTAAAAGGAGATGGTTCTCCTCAAGATAGTGCGCGGTACAAAACAATATGCCACATAGAACAAACAAGTACAACTTAACCCGTCTTTAAAGCTACTGTATAGTAATTAAATTGCGGTATAAACTCATCTAAAGAGTTACTTACATTATATTTGCATTTTCCATTGTGTCTGTGCGTAGGGCAGCCCCGAAATACCACTCCTTCTATGCCGACGTTATTTCTTCTAATGAACGAACATGAAATGGCTTTCGTTTCTGAAATTATATTCATTATCGTTTCTTAACTTATTGCCCCACACCCCCAAAAAGAAGTCTTTCGGGATGGTCCCGGCCTGTCAAGGTCAAATAACAATAGAACCTTATACTGAGTCGTGGGCCATTCCGGCACCCGAGCAAAAAATCAAAGCAGCTGACCTTCACTTTGAACGAGCACACATTCCTAGTTAGCTACATTCAGTGTAAGGCCATCTCACAGGACTTGAAATTTACACTCCATCTTTGCATTTTGTCTGCGTGCTTTGCAGCCCCAGAGAACCATAAATACGGAGACATTCTATATTTTTTGAAAAATGATTTATATTACTGTTTGGTTTAATTTAATGCGCAAATGAACAAGGTTGGATAGACACATTGCATGTACACTGAGCAATCACTTTTATTTACACATTACATAGATACACATATTCAATGGGCCTGCGACATGAGGAGACTCGAGAGAACAGACAATCAAATTACAATCATTTAAACCGTGATGTGTATTTCTCAATGAGCTCTTCTTTAGGTGGACATGGAACAGAGGCAATGTTGGGTGGCAATGCAGTTGTCCCCTGCACAGGTTCGTTCACAACTCCATTTATGTGCCTATCTAGGACGTCAACAATAAGTCTCTCAATAAACTCATTTTGCATATCCTCAAACACTGGTTTGATCACCCATTGTTTACTTCTTTTAGTGAAGGCCTTATTGTAGCGAAGCGTCCCTAAAGTTCCGGTCGTCCTACTTTGTTGACGGCCAACATTATGGTTATGTGCCAAGACCGCTAGAAGAGTCCGATTTATCATGCCCTCCATGCCAAAATGCAATCGTTTTGGCCTGTACTTGTGGAACACCTCCAAAACTCCTGTGTGGCAGAATTCCGTGAGTCCCCTCAAATCTCTTGTTATAGTTTTATCAAATACAATCTTTTCAATGGCTTTGTGAGTGGGTGATGAAGGAATCAACCACTTCTTCTTCCGTGCCTCCTCTGTGGACAAATGGCCATGTTCACAATTGTGGAAATGTTGGTTTGTGTTCCAACGGTGAACGTTGGTACAGTGTAGCATTACTGACCGCCATTTTTCCAGTAGAATTTCCAACGACCCTCCACATGTTTTTGAGCTCCACCAAAGATGGTTGCTGATTGACTTGGACCACTGTGAAATACCTTGCATATCTTTTTTTTTACCTGCAGCCGACATTATTTTATTGATTGTTTTTGCAAGATGCCAAACGTCAAATTGGTGATTTATATTTTTGTACTCTTCTCTCATTGTCTTGGCAATTGAAACGTGTCTGTCCGTGGCTATCAGGTCGATCACCATTCCCCGCGATTGTAGTTCTTGCAATGATGCTACAAAGCCAACTTTCTCCATGGCCACTGAGGATGTACTTTGTGACACCTGCACGACCACCGAACTCACATTTTTCTTACTTTCCATGTCCTGAAAGTGGTAGGTGCAGTACTTGGCTGAAAATCCTGGGCTGTCGCACTGTCCATCACCGGCTAGCCTGAACCGTTTGCCCGCGAATGTACTATCAATAGACATTTTTTCCATTCTCCAAGCTTCGCTAATGGCTGGAAATAGATAATGGGTTTGGTATTTGTAGAACTGAGTTTTCGCAATGAAATGGATTCCCACAAACTGAAAGAAAGACTCTAACTTTTTAAAACTTGAACCACTAAAAAGTGCAGCCGCTGCACAAAGTAGATTGCCTGCTGGCAGTTGCCCCAGCATGGGTTGTGCAGACCATGAGAAAGGATGATATTTTGTACAGGTGGCATGTATTTTAAGGTTAGTGCCTCGTATTGCACGAGTCACATTAATCAATGGCTCCCCACATACTTCCCCACCAACCGAATGCCCACATTTCATCCGAATAATAATATCAATCAAACAACTATCGAATACAATGAATTTGGCCTCTTTCCTTATACTGTCACTCTGCATCCCAGCTGGTTCGGCCTGTAACGTTGAGGACATGTCACTCACATGAAAGGTAGAATCTCTGATATCGTCTTCCGCTATGTTCAGTGATATTGATGGTGTTTCATTGTCGTCCACTTCATTCTCTTCCATTGCAACATCTGTTCCTTCTCCGGCGATGGGTGAATAAGACAATTTCTTCAACTTTCTCGCGGTCTTAGTTTTTGCGGGTGTGGATTCTGTGAACTGATCTCCGACTGCATCCGAACTACCAGGAGGACATTCACTATCAATGGCTGGATGTGGTATAGCTCCATTGTCAATCACTTCATATTCTTCCCATTGGCACGATGCATCTCCAGTCTCAAGTCCCTGCCAAAATGTTTGACAAGCAACATCTCTCGTTCGCTTCACTGTCTGTGTAGATCTAGTTCGTACACCCACTCGCAACTAGAGGACAGATTGGAAAAGGGATGTTCAGTTTAAACACAACTTACAGTATTGAACTATTAACAGTGAAAAACAACATAATATAGTGACCAGGACACTAACCTTCTTTTGCTTTCTTTTCTTTGAAACTTTCTTGCCTCGAACTTCAACATCAGGACGCTGTTGCTCTGACTCGTGTGTGCATGTCTCCACTTCCTCTTGCGCTGCAACGACTATATTTTCATGATAAGCACATCCATCACGCACTGACGCTCCATCGACTCCCTGAAACATAGAACTTCCATTAGTATGTATAATAATATTGAAAACACAAAATGTACTTGGGGACCAATACCCACGTACATCTCAATAGCAAAACACGAATGAACGCTTTGGGTAGAACATTCAAACGACAATTATTCACGCATAGTTGATCTAGTTAGATGGAACTGTCAAGATCCATACCTCGGGCTCCTCATAGACTTCCATTGATGATATTATTGAAGATGATGCTTCAGTAACTCCCTGAAACACAGTAATTGCATTAGTATGGTTTTCTATTTTGATAAAAAGAACAGAAACTTTGTGCAGGCGTCAACGGCTCATCTAAATAGACCTGCACAAATGATCAGTTGTCTAAAATAAATAATGGATATCTAAATATCATTCGATTTGCTCGATCGTTGGAAGTGTCACCACCCAGAGATCTGCATCAACTACTAGGGGTGATGTTCTTGTAGAAGAAGCTCCGTCATCTCCCTGAAACATAGTACTTGCGTTAATAAAGAAGGAAGTATAGAGGATGTAATCACGTCATATGATTTCGCTTGATTGAACTGTCAGGATCCATACCTCGAAATGCATAAGAACATCAAGGGACGATGTAACTGCGGTGCACACTTCTGCAAGCTGTTGCGCCGACCCGTAACTGCATGCTCCCCCTTCTTCTTGGACTAATGCTCCATCGACTCCCTGAAACATAGGACTTTCGTTAGTAATGAACACAATATTGAAAAAAGAAGACACATAGGAGGGCGACGACAGAAGGACATATCAATGGCTAAAAACGAAAGAAACATTGTGTGTAACAATCACGCTACAAGAATGCAAGATCTGATGATCTCCATCGATGGAACTGTCCGGAAACGTACCTCGAGCATCTGAGTGACATCAACGGTAGTCGTCAATACGTTGGACTCCTCAGCATCTCCCTGAAAGACAGTACTTGCATTATTTTGGATAACAATAATTATAACTGAAAAGAAAGACTAGAGGACGAGTACAAGGGTGTACCATTAGGTAAAATAATTACACGATAAATTAAAACTATTGATTTACATGCCTAAAACAAGTCAGTGGCAGAATAGCCAAGTAAGATTACCCAATAGGCGCTTGAAGTGGCTGATGACTGCAATAACGACACGGATGGAGAATCTTCCGCCTTCATATTGAGTGGATACATAAATGGGGAAATTATTGTTAGCTAATGCTACCCACTACCGCAAGGCCGAGAGATAAATACGTAAACTTGACTCACCAGTGGAGGGATGTGGACGAATAGAGTGGGAATAGCAGTTGAGAGCAATTTTCGCCTCGCTCGCGGTGTGTTCTTCTTTATTAGCAATGATGTGGTGTACATGTCAGAGGTAAAGTGCCTGCTGCAGATGCGGTATCGATCACCCCTCTTGTCCGCAAAGACTTCTAGGACTCTACTTTCAAGCTCAGACGGTGGATATCCGCAATATCGGACCCATTCTCTTATCTGATCTATTGTTTTAGGGAAAACATGCATTATAGTACCTTCATATTTATTATGGGTCTTCGAAGGGCAACCGCCAATGGAACAGGCAGGCATTGTGGAAAGTTCTGAAAAGTAAAGATCAACAATTCTCTATGAATACCAATGTAAACTCAGAACATGTGACTAGTTCCTTGCATGTACTGTCTTGAACGAAAAGAAATTGGACGCAAAATGATTATGGTACATGGCCTTACCTTGACGAACAAACAGTTAGATGCAGGGATCAGAGTAGTTTCTTGTCGTAGAACAGGGAGCAGTTCACAGGTTGCAAACTGAGGAGTTTCCTCGAAGTGGTCACGGAAGTTCACAGAGACGAAGAGCAGATAACCAGCACCTTCACGGGTTGACTAGCAAAGCGCAAAGAAGTGCTCATAAGAAATATGAAGTGGGTTATAAAGAATTCGAAACAGGGGTGTGTTTGTGAATGAATGACGTGTATATGTCGTGGTATTATGCGGTTTGCAGGGGGCCGTCCAGCGTGAGGGGGATGCTTGGCAGGAGACACGGGGTCTGGAGGTAGACATGGGAACAACAACCCATGCTCTATAGACCACTTTGAAGTGTACATGGTCTTTGGAACCTCTTGGCCTTTATCGCTCCCTGACAGCTCCACTTGGAAGCGCATGTACCCCGGTGCGAACTGCCTTTGATAGGGCGGGGGGTGGATTGGGGCGGTGGTCGTGCAGACAAGACACAGGAAGACTCGTGAATGGAGACACACTTATGTGGATTGCAGGGGGCCGTCCAGCGTGAGGGGGGATGCTTGGCAGGAGACACGGGGTCTGGAGGTAGACATGGGAACAACAACCCATGCTCTATAGACTACTTTGAAGTGTACATGGTCTTTGGCACCTCTTGGCCTTTATCGCTCCCTGACAGCTCCACTTGGCAGCGCAAGTACCCCGGTGCGAACTGCCTTTGATAGGGCGGGGGGGGGATGTGGATTAGGGCGCTGGTCGTGCAGACAAGACTCGTTTGCCGCAGGGCCTCACCAAGGAGAAGCCATCTAACTGCATGTAAGAGGCAGGCTGAAGGATCTAGTACATGGAAGGCAGGGGGGTGAGTTTATAAATACCTCAGCCTCCCAGGAGAATATATGGGTGCAGTTCACCCTGGAGACCCTGGATGCCTAGGCAGTTAGTCAGCAGCAGGCTGGCCTGTGGTGGCAAGGCGGCACGGGCCAGAGGGGGTCATCTCTGTACCCGGTGCCCAAAAGGATGATTTATTATGATCAACCATATTGATTATTTACCTATAACCATGTTTTGTATCAATAAAATCCAACGGCCTTCCTTTTATTGCCAACGCTTGAACAAAGTGGTGTGGTAAGTATTTTTGGGGGAGGAGGCAAGGCGGGGAGGCTTGATGCCAACCCGCAAAATAACATATGTATGTCTGCTGCATATGGGTTCAACGGTTATGTGGATTGAAGGTGGGCGGCCAGCGTGAGGGAGGATGCTGGCCGGAGACATGTGGTGTGACAAGACAAGGCACAGGAAGACTATTCAATGGAGACACACTAGATTTATTTAAAAAATCAAAACAACCATTGTTAAAATATATGTTGGGTTTTATTTTAGATCTTAATTTCAATTGAACATAAATAATAAACATTACACATTGTAAAGTTCCGGTTGCAGCACATCCAGGGAAAATCCGCGGTATTGTCCACTGTCGCTGGGGAAATGTTGTCTAATGGCAAGTACCGCACAGGCAGGTATTACTCTCCAAACGCGGTGTCCGAGCCTCCCGTGAAGCCACCAAGTGAAGCAACGATAGGCCACCAGCATGTACCACCTGTGAAAATGAAAGATGCAAACTGTATTAAAATGACAAAACTTTCTTATCACTGTCGATTCAGGTAAAAAATGTGATTCTGCTTTGAAAAAAATTCTATCTAGAAAATGCACAATATGGAACCAATTCACATGCATTCGAATGATATGTAGATGTAATTTTATATGTGGGAGACGACCATGACATAGTAGTGGCATTACTGACATCAAAACCAGAGTATACTTACTCGTTACTCGGATTACGCGGACGAACAGTGCCGCGAAGTTCGTGCATAAGCACCATCATCATCCTCAACACGGTCCGTGAGAGGCAGGCTTCCCTGAACTCTGGCAGCTCGGTGATGCATTGCGGACTTGGCTCGCCTTCCGAAATGTAGGCCAAGCACCCGGAATTTTCACGGCAGCAGCAGTTCTCCTCCTCAGTTGGCATTAGCTCGCACCGATTGCACGTGCACCAGGTGGAGACGCCGTCCATGCGACATGGTCCAGGCTCTTCATCCGTTGACTGGTCCTCCCAACTGCCGTCCGAATCCCCATCGTTTTCGCGTGCTTGCCTTTCCAGTAGTTCTTGCTCGGTGTACTCGGGCTCGTACATATACGGCATTATTGTAGCCATTGTGTGGTAAAGAAAGTAAAATAATTTACAGAGATGGTACAGGTGTTCACAAGGCCTAGAAGCGGCGAAGGTAGCTCACCCGAGCACACGAGTCACAGAATACTCAAAGTAACACCGAGAGAGTAATGGAATCGAAAATCTGCTGCTGTGTGTTGTGAAACGGTGTGTTTATACTTATTGAGGAAAGAGGCGTCCTGCCATTTCCATGGCGACACGTCATTAGCTGAGGCGCAGCGATTGTTGACACGAAACGTGCTTTGGCGTTGGGAAATGGGCGGTACGCGTCTGCTGATGTCAGGCTCAGGGGCGGGGGATTTGATTTAGTGCCGCAAAAGCAGGTGAGCCAGGGCGATGGGGGGAAATGATAGGATTATCAGAAAATGGCGGCTGATTTCGAGTGTGTTAATGGACGAAAAGTCGGGTAAGGTCCATAGGAAAGTTTTCTACGATCTACCGAGTTATGCTTAAAAACACATGGCCGAACCGTAGGGACAATAAAAAAAAAGTCCCGGAACTATCCTTTAACCCAATTGAAGACTCCCTGAGTATCGAACCAGTAAAGCTGTGGTTATGGGTTTGGAATAACGAAAAGGCAATATTGACAAAGGGCCTTATTTCATCATTGATGTGTCGTGAATAACTCACCTTAAAGATTCCACAGTTGGCTTTTGTGAAAAACTCCTTGAGGGAGACAAATTGTAATGTCTCTTTTTTGGCTCAGACCCTTACTAAAGCCATGGCAGATTTGTGTCTTTTTTAGTTTAGTTTAGTTTAGTTTAATACATGTATTGCACACCAGACCCGGGGGTATCAGGGCGCAAAAGGCAAAAGGAATATTCTCAGCTTGGTTACATTGCTGTATGTTCATATACAATCCAGAAAATACAGTAAATGCAATACAGTAAATAAAATAGGCGAGCTTAATGTACACTAAGTATTATACATACAAGTGAGGAGGGAGATATAAGCAGTAAATGGAAATATGTAAAATATGTACAGTGGTACTGGTCATATGTACAGGAAATGTAAAATGTGCAGAAGATGGCTGGGAGGTAGGGAGGTGAGGGGATTTAGATGTCATTTTCTTGATCCAGTGGATATATTTATGCCTGGAGAGTGGGTACGGTTGGGGAGCTCTTACGGAGGAGGGGAGTGAGTTCCAATGTTGTGTGGCTTGTACTTGGAAGCTGGTGCCTCTGGTTTCAGAGCGTTTGTATCTGGGCACTGGGAGGATATTGGAATTGGCTGATCTGGTGTGTCAATTAGGGGCATGTCTGGAGAGTCTATCTATGAGGTAACGCGGCGCGGCGTTCTTAAGGCATTTGTGAGTATAGATGCAACTTTTAGAGCAATTTTGTCTTTGGTTGACAACCAGTTGTGAGCTCTTCTTAGATTGAATATGTGCTCTTTTTAAGGGTAGCTCAGTGCTGCTCTGAGTGTGTTATTTTGTAAGATCTGGATTTTGTCTGTGATATATTTATTGGCTCCTAGGTATAAGGCATTGCAATAATCTAACTTAGAATAAGGGCTCTGGCAAGGGTGGTGCAACTTTTGGGGGAGAGGAAAGGTTTTGCTGTTCTAATTAATTTACACGTGTAGGAGGAGGAAGAGGCCAGGGCGCTTTCCTGTTTTTTGAAGGAGAGGGTGGCATCTAAGTAGAAGCCTAGCGTTTTTACTTCCTTTGCTACCTCGATGGTGTTTCCATCAATCAAGAAGCAGGAGTAGCTGTGGCCTAGCTTGTTGATGTTGTGGGTAGTACCAAGGATGATGAGCTCCGTCTTGTCGTCATTCAGGCATTGCCCATCTGAGGCCATCCATGCCTGAATGACAAGCTACACCCTGTTCACCAAGGCCAAATCCTTGTCGTAATCTCCCGTCAATGGTATGAGGATCTGGGCATCATCTGCATAGTTAGTGTAGGTAATACCAGACCATCGAGATTGTCGAACAGGGGCTTCATGAAGATGTTATACAGGGTGGGAGAGACGCATGATCCTTGAGGTACACCGCAGGTGATAGGGGTGGGGTCATCCGCTGCAGATGCAGAGAAGACTTGCATGGTTCTGGCTTTGAGGAATGATTGTATCCAATTAATGGCTTCTTGTGAGAAGTGGGCTGCAGTGTTAAGGTGCTTGCAGAGAATGGAGTGGTCCACTAAGTCAAATGCCGCAGATAGGTCGAGGAGGATAATTAGGGCTGTTTTGCCAATGTCTCTAAGGGTGTCAATTTGTGCCTTAAGGTCAATCAGGGCTGTGTCTGTTCCATGTTGGGGCCTGAAGGCAGATTGGCGGACTCCCAGGAGGTGGTTTTGCTCCAAGTAATGCTGGATTTGAAGGTAAGCCACCTTGTCTAGGATTTTGAGTAGGAAGGGGACGGTGGTGATGGGTCTGTAGTTGGTGAGTATGGAGGCGTCTAGTGTTTGTTTTTTGAGTAGTGGGAGAACCCAGGACTCTTTGAGGTTGTTGGGGATGACACTTTTGGAGAAGGATGAGTTAATTAGTTTGGTGATCAAGGGTGAGAGGTCTTTGGCTGCATCTTTAATAATCTGCGCGGGACATGGATCACCCTGGCAATTAAAGTGTTTGTTATCTGTTAAGAAAGGAAGAAGGCCTTGACTATGGCAAGGGGTAAAGTGCACAGAATTGCACAGGGAACAACTTTGGATCTAACAACGTGCATAAAATACCCAAGGCTTGTGTATGTATAAACCCAGGAGTGCAAATAAAGTATTACCAATATACAATAAAGGAATGTAGGGTAAGCACTTAAGACCTCCTTATAACTGAAAGGAAAGTCAGCAAACTCTTTACCCACTATGCTCTTACAGATACTGACGGCGCTAAACCCACGTAGCGGGCAAGCAAGTACAGATTCTGTGAATTGACACTCTGTAAAATACTGAATAAGTAACATTCAAACAGTACTCACGAGGACCGGAAAGACCACTAGAATGTCAGTAAATTCACGAATCCTGTAGATCAAACAGGAACCCAGAAGGCTGTAAAAGCAAAGTGTTAAAGATAACAAAATACATTAGCCCTAGTCAGGGGCAAGTATGAATTGTGATATTAACTTGTGAGGAAAACAAAAGGGGATACACACTGGAACATGTTACAACAACACCCACACCTAATATGCGATGGAAAGTAAATGCTGAAGTGCAATGGAAAATATGGAATGGAATCTGAATATTGTAGGATCAGGAGCTGGGGAAACGCTTTTACAAAGAAAACCTTTCCCACCCAACCAAGGGGAAAAGGCAGTAAACTAATACTACAAAAGTAAGGTTAATGCATCAAGTCTTCAGCAACCAGAACAGCATAAAGAGACAGAACGCTCCGGCAACCTGGGCTGCATCAAATAGAAAAGCACAGAGAAAGGCTGTCTGCAGACAGAGGAAGATAGAAAGGGAAATGCAGAAAGCATAAATCAATTAAGCACATTAATCCGAAATCCAGGACAGAGGAACAAGATACAGGAACTAAGAACTGGGCACTAAAGCTAGGAACTGGAACTAGGTACAAGGCACAGAAACCAGGAACAAGGAACAGGAGACTAGTCACAACAGGAACACTGCTACAATGACCAGCGCCGGACTGAAGCAAACTGAGGCTTTTAAAGCTGCTAAACGAGCACACCCCTCAGGCGTGCCGCCTGCTGCACCTGCAGCCACAGGTGTTGCCTATCCTCCACCCAGCCTTGTGCTGCAAGGGAGGAGATGAAGCAGTGAGCCAGGCATTCTGGGAAGCAGGAGGTGAAGCAGTGAGCCAAGGCATTCTGGGAAGCATAGTCATTTGATTTAAGTAACATGCTGGCTGCCAGAGAGGAGACGAAGCAGTGAGCCAGGCATTCTGGGAAGCAGGAGGTGAAGCAGTGAGCCAAGGCATTCCGGGAAACATAGTCATTTGATTTAAGTAACATGCTGGCTGCCAAAAACCTGGAATGGATCCGGAAGGGAAGTAACTTGGAATATAAGGGTTTAACGTTCCCAATTCATCAGAACACTGTAGCATAGGGTTCGAAGGAAATGTCCAGTAGGGAATAAACCCCAAAACATGCCCCCAAGTGGCGGGAACGGGAGTGAAGGGAGCGAGCCTTGACACTATACCCCCTCCCACGGCCGACTCCAGGCGGCCGTTACTCGCACAAAACGTCCTCTTTCCACGACAGGAGCGCTTCGTCTTCAGAAGTGGCACTGACGGAGACGATGACCCACGGGCAGAAGCAGAAGGACTGGAGTGAATAGAATCAGGCCGCAGTCTATAAGAGCCATAGGAAGGTTTTCGGTGAGGAAGAGACTCATGGATCGAAGAAAGGCATGAAGGACTTGCAGGACCTGAAGCAGATTTGGAAGGTCCAGGAAGCTCAGTCTCTGGAAGCGAACACTTATACAACATTGAGGAGGGAGGCAGGCTGGTGCGACATGCTTTGGACAATGATTGATGCTCTGGTAGCCCCTCTGCTGAGAGCGGACACACAGGAGGTGAGAAATCAACAGGTTTCAGGAAACGTTCATGTTCAGACAAAGAAGGTGGCGGCCGAGGTAGAGGTTCGGATCTTCTCCCATCATCCATTTGAGTAAAGGCCTGTGGTTGAGGGTGACCAAGGTTCGACTGCATCTGTCCCACGCCTTGGGGGCCTGGAAGTCCAATGGGTTGTACGAGGTTGGCACTCCTGATGTCAGTCATGTAGCCACCTTGTTGCTCATGGAATACAACCGCAAGAACGTTTGGCATACCGATAGGAGTGATAGACGCAGTACTTGGCAGATCAGGCACATTCGCAGCAGGAGTAATAACGGGCACGTTTTGAACTGCAGCAGTCATGTCCTTCCTTTGACTACTAGCACCCGAATGGTGCAGCAGTTGGGGGGCCGTGCCCGTCCCTTCCTTCAGGCTCATGTGGGATCCGGCAACAAAAAGGCCGTCAAGCGGCTGATCCAAACCGGCCCCCAAATGTGAACCGTCCAGCCCGTTATCCTGGTTGGCTACTTGTTCGATGTCTGAGCCATGGCGGATGGTATCCGTCTCCCAATTGTAACACTCCAGGCAAGTCCAACGGCCTTGCATTTAAGGCCCTCCCGAGTCGTGATCCAGCTTGATGTTTCTGGTAGAAGATTCAGACTCGGATGTAGCATATGCGGGAGGTGCTGATTCTACAGTCAAGCAGTTGGGAGTATTAACTTGTGTAAGAGGCAGGCCTTCTGGTGATCCTCCTGAAGCATAAGAAGGGCAGATTGGACGTTCATCCGTAATAAATGTTGTGATTTAGGAGGTAGCACAGAAGTAGATGAATCTGCAACACGATCAAACAGAGCAGACAGGTGCACCTCCGATATTGGCAGCGAGGCTGAACAGGATACAGGTTTTTCTTGAACTGAAGCCAAACTAGCAGTAGGCTCTGGGACTGAAGACAGGCACTCAAGATGTGCTACCGGAGGCTCCGTGGCTGAAGGATAATCCGCTGGATGAGTCACTGTAGCCGAAAACAGGCATGCCAGAGGAAATTCAGAGGCTGAGGGCATGCAAGCTGGAGCCGTCACGTTAGCTGATGACAAACTTGTCAAAGTCTTTGACTCTGACCACGTACATGGTGAAGGCTCTTGAGTGATTGGCAGACATAGCAATTGTTCATTGATCGAAGACACGTTAGACAATGATGACTGCAGAGCCGTGGACTGGATAATCGAAGAGTCAATGATTGTAGGAGGACAAACAGAAGTCCCAGAAGTCAACAGACACATTTGTGGCTCAGGAATGGAATGCACCTCTAGGGCGGTTGACTCCTTGGCACCAGTAACCAAAGACTGAGCTGTAACCATGCCGTCCCTCTCCTTAGTGGATGACACAGAGTCTCTTCCTTTGTGAAAATCAAAATCAACCAGAGGGATCACCATAATAAAGTCTCTGTTAATCAGGATATCGTCAAATGTCCATTCCTTTGTCTCAACCTCTGAAGGTGGCAGATTATCAATCAACAGTTCAGGAATCGCCTGCCGGGTCTTTGTTTTAGTATACTGTGGAATGAGTCCATCAAAACAAGAATTATGTACTGTCTTTGATTGTTCATTGTGACAAAATTTGGCAGAAGAAGGAATGAACACAGAGGTAGCATCGTTTTCCACATCAGCTTGAATGTTTACTTCAGTCTCAGCAGCTAGATCAAGGGCAGAACCTAAGCCTACGGTAGTGACTGATTCTGTGTATGTCACCATTGTGGGTGATGTTTGGGAATCAGAAGCATGTATGTGTTCAAACTCTGAATTATGACTGACTGCTACAGAGGAAATCTTAGGTAAAGGAGTGACTTGTAAATCCTCAACTAATAGCAATTCCTGACAAACGGTAGAACAATCGTCAGAATCTGTGCTCTGAATAAGTGCTGTGCAAGAAAGAGGACTTTCACTCCCAATAGAATTTTCATATTGACAAGTATCATGACCTACTAAAACCTCCTCACTCAGAGATTGAACAGTCTTCACTTCATCAACGGATAAAGTTTGAGGTGTAGTCAGAAAAAATCGTAACGTTTTATTCTCCTCTAGTAAACTGATGTATTCTCGTTTTAACTCCTCAAATTCAGCTTTTAGCATGCCCAGGCTTAACTGTACATCCCTATCAGTAGGCACAAGGGAAGGCATGGTGACATCAGGGCTGGATCCTACCCTAGTCATACGGACGTTTACTGATTGTACATTGTCATTTACTGCTTGCAAGTCTTGTGATCTATACTCTCTCTTACCGACTTGGTCTGTGTTACCCTTAAGTAAACTACTGACATCAGAGCTCTTGACATTAGGGACTACAGTAAGTACTTGTGCAGAGGAGTAAGCAGTTGACTGAGGGCTGAAAACAGAAGATATGTAATGAACCCCTTCATTCTTTATGTTTGAATCATGAAACTGTTCAATCTGAGGTAAAGCACAACCGGAATCATGGGGTTCAACAACAGATGTACTCGTATTTAGTAAATCTAACAGTGTTTTATTTTCCGCTGCTAAGGCTTGTGCGGACATATCTGGATCGAAATTAAAGACAGAACTAGGATCAGGCAATGTACGATGGGCCATCCTATGGAAAAAATACTCAGCACGTAAATACCCATTTGTATCAAGGAGTTCCTTTAAGTCAGGATCAATGATTTGATTGTCACAGGAAGACTTAGGGGAAACTTTCTGTACTAACTTGTTAGTGACCTTGCTGCCTTTCTTTCTTAAACTGGCCCTATTCAGACGGGAATAATGGCTGGTCATTCTGTTATCTGTTAAGAAAGGAAGAAGGCCTTGACTATGGCAAGGGGTAAAGTGCACAGAATTGCACAGGGAACAACTTTGGATCTAACAACGTGCATAAAATACCCAAGGCTTGTGTATGTATAAACCCAGGAGTGCAAATAAAGTATTACCAATATACAATAAAGGAATGTAGGGTAAGCACTTAAGACCTCCTTATAACTGAAAGGAAAGTCAGCAAACTCTTTACCCACTATGCTCTTACAGATACTGACGGCGCTAAACCCACGTAGCGGGCAAGCAAGTACAGATTCTGTGAATTGACACTCTGTAAAATACTGAATAAGTAACATTCAAACAGTACTCACGAGGACCGGAAAGACCACTAGAATGTCAGTAAATTCACGAATCCTGTAGATCAAACAGGAACCCAGAAGGCTGTTAAAGCAAAGTGTTAAAGATAACAAAATACATTAGCCCTAGTCAGGGGCAAGTATGAATTGTGATATTAACTTGTGAGGAAAACAAAAGGGGATACACACTGGAACATGTTACTACAACACCCACACCTAATATGCGATGGAAAGTAAATGCTGAAGTGCAATGGAAAATATGGAATGGAATCTGAATAAAGTAGGATCAGGAGCTGGGGAAACGCTTTTACAAAGAAAACCTTTCCCACCCAACCAAGGGAAAAAGGCAGTAAACTAATACTACAAAAGTAAGGTTAATGCATCAAGTCTTCAGCAACCAGAACAGCATAAAGAGACAGAACGCTCCGGCAACCTGGGCTGCATCAAATAGAAAAGCACAGAGAAAGGCTGTCTGCAGACAGAGGAAGATAGAAAGGGAAATGCAGTAAGCATAAATCAATTAAGCACATTAATCCGAAATCCAGGACAGAGGAACAAGATACAGGAACTAAGAACTGGGCACTAAAGCTAGGAACTGGAACTAGGTACAAGGCACAGAAACCAGGAACAAGGAACAGGAGACTAGTCACAACAGGAACACTGCTACAATGACCAGCGCCGGACTGAAGCAAACTGAGGCTTTTAAAGCTGCTAAACGAGCACACCCCTCAGGCGTGCCGCCTGCTGCACCTGCAGCCACAGGTGTTGCCTATCCTCCACCCAGCCTTGTGCTGCAAGGGAGGAGATGAAGCAGTGAGCCAGGCATTCTGGGAAGCAGGAGGTGAAGCAGTGAGCCAAGGCATTCTGGGAAGCATAGTCATTTGATTTAAGTAACATGCTGGCTGCCAGAGAGGAGACGAAGCAGTGAGCCAGGCATTCTGGGAAGCAGGAGGTGAAGCAGTGAGCCAAGGCATTCCGGGAAACATAGTCATTTGATTTAAGTAACATGCTGGCTGCCAAAAACCTGGAATGGATCCGGAAGGGAAGTAACTTGGAATATAAGGGTTTAACGTTCCCAATTCATCAGAACACTGTAGCATAGGGTTCGAAGGAAATGTCCAGTAGGGAATAAACCCCAAAACATGCCCCCAAGTGGCGGGAACGGGAGCGAAGGGAGCGAGCCGTGACAGTGTTTCAGGGAGATGATAACCTTTTCGACCTCGAGGATAGTTACTTTAGAGAAGCTGAAACGGATATGATTTGGTGGTGGCGTGGGGTGGAGGAAGTGGTGCTACCGGGCAGATTAGCTTTTTTGTTGGCTATTCTGGCTTTTAGGGTAGCCACTTTGTTTAAGAGAGCGTTATGTACACTAGTACACCAAGGTTTATCTTTGGTGCAGGTGTTGGAGATGGGGATGGGTATTTCCAATTCTTTGAGGATGGTAAACAATTCCTTAGTGCTAGAATTCGATTGAGAGATTCTCAGGTTATAAGAGTCTTGTTTAGCCAGAATTATTTCCTTCTTGTATTTGGTACAGATTTTGATGAGGTTAGTTTTATTGGACTCTGTCGGAGAATGTTTCCAGGTATTTTCACTTTTACATTTCTCTAGTCTGAGGGATTTGAGGTGTGGCATGAACCAGGCGTTCAAGTGTTTTTTGGGCATACTTTTCCTGACTTTCAATGGGGCGATCGAGTCGAGAGCAGAGGTCATTATTTTGTTGAATTTATTGACTAAGGTGATGGGGTCCGTTAAGTCGGGCAGGGAGTTGAGGGTGGGGAGGATGAGTGGAGTGAGCTTTTTTTGTTTCTCGTGGGAATCGATGGGGAAAGAGGGCTATGGTTGATGGAGGTGACGGCATCAGGATGAAAGAAGATGAGGTGATGGTCTGACCAAGTCCGGGGAGAGATGTCGGTGATGTGGATGGCACAGTTATAGTCTGCTACCCAGTCAAGGGTTCTGCCTTTGCTATGCGTTGGGAGGGTGATTTTTTGGTTGAACCTAGTTCAGCTATGGAGTCTGCTATGAGTAAGGCATGTTGGTCTTTGGGGTTTTTAAATGCGAGGTTAAAGTCGCCTAGAAGGATACTTTGAGTGGAATTGTTTATATTGTCGGTTAGAATACTGGTGAGGTCTTCCTCAAATTATCCAAGGGGGCCAAAGGGTCTGTATATGAGGTGAATAGTGAATGTTTGGGCATTAGCACTGGGCATTTTAACTGTGAGGGATTCGCAGGAGTCTAGTTTGTTGGTAGGAGTCAGTCTTAGGTGAAGATCAGATTTGGCAATAATGGCCAGGCCTCTGCCTCTTTATTCGGTTCTGTCAGCTCTAAGCATTGTATAGTTGTCAGGGACGGCTAGCATGAGGATAGGGCCAGCAGCTGTATGGAGCCAGGATTCTGTTATGGCCAGGAAGTCTACGTATTTTTAATATATGAGGTCCGCTATCTCGGTGGCGTGGGCTACGATTGAACGGGCATTTATGAGTGCTCCTCTAATGGTAGGTGTTATGGCCTTGGGTGTTTTGCCAGCCTAACAAAATACAAACTGGCCAGAGAGTGCTTGGAATTAGAGAAACAAGGTATCAGAAGTGACATAGGGCCTCATTACACGGAAGGCGGTGATCCAGGGTGCTATTAGCACCCTGGACCATACCGGTAAATTACCGGCACCGCCTTGGCGGAAAGGGGATTTACCGCCCCATTCCAAGGTTGGTGGGGCGGTAAATCCCCCTTCCGCCATTGCCCTTCCCCATTCCCATTTCTGCCCCATAGGGCTCTATGGGAATGGGGAAGGCGCTAATTACGGCACCGCAATTTTGCGGTGCCGTAATTAGCTCCGAGGTCCCTTAGCGGGTTGGTTTTTAACGCCTGCAACCCGCTAAGGGACCTCGTAGTAAGGCGGTAATGGTTAACGGTCACCGCCGTTACCATTAACGGTGGCCGTTAACCATTACCGCCTTCCGTGTAATGAGGCCCATAATCTTTTCAGAAAGCCATCTTCAAGGCTATTTAATTTGGCCCAAGGAAAAGAAAAAGATGGTATACTCCTCACACTAGCCAGATTCAATGTGATGTTTTTGAACAGTATCACTGCGCAGTGGGCGGGGAATGTTATAACTAATCCGACTTGCCCGATTTGCAAGGCCGACATAGAGGACTTATTACACCTAATTCTCTTTTGTCTAACCTATACGATACACCGCCAGACCTTCTTGACCCCCCTACCTAGAACGCTGGCTTTTAAGCAATGCTTTACCTGTTAAGAGCTCATACATCCCTAATAGCCTAGTTATTATCACAGTACCTAAATGCCTCAATGAATATAAGATCCAAACTGCTCAAATTAGAATGATGACAGAGACCATAGAGAATCCTAGACAATGTACGAAGACCATTTGACATAACTGCGTGGCACTGTGTGAAAGACTTATGGAGTAGGCTTTATACATTTTATGAATTTATAATATGTGAGAGGGCAGGTTTTATTCTTAACGATTTCATCCAAATTTGCTTTGAGTTTATGGAATGCTAATTTAACCATATACTATGATTTCTACTTTTGATGTTAGGCGATTGGTGATGTTTTTATTTAGTGAGAGTTTTTTGAAGTTTTTTGTTCCGAATAAATGTGTTTTACACACAAACGCTGACACTTAAACGTGCTTGTCAAAGCATCAGCTATTTTAGCTTACCTTGCGCCTCACCACCCTCGATTCTGCCCTGCTTACTTTTTCAACCTGCCAGTTGCACTGCATAGAGCAAATAGATAGGAGCTATTAAATACAAATGCCTCTCTTTGTTCCGTTTGCAGATACATTCGTTCTCTTCAACATACCTACAATGTGAAATAACCAATGGCGGACCGTTGTGTGTAAGTACAGTTGCTCTAATGTCCATTGGTTGCCCAACACTCAGGGCTCATGAATGCGGCAGGAAAGGCAGGTACACAAAGACAAGATGTACAGTCACAGACACTGGATCCCCCAAACCCACACAGCCAGCTCCCTTCTGTCAACTGACAGCGGTCACCCTTGGAAACCAGGTGGACCCACATTCCACACAGCCCCCAGAAGCTCTGACATCATCACAGAACTTCCGCACGCAAAGCACATTACTACGCAATGCCTTGTAACCTCCCCGCTGTATTTCTGCAATGCAGGTTGAAGCCTCACATCCGTACCAATTCATCCTTTATAATACCTTAACCGAACTTGCAGGTTGCCCTCTGGCCAACGTGCTACAGTCTGTCACAGGCCACCTTGCTTTGTCTGTCTAAAGTAAACTCTAGAAAGAAGATACATGAAGAAACATTCATAGAAAGTACTATTTATACAAATGGATCAAAAAGAACAAGCATAATTCCTATTTCGAAAAAATCCTCTTTTCCTATGTTTCTAGAAGATCTTTAGTCTTCACAAATTGCTCTTGCCCGCTCTTCCCAGCTTGCGGCTGCTGTTATGAGCTAGTGTAAGAGCATCTATTTCATTGCTGAAGAGCATTTGTATTTTCTTATGCAACACGCTTCAGGGGTTGCATAGCTCGCATAGAAGGCCAGACATTTCTTAAACCATAGTGTAATTAATTAAATTTTGGGTACCTAGACCGAAGGCCGCACCGGGAGTTATGGGCCCTGAAGACTAGGTTATAGGCCAACAACTCCCTATATGGCCCAAAGGCAGGGTCTATAAAGCTATTTTATAGTGTTTTAGGGATTTTAGTTGTATTTCTTAAAAAAAGACAGATGTGGCCCTGCGAAGAATCAGTGCAGTGGTGGGGGCCATTGCTTATGCAAGGAGCAAGCTGAATTTAAGGCAAGGAGTGACAGATGGAAGGATTTTTGTTCTCGACTGCGTCAGTCTGGAGTGGTGGGGCTAAGAGGTGGAACAATGCCAGCATCAGGGCTTTCAGTGGCGCTCCCACATTGAAGGGGGTACTACACGTGGAGCCTTGCTGGCAGGGCAGACTAAGGGACTCCTGCAGCATCACCCCATTGATTCATTTCAAGGGCATATTATATTTCCGAGCCTTACCGTTTCGTATAGCCCAGAAATTAACCAACGGGGAGATGACATGGCACTCTCTGGCACATTGTGATGTAAAACAAAAATGACTGGATTTCTTTGATAACTACTTTGTGCTACGATTTTATTAGGCATTGCGAGTGAATTACGATAGTTTACATTGAGAGTTCAGAAATTAATAAAAAAACACTTAAATAAAAACCATTACAAGCCTGCCCCACCTATTAAATAAACATTACATCAAAATGAAAGACTAAATCAAATCTTAATATTTCCTTAGGTGAGTTCAACAAATTAATGTTTCCATTCAATGGGCCAAGTGCCCCAAGTAATTTGGCAAGAATGATTTCCAAGCTGTATATTGGAATTTAATTTTGTAGCTGCACACCGCCAGATGGCGCCGAGGCAGGATTTGTGCATTTGGGGAAGGGGAGGAAGTGTCCTAATTAAGACATATCCTTAAATCATTAAGGGACGTGATGAATTTCTGGACATTCACAACTCTACTGCTTCTCGAAGCTAGATCCATGCTCAATGAACACCCAAAATAAACCTAAATGAATGCACTCTGCACATAATGTATTCCAACTCTGACTTTTTACAACGGAATTAAGCAACCAGACAATGGTAGATTGTGGCCACCACTAGGCACAGTGTCAAACTGCTCTCATGCCCAACCTTAGCACAGATGGGCGGCATTCACGCCTACCCCTTCAAAAGGGGCAATCATAATTCCCTGTATTATTGAAATTGCCTGAATGAGACCTTCCATGGCTAGGATTGCAACCTGTGCACGTAGCTTCGAACAATAAACACACCGCACAACACAGCCTACTCCCGTCTAATACCTACAAACACCATTTCCGAGCTGCAGTCCAGGGCGTGTAAGTGTTTCATTGTGGTACTGCTCTGGAAGTCATAGCTTCCTGAGTTTCCTGCATCGCAGGCTTTCTTAAACAGCAAGGTTTATATCACTTTTCTGAACTTCAGATGCTTGTATTCTTGCCTCAGTTCCAGTGATAGGTTGTTCCACAGATCGGGTCCTGCCATCGCAGGCATCTCTTTCTAAATCTTTTTCTTTTGCATGTCAAGCTGGGGACACCATGCTCAGTGAGCTCGACCTTCGAGTTCTTTATATTTGTGATATATATCTCTTGCGCTGTAATTTATACAGAGTAACTTAAATTCAACGCAAACTTGGATGAGTAGCCATCTTTAGCAGGATTTCTAGGTGGGTGCCAGACATACGATTGTATTTGTTTCTATCAAAGAGCATCAGCGCTGCTCTTTTGGGACGGCTTGTAGCCTTATTATCTGATTTTTAGGGACACCCAATAAAAGGATATTGCAGAAGTGTAATTTTGTCATCACCAACCAGTTGGATCTAGTGATTCATGCACAGATTAGGTAGGATTCCCCACATCAGGTTGAGTGTATGTTTGGATCTGCTGATCCCCCATTGAAATTTGGGGATTAAAGAAGAGAAATGGATTGTCAGTCACTCTAAGATGTTAGCTTATGTTATGGGAGTTGCGTATGGTCTAAAGTTGTTGGGCAAGACCTTTGGGATGATGAAAGATAGAACATGCTCCTAGCCCAGAATCCATGTCTTTCCAGGGCTGAAGCATAACTCTCTTGCAGAGAGCCAGGATTGAATGATAGAGAAGTATGCCACCCAATTTAAAGGTTTTTAGATGGGAATTGGCATTGAGATGAATTAGTAGCTTTGCGTCATCCAGGCTCATGATGAAGTTGATTTCAAAGTTGTCTACCAAATCTGTTAGCTATACATTAAAAGGCCAGGGTGGAGAATGAGACCCTCTGGGGGACACCACAAGGCAAGGTGAAAGGCTTGGACTCAAAATCTCCCATCTAACCCTAACTGAGTGGTGAGTGACGAAAGATGTGATCCACTTGAGAGCTGAGACTCTGACTCCCTTGGATGCGCCCAACATTGAGAGTGAGATCTCATAATCTATCATGTCATAAGCAGTGGAGAGATCAAAGAGTATGATTGTGAGCTGGAGTAAACGCTCTGGGGCCTATCTTCTCTCATGTTCAGCCAGGCAGTTTAGGTGCTCCTCTCCAAACGTAAACCTACTTGTCAGTCATCGAAAAGCCCTTCACTATAATCTTGAAAATCTTTTGATACTAGATTTCAATTAGCTTTGCCTCAAATGGGAGGGTGCCGATAAGACAATAATTTGCGATTACAGAGGTTCTGTACCTTGTTTCTTCGGGAGAAGGGTTATGAACACATCGTTGACGCAATAAGGAAGTGTGAGAAATTCAAGGCAAAAGAAAGGATCATGGAAAAGGCTGGACAAATGGAAATGGTGCAAAGTGCGGATAACTGCAGTCCTGCACGAACAGACTGCCTGGAGTAGAGTGGTGTGTGCAGTGGAGACTAATGACTCTGGCAATTGGTGTGCAGTGCCGTGGACTTTGGTTAGAAACCTATTTCTGTCATTATGTGTTAATGACCAAAACTAGCCGAATGCACAGCTGATGCAAGGTTCATAAACCGTGTCAACCGTGAACTGCCACGAAGTGTGGCTAAGTGCAGTGCTGCAGTCCAGAAGTCTAGAAGGCATTTGTAGTGGATGGCTCTTTCTGTTGATTTACTTTAAAGAATAAGGTAAGCCTAAAACTATAGAATGTGCTTATAATCTAGGAAAGCATAAGGCTTCCCTGACTGGGCAGGCGTCTAAGACTGAGGTTGCTGAATCCTCTAGTACCCCTCAAAGTCCCGTGATCAGAAAAAAAGGGGAGTTGTGGCAGGTGTCACTCTTTCTCTGGTAAAATCACAGGCTTCTTTTTACCGGTAAAGCCGAGGAATGATTTCCCTATGTCTGGGGACTATTACTTCTACCTCAGCCCATTCATCTTTTATCAGAACATGCCTCACACTGAAACATAGCAATAACAGTATGGAGGGTGACATGGACTTCAGGCACGATCTATCACAGAGTATACGTTTTAATGCTCTGACTATTGAGAAAGACCCATTTTTATCCCAAAGTATGCAAGAAAATAGACATACAACCACAACCTGTTTATATAGATCCTTGAACACACCAACTACTCCTACGCTTGGTGCCGTTCGCTTCTTGTTAAGTTCTCTGGTTGCATTATATGAAAATGTGAAAAAGGAGATCGAGTTACACTCTGTGGCTTTGGATTTGTTCTTTTCAGTATACCTCGGACCTGAAGAGAACATACAAGTTTTGAACTCATATAACCCTGGGGCATACAGATTCTAAGCTCTGTACAGTTTGTTGGATGGGGTCTTATAATCAAGCATATCATCAGTCATCTAGTCTGGATGAGTTCCACCAGGCGCGAATGATTGCGACGCTGGCACTTTTGGACCTTGTTAATTCTCCCTTGCTGCTGCAATCGGGCACAGGTAATGTGCACATTTCATTCTCCCCTCTCACTATATCTCCAAACACTTCTACTCAGGTCACAAAATTGTCTTGAAAAAAGAAATAAGCATCTTCTCTGAAGAAGACATAATAGGTTGAAAAAAGGGAAGAGGAAGGTGAAGTTCTCCGGCAATGGCGATCACTCGTCACAGGAGGTACTTGAATCAGAGCCTGATTTACAGCAGGAGCCCAAAGAAATGCCTAGTGTGATCATGATATCTCCAGCTGAATCTAATAAAAGACCGGGTTTGGTCAAACCACAGAAGGGTGTCAAGCGGAGTCCAGCTCGGAAATCAGATCCCACGCCAAAGGCCAGATAAGAGGACATCAGTCTTTTTAAAACCTGATCTTACATAACAAATCTCTGATGTCACCTCAGCTAAATCTGGTTTGGATTATTTTGATCTCTCGTCAGCTTCCGTATTGCAACAGGAGCCACTTGAGCCAACTAGACTGTTGGCACATAACTTGACTGACCACCGAGAAACATTAACTCAGTCAATTTTGACTGATCCTAAGGCAATTCTCCAAGAGCATGGTCCTGTTGGATCAACGGTGGCGAGAGTGAACCCTGTTTGTCTTTGCTTTGAGTAGACCTAGGATTTAAACTCTATTTGGTTAAATAGATCCAGGATCCTACGCTTATTTATAGAAATACTGAAGTTGCATGTGCTCAATTCTGATGACACAGAGCGGGTTGAACTGGAGGAGAGTGCCTCTAAGGGAACAGCGCTTGTACACTTCAGAAGCAGAAATGTTACTCAACTGATAATTTCAGAACTGGAGACTCATTATATATTTTGAGCATTGACATAATTGCCATACCATTGAGGGCTGGCTGGTTGTTAAGGGGCGAGGGGAAGGACACATCCTCAGTCCTTTCACACTCCCCTATTGTTATGAAAATGGGGGCACAGCACGATGGGGGCAGGGATAACTCTGATATGACAATGTGGTTTTCACAAAGCTCTGGTCTATGACGGAAGGTCATGTATACTAAAGAGAAAGAAATTCTGTCTACGGACTGGTCATGGCTTCCAGAAATGGTACAGTTGTTGCCTGGTTCTGGATCATAACACTATTTTCACTGTAAACACTGGCAACACGCATCCTTTGAGTCATTTGTGCATCTTATCATGGAACTCCCGAGGCCACAACAGTTTTTTACATAACTCTGAATGGTCAAACGTTGTACTGATTTTGATATAATTTGATTTCAAGAAGCATGGCTAACTGAGAAATTGAGTGTCGATGAGTATGTGTGCTTTATAAATCCGGTTTTGCAGGGACCGAAAGAGCATCCAGCCAGGGGCCTTATTTTTTTTATAAAGAATTCTTGATGTGAAGCTGTTGTCCCTAAGGATGAGTGAAATCTTTGGTGCAGTAGTTTGGGGAGTTGATGGTCCTTACTTATTATTAATATCTATAATCCCTCTAAAAATTATTTTTCTTTCAGTATAAGAAGGTTGAATGAATATCTCGAGGAACAAGATGAAGATGGCGGTAACACCTTCAACGTGATTATTCTTGGGGATTTTAATGCTTGCTGTCCTGCTATCTACTGCACCAGTGGCATTAATGAGGAATGTGTAATGCCCCATAACTGTAGAAAAAAGCATTCTAATCAATAAACCTAAAGGTGTGAATGGGAAAGAGTGGACTGAATACTTTAATTCCTGGGGCATGCTAATGTTGAATGGTCGTACCAAAATGGACCTGATCTGAAGGTAATACAAAGCGTACGCTGGATTATATTTTTGTTTCGTCGTATTAATAGGAAAAGGTTAAAGTGCTAAACCTCATTGATGAGGGTGCTAGTGTTCAGAAACAGCAGATAGTGAGGCTTGCATGAATTAATACAAGCTCATCAAATGTCAGATATAAGGGATCATTAGATTTGAATATGGGCAAAAAACACATAACATGGTCAAATCGTAATGCCCGCCACCTAAACCTTATACTTGATTTAGTTACAGTTTGCCCCAATAATGAGTTGTATAGACTATTAACATGCCCAGAACCTTGTCTAACTAATGGTTAACACGTTGGTTCTGGGGAATAGTCCCCCTGGGGTTCTCAGTGCTGTGTGGAAAGACTCCAAAAAACAGGCTGAATTTGATGCCTTTATCTGTGAAAGGAGAAAAGATAATGAGGAGAGAGTAAGGTTAAGACTTCACAGCGCCAAATGGTCCCTTGTGCTCCGTATGAAGAACAAAAACGTTCAATCCTCCAAGCCTGTTAAAACTGGATGATTGCCCACAGGAAATCATTGTTTGACAATAAAAACAGGGAGCTATTGAAGGAAATATTTGCGAAAGACCATAGACAATTCTGGAAAATGGTCTCATATAGTCTGGGAGGAGTGAAAGGCTCTCTAATCGTGCCGATTGGAGAAATAACTTGGGTGGAGCATTTAAGTGCCAGGCTATTGTGCAAGTCTAAGCAAAAAGGACGAGCATACTCGTCCTTGGTATTTAAGGGGTTCAAGAGAAGTTTGGCTCGGCTTGCGATAGACATATGTTGATGAAAAGGGCTATGCTGCCAAGGACTGAAAAGATACTTTCCCATTATTAAATAAGTTATGCAAACGGAAATATTAGTAATTCTAGGGCGGCAGTAACAGATAGTCTTCCTTCCTGGATTATTAAAATCAATACAGCAATCTGGGCAAAGGTTTTCCATTACTTAATAAAAACGTGTGTTACCAGATCTATGATTCCAGAACCATTGCAGGACAGCCTAATTATCCCCATTTCTTAGAATGGTCCAAGAGGAGATATTAATAACTGTAGACCTATATCATTGATCGATACAGTGGGGAAAATCTTTGCCTTCTCTGTTTTGCAACATTTAAACTCTTGGTCCAAAGTGGATGATACCCTAACGATCTATCAAGTAGGGTTCAGAAAGGGGGTTGGCACACAGTTTTGTGATTTTATCGTAAACATTCTGATTAAGGAGCACTATGTTAAAGAAGATGCTGTTGGATGTTGGCTTTTTGGAATTCAAGTCAGCATTTGATAATGTTGCTAGCGATAAGCTATGGGCTAAATGTTTATGTCTGAACATCCCTAAAGGGCTCCTACATCTAATAATCTTGCTTCATAAACATAAAAGTGTGAGTGTTCAGTTAAACAATGAAGTTCTTCTTTTGGCATGAATTTCAATCACTAAAAGAGTAAAGCAGGGATGCACCTTGTCCCCATTTTTGTTTAAGCATTATCTTTCTGTTTTCCTCAAGAAGCATGACTTGCCGCGGATCGTTGCTCTCAGATTAGGCTCGCTTAAAATGTCCTTGTTGGTGTACACTGGCTATTTGATTTTGATTCACAAAACACCTTTTGTTCTACAAAGGAGTTTGCACACTGCCGGCAGATATGCAGAAGAAAATGCTTTGATTATGAATCTAGAGATAACAAACATAATGATTATACATGAGAAAAAACCAAAACCCAAACACTTTAATTGGGAACTGAAAGGTAGTAAAGTGGAGGTATTGGATGAGTTCAAATATTCAGTTCAAATCCCCTGTCGATAAATTGAAAAAAGTCTCAAAACAAAAATTTTGGTGAAAAAATGGCAGTATTCCAGGCACCCATTACTGGAGTTATATTGTTCCAAAGTTATTCCCATATCAATCTACAGCCAGGACTCTGTGATGCGGGTGCATACGAAGGAGTTAATGATAGATGAAGGTTTGTCTTAACATTTTTGTGGGCACTGGCGAGATGCACTCCGGTTAAAGCAATTCGTTTAGAATTAGCTTTAAACTCACTTTTTGTTTTCGTCATGAAAGGGAAACTCATGATGTTTATGAAGATCTTGTATGAAGGTCATGATTCATCCATTTGGGGTGCCAGGAATGCAATAGTTACTCAGGGCTCGTGCGCATTGCTTAATGATTTTATGAGCGACTGCAAACATTTCATAAATCTGTTGAATGTCTCATGGGAATCGTTAGATAATATTGCAGTCTTTAGGAAGGTGGTTTTTCACAAGCATGAGTTTTGGGATCGTGAAACAAATTATGCACATTTAGAAAGTAACAAGTGTTTAGCAGACTTCACTTGCATGTGCCCTGCATAAGATACTGCAAACATATTGCATAAAATGCCCTAGCAAGGCGGCTGCAAAGCACTTTATGAAATACAGGCTGATTTTGCTAGTGACCAAAGAAAGAATGGGTCCTAGGGAACATATTGCTTGTATTGTAAGAAGGTGTAGGACCCAGGGTTGTCCAACTCAAGGCCTTGAGAGCCGGATCCATGCCCGTTTTTCAGGATACCACTCATTAATATTTTGCAGGATAACTCCAATACAAACCTGCAATAGCTGCAAGTCACCAAAGTGCATAGTGCAAAGTGCATAGGATCATTTCCCAATGCATTTTTATGATGCCTTCACCTGAAATGTATGCCAGTATAAAAACATGTTTCACGCTGACTGTGCCCATATATTTCCATGCTGGCAGTACCATTATATGCCAACATTCCTATAAAAGAACATAATCATGTTTGCTTTGCACGTAATGGCAGCCATTATTCTATAGAAAAACCTGTCCACACTGGCTCTGCCAATATATGGCAGTATCCCAACAAAAGAGCATTCTCCTGTTGGCTTTGCCTTTAAAAGTACCATGACACAATAAGAAAACATGTCCTAACTGGCTGCACAATGTAGTCCAGTCTAGACACGTGATAACGACATGTTTGCTTTATCATAGATGTTGAAAATAAAATAGAAATATGTCCTGGGTAGTGAACATTTCACCCCTTATCATCATCTTACATGCTGCCTCTGGCATACCTCTTACAGGGAGGGTACATTATCAGCGAGAGCTGCACAAAGCAAATGCCTCTTACTGATGGGGCTAATGTTAGAGAAGTGGAGACATTTGCATATACATTTTGCAAGGCAGTTACAACTCTTCACTTCTCCCTCAAGCACACAGTTAGAGCCCAAAGTGACTGCCCATCATTCCAGAAAAGAAACTTTGCCTCACATGGAGGGTCTTCCTAGCATTTGGTCAATGGGAGAGTTGATCAATGGGACTGAAGCAGTGGCAGAGCCAGGGTTAATGCAGGGGGTGGTTGCACTCTTAGACTCTTTCTCCATGCCCAACGCCAGCCCTCCCCTAATTCCAAAGGGCTGGCACATCACTCAGTCGAGGACAGAGTAGTAGTTAATGCTCACTGGAGTGAACAGTGTCCTGGACACCTCACAGGTTTCTTTGCAATCACCCTGGGATTCTGATTGCATGCCGCACTTGTTCCTTCTGAGGAGCTGCTATGCCCCACTCAGACCGAGAAAGGTTTACGTTTGGAGAGGAGCACCTAAACTGCCTGGCTGAACATGAGAGAAGATAGGCCCCAGAGCGTTTACTCCAGCTCACAATCATACTCTTAGATCTCTCCACTGCTTATGACATGATAGATTATGAGATCTCATGTGCTCAATTCTGATGACACAGAGCGGGTTGAACTGGAGGAGAGTGCCTCTAAGGGAATAGCGCTTGTAGACTTCAGAAGCAGAAATGTTACTCAACTGATAATTTCAGAACTGGAGACTCATTATATATTTTGAGCATTGACATAATTGCCATACCATTGAGGGCTGGCTGGTTGTTAAGGGGCGAGGGGAAGGACACATCCTCAGTCCTTTCACACTCCCCTATTGTTATGAAAATGGGGGCACAGCACGATGGGGGCAGGGATAACTCTGATATGACAATGTGGTTTTCACAAAGCTCTGGTCTATGACGGAAGGTCATGTATACTAAAGAGAAAGAAATTCTGTCTACGGACTGGTCATGGCTTCCAGAAATGGTACAGTTGTTGCCTGGTTCTGGACCCTAACACTATTTTCACTGTAAACACTGGCAACACGCATCCTTTGAGTCATTTGTGCATCTTATCATGGAACTCCCGAGGCCACAACAGTTTTTTACATAACTCTGAATGGTCAAATGTTGTACTGATTTTGATATAATTTGATTTCAAGAAGCATGGCTAACTGAGAAATTGAGTGTCGATGAGTAGGTGTGCTTTATAAATCCGGTTTTGCAGGGACCGAAAGAGCATACAGCCAGGGGCCTTATTTTTTTTATAAAGAATTCTTGATGTGAAGCTGTTGTCCCTAAGGATGAGTGAAATCCTTGGTGCAGTAGTTTGGGGAGTTGATGGGTCCTTACTTATTATTAATATCTATAATCCCTCTAAAAATTATTTTTCTTTCAGTATAAGAAGGTTGAATGAATATCTCGAGGAACAAGATGAAGATGGCGGTAACACCTTCAACGTGATTATTCTTGGGGATTTTAATGCTTGCTGTCCTTCTATCAACTGCACCAATGGCATTAATGAGGAATGTGTAATGCCCCATAACTGTAGAAAAAAGCATTCTAATCAATAAACCTAAAGGTGTGAATGGGAAAGAGTGGACTGAATACTTTAATTCCTGGGGCATGCTAATGTTGAATGGTCGTACCAAAATGGACCTGATCTGAAGGTAATACAAAGCGTACACTGGATTATATTTTTGTTTCGTCGTATTAATAGGAAAAGGTTAAAGAGCTAAACCTCATTGATGAGGGTGCTAGTGTTCAGAAACAGCAGATAGTGAGGCTTGCATGAATTAATACAAGCTCATCAAATGTCAGATATAAGGGATCATTAGATTTGAATATGGGCAAAAAACACATAACATGGTCAAATCGTAATGCCCACCACCTAAACCTTATACTTGATTTAGTTACAGTTTGCCCCAATAATGAGTTGTATAGACTATTAACATGCCCAGAACCTTGTCTAACTAATGGTTAACAAGTTGGTTATGGGGAATAGTCCCCCTGGGGTCCTCAGTGCTGTGTGGAAAGACTCCAAAAAACAGGCTGAATTTGATGCCTTTATCTGTGAAAGGAAAAAGATAATGAGGAGAGAGTAAGGTTAAGACTTCACAGCACCAAATGGTCCCTTGTGCTCCGTATGAAGAACAAAAACGTTCAATACTCCAAGCCTGTTAAAACTGGATGATTGCCCACAGGAAATCATTGTTTGACAATAAAAACAGGGAGCTATTGAAGGAAATATTTGCGAAAGACCATAGACAATTCTGGAAAATGGTCTCATATAGCCTGGGAGGAGTGAAAGGCTCTCTAATCGTGCCGATTGGAGAAATAACTTGGGTGGAGCATTTAAGTGCCAGGCTATTGTGCAAGTCTAAGCAAAAAGGACGAGCATACTCGTCCTTGGCATTTAAGGGGTTCAAGAGAAGTTTGGCTCGGCTTGCGATAGACATATGTTGATGAAAAGGGCTATGCTGCCAAGGACTGAAAAGATACTTTCCCATTATTAAATAAGTTATGCAAACGGAAATATTAGTAATTCTAGGGCGGCAGTAACAGATAGTCTTCCTTCCTGGATTATTAAAATCAATACAGCAATCTGGGCAAAGGTTTTCCATTACTTAATAAAAACGTGTGTTACCAGATCTATGATTCCAGAACCATGGCAGGACAGCCTAATTATCCCCATTTCTTAGAATGGTCCAAGAGGAGATATTAATAACTGTAGACCTATATCATTGATCGATACAGTGGGGAAATTCTTTGCCTTCTCTGTTTTGCAACATTTAAACTCTTGGTCCAAAGTGGATGATACCCTAACGATCTTTCAAGTGGGGTTCAGAAAGGGGGTTGGCACACAGTTTTGTGATTGTATCGTAAACATTCTGATTAAGGAGCACTATGTTAAAGAAGATGCTGTTGGATGTTGGCTTTTTGGAATTCAAGTCAGCATTTGATAATGTTGCTAGCGATAAGCTATGGGCTAAATGTTTATGTCTGAACATCCCTAAAGGGCTCCTACATCTAATAATCTTGCTTCATAAACTTAAAAGTGTGAGTGTTCAGTTAAACAATGAAGTTCTTCTTTTGGCATGAATTTCAATCACTAAAAGAGTAAAGCAGGGATGCACCTTGTCCCCATTTTTGTTTAAGCATTATCTTTCTGTTTTCCTCAAGAAGCATGACTTGCCGCGGATCGTTGCTCTCAGATTAGGCTCGCTTAAAATGTCCTTGTTGGTGTACACTGGCGATTTGATTTTGATTCACAAAACACCTTTTGTTCTACAAAGGAGTTTGCACACTGCCGGCAGATATGCAGAAGAAAATGCTTTGATTATGAATCTAGAGATAACAAACATAATGATTATACATGAGAAAAAACCAAAACCCAAACACTTTAATTGGGAACTGAAAGGTAGTAAAGTGGAGGTATTGGATGAGTTCAAATATTCAGTTCAAATCCCCTGTCGATAAATTGAAAAAAGTCTCAAAACAAAAAATGTCCCTCTAATTTCTAAAGTGAAACATTTTGGTGAAAAAATGGCAGTATTCTAGGCACCGATTACTGGAGTTATATTGTTCCAAAGTTATTCCCATATCAATCTACAGCCAGGACTCTGTGATGCGGGTGGATACAAAGGAGTTAATGAGAGATGAAGGTTTGTCTTAACATTTTTGTGGGCACTGGCGAGATGCACTCCGGTTAAAGCAATTCGTTTAGAATTAGCTTTAAACTCACTTTTTGTTTTCGTCATGAAAGGGAAACTCATGATGTTTATGAAGATCTTGTATGAAGGTCATGATTCATCTATTTGGGGTGCCAGGAATGCAATAGTTACTCAGGGCTCGTGCGCATTGCTTAATGATTTTATGAGCGACTGCAAACATTTCATAAATCTGTTGAATGTCTCATGGGAATCGTTAGATAATATTGCAGTCTTTAGGAAGGTGGTTTTTCACAAGCATGAGTTTTGGGATCGTGAAACAAATTATGCCCATTTAGAAAGTAACAAGTGTTTAGCAGACTTCACTTGCATGTGCCCTGCATAAGATACTGCAAACATATTGCATAAAATGCCCTAGCAAGGCGGCTGCAAAGCACTTTATGAAATACAGGCTGATTTTGCTAGTGACCAAAGAAAGAATGGGTCCTAGGGAACATATTGCTTGTATTGTAAGAAGGTGTAGGACCCAGGGTTGTCCAACTCAAGGCCTTGAGAGCCGGATCCATGCCCGTTTTTCAGGATACCACTCATTAATATTTTGCAGGGCAACTCCAATACAAACCTGCAATAGCTGCAAGTCACCAAAGTGCATAGTGCAAAGTGCATAGGATCATTTCCCAATGCATTTTTATGATGCCTTCACCTGAAATGTATGCCAGTATAAAAACATGTTTCACGCTGACTGTGCCCATATATTTCCATGCTGGCAGTACCATTATATGCCAACATTCCTATAAAAGAACATAATCATGTTTGCTTTGCACGTAATGGCAGCCATTATTCTATAGAAAAACCTGTCCACACTGGCTCTGCCAATATATGGCAGTATCCCAACAAAAGAGCATTCTCCTGTTGGCTTTGCCTTTAAAAGTACCATGACACAATAAGAAAACATGTCCTAACTGGCTGCACAATGTAGTCCAGTCTAGACACGTGATAACGACATGTTTGCTTTATCATAGATGTTGAAAATAAAATAGAAATATGCCAAAGTAAGAAAAGGGTGGTTGGCTGCCCCAAAATGACAGTCTAGTCAGGTAACACATACCATACTTGCATTATCATAGATGTCTAGAATTTAAAATAAAATACAACAGTAAGAAAGGGGAGACTGGTTCACCCAAAATGCCAGTCTAGCCAAGTAACACATATCATGCTTGTTTTATCACAGATGCTCAGAATAAAAAATCATGCCACAGCAAGAAAGGACTAGACTGGCTGCCCCAGAATGCCAATCTAGCCAACTAACACATATCATGCTTGGTTTATCATAGACGTGCAGTAGAAAACCTTCATGCCACTGTAAGAAAGGGCTAGATTGCCTACCCCAAAATGCCGGATAATAACACATACCATGCTTGGTTTTTCATAGATGCCCAGAAAAAGAAGTCATGCCACAGTAAGAAAGGGCTAGACTGGCAACCCCAAAAAGCCAGTCTAGCCAAGTAATAAGCCAAGCTTGCTTTATCAAAGCTATGCCATAACAAATGTCATGCCACAGTAAGAAATGGCTAGACTGGCTGCTCCAAAATGCAATTCTAGCCACACAATAACATATCATCCTTTCTTTTACCAACCACCGGTTGATGCAAGAAAGGATGATGATTTTTTTACTGGGCACTAGATGGGCAGTAAAAAATGAGCTGTTGAGCGCCCCCACAAGCTCGCCGACTCAACACAAAAACAAATGTGCATACACGTTCACACAACACATTCATGCACAGCATTCATTCACACGTTCATCCATACACTCATGTATTCATGCACACATTATAATACATAAAAAAATAGAAATCTCACTTGCACGCAGATCTGGTCCGGATTCAGCTCCACTGTGACCTCCAAAGAGACTCTGTCTCCTGCAGAGCATAAACAGGAACACAGAGCTCTTCCTGGTTCCTTCTCATGTGCAAAGGAGCTGGTGTGCTGATGATGTGATGCCCCAGTGCCCCACTCAGTTTGCTTGTGCGGGAAGGTGCAGAAGTACCCCTTCACACATAAAAACATGGAGTTCCTAAGCGAGCATCCCCAATGGGCTAAGCAAGGCTGACGAAGCAAAACACCCCCTGCCTTGCATTGCCTGTTGGACATGCATGGCTGCGGAACAGAACTGTCAAAGGGAAATAGCGTTTCCCTTTGACAGTTCAAGCCAGGCCAGGAGCGCTCCTTCAGCGGAAACAAGAATCAGCTAACTTTTCTTTAGCAAAGCTTAAAACTTGTCGTCTCTAAGCCAATTCTTATATTTCTCTCTCATTTTTAACTTGATAGCTTTGTATTCATCCCATGGTAGTTGTATGATGATAACACTTTCTTACTTTCCGTCTCAAATGCATTTTCCTGTCTCTTATTAAAAGATCTTGATTAATAAACATCTGGTTTCCGTAACAGTGTCCATTAACACTGAACGTGCCCTAACAATTGTGGTCCATGAGTCTGTTGTTTCCAAAAATGTCTTCGGAATAATCCACGCATCACTTCCCTATTACACTCACTAAAATATCTCAGGAACTCTTATATTGCTGTAGCTTAATAAGAGATGGTCCCAAGAGACAGGTAACTCTGTTTAAGCTCTGATTTACAAACTAACAATCCTAATTGGGGCATTAGCAGTGTTCCTTAAGACTCATAGACATTGCTAAAGATATAGAACATTGTCACTAGCTTCACTCACTGTATTTGTTAAATTGTTACACTGCTGATACAAATCAGCAAAGACAAAATTATAGTTAATTTTGGGGAGTAGTATGTCAGTACAACCAGGTATACCTACCTGGAATGCCCCCTTCTTTCCTTCCAGTTATCATAACAAGTCCCAAGTCATGGAGTATCTCAGACAAAAGTGAGGTCAGAAGTCCTGTGCTTCATTTCGGCAGAAGGAATAGCTGCAAGTGTTTCCATATCCAAATCATCTTCAGTTTTACAATCACCTGGACATTTGCAGTTAACATTGCCAGCCATGATTAACTTAGTTGATGTCGAGTTGGTTCACCACTTCAGTAGACAAATCACTAAATGGAGTTTTAATAAATCACCAAAATTCTTGCAAGGATTGTTGTAAAGAATAATAGCCAGTTACTCGGCTGGCATCAGAGCCAGCTTCAGAACATTCCTTCATGTTGCTACACCCACAGCATATGCCAGCATTCAAAGTGTAAATCACTTTGATGTCGCTACCACAATGTGTGCCAATATTGTCATTGTATATCACGTTTATAATGCTGCACCCATAATATATACCACAATGCATACCGTAAAGCACATTCATGAAGCGGCACCCACAATACATGCTTAATTGCCACTCAATATCATGTTCATGTGCTGTGCCCACAATATATGCCAACATCTCGACCTAATATCTCTTTCATGTTGCTGTGCCAGCAATGTATGCAAGTATTCCTAGTGTAATCCTGCACAAACAATGTATGCCAGCATTGCTACAGAAAATAATGTTCATTAAGCTGAACCCACAATATATGCCATCATTGCCACTGTTTATTTCTTCCATGATGCCGTACCCACAAAATATGCTAGCACTCATACTGTAAATCACCTTGCATGCAGATGTGTCCATCATGTTCATAATGCTGCATCCTCAATATATGCCAGTATTCCAACTATAAATCAGTTTGATACTGTCATGCACACAATATCTGCTAACATTGACACTGTAACTAGCATTCATGATGCAACCTGATCCCTGCCAATCAAATGTCTTGCTGCTTGCATTGCACATACGCACACATACACACACACCCACATACACACACAAATACACACAAATACACACACACACACACACACACACAGTCAATATCACATAAACACACACGCATTTATGAACAGATGCACACATACATGCACGGATGCACAGAAACTGACTCAAATGCATGTATCTCATTCAAGCTCTTCTTGCACACACACACACACACACTAGCACACATTGCATTACATTCAGGAGAAACATTTTTTTTAAATGTCTAAACTTACCATTAAATGGTGCTACTTCAGTCTTTCTCGGTCTGAGTGGGGCATAGCAGCTCCTCAGAAGGAACAAGTGCGGCATGCAATCAGAATCCCAGGGTGATTGCAAAGAAACCTGTGAGGTGTCCAGGACACTGTTCACTCCAGTGAGCATTAACTACTACTCTGTCCTCGACTGAGTGATGTGCCAGCCCTTTGGAATTAGGGGAGGGCTGGCGTTGGGCATGGAGAAAGAGTCTAAGAGTGCAACCACCCCCTGCATTAACCCTGGCTCTGCCACTGCTTCAGTCCCATTGATCAACTCTCCCATTGACCAAATGCTAGGAAGACCCTCCATGTGAGGCAAAGCTTCTTTTCTGGAATGATGGGCAGTCACTTTGGACTCTAACTGTGTGCTTGAGGGAGAAGTGAAGAGTTGTAACTGCCTTGCAAAATGTATATGCAAATGTCTCCACTTCTCTAACATTAGCCCCATCAGTAAGAGGCATTTGCTTTGTGCAGCTCTCGCTGATAATGTACCCTCCCTGTAAGAGGTATGCCAGAGGCAGCATGTAAGATGATGATAAGGGGTGAAATGTTCACTACCCAGGACATATTCTACAGCCCCTGCACATGTTTACCTGATGGGCAACACGATGGCTATATACGCTTTGCTGATAAATCAGGACTATGCAAGGGTATGTTATGGCATTGGCATTGTATGATTGGTTTGACACTGTGGTCCATAAAGTGCATGATGCACTGCCTGTCTGTCTGTACTGAACCATGCCCATTTTCTCTAGAGACAGTTCTGCAACACTGCAATGACATGCTCTCTACTTGCTTTTGTTTGATGTGCAGCCCCACATCGATGCCATATAATGACACTTGCCCTGTTCATCTGTATCAGCTTGTGCTCTCCAGAAACATGCACTCAGGCGAGTCTGCTGGGTATAAGGTTTTTCTATTTGGTGTATCCTCTTAATGTCTGCACACCTGGTCCTGTTGAGGACTTGTGTGTGCCCCTCCATATCAAGTGATGCTCACCAGCATGGGCCTCTGGTGGTGATTGATGTTCAGTTGCACCACACTGCTAGGGTCCTGTTCTGTTTCTGGGTGTAGAGGCACCTGTGATGTCTTTCCAGATCTTCTTATGTTAGTTGCAGTTGCCTTTTCTCTATCGTACAGCATTGGATTGTGGCTGTACTTCTTTGGCCGTGAAATCATTCCTGCTGATATGAGGCATGTGTCTGCCCCTCTTGGTCCTGCAATGCCTGAAATTAGAGAGGTCTCTGTAGTTTGCTTATGTTTGTGCTGTTGTCTGTGCCAGTCATTGATGTGGCGTGCCATGCATGCCTTGACTTGGAATTGCTGATGGTCCCATTTGATGGGTGTCTTCAGTATGGGTGTTGCTGTTGGAATCGGGGTTGGGGGGCGTCTTCTGTTGATGTTGTGGCCCCATCAGAACTTCGCATCACACCTTTCTTGGAGCTACTGGTGACATGACATGTTGTCTTTGACAAGGCTTTTTGTCAATGCTTCATTCGGACTTAAGAGCTTGCCTGGTAGGTGTGATGCTGCTTTGCAGGTACTAATGTTGTAATATCTGGAGCACATGGAGAGCCTTACATTATATTTGGTAGATTTTTCTGCAGGCTCTCTCCACAACATATGCACAGGGATATCTCTGGTGGAATTATACAAGTCACGTGGCTTCGGCCCGGGGTGGCAGTGCGACCACATCTGTGGTGAGTTGTGGACTTGCACCTAAGTGTTCCTTTTCCATTGCTGGTTGGCAGGTAATGATGCTTTCGTTGAGCTGCTGATTGTCAGGTAATGCCTGGTTTTAAGGTTGGCTTGGGAAGGATGGCACGGTGATGAGCTGTCTGTCTGTCAATGACTGTCTCTGGAACGTTGTATCTGGTGGCTTGTGGGTCTGGATGCATTAGGACAGCTGCAGGGCTGAGACATTGGTGGATGCTGTTGGATGGCATCCCCATGGGGCCAGCCTCTGTTGGCAACCTTGGCCATGCTGTCTCAGCAGTTTGCAGAACAATGTTTAGATTTGCGATGAGTGAATTGGTTTCCAGATGATCCAGAGGCATAGATTGTCTTTGACGGTGTGTCTGGGGTGAGTGGCATGTCTCCCGTGTGCACAGGAGCATCAATGGGTAGTCGGCCATCTTACCTGGGTGCGGGTGAATGCATACTGAGGCTGCCCAGCCCGTGCTCCTGAAGTGTTGACTGCCAGTGTACATGTGGTGGACCATGCATTTGTTTTTGTCTTCATCACACTCATATGTGTGGCATGTCCTTCTTTGGGCACTGTCTGTTTGTATGTTCGTTGTCTGATCGTGGCCATTGATTGTTTTTTTCAGGGGGTGGTGTCCACCTGGCTGTGGGAAAGACCTATGGTTTTTAAGGGTTCATGACTCCCCAATATCCTTGGCACTGCATGGGCTGTTTGCCAGAACACCCTTGAAACCTTGGTACAGTGGGTTACTTGCTCTGTCTAGGAGCACGGCGACAACAGCAGTTCTCATGGACGGGTGTTTCTTGTTTTGCGTTTGCGCACTGTGCTTTTGTTTTGTGGTTACGTCAAGATGAAGTCCTCAGGCTGAAGCAATTCGGCATTTGGCAGTGCCATTAGCCATACCTGGGGTTTGTGAAGGTCATTTTTTTATGTTTTGATGTAGACATGGATGAGTGCTGTTAGATGTGCTAAAATGGCGTTGCCGCCTTGGTGCTAAGTCTGTAAGTCGCTATGTGGTTGCCTTTGTGGCCTTTTTTCTTCGATTGATGTAGGCAACATGTTTTGTTTTTCTGCTTGTTGGTGACAATGATTTTTGCATCTTTGTAGTCACACGTGGATCCGTTTTTTGCTTTCCTCGATCCAGCCCTTAGTGTTTGCAATAGTTTTTCACACTATATTTGTTCTCGAATTTGTTGGCATTCCCTGTTATGGAGCAGAATATGTTTCCTATAGATTTTTTCAGTGGTCATTTTTACCACATTTTGTTCTCATCAATTCTGTCACGTAGGTCCCCATTATACAACCTGAACTTTTGACGTATCCTAAAACATTGGTTTACCTCATGTTCTACCGGAAACGTGTTGTGTTTAATAAAATGTTAAAGAAACTATGCACAACAGGACAACCCTCTGAATAACAGTGGCGCATTTGTTTAGTTCGTTGACAACAAAACGTTGTTTATTTGCTTGGTGCGTTTCCGAGACGTACATGGAACGTAAACGTAAACAGGTTAAGTAAATAGATGACAATTCAGGGGAATTACGCTTTTATAATAAGTACCTTCATGCAACTAATACCTAGTGAAAATCCTCCTTCAATATTTAATACAAAAAAAAATGCATTCATGAGGGCCATTGTGAGCGCTTCTCACCGGTTGGTCTACGCACACATTGCCTATTGTGCTGCCAGGGAGCCTTGTTCACTGAGTTCCACCAGCTGTCCCGCCAGTGACATCTTTCTATAAAGGAACACACAGCAACTGAGGCTTACATCAAATATGGGGTTGTTTGATGATTGTCAATGGCAGAGCCCCTCCCTGATTGCCTTTTGCTTTTTTTGATGCCATTTGCTTTGTGCCCCTCTGAGCCACCTGAAAACACAATGAAAGAATGCATCTTTGAAGTGATGCTCCTGCCCGTGCATAGCAACAATAGCGCTGGGAATCTCTGTTATTATAGATCGGCATTTGCAGCTATTTGATCGTCGCTTTTTCGGCCTCGCTTTGTTTGTTACCTGGACTGTGTATTCGAATAGAACAGCACAAGGCGTCTTTAATGTCCGTGGTTAGTTTATTTCGACGTACTCTGCAGGCAGTGATTGCCCGAGTCCATGCGAAGGATCTGCAAAGACAAAACATATGAACTATTGCGCCCTTTACCTAAAGGCTACATAGCAAAAAGCATCTGAGCGTATGACGAGTAAAACAATACTAATTGATTAAATGTATTTTTGTATGATTGCACGTATTGCACTGTTAAAATTGAGCGACGTGATACATTCAAGGAGATCCAACCATGACCTCACATGGGGTGCTTGC
Organism: Ambystoma mexicanum; assembly: GCF_040938575.1. Lineage (NCBI taxonomy): Eukaryota > Metazoa > Chordata > Amphibia > Caudata > Ambystomatidae > Ambystoma > Ambystoma mexicanum. Next base: position 1,034,433,569 of record NC_090930.1, read on the forward strand.
GAATGACTGGGGCTGGGCAAAAGTGCGTTTCTCTTTTTTTGCTTTTTGCAAAGAGTTGAAGACAAATTGCATCAAAAATCAAACAAATGTGACATTTCATCACAAAGTGCCCAAAAGAGAATTTTCCAGCGAACAAGAAATGTTGTATTTTCGAATCCTATATAGTGTGAAAGGGTCATGACCTTGTCAGGGAAGGACAGGGATCCATCCCACTGTTGGCTAGAGGGTCCTCTCCCAGGAGTCGTGTGAGAGAATTCGCGTGACGTGCCATGAGTGTTAATGTTTATTTATGCATTGATTGATTCGGTTCAAACAATCAACCTTTCAATATAAAAAAGCACAGAAAAGAAAGTCATACATTAAAATTCATATTATCATATCAATATTAAAATAAAATACAGCTAAAATCTTGAATAACATAAAAAAAGACTTCTTCAATTCTGTTTAGTTCATTTGACATCTAAACTTCTTGTCTCTTTGGTTGTTTCATCATGCAATCCCAGTTCATTCTGAAAATTCATTGTTGCATAACCTATTGATTTAGTACGTATATAAAAGACATCTCTCCATAGGTCTTTTGCATCCATATATGATACATGTTTAAAAAGAGATTTCAGATGTCTTACTCTTTCACCTTGTAGTTTCACACATTCAGTGATAAGATCTTCCAAGGTTTCTACTCCTGCCTCACAATAACGACATATATTTAGCTTTTGATCATTAAACCAGCTTGAGGTAACTTCTCTGGTTCGCCATAAGTTTAAACGTAGGTGCATGAGGCCAGCACAATGCAAGACATTGGGAGTCTTTAGCAAAGTTGCTTCTGTTTGTCCAAGTGGCTTTAGGGTGAATGGGTTCTTTTTAAATATTTTGTAATTATTACATAAATCCCTCGTCCGAATCCAATCAGTTTGCCTCATCTTTGCTTTTGCTTTATTTGGATTCTGCAAGAGTAACTCTTCTGTTACGTCTGCTTCATGCACGTACACACGTACACATGCGCCTTGGATTTCCATTGTAGTGTAGAGGAGATCCCAGACGTGGCCTGCACTCCTCCCCCTCATTTCGAGGCACCAGGAATGCGCTCGCCAAGGTATGTGACGTATGAAGAGCAAATGAACCTACAAAGAGCTGTAGTGGGACTCTGCCAAGTATACATCAGAAGATCCATACCAGTTGAAGCACCCATAACGAGACAACCCTGGGCAGCACGGTACCCTATCAGACAGCCATACCAGCCGCTGATGCGAAATGAGAGTACCTACACACGGTCCACGAAGAGACCCCAAAAGCCTTAACGGAAGGCCAGTGGAAATGACACAAGGGCCTGAACAGATTTGAGAATGAACAAGAGCAGCTATCGAAGATAACACGCCAGTGCGAGTAACTACGAAATTGAATGGAATAGGCACCGAGATGAGACAATGTTACAACACCAGGAAACAGTGTTACGAGACCAGATGGAAGCAGCCGTCCTGTTAAACGTGTGTAAATAGGCTTGAAACGCAAGATGCTAAGAAATCGATATTGCTTGCAATGCTTAGTAGAAGATAGAGCGGCTAGCGTCAACCGTATATCTACCTCAATTAGGCACATTATACAAGGGCGACTCCATTTTGTAAAAGCAGAAAAGGTACCCAGGCGGCCAGAGGCCTGCCAGGCCAAGTTTCGAAACCTAGCCAAAGGCAAGAGAAGGAGCGGAATAGAAACTCAACAAAGAGGGACTCATGCATAGGAAATCGAGGTCAATCGGAGAAGGGGAGGAGAGCGTCAGCTCACAAGACTCCAACTTTAGAGCATACCAGCCTACCTCATGAAGGTCAAGATAAGGGGGGCCCATGCAGGTGGCTAAGCCGACACAGAATTAAATGCACTAAAAGCTCGAAACTGAAGCAGATTCATGGTGAACTAACACGTGACCAGCCAGGTGCGAAGAAGTACCATCGCCTGATGTCATCCAGGACCCAAGGATGCCATAACTTTTCCCGATAAGAGAGTACAGTTTCGAGGCCATCCCTAGCCAACTAATTGACACGTCGCCCTAAAACACTGATTGATGGAAGGGAGGCAGGGTGAAACCTGGGACACCAGGCTCAGGGGTGCCTATTCTGCATGCTGCTAATTAAAGTGGAGATTTATGTTTAGGGGTGTAACTTGCCCAATCACAATGGACCATGTAATCTAGGGTCCTATAGACACTGTAGCCAATGAGACGTTGTACTTGTAGTGACGCCAATCACGTGTGATATAGAGGGATGGGCGTAGACGCCCACCCGATAAGAGTTATCCAATCCACATGCTCCATTATCATATACAGATATAACACCTATATTTAAGTTACTTTTCCTAACCAATTATATTGCATGATGATTTTTTATAGAAATTAGACGTCAATGATGACGATTTGTGCCTATAAAAATTGTTGTTCAACTGAAGTTCGTGGAAGTCGGAGCGAGACCGGTGATCGCACTACAGCTGAGTCCCATTTGTTTCCCTGTTTGATATATGTATCATTAAACGGACTTCCCTTTGCCAAACTACTGAGTCCTTGTTATTGAGTCGTGTCGGAGTAAGTGAATCCTGCACCCCCTGTCCTCACATGGTGCAGCTATCTTGTCTTACAAGTTCTAGAGGGTGAGTGCTGACCAATGGGCCCAATTCCTCTCCTCCTGAACACTTGGTAGCGTGAGGATGGTTATGGCCATCGATTATAGATTATCGATTGATATAGTCATAAGACACCCTTAGACCGAAGGCACGAAGTAACTCTGGGCCTTCGGTAAGATCACGAGTCCTTTCACCATTCCGGCTGAGTAGACTGAGATGCTTCCGATAGACAATGATAGAGTAAAAATTTCAAAAAAATCTGCAGTGGGTCTGAAGGAACCCGCCTTTCCAAGCATAACCCTTGTCATTCCCACAGGCAGTGGATCAGACGAATACCTTAAAAGCAGGAAGAGGAAGGGGCGGTGATCCCGAAGTTCCAATGAGGAAACGATGCGATCGGTGAGTGAAACAGTAAACTCGTTACTTTGGCAAATGTTGTGTAGGCATTAGAGCCAGCAAGGGAAAGGTAACGAGGGTGGTGGAAAAACAATAAAATAGTTAGAAGTAGAGAAGACTGTATATATATATATATATATATATATACATAGGGGTTAATGACTCGAGCATAAGAAATAAAACGTAAATCAGGGGGCACCTGAAGTAAAAACGTAAATCAGGGGGGCACCTGAAGTAAAAACGTAAATCAGTGGGGCACCTGAAGTAAAAACATAAATCAGGGGGCGCCTGAAGTAAAAACGTAAAGATTTGCCTTGTTCCTGCACTTTAAAGAGTGGTCAGAAGGAACGTGAACCCAGAGCCCACAGTGGGGGGACAATTTAGGCTACCATGACATTTAAGGACGTCATAAAGGGGGTTCGTTCAAATCCCATGACGGGGTATTAATTAGAAGGCAGGTATACGTATGACCAGCTGGTGTGTGTCTACTTTGTCAAACATCTGTCATATATGTTCTGTTGTATGTCGAATATAAAATAATTGTATTGGTGATTGTTTAAAATGCATTTTGGATTTACGCGATTCTGTAACTGAGAGGGAATAGCCACTGAATTGATGCGTTTTGAGTAAATTGTTGGTATACAATTTGGCAGGAAATGATTGGATTGGAGCTTGCGTATTTGGTGCTCGCTCATACTATTAAAATAGTAAAAGAACTGTATAGTTATTGATTGGTGACAGAATTAAGAATGGAGGAAGTTTCCCTGCTTGCGCATTTATGCAAGCAACTGCCCAAGCATGCAACAAAGCTGAAGAAATATAGCCAGGGTGGGTTAAGAGCACCGCAAATAAGATGTTTATGCCGTGGCACCAGAACGGGTCACTCTCTAAAGCTGTTTTAAAGCACATGACCACCTTCCTACATGCCACATATACCGGCAAAAAGCTAGAGAAACATCTTGCTGTGCTGGAACTGTGGAAAATGTTTGAAGAAACGAAGGTGGAAGAACCACCTGCAGATTGAATATTAAATGTATGTACAGAGGGGGGTGAGACGCCTACCGCGCCACCTGCCCCACCTGAACCAGTAATTGAAGGGAGTAAGTCAGAGGGTCTTTACCCGCTAAGAGAACTTAAGGCAGCTACGGGATACAGCAACCCAGCATATGAGTCGCCTGCATGCAGTGGTGACAACATCAAAGAAAAAGGGTAGGAAAGTAATCTTGCCTCCGTAGTCTAGAGGGACAAGGAGAGACATGGTGATGAAGGGAAGGATCAGGTACAGAGTAGTACATCTCTTGAGAGAGAGGGAAAGAATCAGAAAGGTAGTAGCAAGTTAGCATTCACAAAGGACGAGTGGATGGGGGATCATATATTGCTAAAACTTGATGGTAAAGGGAGTGATGACATAAGGCCGAGGGAATGGTCTGATGAGGTGCTGAGAAAGGAAAAGGAGAAAGAAAAGGATATGAGAGACGAGAGGATAAGAAAGAAGAATAGGTTGAGGCGAGAACAACTATATCACAAAGAGCAAGGAATACTGCTCAGTCGCACACAATGCGCAGCCTATGAGAAGTACAGGCAGAATATGCTAAAGTTAGAGGAAGAAAGGAGAGTGCAAGAAAGGAAGGTAAAGAAGCGTGAAGACGAGGAAAGTAGAAGGGCAAAAGAACGTAGAAATGAACGGATGAGGGATGTAGATAAGGCTATAGAAGAAGCAAAGAAGCGAAAGGAAATAGATGAGGAAGCGGAACGTAAGTACAGATAGAGGGAACGAGATTTAGAATATTTACAACAGGAAGTTAAAAAAAAACAATCCTGTTGTAGAATGGGAAGACATAGAAGAATTATTTCCTGCAAGCGATGCGGTACCAAGTACAAGCGGGACAAATATTGAAGATGACTTCGACACCAGAAGCATCGGGGAAACGATTGATAAAATTTATGATGCAATGGGGCTGGAACTAATTTCCCAAGGGGGAAGGTCAGGATGAGCGCTTAGAGAGCACTCTGCTATATGACACTGAGGATGTCACCCGAAGTAGTGGGAGCAGGGGACTGTCCCTAGAAAGGCTAGAGATTAGGCAGAACGAAGAAGATGCAAGAAGTTGCTTAAACTGGGAGTATTCAGGGTCTGACTCCGGTGGGGAAACGGAGGAAGTGGCATATGACGAAGAGAGACGGTGCGAAAAACGGCTCCCCAGGGACCGAGAAGTACGATGGTCCGATGCTAGCGGGTCCGCAAGTAGGACACCGAAGTCCGCTGGACAATCCAGCCGACATGAAGAAACACCCATCGGTCAGAGAGGGGCGTCGGCGCCTGCCTATGCAGACAGGTTATGGGCATTGCCAGGCAGATGGCAAGGTGGGAAAGCAACCCCGGCGGTAGACCGGAGAACTATGGGGAAAGAGAAGGAGGCCTGTGCTTTCCAATTCCCGTTGCTAGAAAAGGGGGGAGCAAGACCACAATATATTCCATGGCCACACATGGACCGAGAGAACCTTAAAAATAAGCTTCCAATGCTGACATCAGGAGCCGGAAAGTGGATACATGAGTTAGAGAAAATGACGGGGGGTGTCACCTTAGCTATAGGGGACATTAAGGGCCTCCTAATTGCCATACTGGGTGAAAGAGCCGATGATGTATGGAAATGGGCAGGCTACCCTAGGGTAACCCTAACTGACACCTCCCATGATGGAGCGCCATTTAATAACTGTAGAGCAGAAGTGTGGAAAGCACTGCGTATGCTATATCCAGACACATCTGATATGGGAGCGATAATGACTCTAAAAATGAAAGAGTCAGAGGATCCATTGCTTTATATCCAGAATTTTCAAGACGCGTGGGTGCTCGAAACGCATGAATCTTGGACAAAATCCATCCCTATATTCTATCACATATTGTGCGAAGGGTTACCGAACCGGTGCAAAAACAGCTCAAGAAATTGTTAGTAATAGAAGCAAAACCATGGGCCAAAATCCAGTTGACAATTACACATTATTGCAGATTGCTGCAAGAAAAGAATCGCAAAAAGGAGGCAACGCGTAAGGGGGAGGTAGCAAAGCGGGTGCAAAGGAAGCTCTCGAAGTATGCTCTTGAGGGAGCAATGCTCACCAGCCCGGCCGAACCGAGCATACAGCAAGTGACTAACCCCTCGCAAAATAATCAAGGTAGCACAGGATTTTACCCGGGGGAAAAGGGCTTGGAAATAGAAGATGGCAGAGTAATCAGGGAGGGTTTCAAGGTAACCAAGGAGGGTTTCAGAATGTTCAAAGTGGCTTCCAGAACACACAGATGGGCAATCCAACTATGCCAGATGGACAGATGGCCCGACCACCGCCAGTATGTTGGCTGTGTGGAATGACTGGACATGTGGCACGCATGTGCAGAAGCCATGGCATGTGGCAAAATAACCAAGGGATGGGGGCAGGCATGGCAAATCAACCTGCCATCCCACAACAGGGCGGTGCCCAAAATTACACGGTGCAGCAGCAGGTGGCAGGTTTGCAGCAAGGTGCACAGCAAGTGGTTCAAGCACCGAACATGGGGAGTATGCCACAAGGACAACCCCAGCAGGCACCGCCGCAGATGACCCAGGGCAATAATCCCAGAGGGGGAATTAACCATGGAAATGGGGGAAACCCACAAGTGTACAGTGGACCAAACCTATATATAAAATAGGACAGCTCACGGGAGACCCTGATGTATTCTATCCTATCAGTGACACCAGAACCTAATAGGGAACCTAGGGTGAATGTCACCGTAGGGGGTAAAGAATATTCCTTCCTAGTTGACACGGGTGCAATGCGTTTGTGCATACGAGAAGGCAAATTTTCCTTGTCCGGCGAGGCCATAGATACACAGAGTTTCACTGGAGCTCATAGTAGAGTTCCCTTCACAGATGCACTCCCAGTCTCAGTGGGAGAGCGCTAGATGAATGTACCTCTATTGTATTCGCGTCAGACCCCAGTAAATATCCTGGGTCGGGACCTGATGACTAAACTAAACATGACCATCTCGTTTACCAAGAATGGTATAGTGTGCTCCACCCCAGGAATGCACTACTCAAACGTGTGTGCAATGATCAGAGCATATTCTGGATGTGCAGCCATGAGGGCTATACCACTGGAGCCAGAAGTCTTGCATATGGCGTGCAAGTGTTTATGGCGGGATTGTCGGGCCTCGCAGACAGAACTATGAGAAACCCGGATGAAATTCTATTCAGACCAAGAATACCCATGCACGAAGAGGAGGGACAAGTATTCCCCCTAATGATACAATCTGCCACAGTGCGAGGGAGAGTGGTATTGGTTGAAGGATATGACGATGATGACAGACAATGGTGTGCAATCGTTGCCGTTGAAGAAGGGTATCGAGTGACTGATGTCACCGATGACGATCTGTTCGAAGAACACCCTGACCTAGAAGAGACAAGGGTGGAAGTGAGTCTCATATTTTGGGTCAAAATGATCAAATGGGAGGTGCCACAGAAAATGATGTTGGCACTAATACGCCCAGAGTACTTTGATACCGACATGGCCCAAGTGCCTGCTGCAGTTTGGACTGCAGGGCCCTATGACATAGGTCTCCTGAAAGGGGCAGGTGAAGTAAAGATTAAGCTGAAGCCAGGAGCTATTTTGCCACGAGCACGACAATACCCCATGTCCAGAGAAGCGGATGAAGGGATCGCAAAGACAATTTCCGCCATGATGGAACAGGGCATCTTAGTGACATCAGAATCACCTTGCAACACAGTGATTTATCCTGTCAAGAAATGAAAGGGAGGGTCCTGGCGTTTAATACAGGATTTACGAGCATTAAACAATATAGTCGAAGCCGGGTTCCCTCTAGTCCCTAATCCATCCACAATACTATGCAATATACCAACTGAAGCAAAATATTTTACGATGATCGATTTGAAAAATGCGTTTTTCTCGATTCCATTGCACCGTGACTCACAAGATCTGACGTCATTTACTTTCAGACAAATGCGCCTGAAAAGTACGAGGTTGCCACAGGGGTTCTGTGAGTCCCCGTCAATCTTCAACAGGGTCCTGCAAATGGACCTAAGCAATATCGCGGTGGACAGTGTTGTTTTGCAGTATGTCGATGACATTCTGATCTGCAGCACCACTGAAGAGCAATGCAGGCGCGATTCTGTCCAGCTATTGACTATACTGGCTGAGAAGGGATACAAGGTTGACAAGGAAAAGTTGCAGTACTGCCAACAGGAGGTGTTGTACATAGGGCAACTGATCTCACATGAGGGGAAGAAGGTAACCCCAGAAAGGGCTGAAGCTAGCATGAACACGGCCAAGCCGTGCACGATAAAACAAATGAAAAGCTTCTTAGCACTGTGCAATTATGTCCGAGCATGGGTCTTTGACTACAGCTCGTATACCAAGCCCTTGCTGCAAGCCCTTAAAAAGGCCCAGGCAACAAGAGAAGAAATTGAATGGAATGAAGCAATGGAGAAAGGGCTTACAGAGCTCAAGGGGGCAATTTGTAAGCCCCCAGTGCACGGGATCCCTAATTTTGCAGAGGAATTCTACTTGTTCTCACATACCGATGGCAGTTTTATGACGGCAGTGCTTGCACAGCGAACCTCGCTGGGGTACAAGCCCCTAGCATATTACAGCGGGAATCTGGACCCAGTCATGAAGGCTTCACGGGAGGCTCGGACACCGCGTTCGGAGTGTAATACCTGCCTGTGCGGTACTTGCCATTAGACAACATTTCCCCAGCGACAGTGGACAATACCGCGGATTTTCCCTGGATGTGCTGCAACCGGAACTTTATAATGTGTAATGTTTATTATTTATGTTCAATTGAAATTAAGATCTAAAATAAAACCCAACATATATTTTAACAATGGTTGTTTTGATTTTTTAAATGAATCTGGTGTGTCTCCATTGAATAGTCTTCCTGTGCCTTGTCTTGTCACACCACATGTCTCCTGCCAGCATCCTCCCTCACGCTGGCCACCCACCTTCAATCCACATAACCGTTGAACCCATATGCAGCAGACATACATATGTTATTTTGCGGGTTGGCATCAAGCCTCCCGGCCTTGCCTCCTCCCCCAAAAATACTTACCACACCACTTTGTTCAAGCGTTGGCAATAAAAGGAAGGCCGTTGGGAGCGATAAAGGCCAAGAGGTGCCAAAGACCATGTACACTTCAAAGTGGTCTATAGAGCATGGGTTGTTGTTCCCATGTCTACCTCCATACCCCGTGTCTCCTACCAAGCATCCCCCTCACGCTGGACGCCCCCCTGCAATCCACATAAGTGTGTCTCCATTCACGAGTCTTCCTGTGTCTTGTCTGCACGACCACCGCCCCAATCCACCCCCCCGCCCTATCAAAGGCAGTTCGCACCGGGGTACTTGCGCTGGCAAGTGGAGCTGTCAGGGAGCGATAAAGGCCAAGAGGTGCCAAAGACCATGTACACTTCAAAGTGGTCTATAGAGCATGGGTTGTTGTTCCCATGTCTACCTCCAGACCCCGTGTCTCCTACCAAGCATCCCCCTCACGCTGGACGCCCCCCTGCAATCCACATAAGTGTGTCTCCATTCACGAGTCTTCCTGTGTCTTGTCTGCACGACCACCGCCCCAATCCACCCCCCCGCCCTATCAAAGGCAGTTCGCACCGGGGTACTTGCGCTGGCAAGTGGAGCTGTCAGGGAGCGATAAAGGCCAAGAGGTGCCAAAGACCATGTACACTTCAAAGTGGTCTATAGAGCATGGGTTGTTGTTCCCATGTCTACCTCCAGACCCCGTGTCTCCTACCAAGCATCCCCCTCACGCTGGACGCCCCCCTGCAATCCACATAAGTGTGTCTCCATTCACGAGTCTTCCTGTGTCTTGTCTGCACGACCACCGCCCCAATCCACCCCCCCGCCCTATCAAAGGCAGTTCGCACCGGGGTACTTGCGCTGGCAAGTGGAGCTGTCAGGGAGCGATAAAGGCCAAGAGGTGCCAAAGACCATGTACACTTCAAAGTGGTCTATAGAGCATGGGTTGTTGTTCCCATGTCTACCTCCAGACCCCGTGTCTCCTGCCAAGCATCCCCCCTCACGCTGGACGGCCCCCTGCAAACAGCATAATGCCACGACATATACACGTCATTCATTCACAAACACACCCCTGTTTCGAATCCTTTATAACCCACTTCATATTTCTAATGAGCACTTCTTTGCGCTTTGCTAGTTAGTCAACCCGTGAAGGTGCTGGTTATCTGCTCTTCGTCTCTGTGAACTTCCGTGACCACTTCGAGGAAACTCCTCAGTTTGCAACCTGTGAACTGCTCCCTGTTCTACGACAAGAAACTACTCTGATCCCTGCATCTAACTGTTTGTTCGTCAAGGTAAGGCCATGTACCATAACCATTTTGCGTTCAATTTCTTTTCGTTCAAGACAGTACATGCAAGGAACTAGTCACATGTTTTGAGTCTAGTCAAATTATCTTTCTTTTTTTTTTAATGTTATTCAAATACTTATCCGCATGTGAATAACGTGTATAGTTCCAAGAACCAAAACGAACCTTGCATTGAACCTTTTATGTGTCATTTAATTTTTTAACACATTGGTATTCATAGAGAATTGTTGATCTTTACTTTTCAGAACTTTCCACAATGCCTGCCTGTTCCATTGCCGGTTGCCCTTCGAAGACCCATAATAAATCTGAAGGTACTATAATGCATGTTTTCCCTAAGACAATAGATCAGATAAGAGAATGGGTCCGATATTGCAGATATCCACCGTCTGAGCTTGAAAGTAGAGTCCTAGAAGTCTTTGCGGACAAGAGGGGTGATCGATACCGCATCTGCAGCAGGCACTTTTGCTCAGACATGTACTCCACATCATTGCTAATAAAGAAGAACACACCGCGAGCGAGGCGAAAATTGCTCTCAACCGCTATTCCCACTCTATTCGTCCACATCCCTCCACTGGTGAGTCAAGTTTACGTATTTATCTCTCGGCCTTGCAGTAGTGTGTAGCATTATCTAACAATAATTTCCCCATTTATGTATCCACTCAATATGAAGGCTGAAGATTCTCCATCCGTGTCGTTATTGCAGTCATCAGCCACTTCAAGCGCCTATCGGGTAATCTTACTTGGCTATTCTGCCACTGACTTGTTTTAGGCATGTAAATCAATAGTTTTAATTTATCATGTAATTATTTTACCTAATGGTACACCCTTGTACTCGTCCTCTAGTCTTTGTTTTCAGTTATAATTATTGTTATCCAAAATAATGCAAGTACTGTCTTTCAGGGAGATGCTGAGGAGTCCAACGTATTGACGACTACCGTTGATGTCACTCAGATGCTCGAGGTACGTTTGCGGACAGTTCCATCGATGGAGATCATCAGATCTTGCATTCTTGTAGCGTGATTGTTACACACAATGTTTCTTTTGTTTTTAGCCATTGATATGTCCTTCTGTCGTCGCCCTCCTATGTGTCTTCTTTTTTCAATATTGTGTTCATTACTAATGAAAGTCCTATGTTTCAGGGAGTCGATGGAGCACTAGTCCAAGAAGAAGGGGGAGCATGCAGTTACGGTTCGGCGCAACAGCTTGCAGAAGTGTGCACCGCAGTTACATCGTCCCTTGACGTTCTTATGCATTTCGAGGTATGGATACTGACAGTTCGATCAAGCGAAATCATATGACGTGATTACATCCGCTATACTTCCTTCTTTATTAACGCAAGTACTATGTTTCAGGGAGATGACGGACCTTCTACAAGAACATCACCCCTAGTAGTTGATGCAGATCTCTGGGTGGTGACACTTCCAACGATCGAGCAAATCGAATCATATTTACATATCCATTATTTATTTTAGACAACTGATCATTTGTGCAGGTCTATTTAGATGAGCCGTTGACGCCTGCACAAAGTTTCTGTTCTTTTTATCAAAATAGAAAACCATACTAATGCAATTACTGTGTTTCAGGGAGTCACTGAAGCATCATCTTCAATAATATCATCAATGGAAGTCTATGAGGAGCCCGAGGTATGGATCTTGACAGTTCCATCTAACTAGAACAACTATGCGTGAATAATTGTCGTTAGAATGTTCTACACAAAGTGTTCATTCGTGTTTTGCTATTGAGATGTACGTGGGTATTGGTCCCCAAGTACATTTTGTGTTTTCGATATTATTATACATACTAATGAAAGTTCTATTTTTCAGGGAGTCGATGGAGCGTCAGTGCGTGATGGATGTGCTTATCATGAAAATATAGTCGTTGCAGCGCAAGAGGAAGTGGAGACATGCACACACGAGTCGGAGCAACAGCGTCCTGATGTTGAAGTTCGAGGCAAGAAAGTTTCAAAGAAAAGAAAGCAAAAGAAGGTTAGTGTCCTGGTCACTATATTATGTTGTTTTTCACTGTTAATAGTTCAATACTGTAAGTTGTGTTTAAACTGAACATCCCTTTTCCAATCTGTCCTCTAGTTGTGAGTGGGTGTACGAACTAGATCTACACAGACAGTGAAGCAAACGAGAGATGTTGCTTGTCAAACCTTTTGGCAGGGACTTGAGACTGGAGATCCATCGTGCCAATGGGAAGAATATGAAGTGATTGACAACGGAGCTATACCAGCACCAGCCATTGATAGTGAATGTCCTCCTGGTAGTTCGGATGCAGTCGGAGATCAATTCACAGAATCCACACCCGCAAAAACTAAGACCGCGAGAAAGTTGAAAAAATTGTCTTATTCACCCATCGCCGGAGAAGGAACAGATGTTGCAATGGAAGAGAATGAAGTGGACTACAATGAAACACCATCAATATCACTGAACATAGCGGAAGACGATATCGGAGATTCTACCTTTCATGTGAGTGACATGTCCTCAACGTTAAAGGCCGAACCAGCTGGGATGCAGAGTGACAGTATAAGGAAAGAGGCCAAATTCATTGTATTCGATAGTTGTTTGATTGATATTATTATTCGGTTGAAATGTGGGCATTCGGTAGGTGGGGAAGTATGTGGGGAGCCATTGATTAATGTGACTCGTGCAATTCGAGGCACTAACCTTAAAATACATGCCACCTGTACAAAATATCATCCTTTCTCATGGTCTGCACAACCCATGCTGGGACAACTGCCAGCAGGCAATCTACTTTGTGCAGCGGCTGCACTTTTTAGTGGTTCAAGTTTTAAAAAGTTAGAGTCTTTCTTTCAGTTTGTGGGAATCCATTTCATTGCGAAAACTCAGTTCTACAAATACCAAACCGATTATCTATTTCCAGCCATTAGCGAAGCTTGGAGAATGGAAAAAATGTCTACTGATAGTACATTCGTGGGCAAACGGTTCAGGCTAGCCGGTGATGGACAGTGCGACAGCCCAGGATTTTCAGCCAAGTACTGCACCTACCACTTTCAGGACATGGAAAGTAAGAAAATTGTGAGTTCGGTGGTCGTGCAGGTGTCACAAAGTACATCCTCAGTGGCCATGGAGAAAGTTGGCTTTGTAGCATCATTGCAAGAACTACAATCGCGGGGAATGGTGATCGACCTGATAGCCACGGACAGACACATTTCAATTGCCAAGACAATGAGAGAAGAGTACAAAAATATAAATCACCAATTTGACGTTTGGCATCTTGCAAAAACAATCAATAAAAAAATGTCGGCTGCAGGTAAAAAAAAAGAAATGCAAGGTATTTCACAGTGGTCCAAGTCAATCAGCAACCATCTTTGGTGGAGCTCAAAAACATGTGGAGGGTCGTTGGAAATTCTACTGGAAAAATGGCGGTCAGTAATGCTTCACTGTACAAACGTTCACCATTGGAACACAAACCAACATTTTCACAATTGTGAACATGGCCATTTGTCCACAGAGGAGGCACGGAAGAAGAAGTGGTTGATTCCTTCATCACCCACTCACAAAGCCATTGAAAAGATTGTATTTGATAAAAGTATAACAAGAGATTTGAGGGGACTCACGGAATTCTGCCACACAGGAGATTTGGAGGTGTTCCACAATATGTGCCTAAAGTACAGGCCAAAACGATTGCATTTTGGCATGGAGGGCATGATAAATCGGACTCTTCTAGCGGTCTTGGCACATAACCATAATGTTGGCCGTCAACAAATTAGGACGACTGGAACTTTAGGGACGCTTCGCTACAATAAGGCCTTCACTAAAAGAAGTAAACAATGGGTGATCAAACCAGTGTTTGAGGATATGCAATATGAGTTTATTGAGAGACTTATTGTTGATGTCCTAGATAGGCACATACACGGAGTTGTGAACGAACCTGTGCAGGGGACAACTGCATTGCCACCCAACATCGCCTCTGTTCCATGTCCACCTAAAGAAGAGCTCATTGAGAAATACACATCACGGTTTAAATGATTGTAATTTGATTGTCTGTTCTCTCGAGTCTCCTCATGTCGCTGGCCCATTGAATATGTGTATCTATGTAATGCGTAAATAAAAGTGATTGCTCAGTGTACATGCAATGTGTCTATCCAACCAAACAGTAATATAAAACATTTTTCAAAAAATATAGAATGTCTCCGTATTTATGGTTCTCTGGGGCTGCAAAGATGGAAATGCAAAGATGGAGTGTAAATTTCAAGTCCGTTGAGAAGGCCTTACACTGAATGTAGCTAACTAGGAATGTGTGCTCGTTCAAAGTGAAGGTCAGCTGCTTTGATTTTTTGCTCGGGTGCCGGAATGGCCCACGACTCAGTATAAGGTTCTATTGTTATTTGACCTTGACAGGCCGGGACCATCCCGAAAGACTTCTTTCGACACGATAATGAATATAATTTCAGAAACGAAAGCCATTTCATGTTCGTTCATTAGAAGAAATAACGTCGGCATAGAAGGAGTGGTATTTCGGGGCTGCCCTACGCACAGACACAATGGAAAATGCAAATATAATGTAAGTAACTCTTTAGATGAGTTTATACCGCAATTTAATTACTATACAGTAGCTTTAAAGACGGGTTAAGTTGTACTTGTTCGTTCTATGTGGCATATTGTTTTGTACCGCGCACTATCTTGAGGAGAACCATCTCCTTTTACGGAAGCACCTCAAAACCTTCCTCTTTGCTTCTGCTTTCTCTCTCCCTCTCCCCTGCTACAACTGGTCCACTGTCTGCGACCTCGGTCCTGGGTCCTTCCACTCTCCACCTGCACTACCTCCCTGTCAACCCCTGCACTGGGGGACTGTCTCAGTATCCTACGCCCCCCCCCTGATGTATAATACCCAGTTTCACTGTCCTAGCTATGAAATAATTTCCCGACCTAATATATAAAATGAATAATTTTAATAAAGATCTGATGGTGAGACTAATTTCATTTTTTATGTTTTTCAAACAGGTACATCATGCATTACTGCATGTGTCACGAGTACCAGACACCGGCGGATGGCTTTTTTAGCCGCCAGTTGCTTCTCCGCGTGAACAATGTTACCACCCTGATCATTTTATGGGACGATCGCCAAGTACAAGTATGCCCTTACGCGGTACTAACGGCTAGATGCAACATACATACCGTTGTGGTGGCCTAGTGCCTCGTTGTTGGAACAGCCATGCGATTATCAGTGCGACCGCTCAATATTCAAATCGCTGAATATTCTCAAAACATTTGATGTCAAATAAATGTACTTTGCCAAATGTACAATCTTGCCGTTTGCTTTTAAACCACAGTTTCATATTCCGAATTGTGGCGCTGTATTGTGAGATGATCTAAGACCCTGTGTACAGCAAAGGAACATCGTGTGCCTCGAAACGAACTTTTTGGAACGTGAGCAAATAAAAATGCTAATCGCTGAATATTCTCAAAACATTTGATGTCAAATAAATGTACTTTACCAAATTTACAATCTTGCGGTTTAATTTAAATGTACAGTTTCATATTCCCAATTGTGGCGCGCTGTGTTGTGTGAGCTCATCTGTGTTGATTTCCTGGTTCTGTGTGGAGTCGCGTAGAAGACGCCTGGGCGCGTTTGCATACGCAGCTCAGTCACGTCACGGATAGAGGCGGGGAATATGAATGTTTTGATCAAGTCTGTTTCAGGGGCGGGGGATTTGATTTAGTGCCGCAAAAGCAGGTGAGCCAGGGCGATGCGGCAAGTGAGAGGATTATCATAAAATGGCGGATGTTTTCGAGTGCGTTAATGGACGAAAAGTCGGGTACGGTCCATAGGAAAGTTTTCTACGATCTACCGATTTATGCTTAAAAACACATGGCCGAACCATAGGAAGAATAAAAAAAAAGTCCCGGAACACTCCTTTAAGGAAAGGATAGCCAAGTTGAAGCTCACTTTGAGGAAGGGATGGTTGCACTGTCTACCACTGGCATTGTATGCTCTTCGGAACCAGCCAGGGTCCGACCATCATCTCACGCTGCACAAAATAGTTACTGGTAGAAGGATGAGAACCCCTCTTACCCCCCGAGACAGAGCTAGATGTGATGCCCAGCCAACTAGGGAGGTACTAGGAGAAGAGATGAAAGCCTATCTGGACCGTTTGACTTCCAGCACCTTTGTCATTTCAGACCAACTTGCAGCGACAGTGAAAAGGGGGTGGCGCAGCACAAAACGCAGCAGGAAGTGCTGAAGCAGACACCGAACAAGGTGTACATGCACCCCTCGTCTTCCCTGGTGACAGCGATTTGGTTAAGAACTTCACCAGAACAAGGTGGGACGAACCACGGTTTAACGGCCCGTTCATCGTAGAGGACTGCACTCCCTCCGCCGTCAAGCTCCAGGGCAGAAGGGCATGGATCTTCCTAAATGACATCAAACCCTTCATAGGAGAGAGCCCTCCTGCTACATCCAACCACAAAGAAGCAACAGACAACAGGGAAGAACCTCAGCACGTGCAGACAAGATCCATGGTGAGGAAGAAGGACTCATGAGCAGAAAACCAAGACAAAGAACCCGAATGCAAGTGTGGCATAAAACTGGACAGGTTCCCCAAGCAAAGGGGGATAAGGACATAATGAACACTCTGTACATCCCAGTTACAGGGTAAAGGGAAGCACAATCAAAGCCACAACAACATTGATGAAATGAACTGTTGAAAGCATGAAATGCCCAAAGTGATCCAAGAATCAAGACCCTGTTAGACTGTAACCAAAACCTTGCCTGAGAGTGCAACGCAGTATCCTGAAGCAACCAGTATCGAGACTTTAATCACAGAATTCATGGTACATTCCAGCAGAAATCTCAAGTGGGATGTGCTAACCTACGTTCAACTAGTGGTGTTATCATACCCGTCACTCATAGGGAGAGGAGCCAGTGTCACAGACTTTATTCGAGATCCTGCAAACAAGAAGGTAATCCGGCAATTGCTGACTGTCATAACGGAAGCCTTCATCAAACTGCCCGAGCACAGCAAAGAGGACACTAATGCTCCCACCTCAAGTGATCATTGATGAACTTATATTTACCCTATTTTTCTGCATCATAGAGCAATGCCCCTGACTCGTCAGGAGAACCACAGATACCCTAACCTTTATCAGGGACCCAAGAAACAATGACTTTCTCAACCAAGTATGGTACAAATTGAATTATGTGGTTGCAATCCACGCAGCAGGAAAGTGTAAAAACTGTGTGAATCAAAAGAAAAGCTTGTGATCAGGACACAACCAAACAGGGCAAATGTCCCTATCACCCGAGGACTAGTCACAGACTATCCGGAGATGGTGGGGAGGCCTGCAGATGTTGATGTCATCACCTTTCTTAGAGATGCGGCCAATGCCCCACACATGGGCACACTCCTCCAAGGCATAATGCTCCAGGTGGAGCTGTCCAACTTGCAGCGAGAATTCCTAAGGAGATTCCAGTGAGACCTTTCGCCGAGGGACAGATAGAGGAGACAAAAACTGTTAACACAGCAAAAAGGCCTGTGATCTAGAGAATAGATAACAAGAGCTAATATCGTTGACACCAGAAGACAGCATATACGTATTCCGGGTCTTCTTCCACCTCATTGAAAACTTTCCAGAACTAGTGGGTAGACCCACCAATGTTGACATACCCGCATTCCTCACTAATCCAGCAAAAAACACGCAACTGAACCGGCTCCTGAGGGCTATTGCAGCGCAACTAAGAAGCAATTATGGACATCCACTCCTAAGGAGAGCCTTAGAAGGAGGAAATCCAAAATAGAACTTTGTCGTCATCATTTCACTGTGGAGCAGATAGAGAAGAGAGACACTGTCGCCGAGAGACTGAACGAAAGGAGCAGAACTTCGCCATCGTATTTTTCCTACTCTGCATCCTTCTCATTTTTTTCTATTTTTCCATATATTGACTTCTGCTTTTATTTTGTTCCTGTTGGTACAACATCTTATTTTTGCGATTTTGACTCGTTTTCTATTTTTCCATATTTTTATTTTTATTTCTATTTTTACAACTTATTTTTGTACGATTAGCTCATCCTTTCCTATTTTAGCCACATGTTCGTTTTTTTAAATTTATTTTTACTTCATTTTTATTTTTATTTTTCATGTTTGCTTTTGTTTTTATTTTTACTTTTATTTTTGCAACATTTCATTTTGTGTGATTTTGTAGCAGTTCCATCGTTTTACTTTTCACATTTGAACTGTTTTGAGCACGTCCTCAGGACCAAAGCAAATTCGAGGCGTGTACAGGGACCTCACCAAGTATCAATATGCTTAGATGGACGTGATGTACCAGAGTTGATAGCCTAACCTTTTTCCATAGTCTAGCGAACAGAACCGTGCTGCATATCCAGAGACTGCTATCATCCTCCCACAAGAGGGGGGACACTGAAAGGACTAAACACTTTAATAGTAATAAACTTTTGAACTGTGCGACCTGAGCAAAAGAAGGAATAAATAACTGACTATGAAGTTGTTCGAAATGGGGGCCCAGAACAGTAACTTGGTTTTACCCCCAACAGAAGGGCGCCCCCGCTTTCCTGGGAGAAAATGCTGCAAACTTTCACTCAGAACGATTATGTGCATATGTACAGTGATCATAATTGTTTTTCTATTGTTAACAATCAGGACTGCTTTCTATATTGGTGCACGAAGTGTCCCCCTATCAGTGCACCCACCAAATAATGAACATCTGGGGCCGACAAAAGCACCCAGACCCTACATAGTTATTCCAGTTCCAAGAAAAGCTAATGATGAAGCAAATGATTTAAACTTGACTATAATTAGCAGTGATACATATACACACGAGGTGATGAATGAGAGAAAAGGCTGGAGACAAGGTCAGCACGGTATGAATGATAATGTAGCACTGGCCATGGCACGCACCCACACTCAGAATGCACACAAACAAGGGCAAGTGTCAATGGCTACAAGGCCTCCAATGAAGGCAGCAGAGAAGGAGAGACTGCCTGCCAAACTTTGAATTCCAGAGAATTGTGGAGATAACCAAGAAAAGCCAAGTGAAATGCCAAAGAAGGAGGGAATAGCAAGATCCCTCAAAAGAACAGAAGTGGCCACAAAAGAACTCACAGAGAAGACCCACAAGCTAATAGAGTATTTGTTCCCATTTATAGTCCAAGCAAAGAAACTACATGAGGAGCTGAAAAACAGAACTATAGAAACTATAACTGCAAGCACACCTGCTCCAACTCAAGGAACAAGCCGCAGGCCTGCAGCACAGCCACAAGTTGGGAGGTTGATGAACCAATGGTGGTTACGGGAAGTCTATGGCAGACTGCAAAAGGGAAGGAAAGGAAGCACAAATCCCCCTCCTACCACAGCGATGCAGTCAAGGCAGCCTGCCCCATCGAGTTACCCAAAGTGGAAAAGCAGCACAGATGCATTCAGAGACGTATTCATAGCAAACTACAGAAGAACATGAGAATCAAGAGAAGCCCTCATGAAGATAACAATGAACTTAATGACTACCTGGACAGCACAGCCCATCTCGGAAACAACATATGGTACCAACACATGAAGGAAGTAGGACGAAGGCAGTCAGAAGGAGAATGCTTCGTCTGTGCACTCCTACCATACAGCATGGAAAAGTCCAAGATCTTCATGGCTGTAGAAATTGATGTCCCTACAGCACACTGTATGTCACATGTAGCTATGTGCAACACCAGAGGACAATTTATGGGAAGAGACGCCTGGTTGATATGGGCCAACAAAAAGGATTACCCGGATGAAGATGGCTATGTCCAGGACATTAAAACAAGAAACCGAGCGCACACCAGAAATCATGTGATCAGGTACGAGAACCCTGGCGTCAAAGGATCTGGGATAAGATGGGAAATAAACCCAAGACTGAACGTTTAAGGGAAGACTGCAGAAGAGGCTCAAATGTGGAAAAACAGAGGCCAAATGCAGATCTGGGGGTCAGTGGTCTACCCAGATGGATGGGAGGATGGAGTAGTAATCTGCCGAGCATGGATGGTCCTTGGAGCATGCAAGGAAGCAATAGAGAATTCGCAGAGGTTATGCAAACCTCTGTGGCCAAAGCTAGTAAAGTTGCTAACATGGGTCGAAGATAGAGGGGGACCCCTACAGATAGTGCCACTGGAGAGCCCGAAACTATGCTTCAGAAACAATGGCACAAGGAAGATGGGAGAGAATCAAAACTGCGGACAAGTCTTTGAAGCTCTGGGAATGACACAAGGAACCGCAGTTATTATGGACCATTACTGGGCGTGTGGAGCCAAGGCATACATAAGACTACTGAAAAACTGGGGAGGCATATGCACACTAGTGAACGTCCACGTTCCCGCACTAGTGATCCCTAAAAATGACCTGAAGTTGGACAGTTTCCCGAAAGCAGATGCTCATCTAAGAAGAAGAAGATCTATGGAACTGATATCCAGGATGAAGAGGGAAAATTACTTTTCTCCCAAATCAGAAGAGGCATTCCATGCAATCCCGTTTGAACACAGGCTGTTCAGCCTCACCTCAACAGTAGTCACAACCCTGCTCCTGCCCCACATCCAAGTTGGAGTGAATGCTAAATGGTTGCAGATAACCAGATGGGAGTTATTGCAGACCATCAATACTACTATAAAAGGATTCAACGCGATCAAAGAAGAGCTGAGAGCAATCAGACTGATGACCCTCCAAAACAGATATGTGCTTGACATGATCACAGCGATGGATGGAGGTGTTTGTTCAAAAATCAGAGAATCATGTTGCACATTCATATCATCACACAATGAAGAAAACGGAACCCTAACAGAGGCTATAAGCATGCTGACAAGCCTAAAAAAAACAGATGATCGATGAAAGTGACGAAGTAGATGATGACAGCTGGTTTGGAGACCTATTCTCGTGGGTCCCACAATGGATGGCAGATATATTCAAGTTTCTGGGAGCTCTACTAGCAATGGTGTTGCTAGGATTCTGTGTAATCAAGATGATCATTACACAGTGCCAGAAAACTGTGAAGAAGGCCATAGGGATGGAAATAATGATTGATGTCGAACCGGGATGGAAGACCAGAGACCTGACTGATGAAGAAATAAGAGACTTTGTGAAAGCCAGCAAATTTGCGCCACGAAGGAACAAAGTTCACATACCCTAAGAAACAAAGAAGGTATGAGGGAAAATGGATCTACTGCAGCCCAAATGGACAATGTCAGCTAATGACGTGGAACAAAGACGAACATGTGAAGACAGCAGGGAGTTTGAAGGGAGTAATAAAAATATGGACTCCAAAGGCTCACACATTCACACCATCATGTACCAACGCAGAGGATGATGAGCATGACACTAAAGAAACAAAAGAAATGAATGCAAAGGAGATTGCAGAAGTGGTCGATGAACCGACCAGAGGGGGGCGTGTAGAGGAGGTCCCAGACATGGCCTGCACCCCTCCCTCTCCCTCATTTCGAGGCACCAGGAACGCGCTCACCAAGGTATGTGACGTATGAAGAGCAAATGAACCTACAAAGAGCTGCAGTGGGACTCTGCCCAGTATACATCAGAAGATCCATACCAGTTGAAGCACCCATAACCAGACAACCCTGGGCAGCACGGTACCCTATCAGACAGCCATACCAGCCGCTGATGCGAAATGAGGAGTACCAACACACGGTCCGCGAAGAGACACCAAAAGCGTTAACGGAAGGCCAGTGGAAATGACACAAGGGCCTGAACAGATTCAAGAATGAACAAGAGCAGCTATCGAAGATAACACGCCAGTGCGAGTAACTACGAAATTGAATGGAATAGGAACAGAGAGGAGACAATGTTACAACACCAGGAAACAGTGTTACGAGACCAGATGGAAGCAGCCGTCCTGTTAAACTTGTGTAAATAGGCTTGAAACGCAAGATGCTAGAAATCGATATTGCTTGCAATGCTTAGTAGAAGATAGAGCGGCTAGCGCCAACCGTATATCTACCTCAATAAGGCACATTATACAAGTGCGACTCCATTTTGTAAAAGCAGAAAAGGTACCCAGGCGGCCAGAGGCCTGCCAGGCCAAGTTTCAAAACCCAGCCAAAGGCAAGAGAAGGAGCACAATCTTAGCTCAACAAAGAGCGGCTCATGCCTAGGAAATCGAGGTCAACCGGAGAAGGGGAGGAGAGCATCAGCTCACAAGACTCCAACTTCAGAGCATACCAGCCTGCCTCATGAAGGTCAAGATAAGGGGGCCCATGCAGGTGGCTAGGCCGACACAGAATTAAATGCACTAAAAGCTGGAAACTGAAGCAGATTCATGGTGAACTAACACGTGACCAGCCAGGCGCGAAGAAGTACCATCGCCTGATGTCATCCAGGACCCGAAGATGCCATAACTTTTCCTGATAAGAGACTACAGTTTCGAGGCCATCCCTAGCCAACTAATTGACACGTTGCCCTAAAACACTGATTGATGGAAGGGAGGCAGGGTGAAACTTGGGACACCAGGCTCAGGGGTGTCTATTTTGCATGCTGCTAATTAAAGTGGAGATTTATGTTTAGGGGTGTAACTTGCCCAATCACAATGGACCATGTAATCTAGGGTCCTACAGACACTGTAGCCAATGAGACGTCATACTTGTAGTGACGCCAATCACGTGTGATATAGAGGGATGGATGTAGACGCCCACCCGATAAGAGTTATCCAATCCACATGCTCCATTATCATATACACATATAGCACCTCTATTTAAGTTATCTTCCCTAACCAAATATATTGCATGATGATTTTTTTATAGAAATTAGACGTCAATGATGACGATTTGTGCCTATAAAAATTGTTGTTCAACTGAAGTTCGTGGATGTCGGAGCGAGACCGGTGATCACACTACAGCTGATTCCCATTTGTTTCCCTGTTTGATGCATGTATCATTAAACGGACTTCCCTTTGCCAAACTACTGAGTCCTCGTTATTGAGTCGTGTCGGAGTAAGTGAATCCTGCACCCCCTGTCCTCACATGGTGCAGCTATCTTGTCTTACAAGTTCTAGAGGGTGAGTGCTGACCAATGGGCCCGTCAGCGAATTCCTCTCCTCCTGAACAGTACTATAAACTGATCCTCTGATTCCTTAACATATAGTGCTAACTGTGTTGGTAATCCATTTTGGTGTTTCACCAGAGCACATTTCCTGTATAGCATACATACATTCCATTTATAAGTGGCATATACAGATGTTATCCCTAATTCATTCCTTATCAATGGTATGGGTGTAGATTTTGATAATTTCGACAACCCTTTCCAGAAAATGCCTTCGATCTTCTCCCAGAATGAGGCTGGTCTACCTGCCTTGGCTTCCGCCCCATATAACAAGCTTTCTGTTTTAAAAACGTTAATACCAGTTGTATAGAAAACCTACAATATCTAGCATTAATAATTCTTGCTTGGGATAGAAGATTGTTACATTTCAACATTAAATTATGCTCCAATGGTAAATCTTTCGGGTGATTATTAATGTTGGTTCCTAGGTATATATAACTAGAGACAGTTTCCACCATTAGTTCATTTAGCATCCACTTGTGACTTTGATTCTGCTGCTGAAAAGTTACCAAATTGTACCACCTGTGTTTTTTTACATTTATAGTAATTTTGTTGACATTAGCATATTATTCAAGGGCTTTTAGCATGTTATGTAGTCCCATCGGTGTCTTTGACAATAAGAGCAGGTCATCGGCATATAATAACCATTTTACAGGCTTATTACCAATTTTCGCCGAATCGGTTGTCACATTTCTGAATTCCATGCCCAGATCGGAAATAAAATAGATAAAGGGAGCTGAAACAAGTATACACCCTCCTTCAGCCCTCTTGTCATTGGAATCGATTCCAACAGCAATCCAGTGCCATCTAACCTTATTTGCAATGATGTCTGTTCATGGAAATCAATTAGCCATGGGCAGTTGTTTTTCATTAGTTCCATAAAAAGCAGTACTCTTACCACCGAGTAAAACGCCATTTTAAAATCGACGAACGCTACATACAATGGTTGCTTCCTCTTTCATTGTTCAGCAATGAAGGCATTTATAGTTAACAAGTTAACACTTGTTCCTAAGCCTTGTAGAAACCCTGTTTGCCATGGATCCCTTATATTCTCTTTATTTAACCAGTTTTTAAAGTTACAAAGGACTAAGCGGACGATTATTTTTCCTGCGCAGTCCAGTAACGCTATTGGCCTGTATGCATCAGGATCTAATCTATTCCCCTTTTTAAAAAGCGGGATTAACAGCCATTTTTTTCCATGACGCAGGCAATTTTCCTGTTTGTATTACCTCCTTAAATATTTGTTCTAATATGGTCGCCCACATCTCTGGATTTTTTTTCAGAGTTCCATTATCAAGACCATCAGGGCCCTGGGCCCTGGATGCACTAGGTTTCGAGATGTAAAACATCACATCATCATGATCAAAATGAAATGAGTGATCCCATTTTTCACTTTTCCAATTTAATTGAAGGTTTACGATAGGAGTTTGATATATTTGCTTAAAGTAGTCACACCATGTTTTCACCGCAATAGAATTTATTTGTACCGAATTTTGGTCTTTATATGTTGCCTTATTCAACAAGTCCCACACTTCTGCCAAAGATTAGAAGCGATCCTTTGCAACATATATTCACTATCCTTTTGGTAGCATATTGCTCTCCTCCCTTTTTGCCAATTTGTATATACTGTTTTTAGATGGCTAATTTTTAGTACAGTTTCTTCCATTGGTAACTGTTTCAACAGCCGTATGCCCCGTCTCAGCTTAGCTTTTTTACACTTGACATCAATATCAAATACATGAGTGTGTTTATAGCTGTTTTCCTGCACCACTGTCTGTACATGTGCATATCTCTGCATTGTCGCTATGTATCCATTATCTGGATTATTTGCTAAAGCCCTTTCAAAATCATTTAGAGCTGTTTTTGACCACTTTAAACGATTCCTAGCGTTATTCGCAATAATAAGGCCCTTGTATTTGTTTTCCGCATGTGAAATGTGCTGTTTTAATTCCCATGTCAAACACATTTGACCATGATCACTTTTGGTGCTCCATTTTATATCCAGAGTTTGGATTTTATTCATCAATGCAGAGTTTACGTACATGTAATCAGTGGTTGCTTCTACAGGGCTATTCCGCCACGTTTTTGCTGCTGGGATGTCTCCTTCCGCTGCACCATTCACCATTATGAATTGTCTGTCTTCCATTATATATTCCCATCTTTGTTCCTCTAAGTTTTGTTCTTTGCTCCTTTTTGATATCAAATGTAAGTTCAAATCACCCATGATTAATACATAATCTATGTTCTTTGCTGATGAAATTCCAGCGAGAGTTTCCTGCAGATGGTCAAAAAATTCATCTGATGTTAGATGTGATTTCCCCCAATAGATATTAACTATTATCACTGTATACATGTCTTTTATCAGGTTTGCAACTTGTATGAAAGGTGTAGATGATTCATACATTGACACTGTAAAGCCGCTAGCAACTCTCACTGCTATCATTAGGCCAGCCATCGGGCGCCCCCTAGTTAATTGAAGGGCAGACGTCAACAGTATGTCATATCCGTCCCATATTGGCGTTTCAACCATCCATGTTTCCTGGAACACCAATATGTAAAATGTATTCAAATCGTTATTTGGTGAGTCAACCAGATGTGAGAAACCATGGGTGTTCCAACTCACGAGACAGATTTTCTCTACTAATATGGATTGTTATGCCTGATATTGTTGGTTTCCCATATCAGTTTGACTTATTCCACATTTCCCATATATTCGTAGGTTTCTCTTGGCAACTCCCGACTTGTCTCCATTCCCCTTCACTAATTCATCCTTGAACAGACTGAAGCCCATTTGATATGATATGTCCTTTGTATCCCAGAGGATATTTGCCAAAATCGTAGAGCGTACTGATATTCGTGATTTTGTCAGATTCTGGTTATCCAAGAACTCAATCCTTTCGATATCTGATTAATTTATGTGCTATCTCTCTGGATATATTTAGCACACTGGCCCAGTTTAAGTCAAATTGGGCAAATGGATATTCTCTGCATTCAAGAATAAAAACAATGGAAATCGGTGCCATTTCGATTGTTATTTTGAATTGCTTTTGTTTTATATGTAAATTCCTTTGCTGTATCAATATTTTTTCTACATTGTGCTATAGGTTCACGATTTTCTTCATCCAGTGCATTCACTCTAGGTTTAGGTTGCTACATCCTTGGTCCTTTTAGGTTTGGCTGATACCCTGGTTCTTGTGTTGGTTCTGAGCTTGTTGTAGCGACTTCATGCTCTTTGTTGATCATGTAATGCTCCAGGGTTTTATTTACTTCCTCTCTCATTTGAGCCACAGCGATTTCTACCATGGTTTTTCCCTGGTCAACCGATGATGTCGTAGGTTCAGGGTTTTGGGACGTTGCCCTTTTCGGTCCTTCTTGGCTTAAGGTAGATTCTTCAACTAAGTCATCAAGTGGTTTATAGGTCAAGTCAATCGTTGGCATTTCTTTCTCACTCGCAGTTTATTGTATCATTACAATGTTGCTACTATTCTCATCCTCTTTTCTATTTTGCTTTTGTTTTGACGAGTTTATTATTTTCAAAAAGTGTCTTGTTTTTGCACTTGTTTTGATTGCTCTTTGTACTTTCACCAACTTTTTAGTATTCATTCTTGTTACTTTCATTTTTTCTATCTCCACTTTCGCAGGTATGCTAGAATCATTTGCATGTGTCTTCATACTTTTCAAATCTTTGGTCTCCATCATTGGATTACTATCTTCACTGCTTTCAGCAAACATGCTGTGGCATAACACATTTGCCTGAATTTTCGCACTTTGCATTTTTTGCACCTTTGCTGCTGTTCCATCAGTCTCCTTGTCATTACTAGATGTATTACCGACTTTCTTTTTTGACTGATTTTCCTCAATGTTGTTTGTTTCCTTCACTATTTGTACATTGCTTTGTAGCATCTCTTGAGTCTGATCTTGCTCTATCTTGCCCCCATTGATATCCGAGTCCTCTGTCTGCATTCCCATTTCTCTTAAAGTACAGTGTCTAAAAATGTCATATTGTGGCTCACTGTTCTTTTTTTCTTCAGTTGCTTTCTGACTCAAGATTTGCGTTAAAAGAATTGTTCGGTAATTAGGTTTTTGGCCCATTACTTCTTATAACTTTGCAAGGCTTAGCATGGCTGTGTTCATGTTTGTTATTGTTGGGTTCACACTCTCTTCAGTAATACCATTTTCAACAGTACCATCACTGGTCCATAGAGCTTGTAAATTTGTACATACTTCTTTTGGTCATCTAGGAGTTGGTGAGATGAATGATAAGGATTTTATGGATTCATCCTGATCTGAGCACTCAAAGTATCCTTTAGATCTTGCTTTCATTTGGCTCTTAGCTATCCTACTCTCTTTCCCTTCCTCATTTCTCTCAAATATAATTGGCTCACTTAGAGATGGAATGGGGAAGAAGTTATCTATTTGAATTAGGTCCCTCATATTGGAATGCACAAACACCACTTCACCTTGATTATCTGAGTTATGACTCATATTCATAAAGCTCAACGTTTCTTCGTCTACTTGCCCAGTAATATGTATCATTTGGTATGCCTTCCTTAACCTTTGCTGGGCCTCTACTGAACATGTTTTGGGTGGACCAGTATCCACATCTCCCTTTACTTGGTGGCTTGACAGCATGTTGTCATTGCATCGTTTTGCTTTCAGATTCCATCGTGATATCTGATATTATGCTTCCAACTTTATTAGTCATTACTGTCTCTGTGGGGTGGCTTTAATGGCATCTACTTCCTGATTCAGGCGTGCATTTTACTCTGTCAGTTTGTTATCCTTTATACTTTCATTTTCCTTATTTTGAGTTTTATTTAATGCAGCCCCTTTTCCACCCCTTAATTGTAGTAGAGTCGTATGCCAGTGGCTTTGGACATCGTTCTTTTCCGACTTTTTTTTGTTCAATCATAGTTGTTTGCATATTTTTTTGCCCCGGCATATTCGGGGTTGCTATTCTGGCCTTTGGTGTTGCATTATCATTTCCACACATTAACAATTCATTATTACTCGGCATACCAGATTTCAATGTATAAATACCTCGTTCCATTTTATATGTGGTTTTTCAAGTTTCTTGTTACACAAAAACAATGGGTTAGTGAACTGTCTTTGCCACAATCTATGCTTCAGAACAAAAAAGTATTGGTTTGGCGCCGCTTTCTCCAACATATTTTCCCATTGTTGTTAAATCACTTTTGCTGCCAAAAGTATGCTTTTTCAAATCACACGCACTCCTTTTCTTTAGGAGTTACTCACTCAATACTTTTAAGTACAACCTTTAAGTATTCAGATGTCTAAATGATCTGACAATTACTGCAATATTAATCTTCTACTGATACACTTTATCCAAATTACCTTGTTATAGTGCTAGGTACTGATTAATAATGGCTCCTCACTCCACGCTATCTCGCTAGACAGCAAGACAGTACACTTAAACAGTGCACTTCCACAGATGCGCGCACAAATGCGCACGCGCACGTTAGGGAAACTGGGAAATGGAGGTGTGGTTTACACACGTTGTTTTTTCAAGTCCACTGTGTGTTTCCTTTGAGTTCGTTTGTATGGCTCAGCGTCCGTGTCAGCATCAGCGTTCGGAATCACAGCAGCACAACAACACAGCGAGCTTAGCAAGACAGTACACTTAAACAGTACCTGAGTGTTAATGTGGGTACCTCGCTCTATCACTTGATGCCCCCCAGTCTTCTTTCTGGACATAGCTCCTGTTTATATTTTTCAGGACTACAACTCCCAGTGAACACTTGTGCATAGCTAAGAAAACCTGGACCGGAATATTGTGAATGGAATCGAGCGTGAAAATGGAATGAACTAAGATTTCTCCTGTCCGGCAGAGATGAGACACTCAACACACTACCTAATGTCCCCACACAAAGCCCAAGGGAATGGTGTGTCAAAATAAAAAAAATAAGAGAGTGAGAACAAACTGCTGGGGAGCAAAACAGACACATCAACACTCCCCAAACTGAACTGGAACTGGAAACAAAACCCACCCACATGAGGAAAGCCACCTGGAAAACAAACAGCCTCAATATCTGCCTGCTAACTTACTGGCAGAGACTGAAAAGAGGACAGCGCTAAAAAAATGTTTAAAGCCTCTCAGCTGTGTAACCCAGCCCCTGGGTAACAGGCAGACATTGGCCATTAGAGTCAGGTGAGTGATAGAACCAGTGGTGAGAGGGGGAGACTGAACCAGCAGGACCACAGTATAAAACGATACCAAATAAGAGGAAGATTGAGAGATGCAGAAGTGACGTCGGAAGGTGCAGAGGTGGGCCAGGACACCAGGTAGAGGATGGAGAATGGAGCAGAGTGCTGAACTAGGGGAGTAGACATGACATAGTGATTGAGAGAGAGAGAGAGAGAGAGAGAGAGAGAGAGAGAGAGAGAGAGAGAGAGAGAGAGATAGAGAGAGAGAGAGAGAGAGAGAGAGGTATCAGTTGTAAGTAGTGTAGTGTGAGGAGGGGAGTAAGAAAGACAGAAAGAAAGAGAGAGAGAGAGAGAGGGAAAAGTGGAGGAGGACATTAGACAGATAGTGAAAGTGAGTGAGAGAGACAGTGTATGGTGGGAGTGTGCGGAGAGCGTGCAAGTCAAAAGTGGGAGTAGTGGTGAGGAAATAGCAACACAGAGGTAGGGAGTGAAGGCAGTTGTAAGAGATAGGCAGAACGGGTGTGTTAATGTTAGGGCTTTCGGTGAGCAGGGCACCATATCCCTGGGATGTGGATCAGGGCACCATGTCACAGGAGGCTGAGCAGGACACCATGTCCCAGGAGGGTGGCCAGGGGACCACATCCCTGGGATGTTGCGCAAGGCACCATGTCCCGGGAGGGTGAGCAGGGCATCATATCCCTGGCATGTTGAACAGGGCACCATATCTCTGAGCAGGGAAGGGATGTGGGAAAGAGGGTAGAAGTAGGGGTGAGAGTGAGAGTGTGAACATCAGTGAGGCAGAAGAGAGCCAGTGAGAAGACGGCTGGGGGTAGTGACCAGGATGGGAGAGGGAGAGCGAGAGTAGAATAGAGAAAGTAGTAAGATCATGGAAAAGGAGACAACAGGAGCACCTGAGGGAGTGACTCGACCAGGGTGTCAAAGGTTGCCACACTTAAACCATCATTTCCCATTAAGAAACCTTAAGAAGGGCCAGGTTAGGGAACCGCTAGAACATTGCTAGAGGGACCTATATATATATTTAAGGAAAAAACTTTGGTTGCAGGGATACTGAGGTGAGAACTTAATGCAACAAAACACCTCCAATTCAGCTCGAGCAACCTTACCGTTGTGCCCCCTGCGGCGCAGCCTAAGATCACAATGATGACATAGTAGATGACCTCACTGATTACCTCACTGGTGACATCAATAATGACATCATCTATGGCATACACAAAAGTCAATGTATGAAAAAATGGGATACTATTTAAAGATTATTTTTACTTTGGACAGTATGTATTTGATTTCAATTTGAACATATTAATCACTTACAAAAGACACACAGAAAGAAATATACATCCATGCACATGTTTTCAAGCAAATGTTGAATTTTAAAACTTCATTTCTTTTCTATACACATATACATTTGGAGTAATAATCACTTTTTTTCAATACCCATGTATGGAATTCTTAGAAAATATATCCTAATATATAGTTGTTACTTGTTTTAAAGCACTTCTCATATCGTTTAGAAAATGCTACATGTACACATTATTCTTACAATAAAACAATTGATTAGTTGCATATGTTTATTTTCAAAAATAGTACATAATTAGGATTCATTTCAATATGTGTCTCTATTTCTAGTATTAGTTTTTGTAAATGAATGTACAGATTATATTTTAGTGAACATGTCTTAGATATATTTGGCACAAACAGGAACATTCTAAGCAGCGTACTATTTATAATTCACATATCTTTTTCGAAAGTACTCCAAAGGAGAGCTTCACAAGTAGTGATATGATGCATGTGTAGCTGTTTAATGTTTCAAACAATGTATTCATTGTTATGAAATATTCTTAAATGCTTATATCACATATGTAGAAACCTAAGGGTGGTCTAAATATGGGCACATACTGAGAGTGATTCTACATCTGATGCCATTAGTTAAATAAACATTGATGTCATATATAATGTTATCAGCAATGTCACCAATGATGTTATCAGTGATGCCATCAGTGATGTCATCAGTGATGCCATAGATGATGTCATTAATTATGTCACCAGTTATGTCCTCAGTGATGTCATCTGTGATGTCATCCTTGTGGACATAGAGTGTGCAACAGCGGGTGTGAAGTTAAGGTGGCTTTAGCTGAATTTCAGGGATTTTGTTGCATTCAATTTTCACCTTACCGTCCCTGCAACTAATGTTTTCCCCCTGAATTTTAAATGTTTTGTTACAATGTATTGCTCATCTTAATGTTCCTGCAACAAAAGTTATTTTCCCTAAAATTGAAGGGTTTTGTTATTCCATAGTTTAAACATTTTCTTTGTTCATATCACTTATAGCATTCATAGAAAATATTAAAACGTATTTAGAGAATGAATATATTTGAAAACAATGTACAAAGCAAGATGTGTTCTTCAAAATTGCTTACCTGATTTCTTTCATGGTTGCCTGATGTTATCTGCTCGGTCACCATAGCATCTGTGAACGACAATGCAATACATTTCATAATGGAAATATAAAGAAGAGTGGTGACTTTTTTTTTTCTCTCCATTATAGTACTGTACGAATACTGAATGTATTCCTAGTACTCAACCAATTAAGGTTGTGAATATTAATCATGTTGTTGTAGAGGAAAAATATTTCTCATTGGAGAAAAAAAAAATACTCAACTAAAATGTTTCATGTACTGTTACTTTTATATCTCAACCTTTTAAAGTTAATACGATAGTGATAAAAAAACGTAATTATTAGTACCCATGATTTCAATATAAAACCATTTTTCAAAAAACATCATTACTATTTACAGAACCTATTGCTAATAGATCAATTTTTCTATGTGATTTCCTCACTATAAATTATGTACATACAAATTACATTAATAAGAGATCTCTGATCCCTAGACATTTGATTCTTATCCCTCCCATGTGTACTTATGTCTGCCCCTGCCTCTAAGTCAGGTCTGGCCTGGCATTATAGCCTAGATGTATTGGCAGGAGTGATTGATCCGGACTACAGAGGAGATGTTAAAGTGTTAATGCAAAATGATGGGAAGAAGGGATACCAAATTGAAGCCGGCAAAATGATCACCCAAGGTATTCAAGAGAAAGCATTGTTTCCAAAGCCCAAGGAAGTTAAACCCAGTAGCCAAGCAGGGAGAGGACAGGGAGAGGGATTCAAGGTTTTGGTGAAGCAGACCTTAGGCTGTGGTTTCAAAACTTCAACACGCTGAAGATTACATTATTCCTGATTTAGCTTTTGCCCAACGCAATGATCCCTTACTGGCAGAAACCTTTAATGAAGTAGCGTGTGAAAGAGAAGGGAGGAAAAGGAATGCCTCATTTTTCTTTATCAAATCTGGGTTGCTGTACAGAGCGGATATAGATCCTTCATGCACTCCTAGAACTCAGCTTGTAATTCCCCATAGTCATAAGAACCTTTTATTGGAGATGGCCCATGCTCTTTTAACAGGAAGACATTTAAGGACAGCCAAAACCAAGTCCAAATCACAAATAGATTCTATTGACCTGGAATGTATGCTGACATAAAGAATTGTTTAAATACCTGTGCCTTATGTCAGAAAACTAACAATTGAATTCCCCTGAAGAGAGGGTTTCAGGAATGCCCTCTTCATCCCCATGAACATGACGGACCAAAGAGTCAAGAATGCACAAAGTCACTCATTATTCGGCCAACCCCAAGTGCACCACTGATTGACACGTATGCAAAGAGATAGTCTCTCAGAATGCCATTCCAACTTTATCCAGCGAATGTATTTATGGATACAGGTGCATCAACAGTAATTATTGATCCAAATACCATAATGGACAGCATTGACTAAGTACTGAGAAACCACTGTGCTGACTGTGGGGAGCATTTAAGGCCCTGAAACAGATATGCCTGTCACCTAAAAACCGCATTTAAACATTGCCACAAAACAGCTGTGCTTTGTCTTCCTGGCTCATGTGTGGCAAGCAGTTGAACACTGCATTGAAAAACGGCCATGCGTTTGCTGTATTTCATCTGTCATCTGAATGTTTGCTTCTCTTTCATCTGCATCACAAAAAGTTATGCCCTGCATCAGAAGAACGGCCTTGTCTTCCTGTTCATTCACATGAGGGGCAAAGATTTAATCAAAATGCAACCCGACACGGTTTTTGTTTCTTTTTCATGTAAACCGCAGTGCTCAAAACAGTGCAAATGGAAGAAACAGCTGGGTTTTTCCTTTTCTTTTCATGTCACATCAAAGAACCTTGTGCCGTACCCCTCCATGTCCATGAACCAACAGTAATTGCAGACCCTCTCAAAATGTCAAACTAAAAAGAAAATCCCATGACCTACAGAACCGCCTTTCAAACATTAAATGAGAAATACGGCTTGCCCATGTGTGAAAATAAATAAGAAAAAATGACGTTTAAAAGCCAATGTGAGATAGTAGCCTTTGCTTGCAGAAGAAATGTCAGTATGGGTAGGGGTTGGCTACACATGAACATGATGTTCTCCCCCACAAGACTTCAACTACCTTGAGGCCCATAATACCAGAAAAAACAGTTTTTGGGCTCAGGCACCAAATTCAATTGAAAGCTTGGCCTCCCACTGAAAGGCGCATTAATAAGGGAACAATTCTGCAATGACATGCAATGTGGCTGAGGGCATGATGATTCTCTGCTTTGCCAGATCAGAAGGCAGCACCGGTAGGAAAGACAAAGAAAGAAAGTGTGGCTAGTATTTGACCAAGAAGTGCGAGCGCTTTTTGTCACACACTACCAAGGACAAACTGACATACATCAAAGGGTGCAATAAAGGTCCTTTGTTGCAAGCTGAGCCAGGGGGAGACTTTTGGCTGTGTGGGGTGAAGCACCGTCTTCCACATGTGACTGATCCTCCAGATTGACATTAAAAGAGTTATTCATTTTAAGCATTTTTACCCAGCACTCAGAACAAGAGATGATTTCATTGTATGATATTTTTCCATGTGTTTTCCAGGCAGATTTTCAGAGACTAAGTGCATGTTTCTAGGACTTGGTGAATTGAAATGGCCAGTCAAGACTAATTGCTGACTGATTTTAAAATGGGACAAATATGACAGTCAGTCGAAAGATGAAGAAGTACATTATGAATATGCTTAATCATCTGCAGAGTGATAACTATTATGTATTTCATGAAAAGAACAAAAAGGTGCCAAGGGGCCATGCTACCTCACACAGAGTCGGCGATCGGCTTGTCTAATTCCCAATGCTTCACTGAAACCGCATATCTATCTTTCATGGAGGTGTCTAGTATAAGTTTGAAGTTATGATGCATAACTCAGTTTTGCTAAAAAGTGATCTGAGAAACAAAGACATTTCATAAATTACCAAAGAGACAAATAGTGCTCTCTCCCCTGAACCAATAAAGCCAAGGGGCAGAGAGAGGAATGAGAGACTGTCCAATCCTGGGCGTAGGGGTAATTTTAGAGTACTCCCCTAAATTGTAAAATAAAGTATGTCATTTGGGCTATATGAGGGGTGACTGTACTAGACTGGGGATCAATCCACATCGATCCACACATACCCACACGAATCCAGGGAGACAGGAGAAAGAGGAAGGAGACAGCTGATCCCATCCAAGAGAGTGCAGACACTAGACCTTTTCCTAGCTGATCCCTTCCAAGAGAGTGCAGGGACCAGACCCTTGCCTAGCTGGTCCCATCCAAGGGAGTGCAGAGACTAGACTCTTGCCTAGCTGATCCCATCCAGGAGAGTGCAGTGACCAGATCCCTTGCCCTAGATGTTCAGAGTGTCCTGAGATCCCGCTGGCTTTCCAGAATCCCTAATCAAGGCTTACATTGTAAGTAGCATATAACCTCAGTCCCAGATTGCATACCCCTCTTTTTTGTAAAATAATCCCATAGAAAACCCCATTGAAAATCCCATTGAAAGTCCAAAATTGCCAATATCATTCATTCTGCTTTCCTTAGTAGAATCTGTGTTAGCCTGTGTATGTTAGCCTATTCCTCTGAGAAATCTTTCAGTAGTCTGTATGTCCTTAGCATTATTTTGAAAGTAAATCAATGAATTCCCCCATTGTAATTCACGTGCATTATTGTTGCCATTCGAAATGAACAATTTTCTCGAGTGTTTTTATTAACTATAGTCATTAAAATATAGCCTCAAAAGAATTAATCTCTGTGTAACAAAACCCGAATTTGCCCGTGTACTGTGTGCATTCCCACAAATTCCTAATTTGCATCTGTCCCATAGAAAAACCCAATCCGTGGTACCATTGAGATCAATCCCTTTCTGATAGAATCCTATCCGTTATGTGCCTCTGTTCTTGTCCTTAAAACCGATTTCCAATTTTGACAGCTGAGCCCTTTTATTAACTGCCTGTCATCACAATTCCCGTGTAAACATGAATTTCCACTTGCCATGTGTGTTTTTCTTTTACATTTATTTTCTTTCCCAAAATGGATTTTCCTACCTTGTGTTCACATTGCCCCGGTGTCCTGTTTAGTAGTCTGTAAGTGTCCCTATCTCCTCAAGCGTAGTAACACACATTTCTTTTCTAGCTGTCCCACCGAAGTTGTGAGTTGCTGTGTGAGTAATCAAGCAAATCCGATTCTGACGTTTTGCTCTAAAATCGGGTTTTCATTTTTCTTTTCGGACTTCCCATCTTGGGGTGGTGGGCTGTATTTCAAATCTGATTTTTCTCTCTTTATCCTTACTCCTTGCCACAGCCTTCCATCCAAAGGGAATTAAGTTAGCTGATGTTTGGGGGTGAGTGTTGCAAGCAGAGTGCTTAACCTTGGTGTTATCATATGCTTTAAAATTGCTTTTCCTGTTTTGTTATTCGTGATTCATGTGAACTGTGTTATGATGTTGAGCCCCTTGTTCTGTAGGAAGCATTGCATCTGTGTTGCCACAACATTGGTGGCTATTGTAAAATTGGATTTTGAATATTTTTCCTTTTACCATTAAAATAAATGAATACATATCTTATTGATACACACCAGCCTGGTTCCTACTCCATTGTGGCATGGGGTGTTTGTAAAGGTGGGTGCGAGATGGGTTGGGGGCCTACTCAAATAAAAGAACCCGTCATTGATTAAAGGTAGAAAGCGGTTTTATTGTGCGCCACATTCATTGTCAGGGGAAGGTGTCCCTGGCTGGAGTGTGCCATGTTATAAAACCGTTACATGATGTCATTAGTGACAGCATGACATAGCTGCATTAGTCATAAAGCACACTTGCGGCCATACACAGCTTACATAAACACACACTCGTATACATGAAGAACACAACCAAACAGTTCTGTAGATACAGGACAGATACCTATACATACTGTAAACAGCTATTATTATTTTCTCATTAGCCAAGTGCAGAAACGCAAAACCTTCCGGGCCCCTTTCCCTTGAAAAGCCTGGCGGGGTGTGCATCCATACCGAGCCTGGTCCACCCCGTCCTCGCTCTTCGCATGTGGTCCTCACTCCCTGCTTCCCTGGCACTTGCCCACCTGGCCTCCCCTTATCACTTGTCTAGCCCCATTGGCCTTCTTCTTCTCCTCTTCCTCCTCCTCCCCCCTGCACTTGTATACCTCCTTTTATCCCGCACCTCCCTTGCACCATAGCATTTTCCCTTCTGCCCCGACCTACACCTCTCACCTGCACTTCTTGTTACTGCTCTTGCATGATCCAAATAACACAAGGCCTAGCAGGACCATTATTGTTTTTTTCTTCCCTGTCCCCCAACATCCCTTTTTTTTAAATCTTGTGACATCTTGAAACACCTTTTATGTATAGGCGCTTCACAAATAACCAATAAATAAATAAAATAAATGAAGTTTGACCTCGCTGGAAAGTAGGAATCATGATAGGTGGCTGCAGATAGCAATAGACCAAAGGTTTATGTGCCACAGTGTTAGCCAACATTGAAATAACGAGTGAAGGAATACGTCTTGCCAATGTGCACTATCAACATGTGCCTCTGGCCTTTATACATTTATATCTTACTGTGGAGGCCCACATGTGGAGGACAACCAGACGCGCATGCATCAATGCAGAAATAAATATGATTGCTGGAATAGATATATACTCAGAAGCCAGTAAGTCTTTCAAAACTGCACTCATTCTCGGCATGCTGGAATTTTAGTGATGTAAACCTCTTTTTCTTTTTATTGTTGCTCATTGCACGTGTTGCCCTGGCTGCAACAGTCCACCCAGGCTGGAGCGGAATCACCCCTCAACCCCTCCCTTCCCAGTCCCTCCATGCAGTCTTTCTATATTGTGCCACCGCTTTTGTATTCAAATTCTGCTTATTTCAGAAAAGGAGTGGGCCACTTTTGCCCAAATAACTACCCCACTCTATTATAATAATTATTTTCGGGTATTGCCCTATTGAAGTATAGGGAAATCCGAGACTGTCGGCACCTCGCCTAGGGTAATCTTTGAAAAAATCCATACATCTTGTGGGACCAGGCACTTTGATTGGTAATCAATATTTACATATGTGGGAAACTTGAAATATTTCGTTCTGTTTCACTGCACAGCTTGCCATTAATATTGTTCAATTTTGTGGCATGTGTTCCCAAAACAACGACACGCTGTGAGCGCTGGATGAAGGTTTGCATTGTTATGTGTCCTTGAATTCACTGCACAATTTTTATTTTTACTGTTTATTTATTGACAGTTGGTATTGATGGAACAAATCATACAAATACTGGTCACTGGAGCATGGCAAGAAAACACAGTAAAATTATGCATTGCACGTTAGTATCTGCTTGCATTACTTTGGTACGGGAGAACTACTGTACAGTTCATGGCAAAGGATTCTCCCTGGCCAAATATGTACGGAAGTCAGACCAAATATCCTTAGTGCGACTGATGCTCTGCGATAAAGTAATGTACAGTTCCTCCATGTCATTTGCTATGACAACGTCTTTCATCCACATCTCTCTTGTGGGAGGCTGTTTATATGTCCAGCTCATAAGAATAGCCCTGTTGGCCAGCAATAGCCCCATCTTCAAGTACCTGCGCTTAACCACATCCAGTTTCCATGTGTACCCTAGTACACACTCACAGGCCGATAGAACCCTCTAGTGCTACATCCGATAATGTGGTTTTGACAGAATCCCAGTAATCATACAGTTTAGGGCACGGTCATATCATACATAACAGAGTCGCATGTGTATCCTTACATCTAGGGCACACATTTAGCCTATCAGTTTGAAACAAGTTTAACCTCAACAGGGGATAGTATAGGCTATTCAACATCTTGAAATGTATAAGTCTATATTGAGAATTGAACAACACCCCCTTCGACAAAGCACAGATGTGCCCTCCACTGTGTGTCAGTAAACTCAATTTGGAAATCATTGCCCCACTTGCAGCGAATTGTTCTGGCCCCGTGGATGCACTGTATGATAGTCCCCACCCACCAAGAGTGATGCTAGTGAGGAAGGGCTAGCACACTGCTTCTCTAAGCAGACATGCAGGAGGGTAGCTTCATCAACTGGCCAATAGGTAGCGCAGGGCACCTGTGCAGCTATGTACTACAATTCAAAGCTGGGTGCATTAAATCCATCTTCCTCGTTTGGTCCAGTAAGATGTGGCCACTTCAAATGGGCTGCGCCACCCGCTCAAATGAAGGAAGTGCATTCCGTTGTGATATAATGGAATAGCATGTGGCCAGGCCAGAGCGGTATATCATGAAACATGTAGTGCAATTTGGGCACTGCCATCATTTTGATAAGGGACAAACTGAAATGTAGCTTTTATGTCCTCCATGTACACCCCGTAATTCAGTTCCATGGTGAGTCCAGGTGCCTGCGCTATCGTGATGCAAAGGTATTGTATGGATTGTGCTGCCCATTTTAGCCTGTAGTATGAGCAGGTTCTACTGTGCCAGTAGCCAACAGGAATATTTAGGATTTGTTACTGCTTAAAGTGTAAGCCTGAGTCTGCGATGAACCCTACCACTATATTAAGAACTCCAGTCAAGTTTCTATCGGGGTCTCTAATATACAATAAAATGTCATGCGCGTAAAGCGATATAACTTCTGCCTTTCCTCCTATCCATATGCCTGCAATGCTGTGTTCAGCTTGTATCTTGTCGGCCAGCGGTTCAATAACTAGTGCAATTAACAAAGGGGATAGCGGGCAACCCTGTCTGGTATCCCCACCAAGCTGCAGAACCGGGGAGTCACAGCCATTAACGCTCACCCGGGCAAAGGGATGCACATAGAGCAGTCTCACCCAGGAGATGAACCAAGGGCCAACCCCATAATTGGACAGCTCCTGAAATAGAAATGGCCACGACAGTGTCAAATGCTTTTTGCAGGTCTAGTGAAACTGCTACTGTCTGCACTTCGGGTGGCGTCTGGGCTATGATATTGTAAAATTGTAGGTTCAGCACTGCCGACCGACCAGGTATCAATCTTACCTGATCAGGATGAACCATTTGGGGCATAAAGGGGGAAGGTTTCGTCGCCAGAACTGTGGCAAACATTTTTGCATCTGTTTTTATGAGAGACAGCAGTCTGTAGGATCCGCAGTCCTCAGCTGCCTTAACAGGATTAAGTAGGAGAATTATGATCGCTTCGCGCACCGTGCCAGGTAAAGCCCCATTTACCAGTGCCTCCTCACAAAGATGTAATAAATGCGGGAACAAGAAGTCGGAATATTCTTTGTCAAACTCTGCTGCCAGCCCATATGGGCCTGGATCCTTACCACGAGGCAAATCCACTATGGCTGCCCGAATCTCTTCACGCGTTAGAGGAGCCTCTTCAAGCGTTAGAGGAGCCTCAAGCGTATTCCGTGTCTCCTGAGACAGTAAAGTGGTCGGAATCCCATTCGGGTACTGCTCAGCTTTGCTCCTGGTGGCACCCACCTTGGGTTGATATAAGGCCCAGTACAAATCATAAAAAAATGTTTTTGATGTTCGCATCAGTGTGGGCTATCGAGCCATCAGGCGCCCGATATAAGGTATACGTGCACTCCAGGACACTAACTTAACCCAGGGAGCAATGGTCCGGTCCGGTCTGTCTGACTCCACATACCTCCTAGCCAACAACGGTCTGTCCATAAATCTCAACTCTCTCTATGCAATGTCCCTATACGCTTCTAGTGCAATTTTAATCTCGAGGAGTAGGCCCAGTGTCGGGGATTGTTCGCACCTCTGTTGCAAAACCCTCAGCTTGGCTTCTTTCATTGCTAGGTCTTTTCTTAAGCATTTAAGGACCCCAAACTCAGCCAACATTGCAACTTCCCACAAATACACCTTAAATGCCTGCCAAAGAGTTACTACCAATGACACAGATTCCACATTGTTGTCAAAAAAGGATGTAATTCGGCCGCGCAAGCTCAAAGAAAGCAGTGTCCAAAAGCACAGCTGGCTTAAATCGCCAAGGCGGGCGAGAACCCACAAAATTTTGTGTCAAAAGTACCGGGGAGAGGTTTGAGGCAGTACTAAACATTGCATTGCCATGTTAAGCAGTGAGGCAGAAACCAGCCACATATCTATGCGCGAGTACATGTCGTGCACTGAGGAATAATACGAGTACTCCCTGTCCGTACCATGCAGTGTCTGCCTAATATGGTTCCATGTGTTAAAATCGCTGCAAAAATGGCTGTGAACACAAAATATTGCGACAAAAAGGCTGTGGTTTTGCCGCCGCAATCCATGTAAAGAATGCAGGGACACCCCAACAACCCCCAGACCCATTATACCATTTATGAGGAGCGGGGGACACCACCGCAACCCCTGCTCCCCTGAAATGGTGTAATGGGGTATACCTTTAACGGGTCAAACCACGGCATTTTTGCCACGATTTGTTGATCAGGTGACATTTTTGCTGCGATTGTATGACTGCACACCCCAAATATCTAGTAGGACTGTAACCACATACCACCCAGCATTTCCTGAGCTGCCCTTGTCAGTGATCGAGATGAGGTGCTGGTACGATCCAACTCTGTATCTAATATAGTGTTTAGGTCACCTCCCATCACTATCTTCGCCAGTGGGTACAAGGCACAAATTGCGAACATCCTGCCATAAAAATCTGGGTCATCGACATTGGGACCATACATGTTTATTAGGAAGATTTCCTTCTTATGCAGGATCCTGTGGACCAGGATGTATCTGCCCTCTGCGTCCACTCTAGTATCCAAGTGCGTGAAATGCAACAAGCAGTGTATCAAAAAGAGCACGCCTCTAGCACTAGAAGAGTAAGTTGTGTAATACCGCTGGGGTCCCCAGCTCAGTGCAGGACTGAGCGATTGCCGGTCCATGGCGTGCGTTTCCTGCAAGAACAGGATGTGGGCAACTTTCCTATTAGAGTATGCAACGATCTTGCAAGCCTTAACCGGGTTACCTAACCCCCTGACATTCCAACTAAGAAATGTGACCTCCTGAGTCAGGTCCATCCCCTAAACCAAAAGCACATAATCGTGTCCCTCACACCGTGCACACAAGCACATACAGAACATTGTCTACCCCAAATGTCCCCGAATGCAGTTTTAAAGAACCGCATTGTGTTCCATCCCACACCCTCTCCGCCTCCTCCACTGCACCACAAACTGTAGCAGTGTCTGCCCCCACCCCAACATTTACCAACCCCAACCAGAACATTTGCACTTGCAAGGGGGACCGCTGTTTCCATACAGAGCAGGCAACACGCCTGCAATGTTAGTGGCACAACATATAAGCCGAACCCTTCTTTGAAAGCATTACTATGAACCTGTTTAACAAAATCGCAATGTATCAGGAGGTGAACATAATATTTTAAGTAGAATTAAAGCCCCCGGGGGGAGTCACTCATAGGTATACGTGTCTCTATGAAGGATACTGCTTTAGCCGGGACCGTGAAGAAGTACATCTTATTGTTGTATTGAAACTTGAGATGCGCCGGAAACAGCATTGAATAGAATATATTCCTTTCCTGCAATAGTTCATTTACACCAGCAAACGTACGGTGCTCGTGATAGTAAAATCTGTGTAAATATGAATGATATGAGACTCTTAGCTAAGCTCCTATAGGTCTTTGGCCGTCGCAGGATCTGATCTCCGTCCCTGTAGTTCAGGATGCGGGCAATTATGAGACGGGGTAGTCTCCAAGTTTAGGTTTGGCTGTTAGTGCCCGATGGGCACGTTCAACTGCGAAATGGGGGGAGAGCCCAGCATCGCCCAAGAGTGACTTGAGTAGATCTTCCACCGCTGTTTCCCTATTGCCATGAAGGGCTTCTTCTGGTAGTCCCACAATACATAGGTTGTTGCTGCGGGACCTTGATTCCAAATCGTCACACTTAGCCTTCACCGATTTCATGTCTTTTGTCAAGGATGTCACTGAGGGCTGCAGAGGTGTAATGTCATCTTCTGCTGTTCTGATTTTGCTCTCAGCCTCTGTAATCCTCTGCGTTTCTTACTCAAGCTGCGTGCGTATGGAGATGATGAGAGCAATGATGTCATCGATTTTGTCATTGACTGCGCAAAAGCCATTTTGCATGGTGTCAAGTATATGATGCACACTCAGTGGTTCAATCACTGCCTGGGATACCTGCCTTGGCACTGTAGATGACTCAATGATCGCCACGTCTGTAGCCTTGTGGGTAGTCTTCATGAAGCGGTCCTTCCTGCTGCCATGATTGTTCTTGGCACCATTCAGCATGCCCAATACTCCACCACATTGGGCCCGAGAAGAAACATAAGGGTCTTTGCTCCCTTTCCACACTGGGCTACAGCATATGCACTTAAAGATGTAAATGGCTGCAGTACTGCACTGGGCACACTGGTGATAATGGAAAAAGTATGGTGGTGTTGCCACACTCTCACCTGTGGACTTCAAAAGTGCATAGATCAGGACTCTACAGCAGCGCACCACCCCCCGACCTCACATCAAGCCACAACTAATGTGGAGCCTCACCATGAGTGACCAGCCTCCACCTGCACACCCAGGCAGATGCACTGAGTGATGTACCTTTGGGTCACAATCCACTAGGGAGAGTCAGAGGGGCCTAGAGGAAAGCTAAGAGTGGTTTGCCGGCACCGTCCGTCTGTGCCCATACATCAATAATGACCTTCCTTAGAAGCAAACTGGTCACTGGCTGGGAGCGCCTGGGGGTTCCACACATCCCAGTCCTGCACCGGCAGTATTTCCCACAGGACATCAACATAATCATTGCGACACCTGGTGCACAGCCTTTTCCCCTGCCTCCTCACAGGGTGATCTCCGGCGGATGGGCGCAACAAGGTCAGACCTCACGTCGGGTGTTGCAAGCTGCAGTCAACCCACCGGCCTTCCGCCAAGCTGCGCAAGAGTCTGCTGATCCCAGGTGATGCCACACAGCCCAACTCCAGTGTCTGCTCAGAAGAACACCAGAGTCACGCCCTCCTCACATTGTTCACTGCCTCTCCTGCTGCGCCTCTGTGGCTTTAAGCAAAGGATGAGACCTCTTTTGTTTGTGGGCTACAAAGTCCAAAGAGTGTCTCCCACATTCAGGATCCCCTCAACAGCTTGCCAGAGTGGGTTTGAAGGTGAAATGCAGCTGTGGCTTGGCATTGAGGGTGTGTGTCACCCACTCCACACAGAGCTTAGAGAACAGCTGCAATGACAGCACGGCTGTTCCACAGTGCAGCACCGCACTAATAATTTGAAGACCAAATTGTGTTGACTATCCACAAAGAAGTGATACGATTTACTACATTAGAAGCTTACATAGGAATATTAAGTTTCTATTACTGAGATCTGTATTCGGAAGCAGTTTGTCATCCATCACATAGGGAGAATGGAAACACAAGACACAATGTAAGCAAAGTTTTAAATAATATTTATGCAAGTCAGGATGGCAAGTGTGCTGTATGTTACATGATTTACATTGTGATGGATGAATGGTCAATTTAACACTAATAATAGACATTGGGCCTCATCACGAGTTCAGCGGTAACCTGCTGGTTTTTCCGGCTCGGTCACCGCCGGACTCGAATTACCATTCTGCCTCTGTGATTCCCAGAATTACCGGGGCATTACAACCCCGGTGACCCGGGAATTCCAGAGGCTGAATTTGGTAAATCCCCATTCCCATTGAGTCCTAAAGGACTCAATGGGAATGGGGACCATGGAAACACCGGCCCCATCTCGTGTTGGTGCCAGTGTTTCCACGTCCGCCTGCAGGCGGGCGGTGTTAAACCCGCCAGGTTAGACCTGGCGGGAATGACACCTCCGCCTGCAGGACTCGAGATCAAGCGATCCGGAAACAACGGTGGCGGCGGGTTTACCGCCACCGTTATTTCTGGACTGCCTGACTTGTAATGAGGCC
Source organism: Ambystoma mexicanum (assembly GCF_040938575.1). Classification (NCBI taxonomy): domain Eukaryota; kingdom Metazoa; phylum Chordata; class Amphibia; order Caudata; family Ambystomatidae; genus Ambystoma; species Ambystoma mexicanum. The sequence goes on from NC_090930.1 coordinate 1,034,478,462, forward strand.
CATTTTATGTGTTAATCGTAACTTAAATTGATAGTTAACATAAATATGTACTGTGTATATACAATTATATATTGGGTCCTGAAATATATTTTTATATACTTCATTTTCTAGTTATATTATACCGATGTGCGCCTGTCATGGGTACAGTTTACCTGTTGACAGATTTTTTAACCGCAATTGGATAATAGGTATCAACAACGCATCTGTGATAACCATTATCTGGGACGATCGCCAGACACCAGTCTGTTCTTTTGCAGGGATAAGGAGCAACATGGCAGCCTGTGGGTTCTAAAAATGTGCGCATGTAAAAGTTTTTCATTGTGAATTTAAACCACTAATTACTTCTCTGTAATGGAACGCCATGTGCATTGATCAGAATTCGGCCATGGAAGATAATAACTTTCTGTGAAGAATACAAAGAATGGGATTTATCGATCAATGAACGGAATTAGCACTATAAGATCACCGTTCACACTTAAACAAAAAATGAGAACCATACAATATTCACTGGCTATAACCTCTATTGGAAAACTTTAACCATGTTTTTGTGGACTTAACTACCTCTTTTCAGCATTATGTCAAAATGTAAAGTACTTCTTACATTCCTGACTATTGTTGGTTTCTTCAAAATAAACAGTTTTTATAATTTTTGCGAAAAGAAACAAAGGTTTCGTGTTTTACGTGGATATGTATGTTTATGTTCCTGGTTCTGCGTTAGATAACATTATGACGTTGGTGATGACAGGGTAAGTTTGGCTATACTGCCCATTCACATAATTAAAATAGGTGGCGCTCATGGTGATGGCACTTGAACTTAGGGTGATGGATCAACGGATAAGATAAACACAAGACCGTGGTACTCGACACATCGTTTTTGCCTGTGTTAAAGTGAGAAGAACTTGGGTAAGTTGCATTGGAATTCTTTTTTAAAAAAATCGATATATGCTCTAAAATACATGCCCGGTCGATTGGGCCAATAGAATTTCTGACCAAACTACCCCTTTAAATAATGGAGGGATGACCCAGAACAAAGCACTTCAGTCATATTAACCAGCTTGCTGTCAGAAGATGGTGATGTCAATCAGATAATCCCTCCCGATTTATTCCAGAGTAAAAAGCAAGAGTTACTAGACGTCTTACAGCAATTCCCTTATGTTGATAGCAAGACCAGGAAGAGTAAAGGGAGCATATCACTACATACCTACCCCTTCTGGACAAGTAGTCCTCTAGAAACCCTATAGGATCCCAGATTGTTGGATGCAAATAATCCAAAAAGAGATAGACTCTTTGTTGAAAGTTGATATCACTGGAACCTCACAAAGTGCCTGCTCCTCCCCTATTGTGTTAGTAGTCAAACCAGACATTTCTTGGAGATTTTCTATCGACTTTAGGAAGGTCAATGAAGTATCCCAGTTTGACAGCTATCCAATGGCGAATAGATGATCTGATTGACAAACTTGGGGATGCTGTATATCTCTCTATCATTGACCAGACTAAAGGGTATTGGCAGGTACCAGTTAATCCAGGAGACAAGTGCATAACTGCCTTTTCTACACCTCTTGGATTGTTCCAGTTTAAGGACTTTCCTTTTGGGCTGTATGGTGCCCCTGGTACCTTTCTGTGACTTATGGACCAAGTTGTAAGACCCTTTCATCATTCTGTGGGGCTTATATTGATGATATTATCATATACAATAAAACTTGTCTGGAACATATGTTGCATTTATACCAGGTTAGCAGGGCATTAAGAAAAGTTGGTCTTACGGCAAATCCCGAAAAATTTCACCTGGCTAGATCTGCTGTACGGGTTTCTTTGTGGGGAACGGACTCGTTCAACTTCAGTCTGATAAAGTTAAAGCAGTAATGGAAACACCTTCCCCAAAAACCAAGAAGGTTTATACTGAACCTTTTTTCCATCTCTGCTCCCATTACAGAGAAGATTAAAAATGCAGAGCCACAGAAATTGAGGTGGGGTCCAGAACACTAACATTGTTTTGACCAGTTTAAATGCATATTATGTCAAGACCCAGTTGTAAAGGTAGACCATTTATTTTACAGACTGACGCCTCACATCCTGGTCTTGGGGTAGTAATATCTCAAAGTCATGATGGTCTAGAACACCCAATTCTCTATATCAGCAGGAAATTGTTTGCTAGAGAAAAGAATTATGCAACACTGGAACTAGAAGCCCTTGCCATCAAGTGGGCCATAACGTACCTGAAATATTATCTCACAGGTAGAAAGTTCAGGTTAATTACTGATCATGTCCACCTGAAGTGGTTAAGGGCGAGGAAGGATACCAATGCTAGAGTCATGTGCTGATTTTTAGATTTACTGCCTTATTATTTCTCTGTCGAGCATTGGAAAGGAAAGAGCAAGGTCATGTTGATTTCCTTTCCCAATACCCAATAGAGGCTGAAAAACCCAGCGACATTAGGGGCAGGATATGTGATGAATCCATAGTAATTTCCCTCAAAACCTGTAACTGGCACCTTCCTCGTTTGACCAGGGAAAGGTAGACGCCTCCTGATCCCGACCCTGGGGGTGGTGTTCTGCTGGAGGATCACATGAGGGAGGAAAAAGGTCAAGAGGAAGAGAAAATTACCCTGTTTAACTTTCCCCGCGACCCTAATCTCTTGATGGCTTATTGTAAAGTGGAACAAAGTTAAGAAAACAAACTTTTTCATTAGGGATTTCAAGTCCCACAATTCCCACAGTTCTGGGACGAGGAAGATGGATGCAGAGGAACAAAGATGTAGAAGTGCTTAGCTAATTAACAAGAATGAACTATGCCTGAGGGTGACTGGGTGACTTGAAAGGCCCCCTCAGGTGCAGGTAATGAAGAAGCAGAAGAAGCAGGACTGGAGAAGGCAGTGTGGGCCGTGTATGCTGTGAGAAGAAGACGTAGAGGAGCCAGAAAATGCTGGGACCATTGTGATTCCTGAGAGGGTCTGTGCCCCTATTATCCCAAATGGCAGAGGTCATGCAGCAGAAAGCATGGGGAAGAAACGCTTCCCCAAGAAGACTACTTTGTGCAGAGCTTTCGCAGTGGGAAGCAAACGTAGCGCGAGCAGTCGAGAGTTCTCAGATGGCAGGGCTGCACCAGAGACTCTTGGGAGTCAGAGCAACTCCTTGACCTCTCCTCTGCCTTTGACACGGTTAACCACAACATCCTGATTGCATTCCTCTGTGACACCCTGGGAATCACAGGTCATGCTCTGGTGTGGATAATCTCCTTTCTCTATGACCGCCCATCCCAGGTGGAACTCTGTGCCTTTCTCTCAACTATTGCTCTCTCAACCTGTGGTATTCCCCAGGGATCTAACCTCTCCCTGGTTCTTCAAAGTCTATATGACTGCCTTGACATGTGTCATTTCCACTTTCACCTCTAACGTCCAGTGTTACATGGATGACACGCAACTATCTTTCAGGCTACCCCCAGCTGCCTCCTCCTCCTCGCTCATATCTGACTGTCTGTGGTAATACTACATAATATCCCCAACACAAATATTGCCGTAGATATGGCCGTTTTGTTCGCCATAGGTGATATTTTTGGGGGGATATTATGTGGAAGCAGGGGTTGCGGGGGTGTCCCCCGCACATTAAAAAATGATGCGGGGGTTGCAGAGGTGTCCCCCGCAGGGTCCATGTGTGAATTTCGCTGCAGAAATATGGTGATATTTTTGCATCGCAATATTTTTGCAGCGGAATTAACACATGAAACTCTGTCTGTCCACTACTCAGTCATGGTGTGCTGCAAACGACCTCTGCCTCAACGCGAGTAAGACTGAGATCGTTCTCATTGGGACCCCTGCTCCCGCTTTCCCGTCCTCCCTTGGCCATGTGCCCGCACCCACCTCCTCTCACTTTCCCCCCAGCGGCTCACTGTCTCCAGAGCCCTGGTTTTCTCTAGGCTGGACTATTGCAACTGCCTCTTCCTCAACCTCCCTTCGTCTGCCCTGCGCCCTCCGCAACTCATCCAGAACAGAACTGCAAGACTTATCCTTGGCCTCAAGCCCAGGGACCGCATCTCTCACTGGCTCCCTGTGTCTGCAAGGATCAAGTTCAAGACCCTCTGTATTGTCCACAAGGCTTTCTGAGGCCTGGGACATACCTACCTGCAACACTGCCTACCTAAATACTGTCTCTCACGCGCCCTCCGCTCATCTACCTCCAACCTTCTGCGAGTGGGCCGGTTCTCCAAGCAGAGATTTGGAGGGAGATCCTTATCCTCAGCAGGTGCCTCCGTCTGGAATAGCCTTCCTGCTGCCCTCCATCTTGAGCCTGACCTTCTCAAGTTCCGGAACTTCTCAAGACCTTCCTCTTCTCCTCTTCCTTCACTCTCGCTCTACCCTGCTAACCTAGCTCCCTGCTCTCTCCATCCCTCCCTCCTCTTCCTTACAGCTTGCTGGCTCAGAGTCTCACTGATCCCAGGCAGCCCCGCCAGTCCTCTCTGGCACTGGCCTCAACCACCCACCTTCACTGGACCTAGAAATAACCCAAAAGAGTGGCTCTCGCTGCACTTACCCTAGATTCTGCCGACTGGACTCCCCCTCCCTGTTACTATCTATGCATGTGACATGCCTGAAGATCGTCTGTCTGTTCTCCCTTGTCTTCTCCCCTTAATTGAACAGGTAAAACTGCAGAATCGCCGTCAGGCCTATTTGCTGCGTCTCAACTGTTAAATGTATTTTACACACTTACTCTGTCTGTGCAGACTATTATCGTCTCGTTTTTCCCATGTTCACACCCTCCTTGAGCGCTTTGAAACACTTTCCTGTGTATAGGTGTCATATAAATAAACAGTACAATACAATGCAAATTAGCGTGGTGGAGGTGGCGACGACCGAAGAGAGAGGGTTCGCCTGGTCAAAAGAAGCCACAGATCCAGCAGTCTTACAGATGCAGTGAGGAGCATCTGGAAGCAATTTTGGGGCGCTTCAGTGCATGCCACGTGTTCTGTGTATGCGGAATCACTTACAAGCAGATGCAAAGTAGAGTAAACAATATTACAAATACCGAACAGTTGTTAACATACAAGAACAAGCTAGTAAGCATCACAAATACCAAACTACTCCAAACCTCCAAAGGCAAGCTAACAAACCTTACAAATACTTAACTGTGACAAACGTACAAATGTGGCTGATATTAAACCAAAAGAAGCCTAGAAATGAAATTGTGAATTTGGACAAACACTAACTACCCGGTGGGGAGGAATTATCAGAAATACAGGAATACCACCAATACCAAGCCAAGAGACCTTGAGAAACAGGCAACATCAGTCTGTCAAAGGTTGCCAAACACCAGAGGGGAATGTTTGAAAGCCCCAGGGTTGCAAAGGTTGTAACTCAGGTTCTGGGATACCTAACTGTGTGGTTGATATAAGTTCACAGTGCTAGAGTCAAGGCAGAAACAGGAAAATACTTTATCCTAAACATTATTTTTGCTATTGATTCAGAAGGGAAAGAAAGGTGGCAAACAGGCTGCCCTTCTGGAGGTAGTTAGTTTGTGGTAGGTCGGGTGCCTGGGACTGGTTATGACTGTATTCTGAAACTGAGTTTGGAAGAAAGGAGTCAGTATGAGTGCATGCAAGCTGCTTTGATTGCCAAGTTTGGCAAGACACCTACCTCAATATCTTAGAAGGTTCAGGGAATATAAGAAAAGAGAGAATGTGTCTTGGGTTGACTAGGTGAGTACTGCGCATTTGAACATGATGGGGTGGATTGATGGATACAATGGGAAATCTTTTGTTGATTTGTCCCACCTTTTGTTTTTTGAGCATTTTTCTGAAGACTGTTCACCAGAGCTGCGTCACTACATTGCTGACCAGAACATTTTGGATCCCTTTAAGCTGGCCAGGCTGGCTGATAAGTGGGTCTCCCGCCATGTGTCCCCTAAGGAACCCAGTCGGAAGGACAAGGACAAAGAGAAAAGGACCTCTCAGAAGTCTGAGGAGTCCCATAAGCAATCACAGTCGAGTAAGCCTAAACCTCTTTCTCCTAAGAACCAAAAATCAATTGGGGATAAGTCTCATCAGGGTGGGAGTAAGAGTAGTGGTTCTCCTGCTGTAGAGCAGGCTCCCTGTGGATCCAGTACAGTACCTTGCATGCCTGGTACTTGTTGGGACTTTGGGGCTCTGGACCACAAGAAGGGTGACCCCAAGTGTAAAGGTAAAGCACTTGGAGTCCAGGCTGTCAGCCTGACCTACCCTTGCTTCATGCCTGAGGTGGAGCCACTGTCCTCCCCTCCTCTACAGGAATCACATTTGGTGCACCTGCAGAGATATCCCTACTGTCCCTTGGGGCCTGGGACCAGTATGTAGACGTACTGGCTACTATCCCACAGAATACCCACAGATTTGTGCAAAGTGTCATCTTCAATGGCCAGCCTTCCACTGGTTTGAGAGACACTGGATTAAGTATGACAATGGTGGACAGGACCCTGCTCATGCCAGAGGTCTATGTAGGTGGTTCTCTGAAAACTAACAGGCTAGCTGGTGGTCCTCCCAAATGATCTCCTGTAGCCCTCGTCACTATCACGATTGCGAACAAGACAGCTAAGCTTCCCGTCCTGTTTCAGGACAACGTGCCTGCCCTTATCTTGTTGGGTAATGATCTGGTAGAGCTGGGGTTGATCTCTGATGGACTACCCCTAACTGCTGCTGCAGTCAGTAGGTCTCAGGCCAAACCGGGTCTGACTGATAATCAGTTACCCACGCTAAGGGGGAAACCCAAGACGAAAAGGAAGAGCAAGGGGAATACCTCTGTGAAGGGGGCACCTTCTCTTCCTGCTGTTTCAGCAGCACCCACTGGGATCCAGGCTCTGGACGGGCTGGGTCCAGTGGTAACCCAAGAATCAACTCCTGAGGGAGAAGAGCCAGAAGACCCTCTCGCGGAAGAGGTGCTCAACCCAGAGGATCACCCTGACCATCAATGCCTGTTGGCTGAAGGGGGGCCATGTAATGGAGACTTCTGTAAGGGTCAGAGAGAGTGCCACTCTCTCGAGGGTCTAAGAAAACAGGCCCAGGCCCAGGCACAAAGTGAAGTGCCTAGGTCATTCAAGATTTATTGGGAGGGTGAGTTCCTTTGTAGTGAGCCCACTAACCCTGAACCTGGTGCCCTCAAGAGGTTGCTGGTACCCAAGGTTTACAGGCACTTCCTATTGCAGTTGGCGCATGAGGTGCCCTTAGCTGGTCATCTTGGTACTAAGAAGTCTAAGCAAAGGCTCTGTGCACATTTCTACTGGCCCAGAATGGGAGTCAAAGTGGAGTCCCACTGTCGGACCTGTCCCACTTGTCAGTTGTCTGGCAAGACTGGAGACAGTGTCATTGCTCCACTGCAGCCTTTGCCAGTGGTTGGCACTCCATTTGAGAGGGTGGGCATCGACATTGTTGGTCCCTTGGACCTCCCAAATCAGGTGGACACTGGTTCATCCTGGTACTGGTTGATCATGCCACCAGGTACCCTGAGGCTTACCCTTTCGGACCATTACAGCAAGGTGGTTGCCTGGGCTCTCCTGGGCATTTTCACCAGAGATGGTTTCCCTAAAGAGCTGGTATCTGACAGAGGATCATACTTCATGTCTAGTTACATGCAAGCGATGGGGAAGGAATGTGGGGTAACATATATGTTCTCCACCTCCTACCATCCCCAGCTCAGTGGTTTGGTTGAGAGGTTTAATTAGACGCTCAAGAGCATTCTGGGTGCTTGGGAAGTGCCCCTAAGGAGGAAATGGGATGTCCTCTTACCATGCCTGCTGTTTGCCTATAGAGAAGTGCCTCAAGAGGGTGTTGGTTTCAGCCCCTTTGAGCTTCTCTTTGGACATCCTCTGAGGGGGCCCCTACAATAATTCTTCAGGATAATCTCCAAGATGGCCGAGGTCAACTATCTGGTTGACATGGGAATCCCTGGGGTAGTCCGTCAGTTATTCCATGTTAACAGGCTCAAGCCTTTTCACCGAAGAGAGGAAGTCTCATGCCTTCTGTTAGCTTTAGAGCAAAAAGAGGATGAGAGGGAGCCCCTTCCTGATTTGCTGCATACAGGGCCGCCACAAGGGGGGCAGGGGAGGCAAACTGCCCCATGCCTCGCGCTCAGGGGGGGGCCTTGCGCAGCTGCTGCTGTCATGTCACGAGAGAAAGGAAAGATTTGTGCGAGGTGTTTGTGCCATTGATAATTTGCTGGCTGCAGGGGCAGTGCAAGCCTTACAGGCAGTCACAGACAACAATACAAAAGTTAAGTGGGGGTGGGGGGTGGTCCGCCCACTGAAGACTTGTTAATTTCCAAGGTGTGAATCACACCATGAACAACAGGCTGGCCTGGCCTCACTGCTGCCTGCCCTGGATGCAGGGTCGGATTGGTGCTATCCGTCGTTCGGGCCGAACGACCTTGACGACTTGGAGGGGGGGTGTGTGTCAGTTTTCTTGCTGACCTGCCTGTTCCGGTTTTATGAAATTTTAACTTATCTTTCCATGAACATTACAAGTAGTTTGCCGCACGGCCGGGCCACGTCACGGCATTGTGTGCATTTTATTGAACATCACCAGTGACACCAGAACATGGTTTTAATTGTTTGTTTGAATGTTTCCCTTTCATGCTCACGCTCGGTGCTCAAGTGTGGCACCACCCACAGGCAAAGAACCTCTGGGCTGGCAGGCCCTTGCAACTTGCAAGTTGCTTTTGCCCACGCATTAGGCCGCGGCCACACCAGCAGCCAGGATGGCGTCGGTTCGGATGCTATGACGGGGGGGCCTGAGGGGTTGGGTTGGCTGGGGCCAGAGGGGGGGTGTCAGCATAAATCATCAAAGCAAGGTAACACTCATTGTTACCTTGCTTTGATTTGCAGCATGATGCATGCATCAGGCAGCATGCATGCAATCCAATTATGCAAACAACAACAAGAGGGCCGGGGGCCACGGATGGTGCTTGTGCCGGGCTCCCGCTCCATCGGCTCACACAGGCAACAAGTGCTTCTTTGCAATTGCGTGTCGGTGTGAGATTCACACATGGCCTCTTGCGCTGCTGGAGGAGCCTAGAGCCAGGGCATTGCAGGAAGCAAGCAACAAATTTGTTGCACGCCACTTTGCAAAGTTGAAAGCAACAATGGACAATGAAAATCCTGCACCGGCCGGCGAGACTCTGTGCCGCCACCAGCCCTCACTGCCCGGTGGGCCGCCCCTATATTTTGCTCTGACCCTGCTGCCCTGACACCAGCTGACAACAGGTGCTACACAGAGAGGACTTGGGCTGGGCTTGAGAGAGCCTCTCAGCCACGCACAGAAACAGAAAGGAGGAGGAGGACCAGTGCCAGGAGTCCAGGACAGACCACGGCCGTGGCCAGGCAAGTCAAGGTCCAGGACCAGGTCGAGGAGGAGGCCAGGCCTCTGTCCACAGGAGTCAGTCAGGAGTTCCCAGACCATCGAGGACCAAAGCACAGCAGACCAAGCAGCAGCAGCCAGAGAGGGCCGCCAACATCCCCCCAGCCAGCCAAGGAGGGCACAGAGAGCGGCACTAGTGAGGCAGCCACCCTGACCCAGGCCGGCGGCCGGCACAGGACCAGCGACCCACACTTGAAAAGGTAAGTTGGGAAAAAATGCATGCCTGAATGTTGTAAATACAACGTACGCATGTGGTGTGTGCTGTGCGTCTGTGTGAATGCGTGTGTCTCAGAGTGTGTGTATTGCAACACAATGTGTGTGAGTTTATTTGTATTTGGTGGCAGCAGGTGAGGACTACACTGACAGAGCTGCACGCCCAGATGGCAGATGCCCACTGCGTGATTGCCACGGCCCGGCCCGCGCTCAATGAAACTCCCCCATAAGGAACATACCATATATTGAACGCTTTGTGTAGGCAGTATGATACCGCATACGCAGTATTGATCTCACATGGCAATGTTGAAACAGACTGGGTGAAGCTAGGCAGCAGCAGGTGAAATGTTATGCAGCTTGATTTTTTCTGAATCTTCCGTACCAATGGCACATCTATTTCCCTCGTGTTTCTGACCTACCGACCCTCTACCCCACACACAGCCCAGCTCAGCCTCGCCCACCACCACCACATAGACGCCAGGCGAGCTGCTGGAGTCTGGAGATGCAACTCTTTACTCTATTGGCTTTTAAGTCGCGTATTTGAACTGTACTGTCTGGTAATGCAGTTATTTTGAGTAGTGCCAGGCAGCAGAGGCCATGCTTCCCGCAATCTGCCCACTCCATTCCCACTTCCGGGAGCACATGTCTACATGCTTACAAAGGGGGAGTGTGCCCTGCTTTTGTTCTTCAGTTCACAGCTTGATTCGAATTCTATCGGCAATGGTGAATGTGAACAATGCTTTCTCCTCTCTGTCTGGAGCTCTCCGTTGGATCATGGAATCATGGAATTGAAGACTTTTGTTTGAAGATGGGACAATAGACTAGCCTGAAAATAGATGCATGCTGGCCTGACATGATGTGGCCACATTTATACCACACCTGCAGATGAACTTAACTGGTCTGCTGTTAAATCTCAGTTACCAGTTTAATGGTATAATCCACTACAGAATAATTGCTCATTTTACTATAGCTGATATGATAGCTCAGTGGGTTGAGCACTCGCTGCTGTGATGTGTGTGTGATCTGCAGGTTGCAGGTTTGAATCCCAGCAAGGCCATCTCAGTTTTTCATCCTTCTGAGGTCGATAAATGAGTATCAACACAGGTTGGGTGATATTGTATGCATATTTGTTCTATAAGAAAGAGCTTAAGCGTAAGTGCTATACAATAACATTATCATTTGGTCTTGGGCGTCTGCTTGTATTCACAGTCATTTGACAACATGGATCTATACACACAGATATTAATGATACATATGGCGATCCATTCTTGTATGAAATGTATATCACATTAGTGAAATCATAACCATATTTTTCGTAGTGTAGTGAACAATGCTATTTGATGTGTTGTCAAGGGGTTAAAGGTCGTGTCTCAAGTAGAGATTTCTTGCTTCACTTATTTACGGTGCCACTGGCCAAGTGCAAGAAATGAAGGGGCCTCACCAAATTTCTTGCCCCGGGCCTCACCTCATCCTGTGACAGCCCTGGCTTCATAGCAACCCTCAGGCTGGCTCAGTGGTGGTATTACATCTCTCTCCAGATCTGACATCAGAGCAGCAGAGGGCCTGCATGGCTTTACTCCGGCAGTAAGCCCCTCTGTTCGAACTGACACCAGGCCTCACCCAGTGGTGCAGGCACGAAATTGACACAGGTGACAGTGTACCTGTCAAAAGCAGATGCTATTGGATGTCAGATACTGCAGAGAACCACATCCAGACGAAGGTCGCCAAGATGTTGGATCTGGGTGTAATTGAACCCTCAACCAGTGCCAGGTCCAGTCCAGTGGTCCTTGTCCCGAAGGCAAGTTCCCAGGCAGGTGCCAAGGATTGGAGGTGCTGTGTGGACTAGCGAGGAGTCAATGCCATCACCACAACTGACATGCACCCATTGCCCAGGGCTGATGAGCTCGTGGACACCATAGGTTCTGCCAAATTTGTATGCATCTTTGACCTCACCTCAGGCTATTGGCAAATAGCTCTGACGGAGCAGGCCAAGGGTAAAACTGCACTCTAAACACCTGATGGGATGTACCAGTTTAGAGTCATGCCTTTTGGGTTGATGGATGCACCTACCACCTTCCAAAGGTTGGTCAATAATGCACTCAGTGGGCTGGAGGCCTTTTGTGTGACCTAACCAAACGACAGTGCTGTCTACAGTTGCACCTGGGAAGAGCATTTGACTCATTTGGATCAGGTGTTGCAGGCCTTGAAAAGGACTAACCTCACTTTCAAGGCCACCAAGTGCCAGATAGCTCTGGGGAAAGTCACTTACCTTGGTCATGAGGTAGGAGCGGATTGAATCCAACCTTCTTCCCAGTAAGGTACAGTATGTACATGACTGGGAGACTCCCACTGCTCAACCCCAAGTGAGAGCTTTTTTGGGCCTTGCTGGGTATTACCAGAACTTCTCTGGCAGACTATGGCACCATAGCTGCCCCTCTGACAAAACTGTCAGAGAGCCTTTGTTGGCTTGAAGGAAAGTCTGTGCATGTCACCTGTGTGGCGTGCGCCTGATTACAGCAAAGCCTTTATTGTTCAGACTGATGCCTGTGACACCAGAATTGTCCCAGTTAGATGACAAAGGGAGGGAACATCCCATTATTTGTATCAGTAGGCAACTGAAAGGTATAGAACGTAGGTGGGCTACTGTAGAAAAGGAATGTTTCAATATTGTTTGGCGCCTTAGGCGTTTAAGGGCTTACCTTACAGAGTCTACCTTCAAGGTCCAAACCGGCCATAAGTCCTTGAAGTGGCTTATGCCGATGAAGGGTAAGAACCCTAAACTGCTTAGGTGGTCCATTAGCCTGCAAGGTCTAGACTTGACTATTGAGCATAGACCAGGTCAGAGTCATGATAACGCAGATGGCCTTTCCAGAAGGTATGTTGACCGTCTGGGTGAGGGTGCCAATCTCGTGGGAGATTAGACCACCCTAACCTCAGTCTGGGGCGGGCGACTGTGATGCTGGAAATGCATTGGAGGGACAGGGCCTCCATGTCCTTGTCATGTACTCCTTTATCATGTGTGTTCTGTGTTATTTTCTGCACAGGAGTGTCATGGCCATAGACCCAGAACCCCAGACTCCGCACCATCAGGGCACGAGATCAATGGGCAACACAACCTTTTATTGACCCTTGGGGACTATGCGACATGGAGAGCCCAGCTGGACTCAGTCCTGGTGCCTTCGGCACCAGGCTCATAAATAAATGTGTACTAGCACATTTTGTTTGGTGCAGGCACTTGGGTCAGGCATTGGATCAGGCGTGGGTGCTGGGAAGAGGCATAGAGCACATGTAAGCTTTCTTTTAGGAGTGGCTGGGTGGGGCCGATGAGTCAAGACTATGGGCGTGGCCAGAGCAAGGCTATAAAAGCCTGCTCTGCCCCCCAGCATGTGCTTCGCGTTATTCTGCTCATGCAGGGTAATGCTCATCGCCGCCTAAGCGCATCTAACCTGTCTTGAGCTACCAGCCAGAGCGCATCTTACCTGTCTTCAGCTACCAGCCAGAGTGCAGCTACCTGTCTTCAGCTACTCGCCAGAGCGCATCTTACCTGTCTTCAGCCACCTTGTTTCCAGCTTCCAGCCGCAGCTCTTACCTTGCAATCCGCTTCCTTCGGCACACATCATCTTTGACTCTAGTATTCATCTTCCATCTCCAGACCTCTGGATAGGAACGCTCCAGCCCGACGTCCCAACAGACGGTGCCTGCAAGGGAAAAAGACAAAAAGAAGGTTAGAAACTGCAAAGACATTACATGTATTGTTGCGCTTAGACAAATCCTTGCGCTTGACCAACCAACACTTACCATCTGTCGGACCATCGTGAACTCCATTCTCTTCCCATTGGGCCTCGCTTCTTGCACAGCAACTACAGATGGGCCACACACCACATATTGGGAGAAAGCAGAGGAAAGACATTATTAAAAGGATTCAGGCAATAATCAAGAACCAACACTACAATATTTTAAAAGCCAAAAGACACTACAATATTTTAAAGGGCAAATATAGGTGTGTTTCAGCCGCAGCCGGTCTGGGCTGCCATGCACATGGGGCAGTGAAGGAACTCGGTCCATTCAACACACCCCTGCAGTGAGAAGCAGGACGGAGAGCTCGCCATCATCAATCAACAGGTGAGAATATATGGGTCGGCACATGCTCACCACATTCTGAGAAGACGGGTTTGAGAGGGACAGCAGTCATATAGCAGCCTTTTCACAATCTCACATATCCTCGCAGGGACAGTGCCATCAACCAGCGCAGTCCACAGCACACAAGCAGGGGAAGGAGCCTGACAAGGGGAATTCACTTCCAGGGAGAGCTGCAACCGTGCCCCAACGCTTCCGCAGAGACCAGGTGAGCATAACAAGGAGTCCCTGTTCCCAGAGTGTATGTTTTTGGGCAACTGGTTGTGACCCACAGAGCAAGGTATGGGCTGGTGGCAGCTCAATGCTGAATTTGACAGGTGTTCTGAGTATCCTCCATTTTGGGATACCCAGGCCCTGCCATAGGAATCAGTGGATTCCTGATAGGAGGCAAGATGCCCTGTGGGGCCTCTTGCTTTCTATTGCCTGCTACCTTGTTTTCCCAAATTCCTGGGAAGCCCTGACTCTGTCCCTTCCCCTGACTGGCTGTTGGTTGGAAGAACCAAATATGGTATTGTTGGGAAGTCCAGGCTAGACTGGCTGGAGCCTTCCCAGTGACTTTATGTTGTGGGTACTTCTTTGGGATGGCACCTGTGTGAATAGATTGTGTGACCAATATGCATTCTATGTTATGGGTGTCTGGTTTCTGTGTGTGTGACACAATGAATCAGACAGCCCTGCCTGAAACCAATATGAATCTATTGTGGTGTGCTGAATGGCTGGGTGCTTGCCACAATCCACATTCATTATGGGTGTCTGGGTGGAAGTGAATGGCCTGAATGCTTGTGAGCGGATTGGCTGCCTGCCTTGATGTATGCCCTTCTGTGCGATTGGATGACTGAGCCTGGCTCAGCCAGAGTGAATGAGGGACCGATGTATATATCTGGGGACCTCTCACTTACCAATTTGTTCAGAAGCAGAAGTTGAATCTTGAAGCTGCGTATCCTTGAAGCCCAGCTGGAAAAGGAAGAATTGCTGCTGCTTTCCTTCGACGAAATCTAAAAGCTGCACAGTCTGTCGAGGGCTGATCCAAGAGAGGACCTGGCTAGGAGACCTCTCCCCGAGCTTCGAGGGAACATCATGCAAAATCTGATCTTCATCGAGGTACCCAGGAAGCAAGTCCCGAAAGGCTGTCGACTGGAGAAGCGGTCCACCGAGAATCTTGAAGTAAAGAGCCAGGACATCGAGGCCATCGAAGTCCATTTCCGTTGACCGGGGTTCAGAGGATTTCCGTAATCACTGGAAGCCAGCCGAGTCGTGTCACCCAGAATTGGGGAAGGCTTGACGCCGGATGCCCAACGACCGGAGCTGCAACGCTCCACCTTGCTTAAGAACATTGAACAAAGGGTTCCCTTGCGATCACCGTCGACCGCTTTGTCCCGTCAGAGAAAGTTGAGGTCGACGGCTACCAAGGAAAGTCCTCTGGTGGGTTTCCCTCCACCAGAAGCTGAAAAAGACGTCCCGAGGACACTGATGAAGTGAAGATCTGAAGTCCAGCCCGTGGTGAGTCCCGATCGCCAGAGCTATCCCAACGTACGTGCTGCAGCTGCAGCACCGACAGTCCAGAAGACCGCCAAAGCATCTCCCGACACCCGATGCCCGCTGCTGGGCCTACATCCATCACTGAGTCTTCTTTGCGGCACCGAACACTTTTGCATCGAGGTGCACCACACACCACATCTTCACAGGACTTCCGCGATCGATCATCGAAGAGCAGCGCGAAGATTGAAGCTGCTGTCTCGATGCCAGTGTTCACATTTCTTCGATGACTCTCTACACCCTGTTGCTCCTGCTTTAAAGGGAGTTCACTCTCAATGGCATCATCGATGAACCATCGAAGACACTCTTTTATCTCAGGTACATTGATGTGGTTGAGCTTTTTGACCAGAAGATAAGACTATTTAAACATTAATGGACTGGGCTTGTTAATACACTTTATTACAGGTTGCCCAGGTGGGGCGATACTCACCCAGAATTGTGTCTTAGTAGCTAAAAGAAGCATTCTGCCATTGTTTAACCTAACTTTCCTTCTTTCCTTCCTATGATCTATGCTGCATGATTTGTGTGCCAACAGCAGTTGATGCATTTTAAAGGAATCTAAAGCTAAGTGTGGTACCACATAGACATAGTATATATTTGCCATATTAGAATTGCCATAGCACAAAGTGTGTTCTTAATGTATGTATATACCGTGAACGTTATTTATATATAAAGAACTGTGTTAGCACATAACATAGTGTGTGGACATTCCTTTGTGGGGGCCTGGGGACTACACTGTTCTTAAGAACCAGCCCACATCACCTACTGAGAACTTAAGCCTTAGTTGCTCGTCCATACTACCATATAGAGAATCTTGTCTGGGGTGCACTGTGCTTCTGTTCTGCCATATAGAGGGCAGCAGTACAGATATCCCCCTCCAGTCTTTACAGTGAGGGAGTCAGCTGGTGTATGATCGTGTGGCTAGCATTTTACATAATAAAGAAGGAAACGAGAACAGAATGATTTGTATTTACAGCCTGAAGAATCCCTTGATTGGGCGGAACGTGTGGTGTTTCTACCCCCATGGGTGAGTGTGTTTTAATCCTGTATGGTCTGTATGGATTATAAGCATTTAAACAATCCTGTTTGTGTGTAGGAATAATTTGTATCACGAATAAACAGAAATTTAGCACTTCAACTACGTGTGCTCAGGTGTTTTTTGTTATCCCTTTGGATAAAAGTGTGTGTTTCACATATTAAGGTATTGCCTACCTTGCCCTAGAGCACCAGCTGCTTAATAGAGGAAGAGCGCTCAAGTCTTGGCTGAAGTTGCACGGTTTGTAACGTAACTATATATATATATATATATATATATATATATATATATATATATATATATATATATATATATTACATGGCCACGGTAGTGGCCATGTAGTTATGGTTAAGTTGCTGTTTCCATAGGAAGAGCACTTTTTGGGCGGCTTATAACTTCGCTCTCCCTGGACGGATCCTCACCAAACTTTGCAGAAAAGGTATTTTGGTCACTCTGAATTGTTTTGCAAAGTTTGGTGAGGATTCGTCCAGGGGGGGAAAAGTTATAGGGGGGGTCCCAAAACTTTTTTTTTCTCCCATAGACTGAATGGGAAAAAACTTTGCGCACGACTACAGCCCGAACCGCTGGACGGATTTACACCAAAGTTGCGGCAGGAGCGGCGGCCTGGTTCCAAAAGCGTGCTTTTGTAAATTTAGTGTAAATCTGTCCAGTAGTATTTTTAAAAATGACCAAAATGTAAGGCAAAAAAATTAGTGATATCTGTGTTCGCTTCGCGGACGGACTTCCCTGTTCGCTCCGCGGATAGCACCCCGATTGGCCCATGGCCTTGCGTCATGTCCGCGGACATGCGACGTGTTCGCTGATTGGACGGCGAGGGGCGTGGAGCGCGTCAGATTTTCTGTGGCGCCCGCCATCTTGTATTCGCAGTCGACCGCGTACAGCGCAGTGAAACATGGATAAAAAATTGTATTTAGTGCCGTGTGTTGGTGTGTAAGAGTGTTTGGGGAGGGTGGGGGAGTATGAGATAGGTTCAATGTTTTGTTTTTTTATTTTATGTGCTAGACGTTTTTGTTGCGTTCGATTTGTCCGCGGAGAACACGGCTGTTCTGACATTTTGTAAATAAACTAAATGGTGGGGTGTTTAGAGGACGGAGTATGTGTCATTTTTGTTCGCAAGGAAGGTAACAATTAGCTATGAACACTCGCGGTGTACTTAATTGTTCGTAAATACACAAACTGGGGGTGTCCTCAGGACACTGTCCGTATTGTAATCTGTCTAGTTGAATGTGTTCTAAGAACACTTGCAGTGTCCCGAAATGGTTGCAATTACACAAAATGGGGGTGTTCTGAGAACGTTGTTTGTATTGTTCGTTGTCAGGGTGAAAGTGTTTTAAGACCACTCCTTTTGTCCGCTAATAGTACAATTTCCTAGGGGCGTCAACCGACTTTTTGTCCACTAAAGAAACGATAAATCCGGCTGGTGTGCGCCGACATTATGTGATAATCCTATGACTGGCGATATTGACCTGGCTGACTTGCTTTTGCGACACTAAATCATATCTCCCGCCCCTAAGCCTGATATTATCAAAGCATTCATATTCCCCGCCTCTCTCCGTGACGTTACAGGGTGCGTAATCAAACACGCCCAGTTCTCTGCAGTCCTAAGTGACTTTACACAGAACCCGGAAGACAACACATATTATGTCACAACACAGCGCGCCACAATTCGGAATATGAAACAGTGATTTAAAAGCAAACAGCAAGATTGTAAATGTTGTAAAGTACATTTATTTGACATCAAATGTTTAGAGAATATTCAGCAATTTGCATTTGTCTTTGTTGTCGATCCGCAAAAGTTCATGTTGAGGCAAGCAATGTTCCTTTGCGGTACAGAGGGTGTTAGATCAGCTTACAACTCAGTGCGCCACAATTCGGAATATGAAACTGTGGTTTAAAAGTAAACAGCAGGATTGTACATTTGGTAAAGTACATTTATTTCACATGAAATGTTTAGTGAATATTCAGCGATTTGCTATTGTCTCTGCTGTCGATCATCAAAAGTTTATTTGGAGCCACGCGTTGTTCCTTTGCGGTAGATAGGCTGTTGGTTTATGATAAAAGCAGTAAATGGTCGCTCTGATAATCGGAAGGTTGCTCCAACAACGAGCCATTAGACCACCCTATTGGTTGGTATGTTGTTTGTAGCCGCTAGTACTGCGTAAGGGCATATTGGTCCTTGGCGATTGTCCCATAAAATGGTGAGGGTCATGAAGTTGCATATTTGGACCTGCACCTGGCAGTTGAAGACCCCATCCGCTGGAGTCTGTAAATCGTGACATAGGCAAAATGGAGCCACATACCTGTTTTAAAAAACATAAATTAGTCTCACCAGCCGATCTTCATTAAAAATCATCATTTTATTTATTAGAGCGTGAAACTATTTGCTGTCGAAGATAGTGCAACAGAGTATGTTAATAATAAAATAATAATATTTTCCCATTCATATAGCGCTAAGAACCGTGAGGTATCTAAGCGGTGCTTATTATTAACCACGGTGTGTGGTGCTCATTTATCGACCACGGAATGATGAAAGGCTGAGTTTGGCCTTGCCGGGATTCAAACTTGCGTTAGCAAGCTGTGCACGGATGTCAAAGCGAGCGCTGTACTCGCTGTGCCACTTGACAGGCTACAGTGAAGTGGCACAGCGAGTAGAGTGCTTGACCGCCTATAGACCGGTTCAATTATTTCTATTAACCCACCCTGTGTCGTCTGCCTTTTTCAGAGCCCTCTAAACGACACGGGATCAATTCAGCGGTGATAGTGCGCGGTAGAAAACATTATGCCACTTTCAACTAACAAGTTCAACTTGAGCGGTCTTTAATGCTACGCTATTGTAATTATATTTGGTATAAAATAATCTAAAGGGTTACTTACAGTACAATTGCAATTTCCATTGTCTACGAGTGGTGCAGTCCCAAAATACGACTCTGCGTGTGCCAAAGATCTTTCGCATAGTGATATAATATATAAAAGTGGTTTTGTTTCAGAAATTTCATCTTTATCTTCTCTTACGTTTTAGCAACACTCCTTCAAGAGAAGTCTTTCATCACAATCTCTGTCTGTCAAGGTCAAAACACAATACAACCTTATAGTCCGCTTCGTGAGCCTCTCCGGGGCCCGAGAAAAAAATGGAAGCAGCTGACCTTCACTGTGAACGAGCATAAATTCTTACTTTGTAACATTCTGTGTAAAGCCATCTGTAGAAGTTGTGGAAGCAGCTGACCTTCACTGTGAACAAGCATAAATTCTTACTTTGCAACATTCTGTGTAAAGCCATCTGTAGAAGTTGGTTTTTGCACGCCATGTTTGTATATTGTTTGCGTGATATTAAAAAAAGTTTGTTTAAAGGACGTTATGGTTCTAAGTACAGCCGAAAGACCCCTGAAAATCGCAAGTTATGGTAAGCTATGAAAAATAACTGGCGCCACCACCGTGCACTGCTAAGACTAACACCCAGGACATCAAAGATGACATCGCAAATGTCATTGATGAAATCACTGATGACATCACATGTGTATGTACTTTTCATGGAATTTGTGTACTAGGGATTTTTATTATAATGTTGCGAAAAAAGTGTCAAGGATATTGCAATAAATATCATAACGTTATTAGTGCTTTGAACGATGCATTGATATAAATAGCATTGTATTATGGGATTCTATCTAGTATACTGAGCTACTAATGGAGAAACATAGCATTGTGTGCAGAGTACAAGATGAAAGTATAATATTTGTAATGTTAATATGTTGAATAATGAAATAATAATTGTCCTGAAATGTTCGAAAATTCACAAAATGGGGTTGTTCTGAGGACATTATTCGTATTGTGTGATTGCTTAGCTGTATGCAATGAAGGAATGGCACAGAGAGTAAAGTGGACACCGTCCGTGGACACCGCGGCTGTTCATGTACAGGGCGTGCTACATCCGGGTTTTTCCAGGAAATCCAACATGGAAAGAAGACTGTACGGATCAGCCAATCAGATGTCGAGGTTGTGGATTTGTGTTGAAAGAGACTGTGTGTGGTGAAGATGGCAGAAGTGGAGAAAGTCAGGGTGTTGGTGCTCGGAGGTATGTTTGTGCATGGTTTACAGCAGTACGCTGAATGCAGGCATGTTGCAAAGAACTTTGATGTGAAAGGAGTGGAGGTGGTGTGGAGCAGTGTGCCTGATTGCAATGTACACGGAATTGTACAAGTTTGTGAGGATATGGCCACAATGAACAGTCTGCATGTGGTAGTTTAGCACTATGGTGCTTTCCGTTTGGGCAACGTCAGTGCCCCTACTTTGTTGGCTGATTTGGAACGCTTGGTTCAAGCAGTAATGAAGATCCTTCCAAATGCAAAAGTAATTTTTTCTGGATTACTACCTAAGGGCAATATGGGACAATAGTTCAGTTTTTTGTCCTCAGCAAAATATTGCCAGGTGTGTCATGAACCGAGGCATGTGTGCCTTCATGCTTAGAGCTTGTATGTTCTTCTGTAACAATGAGAATATTGATGCCAGTAATGCTGTTAATTTTAAAGAAGATGGCATTTCTTTATCTTTTACGGGAAATGCCTTTCTATTTTGGAATGTAAGGGTTGCTTTGGAGAAGGTTATGTGAAGATTTTAGGAGTAAAGTAAGAAAAAAAAAAACAAGAAAAAAAATACAAAATAACAGGTGTCTGTCAAGCATCTGTAAAAAAAAAAAAAAAACCTCTCTTTTCAGAGCCAACTTCAAAGGGGAAATGGGGCACACTATTTAAATTTACATTCAACACGCTCAGATTTTCGATGTGTCCGCGGACATGGCGGTAGTCCGCGGACATGAAAATCACTACGAGGGGGTTAGTATGTTCTATGTTACACATATATGAAGTCAGGGATATTATGGTTAAGTTGTGCTACTAAAAACCTATGAAATTCAGTGAAAAAACTTTGTTAAAGGGACGTTATGGTTAAGTTGCGCTACTAAAAACCAATGAAATTCAGTAAAAAAAACTTTGTTAAAGGGACGTTATGGTTAAGTTGCGCTACTAAAAACCTATGAAATTCAGTGAAAAAACTTTGTTAAAGGGACGTTATGGCTCAAAGTAAAACCGAAAACCCCCTGAAATTCGGCAGTTATGGTAACATAAGCAACCATAACTCGCGCCACCGTGCACTGCTAACACTAACACCCAGGACATCAAAGATGACATCACAAATGTCATTGATGACATCATTGATGACATCACATGGCTGGCTCTCCCTTTTTATCCTTTACTGACATATCGAAGCCACATAGTTTTCTTCAGTAACAGTCAGGAAGTAAAAATTGAAAAGGTACTATATTTGTAGACTTAGGGTCCAGTCACATCATATGAAACATATACATAGCGGAAGATACAGGCTTGAAAGAGAGCAATCCTTTCTGTGCATGAAGATAATCATTATGGTTATGAGCACTTTCTCATAGTTTTATTTTTATTACTCTACCTTCCCTCTATATGCTCATATTTGTATACATTATACTCACTCTCCATAGAGTGAATGGGAAAAGAATTTTGCTCGCGCCTACAACCCAAACCGCTGGACGGATTTCCACCAAATTTGGACCAGGAGCAGCAGCTTGGTCCCGAAAGCGTGCTTTTGCAAATTCGGTGAAAATCCGTCCAGTAGTTTTTTTTAAAATGACCAAAAAGTAGGTAAAAAAAAATTAGTGATATCTGTGTTCGGTTCGCGGACACACTTCCCTGTTCGCTCCGCGGACAGTGTCCTGATTGGCCAATCGTCTTGCGTGATGTTCAACGTGTTCGCTGATTGGACGGCGTGGAGTGTGAAGCGCGTCAGATTTTTCGGTAGCGCCCGCCATCTTGGATTCGCGGACGTCACCGGACAGCGCGGTGAAATGTGTATTTTGTAGAGTGTGTAGGAGTGTTTGGGGAGGGTGGGAGTGTATGAGATAGGATGAAAGTTGTGTTTTTATGTGTTAGACGTTTTTTTTGTGTTCGATTTGTTTGCGGACATCACGGGTGTTCTGAAATGTTCTAAATAAACTGACTAGGGGGTGTTCTGAGGAGTCAATATGTGTCCGTTTTGTTCGCAAGCAAAGTGAAACTGTTCTAAGAACACTCGCGGTGTCCGGGGAGTGTTCGTAGGGGGTGTCCTGAGGACGCTGTCTGTATTGTTCTCTGTCAAGTTGAATGTGTTCTAAGAACACCCGTGGTGTCCTGAAATGTTCGCAAGTAAACAAAATGGGGGTGTTCTGAAGACGCTTCTAAGAACACTTGCGGTGTCCGGGGAGTGTTCATAAGGGGTGTCCTGAGGACGCTGTCCGTATTGTTCTCTGTCAAGTTGAATGTGTCCTAAGCACACTCGCGGTGTCCTGAAATGTTCGCAAATAAACAAGATGGTGGTGTTCTGAAGACGCTTCTAAGAACACTCCCGGTGTCCTGGAATGTTCGTAGGGGGTGTCCTGAGGACGCTGTCCATATTGTTCTCTGTCAAGTTGAATGTGTCCTAAGAACACTCGCGGTGTCCTGAAATGTTCGCAAATAAACAAGATGGGGTGTTCTGAAGACGTTTTTGAAAACACTCCCGGTGTCCTGGAATGTTCGTAGGGGGTGTCCTTAGGATGCTGTCCGTATTGTTCGTTGTTAAGTTGAAAGTGTTCTAAGAACTATCGAGTTGTTCTGAAATGTTCGTAGGGGGTGTCCTGAAAACGGTGTCCGTATTGTTCGCTGGCAAGTTCAAAGTGTTCTAAGAACACTCACATTGTTCGCGGACATTAAAAGTTTCCCATAGATCATAGTTGAAATGTTTGACTCTATGGATGTGATATGTTGCGGTGGTTTTTGCCAGGGCATAGAGTCATGCACCCAAGACTCTATGCCCTGGCAACAACCACCGCAGCATATCACATTCATATTTGCCTATAACTTTGGGTGAAAAACAAATGTATAAGGAACAAAGGTATTAGATACTATGGATGTGATATGCTGCTATGGTTGTCCTTATTATTGTATACTTACTGTTTGGTCTAGTAATGGGAGTCCATGTTTTTCTTCTTCATTTCTGTGATAAAAGAAAATAGCATGTTAGTATTAGTATTTTGTAATGACTTATTACATTGTACAGGCATTATACTTTTATTTTTTTTCGACCCTCATATTTAGTAGAGTACAAATCAGAGTACTGTGCAATTTGCTCAGTTTCTGTATTTGTTGCTAAAATCATTGGGTCTGTGGGAGAAAAAAAAATCCATGTTGGATTAAATAAAAACCCTTTTTCTGTTATGCTACAGTTTATTTGTTTGTTTATTTTCAGTGTTCACTTGTTGTTTCTGGCTAATGCTTTATACTTTGCTTTGTTGTATTTTTTTGGAGCAGTAACAGATTCTTCATTTGTTTTGATATTATAAAATTTTGGAGCAGTTAGATACCAATTGGCGTATTCTAACTGTCTATTTTTTTAATATATTTTAGTGGTTTTGATTTATCTAATTGGATATTGTTAAATTTTGGGACAATTAGATACCAATTGGCGTATTCTAACTGTGTATTTTTTTGCCTAATTTGGTGGTATTCATTTATCTGATTAGTTGTTGTAGAATCTTTGAGCTGTTAGATAGCTTTTGGAGTATTCTAACAGTTTATATTATTTTAACACAAATTTATAATTTTGGGACAGTTAGATACCAATTGGCGTATTGTAACTGTGTATTTTTTGGTCTAATTTAGTGGTATTCATTTATCTGATTAGTTGTTGTAGAATCTTTGAGCAGTTAGATAGCTTTTGGAGTATTCTAACAGTTTATATTTTTTTAACACAAATTTATTTAAAGGTTTAAATACAGTTTATTTATCAAATTTTGGTTTTAAGAACATCAAATAAGCGTTTGTAAGATTTGCTGGTAATCTCTGCTTTAGAGTAATGGTACTATCATTACATTCAAACCATCCACATTTCTTTTTTATATATGCAGTGTAGTGCCCTGAATTGGTTGTGGCTTCTGCGTGGTAGATTATACCTATTGTTGTGAAGGTTTTCTTACCAAGTGATATTTGACCATGTGTGAATCCAGTCAGCTTGCAGTTGTTTTTGGTACCATCTGCATTGTAACGTAGAAGCATTAGTATTACGTATTTACTATGTGTTTGTATTACTAACATGGAGCGATTATCTGAATTGCAGGTAGAGCATAATCTACCATGGTTTGCATTTTGTACAAGTTGCTGAAATGGAATCGATTCACAATTTGGTATTGATATATATATGACGCGTTCATTGGGGATTTCTTCTTATGTCACATTGTTTCAGAGAGTGCATGTATGTTTCCACATGTATGAAATCTGACAGATTTCATTTATAGGTATGTTTTTGTTTTCCAGTACTTGTAGTAAGTACATTAGAAATTCTTGTGGATCTTCCTGTGAGTTTATAGTGAATTTCACCATTCCAGCACAGTAGTCCAATTGTCGTCTTATTCCAAAAACACTATATGTGTTGTCAGGATTGTTTGCTGCATTTCTGTGAAGTACTAACATTTGCAAACACAATGGGTCTGTACTGTGTAAGTAAATGTTGTAAACAATTGGTGGTAATTGAAATAGAATATTAATTGCTACATTTGCATAGCAACTTACACCAACTATATTTAAGAATTTAAATGGTCCAGGTAGTTCTGTATCTAACTGCTTTTTTTGGAGTTTGTCTTCCTTCTTTAAAGAAGGACCTGGTTTACTTTCTCTAATTGATTATTTTTTGTTTGTGGTACTTGATGAAGTATTAGTTTCTTTTACTCTCTTTGGAGGATTTGCAGTAACGTCCTGTTGCATTTCTGTTTGATTTAGTTTTCTTTTACAACGTTTTAGTTTTTGTGGAACAGAATATGTGTTTAGATGGGGAGTGTATAGTGAGTGAAGTCTATTATATTCTAAAATGCAAGGATTATCACCATTTGGCCATGCACCCAAGACTCTATGCCCTGGCAACAACCATCGCAGCATATCACATTCATATTTGCTTATAACTTTGGGTGAAAAACAAATGTATAAGGAACAAAGGTCTTAGATACTATGGATGTGATATGCTGCTATGGTTGTCCTTATTATTGTATACTTACTGTTTGGTCTAGTAATGGGAGTCCATGTTTTTCTTCTTCATTTCTGTGATAAAAGAAAATAGCATGTTAGTATTAGTATTTTGTAATGACTTATTACATTGTACAGGCATTATACTTTTATTTTTTTTCGACCCTCATATTTAGTAGAGTACAAATCAGAGTACTGTGCAATTTGCTCAGTTTCTGTATTTGTTGCTAAAATCATTGGGTCTGTGGGAGAAAAAAAAATCCATGTTGGATTAAAAAAAAAACCTTTTTCTGTTATGCTACAGTTTATTTGTTTGTTTGTTTTCAGGGTTCACTTGTTGTTTCT
Organism: Ambystoma mexicanum; assembly: GCF_040938575.1. Lineage (NCBI taxonomy): Eukaryota > Metazoa > Chordata > Amphibia > Caudata > Ambystomatidae > Ambystoma > Ambystoma mexicanum. The sequence goes on from NC_090930.1 coordinate 1,034,504,175, forward strand.
GGCTAATGCTTTATACTTTGCTTTGTTGTATTTTTTTTGGAGCAGTAACAGATTCTTCATTTGTTTTGATACTATAAAATTTTGGAGCAGTTAGATACCAATTGGCGTATTCTGTCTATTTTTTTAATATATTTTAGTGGTTTTGATTGATCTATTTGGATATTGTTAAATTTTGGGACAGTTAGATACCAATTGGCGTATTCTAACTGTGTATTTTTTGGCCTAATTTAGTGGTATTTATTTATCTGATTAGTTGTTGTAGAATCTTTGAGCTGTTAGATAGCTTTGGGAGTATTCTAACAGTTTATATTATTTTAATACAAATTTATAATTTTGGGACACTTAGATACCAATTGGCGTATTCTAACTTTGTATTTTTTGGTCTAATTTAGTGGTATTCATTTATCTGATTAGTTGTTGTAGAATCTTTGAGCAGTTAGATAGCTTTGGAGTATTCTAACAGTTTATATTTTTTTAACACAAATTTATTTAAAGGTTTAAATACAGTTTATTTATCAAATTTTGGTTTTAAGAACATCAAATAAGTGTTTGTAAGATTTGCTGGTAATCTCTGCTTTAGAGTAATGGTACTATCATTACATTCAAACCATCCACATTTCTTTTTTATATATGCAGTGTAGTGCCCTGAATTGGTTGTGGCTCCGGCGTGGTAGATTATACCTATTGTTGTGAAGGTTTTCTTACCAAGTGATATTTGACCATCTGTGAATCCAGTCAGCTTGCAGTTGTTTTTGGTACCATCTGCATTGTAACGTAGAAGCATTAGTATTACGTATTTACTATGTGTTTGTATTACTAACGTGGAGCGATTATCTGAATTGCAGGTAGAGCATAATCTACCATGGTTTGCATTTTGTACAAGTTGCTGAAATGGAATGGATTCACAATTTGGTATTGATATATATATGAAGCGTTCATTGGGGATTTCTTCTTGTGTCACATTGTTGCAGAGAGTGCATGTATGTTTCCACATGTATGAAATCTGAAAGATTTCATTTATAGGTATGTTTTTGGTTTCCAGTACTTGTAGTAAGTACATTAGAAATTCTTGTGGATCTTCCTGTGAGTTTATAGTGAATTTCACCATTCCAGCACAGTAGTCCAATTGTCGTCTTATTCCAAAAACACTATATGTGTTGTCAGGATTGTTTGCTGCATTTCTGTGAAGTACTAACATTTGCAAACACAATGGGTCTGTACTGTGTAAGTAAATGTTGTCAACAATTGGTGGTAATTGAAATAGAATATTCATTGCTACATTTGCATAGCAATTTACACCAACTATATTTGAGAATTTAAATGGTCCAGGTAGTTCTGTATCTAACTGCTTTTTTTGGAGTTTGTCTTCCTTCTTTAAAGAAGTACCTGGTTTACTTTCTCTAATTGATTCTTTTTTGTTTGTGGTACTTGATGAAGTATTAGTTTCTTTTACTCTCTTTGGAGGATTTGCAGTGACGTCCTGTTGCATTTCTGTTTGATTTAGTTTTCTTTTACAACGTTTTAGTTTTTGTGGAACAGAATATTTGTTTAGATGGGGAGTGTATAGTGAGCGAAGTCTATTATATTCTAAAATGCAAGAAATATCAGCGTTTACTTTACTTGCATCAAAGTTGATTAGAAATAGACCGTCAAGTGTACGTAAGCATGATAGTGCTACGTAGCTCATGCCTTCTTTAAAGACTGTGTTACCAATATCTATCATTGCTTTGTCTAGGGTAAGACCTTGTGATTTATGAATCGTGACTGCGTATGCAAGAGTTAGAGAAAATTGTTCTCTGCGTACATACAAATCTTTGAAGAGAAGGAATCTAGCTGTTGAGCGTCCTATCCGTTTTACTTCTGAAAGTTTGTCAAAGAGTATATTGACAAACTGAATTTTGTTGTCACGTGGGTATGTTTGAAAGCCAACAACTGTACCCAGTGCTCCATTAACTAGTCCTTGGTCCACGTCAAGGTTACGTTTAAGCATTGCTCTGCAATTTAAGGATAATTTTAACATCTTTTCTAAGCCTGCTGTGTTTGAGATTGATTTTTCTAAATTATTTAGTCTTGTTGTGGCTTGGTCACACATGGGTAGTGTCATACCATGTACATCTATTTTGTCTGTGGCGCTAATTTCCATTATTGGTTGCATTTCTTTACTTAACATTATTTCATTGAATTTGAGACAGCTTGCAAGAGTTGGCATTAAGGCCATGCAATTGACATTTTTGTGGGCTAATTGTTCCATAACATCTGTAGCACATGCATTATCGCCATAAAGTGCATTAATGTGCCGAGTTTTCAATGTTGCTTCTGCTTCTTTAGAAAGTATACCAACTCTCAAACTTTTTAAAATGTTGGCATAAGTGAGATCTGCAGATTGGCGCATGTTTTCTGTTAATTTTCTGTATTGGAAATGTTGCCAAAGGTTGACATTTCCAATGCTGCCAACAGTTTTACGGCAGAGTTTGTGCCCTAGTGTATTAAAAATAGGTTCACCTTTTACTGGTGTTAATTGAAGCAGATCTTCAAAAGCAATAATGTGTTTTCCTGCAAAGAGCTCTTCATAGTCTGTTTTGAGTACTTATTGTAATCTGATGTGAATCAAAGCTAACATCAGGTTGGAGACCATGCTCACTTCATCTATTAGTAGCAATTTCATTTGTTTCAATACTCTGCGTAATTCCATTGCAGCTTCTGCAGAAAGTTTGTAATAGTCTAATTTGTTCTGGTGTTCTACTGGTAATAGTAGTAATCGGTGTAATGTAACACCACCTATGTTGTAGGAAGCTAAACCTGTGGGGGCAGTGACAACAGCTGACAGTTTGTTGTTTGTCAATTGTTGAAGGAACTTACTAATGATTTTGATTAGGAATGTTTTGCCAGAACCAGCTTCACCACAGACGTACAGTAGTATAGGTTTATAATTATGGCAGGAACATTCTTTATTTTCATGTTTTACACCATGTGCAATTTGTTTTGTTACTTCTTGAAAAATGCTACTTTGCTCATTTTTTAGTTTTGATTGTAGTATAGTTAAGTCTTCCTTATCTTCATACTGACACATGGTGTTTTCTACTTCTATCATAGCTAATTCTGCCTCATTTGTTATTAGTGGTTCTCCCAGTGGTTCTTGGCTTCCTGTTACAGAAGGTTGACTACTGTCAGGAGTATCCTTATCTAGTTGGGCTTGGAGTTCTTCTTCATGTTGCTGTTCATTGCGCAACATTGTTTTGTACTGTGTAAAGTTTACATCAGTTATAGTGCTTTCATTTGCTTTGAAAGCATCCTCATACGAGTCATCGTTATCTAGTAATTGTTCTTCTTTTCACCATGGTTTGAAGAGTTGTAGCAGGGACATGTAATATACTTCTTTATGTTGAGGAGTCTTCAATGACAACTTGATATGATTAATTAAATTTGGTTTAGTGAGTTTAACTAAGCTGCCTTCACAGTCTGTCACTCTATATTTACCTTTTTTTCATCAGGTTTCATATTATTTTTGTATGTGTAGTTTTGGGCTATTTGGTATAGACACATGTTTTCCAAAGTATTACTTCTGTTTGGGTAGTATGTGTCCAATAAATTGTTTTTTAAAATGTCTTGGCTGTTGGGATCATGTTTGGCTATTGTTTCTATATCTTCATATGATTTTAGAACTCTTTTTCTAGATTTAGCTGGACCAAGACTTAGCCATACTATATTTTCAGATTTACCATACAATGAAGTACCAGTTAAACAATCAGCTGCTTCATAAGATCCACATTCTCTATGGGTGAGCATTTTTATGCCCAAGCTGTATAATTTCTGAGATACTGTTTTATCTGATGACAGGTCATTCCAGAGGTCTTGGAGCTCTGTCTTTTCTGCTTTAGTTAAGTATGCTGTGACATATCGTGCAACTGCAGTAGAATTGTCTGCAATGTACTGCACATCTATGTTTGCATTCCATAAGTGGGCAATGATTGCATTATAATCATTGATATATTTTTCTTCTTCTTTTCTTTTTATGTAATATGTATTTTTAGGTGACTTACCTTTAACATTATGTCTAACTGAAAACATGAGGTTGTTTACTTGACCTGTATTTGTAACTGGTCTAGGGAAACCAAATTGGCATTTGGTGTAGTATTTGCCTTTGTTTTTGCATTTGCGACGACACTATTTTCCACATTTGTGTCTTTGAAATTGTAAAATTTGTGCACGAAGATCACTATTTGTGGCTTCTGATGGAATTTCACAAGTGACATATTTTTCAATAAACTGTAAAACAGTGGCATCACTGTCTTGACCAAATTTAGGATCATCTTTAATCCATAAAAGCATGTGGATATGTGGTGCTCCTCTGGCTTGGTATTCTTTTCTCCAAAAGAAGTGTTGCACTTCTCCAAGGGGAGGAACAGTTTTATTACAAATAAAATGTAGCATAGCAATGAAGCAATGGTGAAAATATCTTGAAACATTAACAGGATCCAAAGAACAAAGTTCTCCAGGTGTTAGAATATCTATGTTTGTTTTGTTTTTATTTGATATGCGTAGGAAATCATGTAAATCTTCCCATGCATATTCTGCACAACTTAATGTAACAAACCAAGTGGGTGGGCCAAGGTTTCTGATCATACAACGTACATCTCCATGACGTCGAACCAGTACTCTTTAGTACCACGCATATTTGCTAATAGATTTGTAATATTTGATTGTAAAACCTCATCCTTTTGTTGCACTTTCTCTAATAATTGTGTAGCTGTCATATTTTGAAAGTGTGATCCTGATTTTAATATGTGTGCAACTCCGTAACAAAAAGTTGCTAGTTCACTTTCAAAGAGTAGGTGGAATATGTATTCCACATTTTGTCTAAATCTGGGATCTTCAGAATACATCCGGAATGAGTGGTATTCTGAAGCTGATATTTGAATAGGTCTATCATCATACCTTCCTCCTTTGCCAGTAGGAAAGAGTGGAGGAAAAGCAAGTGCTTCTATACTTTTTTCCCATATACTGATTGGCGATCCTTTTGTTTGACGCATTTGGTAAGTTTCTAGTACATCTTGTACGGTGTCATTACAGTGCAAAGGATGAATTGTATAATGGTCTAAAGTATTTGATATTGTAGCAGGATCTAGTAGCTCAAATTGACCAGCTTCTTGTGTTTCTTGAATTATTTCAGTTGTATCTTTCAAGTTTTCTTCAATATTAATTTCTTTGTAATATTCATCATTCTCTTTAAGATATTGCAGGGCTTCTCTAACTTTATGTAAATCTACCAGTTGTTGCCATATTTTTTTGTCTTTTGTAGGTACTCCATTTACTAATATAATTAAAGATTGCTGCATTGGACGTTGCACTCCTAGAGTATGCACATTTTCTTTTAGATTTAATGGTAAATAAACTACTTTTCCACGAATGCCTTTTACCAATTCAGAGGGAGGTAATTTTGCTGTTTTTGGTTGAAGGCGTATTATTACTTGAAATGGGTGTACTGTTTGAATTATGATGCTCTCATATAAATTAAGTTGTTGTAGAGGTTTTGGTAATGGGTATAATTCCAAATTATTTGTGATAGAACGTGAAGGAGTTTGGTTGTTGTCAAGTTTTGTAGTGCAATAACTGCAAAGTATTAAGGGCTCAGTTATTTCATATTTGTTTTCTGCTAGAAGGTAGAGAGCTAATTCAAACCATTTAGAATCTTCATTGTCTTCTATTTTGTATGATAGGTCCACAGTTTTTGTGTTACTTTTATAAAAAATTCTACTGCAACATACACATACATGGTTTAGTACTTCAGCTGATGTACTTTTAAATTTTAGTATTTCTTTTTTGTATGTGTTTAGCAAAAGGTTGCTATGTGTAGAATTGTTGCTTAATTGGTTTAAAGCTATTTCATTCTGTAAATGGCTTTCACTTCCAAAATATTTTTTCTGGATATAGTGAATTTCTTCAAGTAGGTCTTTTGCTGTACCATGTAGAAGGATGTTATTTAACTTTGCTAGTGCTAAAGCAGGACGTTTAGCATAGTACAGTTTATAGACTAGATTTCTTATAGTTGAATGATGTGTTGATATCCTTTTGATATCATGGAAAGTGGTTTTACAAGTAGGTCCTGTAATGCAGGCCAATGAATGTCCTTGTAGTCCTGTGTACTTGCGCACTGGACAGGTATCTATATTTTGCAGTAATTTAATTTTGATTTTGTCTTTGCTTTTTACATATTTATTGAGGAATTGGTGTAAAGATTTGAAACATTGTTTGGGAATGTTACACATTGACGTGCATGGCCATTTGTACACTAGATGTTCTGATTCAGTTGAATGGAGGGGTAATTCTAAGTTTTCAGGGCATATTTTCGTAAGGAGTACTTCTTGTTCCATTATGGTATTATTCACTTTTTCATAACCTCGACCACTGCTATTTATGGCAATTGTATTCGTTTGCTTTTGTTTGTACGCTTCTTCATTAAAATATGGTTCTGTGCTCGTAGTGTGATTCCATTCACCTCCACAGATACTTAAGAAGTTCTTTCTGTTGACATTTCGCTTATTGAGAAGTCTTTTTTGTAATTTAGTTATTAGTTTTGTCAGTGGTTTCATTTTGTTTAACAGTAAAATAAATACATTTCTTTTGAGAAGAATTGCACTGTCCATCAACGCTTCTAAGATTAATTTCCTACAATAGGTTTTAAGCTTTGAACCTGATTTCTCTCCTATTTTTATAAGATTTTGAAGGACTTTTTGACGGTATATTTTGGCTAAAATACTTTTCTTGGTATGCTTACTTTGCACTATATTAAAATTTGAAGAAGTAGTTTTATCTGTACTGATAGCTGATTTTCTGTTAATTGTTTTTTGGTTTGTTTTACATTTTGATAGAGGAAGCGAAGTTGTTGTACTTGAAACTTCTTGTGTTTCACTAAATGATTGTATTAGCTGTTTTGTTTCAACTTTTTTTACAAATTCTGCTAGAGATGGATGCTTATGTTGGACACCTTTATTTTCATTTGCTCTACTTTTGCGTTGCTTTCTACGGACTTGTCTTTTGGTAGGCATTCTTTAGGGTCTGTTGAAAAAAATAAAGAAGATATGGGTTGGGGTGTTCTGGAATGTATGTGTGCTGTGTGCATGATTGTTTGAGTAAGATGATAAAGATGTATGTAATGGTGTGTGATTGTGCATTGGGAACTAAAACTAGTAGGGATAGGTATTCTTGAATGTATGTGTTACTAAACTGGGGTTCAGATGACAAAAAAAAAGTAAGCTAGTGGTGTGGAAAAGTACAAATAGTAAATCTAATGTATACAATTAAAACAGTTGTTTGTTCTATAATATGAAAATTGTAGTGGTTCAGTTGGCTAATTTGTGTGTCCAAAAATAGAAATTTGTGGGCCATTCTGGCTGTAAATCGCTGTTTAAGACATGGAAACTTTTGGACAAAATGGTACAAAATCTCTATTTTAAGAAACCAAAATAGCTCGTATTAATGTTATAGTATATTTGATTAATAACACAAATATTATGGTGATATTTTACTTACTTTTTTTTTAAATTAACAGGTAACTTCTTAGTTTTTCTTTCTTCTTCGAATTCGGCTGCTTCTTTTCAGGAAACTGGTCTTCACTGCAATTGTAAAAGCTTCAAATTAGTAACTTTGTTTGTATATACCACTGTTTTTAATTTAGATATTGATTTTTTTAATTGAAATCCTCAGTGCCTTCTGTAAAACCATTAAACTAATTTATTTACATAAGATACATTGCAGCAGTTCAGTACATATGATATGTTCTTAATGAACAAATTGTATTGAATGACTAACTGTAGCAAAAAAAAATATCTTTACTATGTCTTGTGAAATTTATAATATATTAGTGAATACCACTATTTCTGTAAGTAAACTGTTCTAGGTAATAGTGCCTCAATGTCATGTCTAATTTAAAGTAATTAAGTAAATAAATAAATTAAAACAAAAAATATGAAATTGTATAAGTATTTTTTATAAAGGTTTAAACATAGATTGTGTTTGCATGCAATTTTGTTTGAATATATGTAGTCTATATATTTCATTTGAAAAATGTTAGTTTAACATGATTTGAGTGTGTGTGTATAAAGAAAGTAAAAAGTATAAAGGTTTATAAGTGATAGTTGATTTTAGGAAATTGAAAAAAGTACAGTAAATTCATTTTACAGATTTTACAAGGTAAAAGTCTGTTTGAAAATGTGTTCATCTCATAGTTCTCAACTCACACGCTTTTGGCGGGTGTCACACGCCTTGTAAAGGGCAGACTCACCCGCCAAAAAAAAAATCGGGTGATTTCACCCGCTTGTAAAACAAAAATGGTTGAGAGCTATGTCATCTACTATACAGAAAATATGCATACCTGAAGTTTGTGTTCATGCATATGGATATGCATGGAGCTGCAAGTAGAAATCTTGAAGACTTGTACAGTATTTCTGGTAGATCCTGCTTGCCAATGATATGACACTTGTACTCAGAGAGATTCAAAGTACATTTGCAGTGCTGATCTATGATGATGCAGTTAGATGTAGAGGTCTTGAATGTGATTGGTGCATGGTCATGTGATTTTTGAGGTACATCCAATGAGGGAATGGCAGAGAGAGTGTAGTGGAAATGGTAGAAGGGCTGTTCATGTTACGATATGTCCGCGGACATGGCGGTAGTTTGCGGACATCGGGAGTTACATCCGGGGATTTTTGGGTTCAGAAGTCATGCAAATGAGAATAAGCACTGAAAGGGATTGGTCAGGAAAGTTTGGTGGGTGTGTTGTGCCAGGAGAGATTTTCTCAGATACTCTTTTTGCTGAGAGAACAAAAGATAGCTATGGCTGTGTGTTTCAGAAAACAGATTGTTTGGATTTTAGGAGATTTGTGGATACATTGGTTGAAGGTGCATGCAGAAAGCTGTGGAGTAGCTGTAGATATTGGATTCCCACATGTGGAAGTACACTGGCATGGAGTACGTGGAATGAAGTGGTTGGACTTGCTACCTCTCTGTGCTACTTTGGAGACAGAGCAACATCCAGACATAATTGTAATTCATTGTGGAGGGAACAGTTTAGGACATGTGACTGGAATTTTTTTGCAATTTGCTATGAAAGAAGGACTTAGGAAGGTTATGGACATGTTTCCTAATTCTCAAGTGATATTTTCACGGATTGCGCAGAGACAAATGTGGCTTCGTTCTTCTTCATTTGGTCCACAAATGGAAAAAGCAAGGCGCAATGTTAATAAGGCTGTTTGTGGCTTTCTAAGAGATTTTGGCATGTCTTCTTTTCACAATGAAAATATTATGTTTTGTAGTACATACGTTTTTCGCAGAGATGGAGTCCATCTTACTTATGCTGGCAATCAGATTTTTCTGAGAAATGTACAAAATGCATTGCGACCTTTTTTGGAATTACAACAACGATTTTGAAGTAGATGTTAAGCATTTACAATTTTTGACTTACAAACACCACCCAAAGGCTCTTTTCAGAGCCACCACTTCTTTCCAGAGAAAATTACAATGTTTGTGATGGAGTAGCAACCCAATTTTTTTAATGTTTGCGAACTGTCCGTGGACTTCTAAAAAATACAAAGAGCCCTGCTTCATTTATTTTCACTTCTATTTTTTAACTGGGAAAGGCGGCTCTGAAAAGAGCCTTATTTTTTTGGGATTTTTGTAATTTTGTATTTTTTTGGTTTTTCAGACACAACACACTAGGAGAGGAGGGTAAAGGAGGGTAAAGGGGGGGACACCAACCACTGGGATAAGAAAGGGTGAGCTGAGAGAGGAAGATGTAGAGTGGGTTTTATTTGGGTAGTGAGCAGGTCTTCTCGTGCTCTGAGACGATAGTCTCAAAAGCACTCCGAAGTCGCTCCTCCCTGCAGAGTATTGTGTCACAGTACATACATACAACTGTGATCCTCGAAAGGTAAGGGTCATCAGCATTCTGTATGGCCTGTGAGGCAGCTTGAGAAAGACGCTGTCCCACAGAGGTGGTCCTTGTGGTGACAGGATCAGAAACAGAGGATGAAGTAGAGGAAATCAACCTGCTACGTTCTTCGCAAGGTACAACCCCGCGAATAGCCCCAGAGTGAAATGACCTCAGGTGTCGCTTCATAGTAGTGGTCCCAAAGCTGTAGTTACCATGCTTCCCGCGACTGAGTATCATTTTGCACTCATTGCAGGTAACATGGTTCGCACGAGCCTTAGGACCATTCCCATGAATGGTAAATAACCGCCACACCCAAGACTCACGCCTAGTGCGGGTAGTAGGGATTTCCTCTACCTCATTCTCATCATCTTCTTCTTCCTCCTCCGCATCCTCAGTCCTGTTCCCCTCTTCAGGCCCTTGGGGAGGTGGTGGTGGTGGAGGGGGTGGTTGTGGTGCTGAAGCAGGTGCAGCACCAAGTGGCAGTTCAGCAGCCAAGGATGCCATCTCGATGATGGTGTAGTCTGCAGGTGGCAGCAAAAATCACTGTGTTCTGAAGAATAGCCAGAAACACAATGGGAATAGGCTCTTGGGCGTGGTCTTTTATAGGGGTGCTTGTGCGCGGTCCGCGGACATGCGCACTGTGCGCGGACAGATCGAACACAAAAAAAGGATCGGAATCGGAAAGTTTCAAAAGGTATATAGAAACTCAAGATTGCTATGTGGGACTTGTGCCATGGTGAGATTTTATTGAAAAATATTATGGATTAACTGAAAATGTACTTTTAAATTGTTCGGGGACACGAACAGTGTCCGCATTTCAGGACACACGATGAGCGTGGGTGCGGTCATATGATCTGTTTGCGAACTAGTCTGCGAAGGAAGCGCCTGTCCGCAGGACACCAAGTGCACGGAGATTGGTTAGCGCATGCGCATTGATGTCCTACGGACACTGTTCGGGTTCTGAAGTAATTAAAAGTGCGTCACACGTGAAACGAACATTTCAGGACACCGCGTGTGTTCTTAGAACAGTTTAAACTTGGTAGCGAACAGTAAGGAAAGATATAGTGTTCTTCAGGACACGTGTAATTTAGTTTATGTACGAACATTTCAGGACACCAATTGTGTTCTTAGAACAGTTTCAATTGGGTAGCGAACACTACGCACAGGTATAGTGTTCTTCAGGACACCTCCATTTTCGTTTACGTACGAACATTTCAGGACACCAATAGCGTTCTTAGAACAGTTTGAACTTGCTAGCGAACAGTACCGGACAGGTATAGTGTTCTTTAGGACACTTTAATTTTTGTTTGTTTACGAACAATTCAGGACACCGCATGTGTTCTTAGTACAGTTTCATGTTGCTAGCGAACACTACGAACAGTTGTAGTGTTGTTCAGGACACATCATTTTCGTTTATTTACGAACATTTCAGGACAGCAATTGTGTTCTTAGGACAGTTTTAAGTTCATAGCGAACATTACGGACAGATATAGTGTTCTTTAGAACACTTTAATTCTTGTTTCTTTACGAACATTTCAGGACACCACGTGTGTTCTTAGAACAGTTTCAACTTGCTAGCGAACAGTACGAACAGGTGTGGTGTTCTTCAGGACACCTCCATTTTCGTTTATGTACGAACATTTCAGAACACTCGCACTGTCCGCGGACACTTTTATTGTTTTAAAAAAAAAAACAGAAACTATTCACAATACAATATAAAAATTAAACTTTATCTAACATATATTAATAATTTATGACAGAGAAGGTGAGGCAGAAACAGAAACAAAAACAGGAGAATTTGGGGTTTCAACATGATTGGTATTAGGTGAAGAAGGGATGGAAATCTCATCAAAACGTTTTGGATTATGGAGAGGGTTTGGGGATAATTGACTGGGATATGGTGAGGAGGGACAAGTACATGTGGGGCAATGGTACAAGGTTTTTGGTTTGAAATGATTTTCTACAAAAGTTTTTAAATTATTAAAATTAGCCAACAATACATCCATTTTTTCTTCTATATTGTGAAGACTGTTATCCATAACAGGGTTTTCTGAAGTTTTTTCTATTTTGGTATGCTCTGTACAAAAAAATAATATAAATGTTAAATGTATGTAAAAAAATAATAAATAAATGGTTTATATTATAAAGTGTTTACCATTAGTTTCACTATCTTGTGACATTTCTTCATGTGGGAAATTGTCCTCTAGCCATTCCAGAGTACTAGACATTTCTGTGAGAAAAAAAAAAGATAATATATTTTTTAATCTAATACAGAAAGTTTATAAATATATGAGTAAAATGAAGTACACTTACTATTTCTGGTAAGATAAGTCCTATGTATTCAGTGGGTCTGGTCTTGTTCTCAGTTCTGTTGTGTCTGTGAGGTAATTATGTTGGAAGCCAATTTATCTTCTTGTGGTATATTCCATTTCAGAACATATTGTATTTAAATGAATGGTTAGTGTGTTACATATATGGGTTATATTTCTTATGTAGTAATATATATAATGTGTTTGTGTGCTGCTTTTTGAATGTGTTAAATGTTCCTATATTATGATATAACAATCAAACATACCCCCCCAACCCCCCCACAGTTTTTAGGTAGTGGTACTGTTCTCCGAACATGTCCGCGAACATTAAATAAGTTCGTGGACATCACGTTCATAAGAAGAGATCTAGTCAGTTCCATATGACATGTTTATAAAGTCAAAGTCATTATTGTTAAGTTTTGCTACTAAAAAACTATGAAATTCAGTGAAAAAACTTTGTTAAAGGGACGTTATGGTTAAGTTGCGCTACTAAAAACCTATGAAATTCAGTGAAAAAAACTTTGTTAAAGGGACGTTATGGTTAAGTTGCGTTACTAAAAACCTATGAAATTCAGTGAAAAAACTTTGTTAAAGGGACGTTATGGTTCCAAGTAAAACCGAAAAACCCTTGAAATTCGCCAGTTATGGTAAGCTAAGCAACCATAACTCACGCCACCACCGTGCACTGCTAAGATTAACACCCAGGACATCAAAGATGACATCACAAATGTCATTGATGACATCACTGATGACATCACATGTGTATGTACTTCTCATGAAATATGTGTAGAAGGGATTCTTATTATATTGCGAAAAAAGTGTCAAGAATCATTGCAAGAAATATACCCTAATAAGTGCATTGAACGATGCATTGATATAAATAGCATCCTATTATGGGGTTCTATGTAGTATACTAAGCTACTCATACAGAAACATAACATTGTGTGCAGCGTACAAGATGAAGGTATGATATTCGTAATGTTACTATGTTGAATAATGAAATGATAATTGTTTTCTTAATAGATTTTTGTGTACTGTGAAATATGTAATAAGTAGCTAATAAAACCCATGTATTACATAATTGCATTACCATAGACAAAACACAAAGACACAAGAACACATACCAATATGGGTATATACAGGGAAAGTGAAGTTAGCAAAAAAGCACAAGTAGTAGCAGAAACAATTCATAACTTAACTGATTAGTTTCATGCAAATAAATGATTGCTCTGTTTCAAAGCTGCTATTTACCCTATGGGCAACCAGACGTGGTCTCCCTCTCACTGTGCTTAGAGAGGCATCAGCTTCACCTCACTGATGACCCCCAACAAGGGTGAAACACGTGTATGGGGTTGCTGGTGGTACTCTCGTTCAGATTGGAATTGCCATTGTATTTCGGTGCTGGACTGCCCCTGGGCAGGACAAAGACTGATATGCAAATGGATATTTCCCATCTGTGAAAGGCACAGTGAGTAAAAGCAGTGGCTGCGAACTCTCAAGTGGTTAATAACCACTGAACAGGTTATCATGTCTGTTCTTGCGAGAGAGGGGCGCCCGCTACCTTTGTAAAACTATTTTTTAAGGAACCTGGGATTGGTAACCCTAGGTCTACTGGGGGCAACCAGACGTGGTCTCCCTCTCACTGTGCTTAGAGAGGCATCAGCTTCACCTCACTGATGATCCCCAACAAGGGTGAAACACGTGTATGGGGTTGCTGGTGGTACTCTCGTTCAGATTGGAATTGCCATTGTATTTCGGTGCTGGACTGCCCCTGGGCAGGACAAAGACTGATATGCAAATGGATATTTCCCATCTGTGAAAGGCACAGTGAGTAAAAGCAGTGGCTGCGAACTCTCAAGTGGTTAATAACCACTGAACAGGTTATCATGTCTGTTCTTGCGAGAGAGGGGCGCCCGCTACCTTTGTAAAACTATTTGTTAAGGAACCTGGGATTGGTAACCCTAGGTCTCCTGGGGGCAACCAGACGTGGTCTCCCTCTCACTGTGCTTAGAGAGGCATCAGCTTCACCTCACTGATGATCCCCAACAAGGGTGAAACACGTGTATGGGGTTGCTGGTGGTACTCTCGTTCAGATTGGAATTGCCATTGTATTTCGGTGCTGGACTGCCCCTGGGCAGGACAAAGACTGATATGCAAATGGATATTTCCCATCTGTGAAAGGCACAGTGAGTAAAAGCAGTGGCTGCGAACTCTCAAGTGGTTAATAACCACTGAACAGGTTATCATGTCTGTTCTTGCGAGAGAGGGGCGCCCGCTACCTTTGTAAAACTATTTGTTAAGGAACCTGGGATTGGTAACCCTAGGTCTCCTGGGGGCAACCAGACGTGGTCTCCCTCTCACTGTGCTTAGAGAGGCATCAGCTTCACCTCACTGATGATCCCCAACAAGGGTGAAACACGTGTATGGGGTTGCTGGTGGTACTCTCGTTCAGATTGGAATTGCCATTGTATTTCGGTGCTGGACTGCCCCTGGGCAGGACAAAGACTGATATGCAAATGGATATTTCCCATCTGTGAAAGGCACAGTGAGTAAAAGCAGTGGCTGCGAGCTCTCAAGTGGTTAATAACCACTGAACAGGTTATCATGTCTGTTCTTGCGAGAGAGGGGCGCCCGCTACCTTTGTAAAACTATTTGTTAAGGAACCTGGGATTGGTAACCCTAGGTCTCCTGGGGGCAACCAGACGTGGTCTCCCTCTCACTGTGCTTAGAGAGGCATCAGCTTCACCTCACTGATGATCCCCAACAAGGGTGAAACACGTGTATGGGGTTGCTGGTGGTACTCTCGTTCAGATTGGAATTGCCATTGTATTTCGGTGCTGGACTGCCCCTGGGCAGAACAAAGACTGATATGCAAATGGATATTTCCCATCTGTGAAAGGCACAGTGAGTAAAAGCAGTGGCTGCGAACTCTCAAGTGGTTAATAACCACTGAACAGGTTATCATGTCTGTTCTTGCGAGAGAGGGGCGCCCGCTACCTTTGTAAAACTATTTGTTAAGGAACCTGGGATTGGTAACCCTAGGTCTCGTGGGGCAACCAGACGTGGTCTCCCTCTCACTGTGCTTAGAGAGGCATCAGCTTCACCTCACTGATGATCCCCAACAAGGGTGAAACACGTGTATGGGGTTGCTGGTGGTACTCTCGTTCAGATTGGAATTGCCATTGTATTTCGGTGCTGGACTGCCCCTGGGCAGGACAAAGACTGATATGCAAATGGATATTTCCCATCTGTGAAAGGCACAGTGAGTAAAAGCAGTGGCTGCGAACTCTCAAGTGGTTAATAAACACTGAACAGGTTATCATGTCTGTTCTTGCGAGAGAGGGGCGCCCGCTACCTTTGTAAAACTATGTATATGTATCACTTGATGTGATTGGACCCTAAGGAAAGTAGTGTGAGTACAATGTATACACATATGACCATATACAGGGAAAGTACAGCCATAAAAAAAACAACAGCACTATCAGAAAGTGCTCATAAGTCTAGTGATTATCTTTATGCACAAAAAGGATTGCTGTCTTTCAAGCTTGTGTTTTCCCATATGTATATGCTTCATATGATGTGACTGTACTCTAAGGGAATTACTGTAAGAACCTACTAGAAGGATATGTCTACAAATACAATAAAATTCTTAGTTTCTGACTGTTACTGAAGAAAACCTTGTGGCCTAGATATGTCAGCAAAAGAAAAAATAGTGAGCCAGACATGTGATGTCATCAGTGATGTCATCAATGACATTTGTGATGTCATCTTTGATGTCCTGGGTGTTAGTCTTAGCAGTGCACGGTGGTGGCGCGAGTTATGGTTGCTTAGCTTACCATAACTGGCGAATTTCAAGGGGTTTTCGGTTTTACTTGGAACCATAACGTCCCTTTAACAAAGTTTTTTCACTGAATTTCATAGGTTTTTAGTAGCGCAACTTAACCATAACGTCCCTTTAACAAAGTTTTTTTCACTGAATATATATATAATATATATATATATTAAACTGTTCTTTAAAAGAAAACAATAACACTGTACAATTTTTAAAGTACTTTTATTTCACAATAAACTCTCAGAGAACATCCGACTATTCCCATATTCAATCAAATTGCAAATTTGTTTCTTCGCTCGTGATCGAAAATATTAATCGGGAGGTTCTTTTTCCATACACAATGTGTTCGTTTTCGATAAAGGAACCGCTTGGGTTGCACAGTGAATTCCAGCTCGTCTTCAGCAACTTGGGCCTAGACAACCATAAAAGATGTTATGTTACTCCTAAACGCTAGTGCAGCGTACGGGCACATGGGCCCTGGGCGATCGTCCCACAAAACAGTCACGGTGATCCAGCCGTTGACGACTACGTGCACCTGGCGATTGAAGAAGGCATCAGTTGGCATCTGGAATCCATGGCAGTCGCAGTAATGCAGCATGTAGCTATTTGGAAAACATAACAGAAAACATGTATCAATACCCGACCTTTATTTGAATATATCTATTGATTTCTTAATTCGGCATAGAGTTTAAACTAATGATTAGCACACATATCAAACAATCTCAAAAAAGACAAAAAGAACCTGGAAAGTGATACACAATTCGATGTGGTCATACATGATATTTTGAAGAAATAGTAGCGTTGATCCTGGGTGAATCTAGTGATAGTCTACATATACCTAGATTCTGCACTCCCCATAACCACATAAAGAAGACAACCACACAGAAAGATAGTACTTGAGTTACATTACCAAAATTCATCTTGAGATAACAATAAGTTAAAGCTTGTTCCGGTGTACAGTCCTCAAAAGCAAACTTACATTATATTCACCGTCTCCATTCTCTTCGTGTACCTCAGTCCGTAACGCTCACTGCGCTCACACCAAAGATTCTTCATGAACTGATTTTACATGTTTCTTACACACTTTTGGAATGCATAACCTTATCAAATGTTCATTATTACAAACCTCCTCTCACTGCATTCCTCACACAATATTCCCTTTCTCTCAAGGTCAAAAAACAATTGACCCTTATAGTTTCTGTCCCATGCATGGGCTTCCTTAGCAAACAACCAAAAAATCAAACCTGTTGACCTTCACTCAGAATCTAAATACATTCTCCCTTTGCAACAACATGGCTCAACACAATTATGAGAACTCGTACTCGCATACACGTGCACGGCCGCTGTTTCCAGCAAACACTGCAGCTGGCTGCCTCAGATGCCAAACTCTAGGGGGCGCCAGTCTGACTCCAATATTATTTTAAATACATTGTAACAAAGACAGATTAGTCCTTCGCCTGTACTTTACGCACATTATATTGAGGAACACCTCCAAATGTGTCGTAAGGCTTTTGTGACAAAAAAACACAACTTTTTTGCTTCTTGCTGCCACATCCCATCCCATCCTCATCAACCCTCGCCTCCCCAGACAGTATTTGATAAGTTTAACAAGTGCAATGTTGTGTTTTTTTATATGTTTTTGCAGCGATGTCCGCGGACACCAAAACACGGATCAAAGATGGCGGGCGCATTGGAACAATCTGACGCACTTCACGCTCTTCACCATCCAATGAGCGAATGCGTCACATGTCCACGGACATGATGCGACCGATTAGCCTAGACCTTCTTTTTGATCGTTTAAAAAAAAAAAACTACCGGAGGGATTTTCACCAAATTTACAAAAGCACGCTTTCGGGACCAAACCGCTGCTCTTGCCACAAATTTGGTGAAAATCCGTCCAGCGGTTTGATCTGTAGCCGTGCGCAAAGTTTTTCCCCCATTCAGTCTATGGGAAAAAAATAAATTTTGGTTGGGACCCCCCTATAACTTTGCCCCCCCTGGACCAAACCTCACCAAACTTTGCAAAAAAAAAATAGAATGGGCCATATACTTATTTTGCAAAGTTTGGTGAGGATTTGTCCAGGGGGAGCGAAGTTATAAGCTGCCCAAAAAGTGCTCTTCCTATGGGATTAGCAATTTAACCATAACTACATGGCCACTACCGTGGCTGTGTAATATATATATATATATATATATAACACTCAGTGAAAAAACTTTGTTAAAAGGACGTTATGTTTAAGTTACACTAATAAAAACCTATGAAATTAATTGAAAAACACCTTACAGGGACATTATGGTTGCAAGGTAAAATCGAAAAACCAAAGAAATACACCAATTATGGGAAGCTATGCAACCATAACTTGCGCCACTGCCATGCACTGCTAAGATTAACACCCAGGACATCAAAGATGACATCATAAATAGCATCATTGATGACATCACTGATGGCATCATATATCCAGCTGGTTGTTTTTTGTGGGAAAGCTGATGCCTTGACACTCTGGTAAGGTTCTTCAGGTGAGCTTTATTCTAGTTACATGTTAAGATGTTACAGTGAACAACTGGGTCCCATCACCCAGGCTATGCTTCTCCAACTGCTAACCCCTGGAACCTTCACCACAGCATTCACACCTAAACAGTCCCTCAGGCACGCCAACATTCTCTCATCATCATCATGCACCTGCATTCACTCAAAGCACTCTACAACACATCTCCCTCCTTTACACTCACACACAAAACCACAAAAGGAAACACACAAGGGACACACTAACACTGCATCTTTTTTATGAGAGAGATGCAACTCTAAAAATGCTAGGAGCGTCCCCGCCAACATGCTCTGTATCCATACACAGAGGGCGCCCCCCCTTTCTACGCTTGCTGGCTTCCATGCAGCACTCTTCAAACATTTCGGAATGTGGACACATCCGTGACTTAGCACGGATTCAATCCACTCACTCACACTACATTTACGGAAGGGGCAACCCTCCTACTTGGTGGGACCCAATTCCCACACACACTACTGAAGGCATGACCCTCCTATCTGGTGGGACACCATTCCCACACATACAGAACGGAAGGCGCGACCCTCCTACCCAGTGGGACGTAATTCCCACACACAATACTGAAGGCGTGATCCTCCTATCTGGTGGGATACAATTCACACACACACACACACACACACTGCAGAAGGAATGACCCTCCTATCATGCCGAAATCACACATTTCCCTTGCACTCACAATACAATGCGACGGAAAGCGCAGCCCCCTTACCTGGTGGGGCATCATTCCCATACACGCACTGCCGAAACCCTCCTACCCGATGGGACACCATTTCCATCCACTTCTTCATCCAACTTCTCATCTGGCATTATTAAAATGCACAAGATTCATCATGCCCCCACATTACAATTAACATTGTTCTTTTCAAACTTTAAAATGAATTGCTAAGTGTCCATGCTGAGTATTAACTCTAAACGTGAAAATCCTCCTTAGGTTAGCTCTAACCCACTTCCCAGCCTCACACACCACAACTGGCACTTTCCTTGTCCCTTTAAAGCAATGACTTCAATTACTAAAAGTCCATAGGTGCTTTGCACCTATAACCTGAAAATCCTAAAAAATGTAAACTCACATGCACCTAAACGCAGTTATGATTCTCTCCTCACACACACTGCGCATCCATCCACATGACCATGCATCGCCACAACTCAATCCATGCTATTCTTAAAACTTCACTACAATTTTAGCATACAGCAAATAGAAAACTTATGAAGCACTCAAGTACTGCTTCACCGCCCACTATATAAACCAACAAAGGATACTGGCGTGTCCTTCATGCCCAAGTTCTCCATGTATCAGGATTGCAGACAGGAGTCACCACCGCAACTACTATCAGTACCTTACTTCGCATGCCGGACCATTAATGCCATATCCAGGCTTCCACAAGACCGATGCATCTGCACTCATCTGCATTAACTTCACAAGTGACGCGTTGTACCTCGAACGCTTCATTGTCACCACTGCATCCACTATCGGTGCTCGAATGCTCCATTGATCATCTACTTTGTACAGATTCTCTGAGGTCCTTTTTCTCTGCTCCACGTTGGATATTCTTTACTATCCCGCGGTGGGAACCTTGTCTGCGTAACAGCGGACACAACAGCCGCTCAGCACTACGTGTCCTCGTCTCCACAGCTTATCAATGTGCTTCTCGCCTGAAACAGAACTAAAGGAAAACTTCTGTTCATCAGAGCCGACCTGATGAGCAATGTCTCCTATGCTCCTTTTATTGCCCTGATATGTTTTATGTCCCATCCAAAGCAATCCCCAGTATCCTCTTGGATTAGACCCTCATTTTGCTTGGTCTTAGTTCCGCACGCATTAACCTTGGCATCCTTACTACTGGATTGCTAACTTTGCTCCTGCAACTTCATCCGGCTACTGCGCAATACGCCGCGGGGTCCTTTCCCCAAAACGCTGCAACAAACGCTGACATAGAGCCACAGATCGCAGCACAAAGGTCCCATTGAGAGACAGAATGTTTCCACGTCAATGCAGCATCATTACAGCAGTCACAGACTCTCTCAGCATGCCTGTGCCGTCACTGGGACCACTGAAGGGAGCTGTGTCAATGGTGTCCACAGGATGTTGCACACCTCTACAGAAGGGACTGAGCGTTCTCTCTAAGCTCAAACCTCAGGGCTTTGCCACTCTATAGTTAATTCCCCATAAGGTAGCTCCAGCTCTTTCTCCTTACAGTCCTCATCCTTCACTTACTGGGGCTGGGGCTTCTCCTTGTCAACATTTAGGCACACCCATTCTTTTCCTGGCTCTGTGGGCAGCCCGGACCTACCTGGTTGCCCCTCCTCCAACACTGGGTTACCTTCTGTTCTGGCCCTTATGCTGTACTATGGGGCTTGCGCAATACTATTCCCCAGTGTCATCTTGTTGGAGTGCAGCCCACTCTCTGCAAACTTCCCCCTCTCTGCTTCCTCTGCACAGGGGAAATGCTTCTTAACCTCTGTGCCTTATATTTCCGTCTCTTTTCCCTGGGTGATGGGACTTACTTGATGTGGGGGGGACAGTGGTTCCTCTCTCTTCTTACTGCATCCCCCCTCAGTAGCCTGGACTCTTAAAACATCTTACTTTTTCCTTTCAGGTCAATTTTTGTCTTCTTAAAGACCATCCTTGCCACCAATGTGGGAAAGCTAATTCCCTGACACTCTGGTAAGGTTCTTCAGGTGAGCTTTATTCTAGTTACATGTTAAGATGTTCCAGTGAACCACTGGGTCCCATCACCCAGGCTAGGATTCTCTAACTGCTAACCCCTGCAACCCTCATGCCAGCATTCACACCCAAACATTTCCTCAGGCACACCAATATTCTCTTAGCATCATCATGCACCTGCATTCACTCCAAGCACTATACAACATTTTTGGTCAGTGACAGTGAGAATTATAAGCAAAGCACTTGATCTGGTCATACTACATTGAAAACATGATGCACATACACTAAAGCTGCTGTATTTATAGACCTTACCCATGTGTTATGTTTTAAGGTACTTTCCTTAGGGTTTGGCCTGAGCTCATGGGGTACATACATGGAACAATAAGCAGGCCCCAGAAAGACATTACATTTTCTATACATGATGATGACCTCTAATCTTAGTGTCATTTTCTGGTCATGGTATTTGTTTCCTCCTTTCCAGAGTTTATGAAACCCTTAAACCTGGTGGCCTTAATGGCGAAGAAGAACTTTTTGAGTTTCTCAATTGAATACAACTAAGATCTTAGCATGATGAGGTTTCTCTATGGTAACATTAGATGCAGACCGTTCATTTGATTTTCAGACAACTATTATTGATTGATTTTAGAAATTCTGATTGGTGTTGCCTTCATGAGTTTTTTAGATGCATTTTGAATATCTATGAGATATTATTTCACTGATGACATTTTGTTAATGTTTCTGATGAATTTTTGGGACAACTTACTATGAATTATTCGAGGAATATGATGATGGATTTTATTAATCAATTTTTGATACATTCAGTTATGAATTATTCTAATTAATTTTTAGATACGATCCTGAATGAGCATGATTCTATTATCTTCTGTTAGACACCACTGCTACACATTTTTACATTTTATTAGACCCTTTTTTTATACATACACCTTTTGTACTGTTTTAAGTGGAGAAGAGCTCTATGTGGTGATATTTCTATGATATGAAATTTAGACACTGCTACTGCTATTTATTCATCTTGTGACTTACTTTCGTACTCCCTGATCAGTTTCTATCAACAATATACCTTCAATATAGGATAGACAAGAGTGTTTAAGAATGATCTGAAATCTCTGCGCTGGCTCCCTGTGGTTGCGAGGATTAAGCTCAAAACCCTCTGCATTGTACACAAGGCCTTCTGGGGCCTCAATACCTCCAACTCTCTCTTCCTAAATATCTTCCTTCTCGAGCTCTTCGCTCATCCACCTCCAACTCCATCAGGGTCAGTCTCTTCTCCAAGCAACGAGTTGGTGGTAGATCACTTTCTTCGGCCGGGGCCTCCCTCTGGAACAGCTTCCCTGCCCCCCTGAAAACCATCTCCGGTCCCAGAAGCACCTAAAAACCTTTCTCTTTACTTCTGCTTTTTCTCCTCCTCTCCCATGCTGATTTCCTGGCTTATACTGAAACTGCACTGGTTTACCTGCCCACCCTCTGATCTCAGGCCCAGGTCCCCCCCTCTGCCAGTCGCACACCTGCACTGCCCTCCTGGAAACCCCCGCACTTGGGGACTGTTATCTGTATCCCTGCAGTCCTACCACGAGCACTTGACACCTGATGCCTGCACTTACCCTTCTCCCTTGCACTTGCCACCTGCTGGCCGTACTTTATTTTGTTATTTATTCTATTATCCCATGTATTGCACTGTCCCCTTCCCCTTCCCATGCACTTGCGCGATCTGAATGACACTTGGACTAGTAGGATCGTTGTCTGTCTTCCCTCTGTTCCCCCTCCCCTGCCTCGTTGCGCCTTGAAACATTTGCATATAGGCACGTTATAAATGCCTTATCATATCATATCATATCAGACTTCTATGAACTTGCGCTTTCTGATCTAAAATTGATGTGAATCTGTCTGCTGCTATTTTAGCTCTTATAATATGCATTAGTATATCAACATGATATTACACTATGCATCACACTTTCAGGTGGGCTACTCTACACATTTTTGTACTTATTAATATAGCGCAGGTTGGATCCTTGAATGCAGCAGTACGATACTGGATGAATCGTTTGAATATTTAGGTTTATGTATGTTCTATAGGAAATAGCAGTAATGTTACTCATTAGCTCTTTATAGCTCTTATAACAATACTAGGAGATCACCCCAACTGTTAGGACGGGAGCAATCACAGTCAATTTGTTAATTCAATGATGTGGTTTTCTTTCATTTATATATTTCTCTCCTCGTTGCATTTTGTTTGCACTTTTGACACCTTAGAGGCAAAAGAGACATGTTATTCATATATGTTCAATACCTGCCTCATAACTCTGCACTTGCACTTTAATGTCTTGATTGATCATTGCCACATTGGCATGCATGTTGTTCTTCGATCAACCCATAGCAGCCTTCTGTAGTATGGAGTGATGGCACAGCTGTGACGTTATCTGTCAGCTCTGTACGTGATATATTTTTGCGAACTGAGCCACTTGCCCGTCATTTGCTGAAAAGATATCAATTGATTTAGGACATTGATTTTGTGTTCAGTACTGGTCGTTCAGAATTTCCTGAAACCAATCTTCAACACTTGTTGGCTATCAGATACTGCATTTCTCTGTTTTGACTATGCAATTGCCTTGCCATAAGCTTTGGTTATCCACTATAGCTTAATGACACTAGTCCAAGATGCCTCTTTCTATGACCATCGTTTGTCTTTTTTCACTAGCATTTCCCACGATCTTATGGTGAACAGGAAGTCAATTTGTCCTTAACTTTATTATTAGAAGCAAAGTAACATTGACAATGTTTTAAAGCCTGAAGAAGCCTGCGTCACGGATGGAACGCATGGCAACTTTTTTGAGCTACCTGTGGGTAGTATTATGCATTGGCCATGACACTAAATTACAGTTCTCCCATTGTGGGCTGTTGATTTTAAATTTTTAATTAAACGTACAGCTTTGAGCTGTGTTTTTGCTATCATACCCCATGTGTGCACGGGTCATCTTTTTGCACGTATGCGATACTAATCAGATATTTGAACTTTGTCAGTGAGGCACTGCTTTGCCATTACATGGCCTGCGGTAGCGGCCATGTAGTTATGGTTAAGTTGCTAAACCCATAGGAGGAGCACTATTTGGCCGGCTTATAACTTTGCTCCCCCTGGACGAATCCTCACCAAACGTTGCAAAAAAAGTATATAGCCCCCTCACAATTGCAAAGTTTGGGGGGGCAAAGTTATGGGGGGGTCCCAAAATGTATTTTTTTCCCATAGACTGAATGGAGAAAAACTTTGCTCATGCTTACAGCCCAAACCGCTGGACGGATATTCACCAAATTTGCAGTAGGAGCATTGGTTTGGTCCCAAAAGTGTGCGTTTGTATATTTGGGAGAAATCCTTCCAGTAGTTTCTTTTAAAACAACCAAAACGTAGGTCCCAAAAAATTTGTGATATCTATGTCCGCTCCGCGGATACACTTCCCTATTCGCTCTCCGGACAGGACACCAATTGGCTAGTGGGGCTATGTCATGTCCACGGACAATCAATGTGTTCACTGATTGGTTGGAGTGAAGCGTGAGGTGCGTCACATTTTCTTGATGCGCCCACCATCTTGGATTCGCGGACATCGGCTGGTGTCTGCGGAAATTGCGGTAAAAACATTTAAAAAACACAACATTGCACTTGTCAAACTTATCAAATAATCTTGGGGCGTTAAGGGGTGATGAGGATGGGATGGGATATGGCTGCAAGAAGCAAAAAAAAAACTGGCGTTTTCACCGAGAAGGTCTACGAACAGTTCGGATGTTCGGGAACAGTCCTGAGAAGTTCGGGGACACTTCAGATGTTTGGGGGCAGTTTTGGATGGCATATATCTTTGGCACCACTCAATGAAACTGCATGGAATTTTGTAATTATATAGCTGACCTGATTCCGAATGAGTGGCAATGTTTGGTGGGTTTCTGTCAAGAGGGGGCAAAATTAGAGGGGGTCCCAAAATAATGTAAAAGGCTTATAAATGAGGTGCCATTTGACAAATCTATAATATATAATAATAAAACATGGGTGGATTTCCAGCAAACTTGTGTAAGGAGCATTGGCAAGGACCTGAAAGCATGGTTTTGCAAATGGGCACGTGTTTTATTTTTTGACAAGTGTCATAATGTAGGTACAAAAAATAGTGATATATCTTTGATGACTGAGGTGTAGCCTGTGCCATGGGCAGTGGCCAGATTGTCCGGGTCATGGAATAAGGTCATGATCCGGACAATCTGGCTAACGGCTGTGACCACGAGGAACAACATATGGGGTTAAAGTGGCCATGTCCACCTGGGACTGGCTTTGTGGTAAAGTTATTCGAAATTGGGATAGATTTGAAAGGGAAGAAAAATGTGTTCATGATAATAAGGTCATGGGGTTCTCTTTTCGCCTTCTATAGGCTTCCATGGAAAACGAAGAGGTGCCATGTATGGAACCCTGTCTTCCCTTTCCATGGAGGCCATCTTGGAAAAGGATTTTCCTTCCTACACCGGGACGCCGCAGGCATCCCACTGTAGGAAGAAAAATCCTTTTTTTTAGCACCCCGGGTTTCTGGTTTGGGGCTGGAATTGGGGGATAATGGTCCAGATACCTCGTTATCCACACTCGCTTTCCTTGGGCTGATATCTTGGGCTGCCGGGCCGGTATCCACCGTTCCAGTCTCTGGAACGGAGGATAAACATCACAATTATTCTCATTAGCATATCACAAAATGCAAATAGAAATGTTGGAAAATCTTATTGAACCTATGTACTTTACTGAGAAATATAAAGTAGATGGAGTATATACGTTTTTTTTTTAGTTCTATTTTTTAACTGTGAAAGGTGGTTCTTAAAGGAACATTTCTTTTGTTGTTTTTGGATGTATTTTTTTTTGGCAGGAGAGCTAATAACGAAAAGGTGGGGAGGAAATGAGGGAAGAGGCACCAAACACTGATATGGAGGGTTAAGTGGACACGGGAAAATGTTGCGCATGTGTTATTTCTAAGGCGGGGGCAGTATTTCTCATGCTCCTTGATTACAGCAGTGGTGGTGGCTCTTGGGGAGGAGGGATGGCATTAGCTAATGCCATTTAAAGATAAATAGCAGTTTTGCTAAAAGTATGTACTGTGTACTAGATTGTTAATGGATAATGAGTGGGAATAGGTGTTGGAGCTGTGCAAGGGAAATTTTGAGGTTGAAAGTTCCTAGATCAGTAGAAAATGCAGTTCTGAACTGTTCGCGAAGCATGGATCTTATCGTGAAGTGCGGACGGGTTCTCGGACACCTCATCATGCCGCGCCAGCGTTTGGTCATGTGACACTGTTCGGAAGGTCTGCAATGAAGTCAGATGTTCGTAGACGTCTACGGATGCAAAACTAGTTGAAATGTTTGCAAAAAGTGCATAGAGTGTTAAAAATGATTCTAGAAGGTGGGAAAGGGCAGAGGTTTAAGGTGACACTTTGTAAATTGGACACAAATATTGCTATATTGGGTAAATATGATATTAGTAAGTTGTAGGAAAATAGCATGCACTGGTAAAAACCTATGAAATTCAATGAAAGAAACGTTGTTAAAGGGATGTTATGGTTAAGTTGCACTAATAAAAACCTATGAAATTCAATGAAAAAACATTGTTAAAGGGACGTTATGGTTAAGTTGCACTAATAAAAACCTATGAAATTCAATGAAAAAACGTTGTTAAGGGGACGTTATGGTTAAATAGCACTAATAAAAACATTAAATTCAATGAAAAAACTTTGTTAAAGGGACATTATGGTTACAAGTAAAACCGAAACCCCCCTGAAATTCACCAGTTATGGTAAGCTAAGCAACCATAATTCGCGCCATCACCGTGCACTGCTAAGACTAACTCCCAGGACATCAAAGATGACATCGCAAATGTCATTGATGACATCACTGATGACATCACATGTGAAATACATTTTTATGAAAGGTCCCTACAAGGAGTTGTGTTTATATTGTTGGTAACAAGATGTCAGGGGTAAAATATTAATGTCAGGGGTGATCAGGAGACCTATCGTGAACTACTTAATCTATTAAAGAATGTACTCATCTAAAATCATTGTATTGGAGTGTTGTTGTTAATACAGAAAGCTAATCACATATAAACATAGGCAATGACTGCAGCATGCACCATAAAAGTACACTGTTTATAATCTTGTAATTTTGGATAGAACAATAATTAATACCAACTTATTAGAGTTCTGAGTAATGTTAAACATGTAATAACTAGCTAACAATTCAAGACTTACAACACTTGTGCTGGTACAAACAATACATATGAATAACCACATCGCATACAAATCAGAGGCACATACAGGGAAACTAAAGTAAGGAAGAAAGAAACAGCATCATCAGAAAATGTTAATGACATTAAAGTTTATCTTCATGTATACAAATGAATTGTGTGTTTGAGGCCTGCTCATTTCCCCATGTATGTGCACTATGAGCTGAGACCAAACCCTAAGGAAAGTAGTTAAAGAACATATGACAAGGTTAACGTCTAGATATATAGCACCTTTTTCAATTTTAATATTCTGACTGTCAGTGAACAAAACCACCCGGCCTATATATGTCAGTGAACAAAAACAAGTGGCCCAGATATGTGATGTCATCAGTGATGTCATCAATGACATTTGTGATGTAATCTTTGATATCCTGGGTGTTAGTCTTAGCAGTTCATGGTGGTGGCGCGAGTTATGGTTGCTTAGCTTACCAAAACTGGTGAAGTTTTTTCATTGAATATATGCATATATTCAATGAAAAAACTTCGTTAAAGGGACGTTATGGTTCCAAGTAAAACCGGAAAACCCCTGAATTCGCCAGTTATGGTAAGCTAAGCAACCATAACTCGCGCCATGACCGTGCACTGCTAAGACTAACACCCAGGACATCAAAGATGACATCACAAATGTCATTGATGACATCACTGATGACATGTCTGGCTCCCTCTTTTCTCCTTTACTGACATATCTAGGCCAGTAACAGTCAGGAATTAAAAATTCATATACTCATAATTCATATTGAAGTACTATATTTGTAGAGTTATACTTCAAATATGTTCTTACAGTAATTCGCTTGGGGTTCACTCACTGCGTATGAAACGTATACATAGGGGAAATCACAAATTTGGAAAACAGCAATGCTTTGTGTGTATTTCAGAGGTTTTTAGTAGCGCAACTTAACCATACCGTTCCTGTAACAAAGTTTTTTACTGAATATACATATATAGATAATGTAAATTTGATAAATGTTTACTAGGATGCCCTTAGTTTATATACATATAACATAGAAAATACTGAACCCCCTACCTGCGCTAGTGGGTCTGACATCCGCGGACCATGCAGCTGTTTGCGGACGGACACGGACAACATCAACACTATCCAAAAACTCAGGGGGTATCTTACATTGTTTTATCATCCAAAAAAACACTAAACATGTTCAAAAAGCAGCACATAAATACATTACATTCAATAATAAATAAGAAGTGCAAACTGTATATGTAAGACACAGAAATGTCTAGTACTTTAGAATGCCTGGAAGAAGATTTTCCTCGTGATGAAATGAGTGAAAACAGTAATACTAATGGTAGACACTACACTTCTCTATATAAACCAATTATTACCCATTACTTTATGTGTACTTACCAATTTCTTTTTTAAACATACCATACAGATATTAAAAATAATACAGAAACAGAGACCTTAGAAAATCATCTGCAGCGAATGCAGCAAAAAATTGATCTATTAAAAGAACAGTGCGCTCAGAAATATTATTGTCCCAAGTGTTCGAGCATTTGCTTCTAAGCATACAATGATCGACCATACAAACATTTCCTATGCACCTTACCGTAGTTTTACTCTTTTTTACACATGCGAAAACAGGCACCAGGGTGCAGCCATCTTGTGATAATCTTATCCGTTGCATCGCCCAAGGTGGACTGCCCTGGCGGCACTAATTCATATGCCCCGCCCCTGAGGCTGACATCACCAAACCTAGTGATATTCTCCGCCTATCTCCAGGACGTTACTGGACAGCGTAACCAAATTCACCCAGTCATCACCTACGTGATAATGTTACTTGATGCAGAACCGCGAATATCAACACACATCATCTCATAACACAGCGCGTCCCAATTTTTCAATATAAAAATCATACTTTTAAAGGAAATAGCAAAACTGTACAATTTGTAAAGTACTTTTATTTCACAATAAACACTCCGAGAACATCCAGCGTTTGCCATATTCAAGCACATAGGTAATTTATTTCTTCGTTCTCGATCCACAAATGTTTATCGTGAGTCACACAGTTTTCCTTTTGGGTATAAGAAGCGCATTGGACGCACTGCGAATCGCAAGGCTTTGGCATCAGCTTGGCGCTAGGCCACGTAAATGATGTCAGGTTGCTTCTTATCGCTGGTACTTCGTAAGGGCATATCGACCCGTGGCGATCGTCCCATCGTCCCATTCACGTGTATCTGCAGCTGACGGTTAAAAAAAACGTCAGTTGGTATCTGGAATCAATGACAATCACAGAAAGGCAGGATGTACCTGTTTAAAAAAGATAACAGAAATGTGTCTCAGTAGCCGATCTTTATTACAGTTTATCATTTTAACCATTAATTTGGCCCCGTCTTACAACTATTGATAAACACGGACGTGAAACAATGGGAACACAGAGAAAACAACGTGAAAAGTACTCTTCAATTTGCTTCAGAAGTTACTGCTATGGAGTATGATCAGCTCGAAATGGGATACTGAGGCTCACGCTACAATCAGGGAGCAAGCTAAGGCCAAGAAGAACACATAGACAGAATTTTTATCAAATATTAACGTTGAATTACGCATTTGTGGAACCTGGTGGAACCCACTAGTGGACTACACGCATCTTGATGCTCAACTACTGATGTCCCCAGGACAAAACCAAGTACACATACAAGTTGTAATTGCGTGTCGTTGCAATATGCCACAAACAACAACCGAGTACAATTGTTGTAAGCCACCAATAATGGTCAGTGAATGATAAGTTGACAAGTTAGTCTATAAAATTGTCGAAAGTAAAATGTACATAATATTCAGCATTTCCATTCTATCGGCCTAACGCAGACACTCCGTTCAGATCAACGAATTTTCATAAATTACATGCTCCTTTGTCCAGTTTTGGAATGGTGATCCTTATCATATTTGAAAGTGCTACAGCCCTCCCTTCATGCATTCCTCTCGGAATCCCCCCTTTGTTTCAAGGTCGAAAAACAATTGAACCTTATACTGTGTACGATGCGTGGGTTTGCATATGAATTGTTTGCTACCATTCACCAATGCGGACGACATTTCTACCGATTTATTTTGTTCCTCTGGAGAACTTCGCACTCTCCCAGCGACTCCCACAGCCAGGCCACACCACCTGTCAGCTCAGCCCACCTCCTCTTCAAACATTTTTTTAAAAGGCGCAAGTCTCAAGCCCTGATAAAATGTGCTTGTATGAGAATGTCCGAGCAAACCCTGCTGCAACCCACTCCGGCCAGGCCGCTGTCCCCTCACCCAATGACCGCAGTTATATATTAGAGGCCTACAATTTGTACATGTGTGTTTGTACTATTCCACTTTCGGTCACTAGCGAGATGCACGTTGTGGGGGTCTTGTCACCTTACAAATACAGACACATAGTAAATACGTAATAGTAATGCTTTTACGTTATAATGCAGATGATACCAAAAACAACTGCAAGCTAACTAGATTCACACATGGTAAACTATCACTTGGTAAGAAAACCTTCACAACAGTAGGTATAATCTACCACGCAGGAGCCACAACCACTGCAGGTCACTACACTGCATATATAAAAGAAAAGTGTGGATGGGTCAAATATAATGATGCCAACATTACTATAAAACAGAGAATGAGAAGGTCTGTGACCTGCCTCAATAAAACCCACCCTACCTCTTCCTCTCTCCACCTGCTGAGGACAAAGAACAAAACTATTGTCCCATATTGCCCGAGGTACTAAACCAGAACGAAGAACCTTGGCATTTGGAAGTATTTTCATTACTGCCTAAAGCAAGTGTTCCAAATCTGTCAACAAAGTAGGGGCACTGACATACCCCAAATGCAAAGCACCACAGTACAAAACAACTACATGTGGAAAGTTTACCCTGCCCATATCTTCACAAACTTGTACAATTCCCTGCACATTGAAACCAGGCACAGTGCTCCACACTACCTCCACTCCTTTAACATCAAAATTGTTTGCCACATTCCTACATCTCGCTTACTACTCCAAACCATGCACAAACATATCTCCAACCCCCAACACCCTGACTTTTTCCACCTCTGCCATCTTCACTACACACAGCCTCTTTCAACACAAACCACAACCACAATATCTGTTTGGCTTATCCCTACAGTCCCCTTTCCATGCTGCATTTGCTGAGAAACCCCGGATGTGGCATGCCCTGTCCGCGAACAGCCACCGTATCCACGGGGCACGTAACACTGGGTCAGCCCTTCTACCCTTTCGACTTCACTCTCTGCACCATTTCCTCATTGGCTACTGTTAAGCAGTCACACAATCATCCACCAATCACATCCAAGAACTCTACATCTAACTCTCTCATCACAGATCAGCACTTTAGATGTACTATTGATCACTCTCAGTACAATTTGGCTGTCACTGCAACGGATCTACAGCAACAACTACTATAAAACTCACCAAGATTTCTACTTGCAGATTTGTGCACATCCACATGCATGAACACAGGCTACAGGTATTATTACTATTAATACTATTAATATTTTCTACACAGTACATCTACAGCTCTTCTAGGAATACATATAAACAGAGTAACTGCCACGTACCCGGTACAAACTGTAAAATGAACTTACTGTCATTTCTCCCATCTGCTCTGATGAAGTGTCAATTGCAAACCTGTCTGCTCTCCAAATTTTTGTTTACTCACACTGCTATCTAAAAAATGTTATTTTGTATTAAAATATGGAAGAAATAACAGTATAATTATGAAAAAGTCTGTCCAGTGTGTTATAAATTTACACGCAGCCAGGATGAGTACATTCATCTTCATTCAAGCACACACGCAGACAATGGGCCTCATTACACGGATGGCGGTAAGGGTTTACCGGTACCGGTATTTTACCGGTACCGGTAAATCCTTACCGCCTTACTACGAGGTCCCTTTGCGGGTTGGGGAATTTAACGCCTGCTTTTAGCAGGCATTAAAAACCAACCTGCAAAGGGACCAGGGAGCTAATTACGGTACCGCAATTTGCGGTACCGTAATTAGCGCCTTCCCCATTCCCATAGAGCCTTATGGGGCAAAAATGGGAATGGGGAAGGGCAATGGTGGAAGGGGGAATTACCGCCCTGCCAACCTTGGAATAGGGCGGTAATTCCCCTTTCCACCAAGGCGGTGCCGGTAATTTACCGGCATGAACCATGGCACTAATAGCGCCATGGTTCACCGCCATCCGTGCAATGAGGTCCAATATCATTAGAAAGGCTCCCAGCTCAAACAACACCACTGCCTCTATATGAAATCCTTCTGCTTTATTTCCCACACCTTCACAAATGCATACATTGCATGCTTTTCTGTACAATCTCTGCCATTTACTCTGTAAAAATAGCAAAAAAAGTATATGATTATTTCTTCTATCTCTTACCATCCAATAACATACCATTAAAATACACAAATTATGCTGATGACACCCATAAACTCATCCCCATCTCAGGAGACTACACAGCCGACTCTCTCTCTATAAATGCCATCTATCAAGTCATCCAAGCCTGGATGGTGCAGCATGTACTTTGTCTGAATAACGAAAAGACAGAGATTCTCATCATCGGTTCCCCCCAAAAACTCTCCAAACTAGACCTTGCATTCAAATCCTTCACCATAGATGGCAATACCATCAAGGTCTCCAAAGACACCAAAACCCTAGGGATCTACATTGACGCCACTCTTTCCATGGCCAGACAAACTAATGCAGTCGCTTCTGCAGCGGCTTATACTTGCAAGCTCATTACAGCTAGTCGCCCCTTTCTATCACCAACCAACTACCCTACACTTGCCAGGACTTTTGTGTTGTCGAAAATTGACTGTTGCAATGCCCTCTACTTAGGCACTAACCGTTGTAACCTAAACAAGTTACAAATTATCCAAAATAATGCCATTAAAGCAGCTCTTAACAACCCAAGGAACCAACACATCTCAGACACTAGACGCAATATTCCCTGGCCCTCAGTCCCCCAATGAATCTCTCTAAAAACACTTGCCCTCACCCATAATGTCAGGGCTGAGCCAGGTGTTGGGGCCAGAAGGCAGGTAGCAGCCACTGTGGGGGCTGCAGAAGGGGTGAGAACCCCCCTGAAATGCCCTACCCAGTATTCAAGGCGGGTTCTCCATCCCTTTTGCAGAAAGAAGACCCTGGGATGGAGAACCGCATTGGAACTACATCTCCCAGCAGGCCGTGCCTTGCACGAGCCTGCTGTCAGGAAATGCCACGCCCGCGCTAATGCGCATGCGCGAGCCGTGCCATCGGAACGACGCTCGCAATTCCGGATGCAGAGGAGAGAAGACGTGTTTCACCCGAGCTCCGGCAGGCACGCCTACGCGGGGCACAAGCTCCCGCCTGAACACCCCAGGCCCCGCGCACAATTAAAAGATACGTTTCTCTTTTAGAAGTACTTGTTGGGAACCCAAATGCTGTTAAGAGGCCACGACGATCTCGGCTGTACTTCCGGTTGGGATTACGGTTTAGACACCGTACTGCAGACTGGGGCAGAGGCACGAGAAGCATCGCGCACGAGTCCCCTGTAATCTGGGAATCAGCACATAGACCCCGCATGATTTGGGCAATACTGTGACTAACGGCCCACGCACATAATGCGTGGAAAACATTACAGAGGCAACTTGGAGTGAAGTCAACTACGAGTTGTTTCTAGCCGTGTGCAAGGCACCAGGATTGTGTTCGCCCGCGCTGACAATGTGTTTTGGTATTTTGCAGTGAAAGCTGAGTGTCCTTTGGCTGAGCAACACGAACAAGTCAGGAGGATCGGAGGCACCACCCAGCAATCAGAGCTAAGTGCTGTTATATGTTTGTACCCTGTATGAGTATAATGCAAGGGGGTTGGTGATCACGCACATGATTTGGGAATATGTGCTGCATGAGTTAATGCAGGTGTTATTTCTGTGGCGACACTATAGTTAGTAGAGGAGCAGCTACGATAGTCAGCACTTTTATGTCATAGTGTCCTGGTTCTGGAGCTCCAGTACAAAGGCTCCCTTCTGAAGGGCACACAGTGTGAGTGAGGTGCATGAGTTCATGGGCGGAGTACGTCCATCGGAGCAGCGCACAGGAGCCGAGGGGCATGTTTCCCTAAAAACCCCCACCTATCCATAACAGCCTCCTAACCCTCTTTCCGGTTATCCTGAACTCCCTCTACCCATCCAAACCAACGGACCCTAACCCTCTTTCCCCGGCGGGTCAAGGTGGCCTGTGGTTTTTACATCCCAGGTGCTAAGACCCAACGGGGAGGCAGGTGTTTGTACTGCCTCTGCGCCAGACAACAGGAGCCTGACACATAAATGCCTCGCCAACCAGGCACCTTGCTACCTAGCCAACAGATTCACCCTACTGAACTCTAGCAGACCCTGCAGAACTGCCCAAACCAACTGCCTTGCTATTCAAAGATACAATCTGCAATGATCAGGTGGCACTAGTTTCCCAGTCTCACCTTCATGTATATAGCCTCCTGATTTGTCTTGTTTTATGTCATGCTTTGTGCCATATATATATAATTGTAATGTTTACTGCCTTGTGCCTTATGTATATAACTGTAATTTATACTATTCATGTTCTATACTGTCCACTGTTTACCATGTTGTAAGTAAGGTATGCGCCCGATAGCCCTTGGGCCTGGTGCGCTTTACAAATAAATAAAATACAAATACAAAAAAATACAAAAAAACAAGTGTGCTCTATACGTTTACTATTTACTCATTTGGAAATATTCAACTAACAGATTCTAAATAAAATGTACAGGATGCACATAGGCAAAGGAAAGTGCATGTGCATGCTATCCTCAGTTAACAGAAAACACTACTACTACAAAAAAAGCAATGTCTACATTAACAAAAGTCCTATAAACACACATATTCACTAACTTCTTTCTTTTACAATTGCAGTGAAGACCACTCTCCTGAAAAGCAGCAGCGTCTGAAGTACGAACAAGAACTTCGAAGAAACCTACTCTTTCCATACAAAAAAGTAAGTACAATACTAACAAAATGTTCTAACTGTTACTCAAACACACTAGCATTTTAGTATTGTAGAACAAACAAGTGTATTAACCCTTTACCATTAGATGTAGTATTAGTGCTTCCCCTTGCCAGCTACATACTTTATATTGTCATCTAAAGCCCAGTATAGTAACACACAAATACAAGAATAGCCTTCCCAAATTGATGAGCTGCCCATTGCACAATCACACACCTCCACAGTCATCCTTACCATCATACTCAGACACTCATGCACAAAGCATGACCTCGTTTCATTGGCCCGTTCCCGATCACGTCAATCATCAATCCAGTGGCAGTCCGACTATCGTTACCACAACATATGAAGGTACATCCGGTATTTCATGTGGCCTTATTAAAACCAGCCCTGGCTTCTGTAAAAACAAAAAGGCCTCCACCCATGTTGCTGGATGGTTATCCGGAATACGAGGTAAAGGCTATCTTGGATTCACGTTTTAGATTGGGAAAGCTATGGTACCTCATAGACTGGGAAGGGTACGGCCCTGAGGATCAATCCTGGGAACCAGCACAAAACGTTCATGCTCCTCGACTCCTTCGCCGATTCCATCTTAGGTACCCCGCTAAACCAGGGCCTGCGAGAGGGAGGGGGAGTACTGTCAGGGCTGAGCCATGTGTTGGGGCCAGAAGGCAGGTAGCAGACACTGTGGGGGCTGCAGAAGGGGTGAGAACCCCCCTGAAATGCCCTACCCAGTATTCAAGACGGGTTCTCCATCCCTTTTGCAGAAAGAAGACCCTGGGATGGAGAACTGCCTTGGAACTGCATCTCCCAGCAGGCCGTGCCTTGCACGAGCCTGCTGTCAGGAAATGCCACGCCTGCGCTAATGTGCATGCGCGAGCCGCGCCATCAGAACGACGCTCGCAATTCCAGATGCAGAGGAGAGAAGACGTGTTTCACCCGAGCTCCGGCAGGCACGCCTACGCGGGGCACAAGCTCCTGCCTGAACACCCCAGGCCCCGCGCACAATTAAAAGATAAGTTTCTCTTTTAGAAGTACTTGTTGGGAACCCAAATGCTGTTAGGAGGCCACGACGATCTCGGCTGTACTTCCGGTTGGGATTACGGTTTAGACACCGTACTGCAGACTGGGGCAGAGGCACGAGAAGCATCGCGCACGAGTCCCCTGTAATCTGGGAATCAGCACATAGACCCCGCATGATTTGGGCAATACTGTGACTAACGGTCCACGCACATAATGCGTGGAAAACATTACAGAGGCAACTTGGAGTGAAGTCAACTATGAGTTGTTTCTAGCCGTGTGCAAGGCACCAGGATTGTGTTCGCCCGCGCTGACAATGTGTTTTGGTATTTTACAGTGAAAGCTGAGTGTCCTTTGGCTGAGCAACACGAACAAGTCAGGAGGATCGGAGGCACCAGCCAGCAATCAGAGCTAAGTGCTGTTATATGTTTGTACCCTGTATGAGTATAATGCAAGGGGGTTGGTGATCACGCACATGATTTGGGAATATGTGGTGCATGAGTTAATGCAGGTGTTATTTCTGTGGCGACACTATAGTTAGTAGCGGAGCAGCTACGATAGTCAGCACTTTTATGCCATAGTGTCCTGGTGCCGGAGCTCCAGTACAAAGGCTCCCTTCTGAAGGGCACACAGTGTGAGTGAGGTGCATGAGTGCATGGGCGGAGTACGTCCATCGGAGCAGCGCACAGGAGCCGAGGAGCATGTTTCCCTAAAAACCCCCACCTATCCATAACAGCCTCCTAACCCTCTTTCCGGTTATCCTGAACTCCCTCTACCCATCCAAACCAACGGACCCTAACCCTCTTTCCCCGGCGGGTCAAGGTGGCCTGTGGTTTTTACATCTCAGGTGCTAAGACCCAACGGGGAGGCAGTTGTTTGTACTGCCTCTGCGCCAGACAACAGGAGCCTGACACATAAATGCCTCGCCAACCAGGCACCTTGCTACCTAGCCAACAGATTCACCCTACTGAACTCTAGCAGACCCCGCAGAACTGCCCAAACCAACTGCCTTGCTATTCAAAGATACAATCTGCAATGATCAGGTGGCACTAGTTTCCCAGTCTCACCTTCATGTATATAGCCTCCTGATTTGTCTTGTTTTATGTCATGCTTTGTGCCATATATATATAATTGTAATGTTTACTGCCTTGTGCCTTATGTATATAACTGTAATTTATACTATTCATGTTCTATACTGTCCACTGTTTACCATGTTGTAAGTAAGGTATGCGCCCGATAGCCCTTGGGCCTGGTGCGCTTTACAAATAAATAAAATACAAATACAAAAAAATACAAAAAAACAAGTGTGCTCTATACGTTTACTATTTACTCATTTGGAAATATTCAACTAACAGATTCTAAATAAAATGTACAGGATGCACACAGGCAAAGGAAAGTGCATGTGCATGCTATCCTCAGTTAACAGAAAACACTACTACTACAAAAAAAGCAATGTCTACATTAACAAAAGTCCTATAAACACACATATTCACTAACTTCTTTCTTTTACAATTGCAGTGAAGACCACTCTCCTGAAAAGCAGCAGCGTCTGAAGTACGAACAAGAACTTAGAAGAAACCTACTCTTTCCATACAAAAAAGTAAGTACAATACTAACAAAATGTTCTAACTGTTACTCAAACACACTAGCATTTTAGTATTGTAGAACAAAGAAGTGTATTAACCCTTTACCATTAGATGTAGTATTAGTGCTTCCCCTTGCCAGCTACATACTTTATATTGTCATCTAAAGCCCAGTATAGTAACACACAAATACAAGAATAGCCTTCCCAACTTGATGTAGCTGCCCATTGCACAATCACACACCTCCACAGTCATCCTTACCATCATACTCAGACACTCATGCACAAAGCACGCATACACTGCACAACAGCCCAACCCACACTTTCTTTTTTTCTCCAACTGACCCCAAAGAATGCCTACCAAAAAGCAACTCCGTAGAAAGCAACGCAGAAGTAGAGCAAATCAAAATAAAAGTGTCCAAAATAAGCATCCATCTCTATCAGATTTTGTACAAAAAGTGCAAACCAAACAGCTAATACAGTCATTAAGCGAAACAAAACAAGCTTCCAGTACAGAAACTTTGCCCCCTCCATCAAAATGTAAAATGAAACAGAAAGTGATTAACAAGACTTCAGCTACCACTACTGCTAACGCTGCACCTATAAATCTTGATGTACTGGCAAGAAACCATACCAAAAAAATATTTTACAAAAAATATTCTGCCACAGAGTCCTTCAGAACCTTATAAAAACAGGAGAGAAATCATGCACAACACTTAAAACCTACCAGAGAAAATGAATCCTAGAAGCTCTCATAGACAGTGCAATCCTTCTCAAAAGGAAGTTATTTATTTTAGTTTTAAACAGAATGAAACAACTAACAAAACTAACTACTAAAATACAAAAAAGACTTCTCAATAAACGGAGTATCAACAAAAATAGCTTCTTAAACATCTGTGGACGTGAATGGAGTCACAGCACAAACACAGAACCATATTTTAATGAAGAAGCATATAAACAAAAGCAAACAAACCCAATTGCCATACATAGCAGTGGACGAGGGTATGAAAAACTTAATAACACCATTATGGAACAAGAAACTCTGCTCACAAAAATATCCCCAGAAAACTCAGCATCACCTCTCCATTCTACTGAACCAAAACATCCAGTCTACAAATGGCCGTGCACATCAATGTGTAACATTGCCAAAAAACCTTTCAAATCTTTATGCCAGTTCCTCAATTAGTATGTAAAAAGCAAAGACAAATTCAAAATGAAACTACTACAAAATATGGATGCCTGTCCAGTGCGCAAATACACAGGACTACAAGGACATTCATTAGCCTGCATTTCAGGACCTATTTGCAAAAGCATCTTCCATCATATCAAAATGATATCAACACATCATTCAACTATAAGAAATCTGGTCCATGAACTCTACTATGCTAAAAGTCCTGCTTTAGCACTAGCCAATTTAAATAACAATCTTCTACATCGTACAACCAAACAACTACTCGAAGAAATAGAGCATATCCAGAGAAAATATTTTAGAAGTGAAAGCCACTTACAAAATGCAATAGCTTTACAACAAACTAGCAACTACTGCACAAATAGCAACCTTCTATTAAACACATACAAAAAAGAAATACTAAAGTTTGAAAGTATCTCCGCTGAAGTACCAAACCATGTGTGTGTATGTTGCCGCAGGACTTTTTATAGAAGTAGCACAAAAACTGAAGACATAATGTACAAAATAGAAGACAATGAAGATCTCAAATGGTTCCAATTAGCTCTCTACCTTATTGCAGAAAACAAATACAAAATTTCTGACCCCTTAATACTTTGCAATTACTGTACTGCAAAACTTGACAACAACCAGACACCTTAATGTACTATCACAAATAACTTGGAATTATTCCAACTAACAAAACCCTGCAACAACTAAATTTATATGAGAGCATCATATTTCAAACAGTGCACCCATTTCAAGCAATAATACTCCTTCAACCAAAAACAGCAAAATAACCTCCCTCTGAATTAGTGAAAGGCATTCGTGGCAAAGTAGTTTATTTACCATTAGATCTCAAAGAAAATGTACACACTCATACACCACAAATGTTTACATCCAAGGTTATGTTATGACGCCATCCTTGTTACAAAGTCTACAATCTTAACTGCTTAGCCTAGCCAAAATGTCACATACAAACTCTAATGAGTTTGAAACAGTACACAAACTTTTGGGTTGTGGATATTTGATGGGTGTTTGATTCTATGGGTGTGTTATGCTGCGGTGGTTGT
Organism: Ambystoma mexicanum; assembly: GCF_040938575.1. NCBI lineage: Eukaryota > Metazoa > Chordata > Amphibia > Caudata > Ambystomatidae > Ambystoma > Ambystoma mexicanum. The sequence goes on from NC_090930.1 coordinate 1,034,544,622, forward strand.
GGCCAGGGCCTAGAGTCTTGGGTACACAACCACTGCAGCATAACACACCTATGCTACCAAACATTTTGACTGTGGTATGTGGGCTGCTTATAGCAGATATTAATTACAATCAATGCTCTACTAACAACCCAAAGACAACATCATACTAAAGTAAAATAGCTAGTAGTGCTTTTATTATGTCCGCGGACAGCCACGAAAACATCAGGGACACCTGCCACCTAAACAAATACAGTATTTGACCCATCTCTTACTCCCCAACACTCCCCAAGCCCTCCTGCACACCAACACACTCCCCAAAATTGCATTTTGCCTCAGTTCGCTGCCGCGCTGTTGGCGGATCCAAGATGGTGGGCGCATCGAAACAATGTGATGCACCTCACGCCTCACTCCAGTCAATCGGCGGACACGTTGCGTGTCCGCGGAGATGATGCAAGTCCAGTAGCCAATCGGTGTTCTGTCCGCGGCGCGAACAGGGAAGTGTGTTCGCTGAGCGGACATAGATATCAATTTTTTTTGCCTTACGTTTTGGTCATTTAAGAAAAATCTACTGGATGGATTTACACCAAATTAACAAAAGCACACTTTCTGGACTAAGCCGCCACTCCTGCCGCGAATTTGGTGGAAATCCGTCCAGCGGTTTGAGCTGTAGACATGCGCAAAGTTTTTTTCCCATTATTTCTATGGGAAAAAAAAAATTTGGGACCCCCCCTATAACTTTGCCCCCCCGGACCAAACCTCACCACAATTTGCAAAAAGATTCAGAGTGGGCCATTTGCAAAGTTTGGTGAGGATTCGTCCAGGGGGAGCGAAGTTATAAGCCGCACAAATAGTGCTCTTCCTATGGGATTAGCAACTTAACTATAACTACACAGCTACTACCGTGGGCTGTGTAATGTATTACATGGCCCGCGCTAGAGGCCGTGTAGTTATGGTTAAGTTGCTAAACTCATACAAAGAGCATTTTTTTTGGCAGCTTATAACTTGGCTGCCCCTGGACGAATCTTCACCAAAATTTGCAAAAAAAAGTATATGGGCGGCTCTAAATTCTTTCACCAAGTTGGGTGAGGTTTGGTGCAGGGGGGCCAAAGTTATAATGGGGAAAAACTTTATGCACAGCTACAAGCCAAATGGCTGGACGGATTTTCACCAAATTTGCAGCAGGAGCGGGGGCTTGGGTCAGAAAGCGTGCTTTTGTGTGTTTGGTGGAAATCTGAGCAGTAGTTTTGTTGCAAAGAACTGAAAAGTAGATCTCTAAAAAAGTGTGATATCTGGGTTCGTTGCGCGGACCGATTTCCCTGTTAACTCCGCGGACAGAAGTGTCAGTGTCTTGTGGTGTGGAATGCTGTCGAAGAAGTTTGGACGCGGCCGATGGTTGGCTGGTAAGAAGTGTGCTCTCGTCAACATTTTTTGAGAAACGCTGCCATGGTTTATCGGAGGACAGTGTGCCGGCGGAAGGGTCAGCAAAATGTACCGTACGCCATCTGTTGGCGGCAGGAAGGGAGGGAAAGGGTGGTGGTTAATGTGACATACATAGCTCCCAACCATTTTTGTCACCAAGGCGGGTGAAAACACCCGATTTTCTTTTTGGCAGATGAGAGCCCATAGAAGTGAACAGGCACATGAGGGACTTGGCGGGTGATGCAGCTGCTTTCAGGGTGGGTGTCAACCGCCAAAAGCGGGTGAGTTGAGAGCTATGGTGACACATGTAAATAGGTGGAAGAAGTACGAGGAGTGGCTGCAGTATTAGTGTGTATTGGGCCAATTCGTGGGTACGTAGACAGGCAACTACTTTGTGTGGTGATTGGAGGCAGCTGTCGTAACGGCCCAATAGCTTCTGGCGTGTCCTGTTTGCAGCGGTCTCTTTCCGTGGTGAGTGGTGGCAGGTGAATTTCAGAAGGGGACTGAATTGCACATGGCATAGGTTGGGTGGAAGCTTGGGTGGTTGTGCTCTGCGGATGGATAGTGGTAGTTCGGCACATGGTGGCATGCATGTGGGTGCATAAAGTAGCGGTGGGTCTGTTGAAGGATTACACTATTGGGTGCATGGCCGAAGGATGTAGGCCGCGGGCATGCACTGAAGAGCATCGGGATTTAGCATACCCACTGCAGCAAACAATTTGTCACTGTGCATTCGGTAAAGAGTGGTGCTTGCATTGTGTAGTGTGAGCAGATTGGTTGGAGTACGGAAATGTTGCAAACAGTATGTGGCTAGGTTGCCAGTAAGAGAGTACTTTGTGAGTGGAAGTGGGTACGCCATAGTATGTGAATGAAAGTGTACAGGGGTGCAGGAGAGAACTGTTGCAATTGTTTGCAGCATAGCTGTATGGTGGCGTGCAGGTTGAGTAGGAGTACAGTGTGTATGTGGATTGTCGTAGTTGCTGCAATGGTGACATGCATGGTGGCATTAGTTTGCGGTGGGTATGTTGAAGAACTAGACTATTGGGAGCATGGCTGAAGGCCGTAGGCCGTCGGCCATGCACTCAAGAACATAGACGTGCAGCACACCCATGGGAGTAATGCTTTTTTGACGCAGCATTACTTAGAGGGTCGTGACCTGTGAAGAATGGTTGTGGAGCACATTTCAGATGCCATAGAGCAGCAGAAGTGAGCTGGCATGTGTGTAGGATGGTTGTGGAGCACATTTCAGATGCCATAGACCAGCAAAGGTTAGCTGACATGCGTGTATGCTTGGTTTTGCTGGTGAGGTGACTGTTGGCAGTGACACACTAGTTTGTGAATGGCAGTGGGTAGGGGTGGTGGAGGCTATGGTATGATTTTGGATTGTGGTAATGGTGACCTGTTAAACTGTACAAGAATGCAGGAAAGGACTGTTGCAATTGTTGTCAGAATAGCTGTATGGTGGCGCGCAGGTTGGGTAGCAGTACTGGTGGCAGTGATGTGTACGTGGATTGTCATAGTTGCTGCAATGGTGACATGCATGGCGGCATTAGTTTGCAGTGGGTGTGTTGAAGGGCTAGACTATTTGGTGCATGGCCGAAGGCCGCAGGCCGTAGGCCATGCACTCAAGAGCCTAGGCGTGCAGCTCACCCACGGGAGTAATGCTTTTTTTACGCAGCATTACTTAGAGGGTCATGATCTGTGAAGAATGGTTGTGGAGCACATTTCAGATGCCATAGACCAGCAGAAGTGAGCTGACATGTGGGTATGTTTGGTTTTGCAGATGAGGTGGCTGTTGGCAGTGACACAATTGTTTGTGATTGGCAGTGGGTAGGGGTGGTGGAGGCTCTGGTATGATTGTGGATTGTGGTAATGGTGACGTGTTTTCGTGAATGGGTTTTTTATGGTGTGGGAGAGTTGGGTGAAAGTGCCGCTATGTTTGTTACGTGTGTGCATAATATTAGCTGCCAACATGGTTGGATGCATGCATGAATAATGAGGTTGTGGGTGTGGGCAAGGGCTGGACAGTGTTTATTTTTTCGGCAATATGGTAAGTGTTCCAATTATTTGCTGCAAAGCTCTATGTGGTGCACAGGTTGGGTAGGAGTGTTTGTGGCAGCGGTGTGTGTGTGGAATGTCGTAGTTGGTGAAATGGTGACAAGCATGGTGGCATTACGTTGCGTTGGGTGTGTTGAAGCACTAGCAAATAGGGTGCATGGCTGAAGGCTGTAGGTCGTACGCTATGCACTCAATAGCCTGGGAGTTGAGCACACCCACGGGAGTAAAGCATTTTTGACTGTGCATTAGTTAGAGGGTTGTGACGTGTACAGAATGGTTGTGGAGCACATTTTAGACGCAATAGAGCAGCAGAAGTGAGCTGCCATGCGTATATATTTTTTTTTGCAGGTGAGGTTCCTTTTGGAACATGGTGAAGTAGTCGATGTGTGGTTAGAGATGGTGTACTGGAAAGGCACGCAGTGTGGTCACTGGGTGCAGTCTTTGCATACGGTCAGTATGGAAGAGGGTATGGTTAAAGTGGAGTTTATATGTGCTTGGTTAGTGTGCTGTGTGTACATTTGGCAAAGTAGGGCCAATAATGTTGAAATGTTGTAGTTTTTTTGGCAGTGACAAAATAGTTTGTGAATGGAGTGGGTAGGGGTCGTGGAGGCTCTTTTATGTTTGTGGATTCCGCTGATTGTGACCTGTTGTCATGAGTGGGCGTTTTATGGTGTGGGGGAGGTGGGCAGAAGGGCTGGCACGTATGATGGTATGATGTGTTTGTGCATAATGTTAGGTGGGCACATGGTAGCATGCATGGATCTGTAGTGGTGTGCTGTGTGTGGGCAAGGGCTGTACTGTTGTGTGCATGGGCAAAGATGTGCTGGGTGGCCCTCAGGATCTTGGAAGGAAACGGAATGTGCAATGAGAGTATGTAAGGGTAAATATGGAGTGCAGAACAGAAATAATAGTGTGCAATGCAGAGGTTCAGTATGTGCTTGGTGAGTGGGTGTTTGGAAATTTTACTGCAGCCAATGAGGGATTGTTGGAGAAATGTTAGTGCAAAGGGAAGAAGTATTGTGTGACCTTTACTGGGGCATGGCCCTCGCTGTAGCTAGGAAAGCTCACGTGGCACATGCTGCCCTTGTGAGCATGGTACCTTTCCAAATGGAAATGTGGGGATTGTCCAATGAGGTGTGAAGGGTGTGGTTCAGAGGAAGGGGCGGTAACCTTTTCACCCAAAACTCGATGCAATGACGTTGGGGGAGATGGCGAGACGCAGAGTGCTAATCGTCGGTGATACCTTTGTTCACGATCTGTACATGTATGCCGTGGAAAGAGGCTTTGCAGCGAACTTTCAGTTGGAAGGATAGGAGGCATTTTGGGGCACAGTGTATGAGTGGGGTTTCGGTTGCATGGATTTCCTTTGCACATATGTGGCATTTGTCGGTCCTGTTGACGTGGTGGTCGTGCATTTTGGAGCACTACAATTGGGGTACATGTCGTGCTCACATTTGCTCGCTGACTTAAAGAAGTTGATTACAAAAGTTATGCTGATGTTTAGAAACATGAAGGTGATTTTCTCATCGCTGACACCAAGAGAAGCATGGCACCATGCAGGTGTAATTTGTCCACAGCCAGAGGTTGGGAGGTGTTGGATAAATAGAAGCATGTGTGACTTTATGTGGAGTGCTGGGATGTTCTGCACCAACTACGAAAGCATTAAGAACCAGCAAGATTTTCAGTGGTTCAAAGGAAATGGTATTTTTCTACCTCCATTGGCAATGCAGTTTTGTTTGCCACTCTGCACGAGGCGATGCAGAGAATCCTGTAGAAATGAAAGAGAAGTGTTCACCTTCACTCGCTACAAATGTGAGGAGGAGAAGCAACCAGACAGTAAGCGAATGAGAGACAAAAAAATAAAAATATATGCAGGCACATACATACCAAAAAACATTTTTTTTAAAACAAACAAAAATAAGTGTTTTCAGAGACAATACTGAAGACACAATCCCCTACCCACTTTCACCTTGCCGCCCCCCTGACTCCCCAACCACCCACCCTCTCCACCCCCTGTTCGTAGGACGGTGAATCCACGGATACTGCAGTACTTTGAGGAGTAGACATATCACATCCGGGTCTTTTCAGGGTGCCAGCTGCGGCATTGCCATCGTCGAGGGTAAGCCATTGCGTAATGTGGCCACTGCTTGTGGTGCGTAAACAAACAATGTGGCAGAAGGTGTATTTGTCATGAAAAAAGTAGGAGGCTATGGTGAAAGTGTGCAAGATAAGGGGCATGGCATCCTGTTTGTATGGATGCACTGCACGGATGTGCTTAACGTTGTTAACATACATTTAGTGGTGGTTTTGTCGGATGATGTTTCCGACATTTGTAGTGCATGCTTTACAGTGGAAATACCATTCTGTGAAGTGTAGAAGGTACATGGCTGCCATCCTGTATTTAAGAATGCAGTGTGTATATCATACGATATGATGTGATATGGTATTTTGTGTCTTTTCTATTGCACCTACACACAAGTGTGTGAAGGCGCGATGTGGAAAGGGAGCGGGAACAGAGGCCACACAGAGACATTGATGCCACTAGACCAGGTGACACCGAGAGTGCAAAAGTGAATGGGAAGGTGGAGGCGACAGGGGAGCAAACGAGGAGAAGAAGAAATAGCAATAAGTGCAACTACGAACAGTGCTTGCAAGTGGTAGGAGAAGTATAGCCATGAAGTGGTGGCTGGACTGTTAGGGTTACAGAAAACATTCCCCAAGTGCAGAGGTCGGTAGAACGGCAGTGCAGGGGTGGAACTGTTGTGAGGGAAGTGGCTTGGGGCACAGAATAGAGGGTGGGTAGGAAAGCATTGCACAGTGATTTGTAGCAGGAAGAGAGCAGGGGAGAGGAGAGGAAAAAAAAGAAGCACATGGAAAAGTGTTGAGGTGCTTGCAGATCCTAAGATGGTTCAGCTCAAGTTCCAGAGAGGGAGGGAGCCTGTTTCAGAGGGAGGCCCCAGCAGAAGAAAGACACCTAACATCAACTGGTTGCATGCAGAAGCAACTAATCATCAGGGCGTAGGAGGCGGATGAGGGAGCAAAGCGGGGAAGCACATATTTTGGAAGTGAGAGTGCAAGGTATTCAGGTTACACGGACCAGAAGGCCTTCTGCATAATGCACAGGGCTTTCATTGTATTCCTTGCAGCCACTGGGAGCAATGGCAGATATTGTACTTCAGTACACATATGATCCCTGGCGTTCAGGCAAAGGACAAGTCGCGCAGTCCTGAGATGCAGGAGTTGGTGAGGGTTTAGAGTGAAAGCTGGCACAGTTAAAAATAGATTGTGCCAATAGTGTACTGTAGAAGGAATCACACGCATGCACCCAATGACCTTTTCAAAACTGCCTTTAGGTTGGTAAGACACATTCAGTGGTGCATTTGGTGGCATCTTTTTACGATGTGTGCTGGAGATGGGTTAGTGGGGAACACAATGCATAGCATTGTCACAAGGAAAGAAGAGAGTTCCAGTTCGGCTAACATACTGTATGATATGGGTAAATGGAAATGTTGCAAGGACATACCATAAAATAAGTATTTAATGGTAGGAGATGGGAGGAAAACCAGTATACGTTTGGAAAATGTAATGGATGCTTAGTGGCATATATCGTGCAGAGAGGCACTTATAACAGACTTGTACACATACTGCCACAAAAAATCTTCATACCTTCATTTTGTGCTGATACCTGCTCATGTTGATGAATGTGTATGCAGAAATCATGTGATGTTTGTCTGAACTTTCAACTGGAAGTGCTTTGGAATAAGAGCACACTTTTAGGCTGGATTTGTTACGGTACTTATGAGGTCTTTTGGAGAACTGACAGTGTTAGATGCTGACGTCTTGGATGGCATCGGTTGATGCGCGTGTGACTGCTTCACACATCTAATAAGGGTGTGGTGGGAAGAGGATAGAGGAAAGGGAAGAAGGACTGGTCTTGCTGCACTAGGGCACGGCCCTGCCGGCAGTTTGGGAAGCGCACGTGCCACAATCTACACTTCTCAGCATGCTAGCCAATGGAATTGGCACAGTTGGAATTAGCCAATCAGGTACTGAGGGTGTGGGTCACAGGAAGGGGCAGTAATACTGGTAATCAGTAATGTGCGTAGTGAGGCTGGCTGACATGGAGAAACGCATTGTGTTGAGGTTGGGTGATGCGTTTGTGATGGATGTGCACAAGTATGCCGAAGACAGAAACTTTATTGCCAATGTGGGTTTGGAAGCAGTCGACGCATTGTGGTGCGCTGTCGATGACTGCAGTTTAGCCGACATGCATGGAGTTTGCAGAGAACTGGCCAGTTCAGCAACTGTGCATGGTGGCATCATGCACTATGGCGGCTTGCATTTGGGTTACGTGTGTTGTTTACAATAGCTCAGTCGACTGAAGAGGCTGATGAATGCAGTGAAGAGGCTTCTTCGTACTGCCAATGTGGTGTGCTCCGCCATACCACCAAGGACAGTATGGATCAGTCATATTGGCTGTTGAACCCAGCAGAGGCTGTGAGTTGTCACCTTAACAGAAGTAAGTCTGATTTTATGTACACTCTTGGCATGTTTTTCTGCAACAATAACATAATTAGTTCATGAAATGCCGACGTCTTCCAATGAAATGGCATGTCATTCTCGTCCATTGGTGATGCTGTTTTCTATGGTCATCTCCAAGATGTTCTTAAAAGGTTTATGTAAAAATGTGAGTATGAAAAGGAAACACACAACTGTATGAAACCTAAAACCAGCTATTTGTGTGGAATCACACATAAAAAAAACAGTTTTTATAGTGCGTGTTCCTGTTGTCCAAGATCTGCTCCAGTATGCGGTCGAAAGAGACTTTAAAGGCAATTTAAATTTGGAGGAAGTGGAGGCTTTGCGGTGCGGTGTGGTTTTGTGTACTTTGGCACATTTGATTCCAGAATGTCAACGAGTGGCCACTTTTGGTACTGTACATGTAGTGGTCGTGCACTATGGAGCCTTGCTTTGGGGTTCTGTAGCTTGTTCACGTGTGTACCGTCTACTGAAAAAGATGATGAAAGCAGTGAAGTGCATTTTTCCCACTGCAAAGCTCATTTTCTCATGTATACCACCAAGTCCAGTATATAACTATTACAATGAAAGTTGTCGTCAGCTTGAGGTCGGAAGGCGTCTTATGAACAGAAGCATGTGTACGTTTTTGCGTGCTGCTGGGATGTACTCCTGTAAGAATGATAACATTGGCTATCGATATGTGCAACTTCTCAGTGGAAATGGCCTTTCATTGTCGGCCAGTGGCAATGCCATTTTGTTTTCCCATCTGCAGGCTGCAGTGAAGACGCTATTGTAAGAATGTGAGACGAAAGGCAACAAACAAAACCACTTATCGAAATTGGAAAAAAATGGTTTCTATGGACCCACCTATGACACAAAAATACAAAATGGCTCTTTTCAGAGCCACCACTACACACTGAATCCACTACCCAGGTTGTCATTTTGTAACCCACGCCCACACGCACAGCAGAGCAAGTCTGTGAACATCGCGATAGTTGGAAGGTTGAACGTACCACATTCGGCCCTACTGGAGATGGCGGCCATAGAAATGGCCCTGTGCATGCAACAACATTGCTGATTAACATTTCTGGGTGTGGGTTTAATGCCCAAAGTATAATACATGGGGCACTACTCCATACAAATGCTGAAGTAGCGGTTAAAGCTGTGTGCTTCACGGGGCAAAGGGTACGGTTTTTGGGGGAGGTCGGAATACATTGATTGAAAATGAATGGAACACACTGTGCATTGGCTGCACATTTTGGATTCCACTATGCAGATTTCTACTGCTATGGAGTACCTGAAATGCATTGGCAGCTTTTGATTCCTGTTTGTGAGACTTTGGTGATGCACGATGATGCCGTCACTATTGCTGTACATTGTGGAGGGAAAACTGCACAATATGTTACCACAGTTTCTGTACCGTTTGCAATGAAGGAGGCACTTGCTGAGGTCATGCGCATGTTTCACATTGTAAGCATATCTTTATGGAATTACGCAGACACAGATGTGCCAGCATTATTTTTCATTTCGTGTGGGAATGCAGAAAGCTCAGTACATTGTGAAGAGATCTATCTGTGCCTTTTGAACTGTAAAAGCAGATTTTTTCATTGACCTTGTTTCCTCTTATGGTTGCTTTCCATTTATTTTGCTCTTGCAAAGTGCCACACAACACGAAAAGGAGCCAAGGACAGCTCTGGAAGGGGCACCACCTACAGGCATAACATTGGGGATGTGCAGAAAGAGAGGGAAATGTTGGGTGGCCCTCACTTAAATAGGCCTCAGTCATTGTCATGCTCCCATGCCAACCTTTCCCACTTAGAAGTACTTTAACTTGCAATACAATGCCGTTTGGCAGGTATGAGTGTGCAGCGCAGCATATGGTGTGCAAGGATGTTTTAAGGCTCTGCTGCCTTACACTACTGTTCCTGTTGGCGGCCAGAGCCGTTCTGCAGAATGCTGCACATGAAATAATTGTACTGCATTGCTGGTAGGGCAGTACCGTGCCAACTGCTGTTTTGTAATTCCATTTCCGGTATCGCCACATGCAAGATGGACACCTCATGGTACGCCATTAGCCGTACCAGCAACATTCACGCACATGCATACATTATGAAATGAAACAATGTTTACACCGCATTGAAATGCAGCTTCATATGTGCAGCAGGAAGACAAACATTCAGCGACACCCATGCGGCTACATTACTTTTGTAACCAAGCCTGATAATGTTTGCGCTCCAAAGATTCTGCTGTTTGTGCACTTTTCATTACATGCTCTTTTATGTCAATGAGGAAGGTGCACCATCTTTGCCATTGTGCAGTCTCACTGCAGACTGTTACACCTGCAATTAAATGTTTACAGAAACTGTACAACCTGCCGGCGAACCCTTTACTCTTTCCGTCACAGTGCTCACTGCAAAAACGGTGCGTCTGTTTCATGGGTCATGGAAAGGAAAGCAGTACATCAATAAAATGAATGTGACATTTAAGTCGCTCACCCTACATTGGAGGTTGCTGTTCCTGGTTTTCCAGTGCGCCTCATACAGGCAGGCGTGCGGCAGACATTGATTGATAAGGTTTGCACAACAACCCACACAATCACCATGACTGCTTGAAATGCAGTAGCCTATCCTATGAATTCGTAGGTCTGGTGACAGGGGCGGTGTTACCAGCACACAGTGGATGCCCTACGCATGTGAATAGCTGTGCAACAGACAGACGTCAACACCCACAAATGTATACACGTGCATTAGAAGATGCACCCAGTACTGGACTGCAATGAAAACTAGCACTGTGATTGCACATACGGCAGCCAAGTGCCATCTCCCTAGCAAACCTCCATATTACTCCCGTGAAACCATCTGATACAGTATTGTGCGCCAAAGATTCACAATGCACTGTTAACAGAAAAAGAAAAAATACTCACACACTCCCCAACATTTCACATCCACACCTTTAATTTCTATGAATCAGAGACACAATTACCAAATGGAAGGAGTAGCAGTAATGCATACATACAGTAGGGCATTTGCACTTTCAACAAGTTCCTCATGAGGGTAGTTGAGGATTACATGAACACATGTTGATAAGGACACGTTATGGTTCAGTTGCGCTACCTCACAACTTTTACCTTCACAGACAACACTATGCTAAAGTAACGTTCTGGTTACAGTGCTCTGCTAAAAACCTACCACCTTCACTAACACAAAACACTGCTAATGGACCCTTACGGTTACGTTGTGCTACTAAAAAGATACCCTGTGTACTGAAAGAACTATGCTACAGGAACTTTTTGGCTACACTGCCCTACTAAAAACCTACGCAATTCACCCACAAAAACATTGTTTAAGGGATGTTATGGTTACGTTGCACTAACAAAAACCTTTGAAATTCAATGAAAAAACTTTGTTAAAGACACATTATGGTTACAAGTAAAACCGAAAACCCCCAGAAATTTGCCAGTATGGTAAGCTAAGCAACCATAACTCGCACCACCACCGCGCACTGCTAAGACTAACACCCATGACATCAAAGATGACATCACAAATGTCATTGATGACATCACTGATGATATCACATGTGCATTTACTTTCAAGCCTCCACAAGGGATTGCCATTATAATATTTGGCGGAAAACTATCAGAGTTCATTGCGAGAACTATCATGAGATACATAGTTCATCAAGAAATGCATTGCTATCCGACCATTGCATTACAGAGTTATTTCCAGTACATGAACATACTCATGTAGAAACGTAGGTACTGCCTGCAGCATGCACCATATAGGTGCAATATTCAAATGTTCCTATGTTGGATAGTGAAATGATGAGTGCTTTTTTTCTGAGTTTTGCGTACTGTGAAACATGTAATAAGTTGGTAACAATGCCTCCCTTACATAATTGAACTACTATACACAAAACATAAAGAGACCACAGTGCATTCAAATATAAGCTAATACAGGAAAAGTAAAGTAAGCAAAAAAAACAGCAGTATTACCAGAAAGTGTTCATAACCTATCTGATTATCTTCATGCACAGAAATGATTGCTGTATTCCAGGCTTGCTTCTTCCCCTTTGTATATGTATCATATGATGTGACTGAACCCTAAGAAAAGTAGTGCACGAACATATGAGAAGTGTAAGGTCGACAAATATAGTACCTTTTCAATTTTTAATTCCTGACTGTCAGTGAAGAAAAATCACCTGATCTACATATGTCAGTGAACAAAAAAAGAGGGAGCCAGACATGTGATGTCATCAGGGATGTCATGGATGTTGGTTTTAGCAGAGCACGGTGGTGGCGCCAGTTATGGTTGTTTAGCTTACTATAACTGGCAAATTTCTGGGGTATTTCGGTTTTACTTGTAACCATAACATCTCTTTTACAAAGTTTTTTCATTGAATATATATGCAATACTGAAAAAACTTTGTTAAAGGGACTTCATGTTTAAGTTGCACTAATAAAGACCTATCAAATTCATTGAAAACAACGTTGTTAAATGGACATTATGGTTGCAAGGTAAAATCGAAAAACCAAAAAAATTCACCAGTTACGGAAAGCTATGGAACCATAACTTCTGCCATTGCCATGCACTGCTAAGATTAACACCCAAGACATCAAAGATGACATCACAAATAGCATAATTGATGACATCACTGATGACATCAGATATCCGGTGGTTGTTTTTGTTCAGTGACAGTGAGAATCTGGTCATACTATGTTGAAAACATGATACACATACTCTAAAGCCGTTATATTTATAGACCTTAACCATGTGCTATGTTTTTAAAGGTACTTTCCTTAGGGTTTCGCCTGAGCTCATGGGGCACATACATGGAACAATAAGGACGCTCCAGAAAGACATTACATTTTTTATACATGATAATGAACTCTAATCTTAGTGTCATTTTCTGGTAATGGTAATGGTATTTGTTTCCTCCTTATCAGAGTTTCCCCGTATTTGCCTCAGGTGTGTATGGATTGATGCTATCCATGTATATATATTGTACTAACATTTATGTGTAGAAATTCTTGTATTTTTAGCTGTTAATTCCAAGTTTAACATTAGTCAAGATTCTGATAAGCCTGGATGTATGATTCTATTGGTGTAACATACTAGATTAAACATATTTCTTTGGTCCATGCTGCAGCCATTGCCTATGTGTATGTATTATTAGATTTCTGTATTAACAACAACCCTTCTGTTTCAATAAGTGCATTTTATGATACATGGAGCAGTTCATGAGCGGTCTCTTGATCACCCTTTTTATATTGCTAGCAACACTCTAAACAGAACCCCTCCTATGGACTTTCCATCAGAATTGATGTCATATGTGATGTCATCAATGAACATTATTCATGCAACTTAACCATAATGTCCCTTTAACAAAGCTTTGTCACTGAATGTCAATGTTTTTTATAAGTGAAAATGTTTCATGATGTTACAGAACAGTTATAATTCCTCTTTTAGCATATATGAAAGAACTATAAATATCCTTTAACAAACATACATTTTGCAGTTCATACTGATGTGTGTCCTTTTCAGCAGCACATGCTGGGGATTAAAGTCATGGTTGAATTGCCTGGAGCATGAGGCTCGACCATGACCCCAGCCCCACCAAACCACCTCGTTATTCGCTGCACCTAACCTGCATCCTGGTCCAGTGTCAATGATACCGCCATAATGTGACCAATGGCCAGTGCTCATAGCTTGCAACCATGGACAGTGTCCACAATCCATGGGGCATGGGCGTTGGCCATGCCACATGCCCTAATAAGCAAATCGGAGTAGACATTTGCCCTTACCGAGGGCCAGGCACACTGCCCAGGCACCAAAGTTAAATCACTGTTTTGTACATGCATTTTGACACTTTCGGAAAAATAAAAACAGGACAGATTTGCAAAAGCATGCTTTCATGTCCTTGCTGATGCTCCCTGCACATGTGTGCTGCATATCTGTCTAGCATTTTGGGCTGTGGCGAGGTTCAAATTTATTTTTCCCATTGAAGCCTATCCCGATTTTGAAAATTTTGGGAGCCCCCTAAAATGTAGTCCCTCTTTACAAAATCCCTTCAAAATGTGCACAAACATTCAAAGTTGGGTCTTTTTGCAAACTTTTGTGCAGATTCGTCAAATGGCACCAACGTTACAAGCCATCTAAAAATGTTGGAACCCCCCCTCCAAATTTGCCCTCTATTTACTTAATGGCACCAAACTTTAAAACCACATGTATACTTGGGTCGATATTTCTATTGCAAAATTCTGTGCAGTTTAATTGAATGGCGCCAAAGTTATAAGCCATCCATTAACTGCTCTTCACTGACCCTGTAATGCACAAAAGTGCATGGATGTCCTCGAACATTTGTTAAGTTTGCGAACATCATAGCAATGTCCCGGATCACCTGAGATGTTTGCGGATATCGGAGAATAAAAAAACACCTGATTTTTGGCTTTTCCTGGGCAGATGCCATCCGATCCTCATCACCCCTCACCTCCACAGAGATTGTTTCATTTGTTTCACAAGTATACCATTGTGTTGTTTGATATGTGTTTGCCATGATGTTCGTGGATTACGGGCACAGTTCGTGAATCCAAAATGGCATCTGTTTCAAAGGTTTTGATGCTCTTCATGTTTTTAATTTACCAATCAGCAGCCACATATGATGTCCGTGAATGTTACGCGGCTCTGTGATTGGTGGGTGAAGAAGTTTCCATCACAGTGTTAAGATTTTAAGCAACTGATTAATTTAGTACTAAGTCGGTGATGAAGTGTTGCCTTGATAACGTGACCAGGGTATTGTGATGGTTTTGGTGTGAACTCATCCAGAACTCATCAATTTGGTAGAGGTGAGAGGTAAGGTAAAGTCTTAAAGGGATGATCTGTGGAGGGCTCTGAAGAGGAAAAGGAGAGACCAGCATAATTAACCTCTGATGGAGTATTAGTGGCAAGGGTGAGAGTAACTAGATGTCTGTGTGGAGAAGAGAGGTGTTCAGAAGTAATCTGGCGGAAAGGTGGGTTGCAAACAGATGAAAAGTAGGATGCAGAACCGCAAACCTAACAGGCTGTCTGTCTAAAGAGGAGAGAAACATTTTGAATTCTTAGAAAGATAGGTGGTTGGCTGAGAAGAGCAAACTGGTTACCCAGTGGTGGTGAGGCCACATAGCAGGCACGGTGTCATGATCTCTGCTTCCAAAAGGTCAGGGTTTTCCCAACTCCCTTGGAAGCAGATCCATAACCCAGGTTCCGAGTGCCAACCAGTCCCAATTGGGACCTTTTGGACCCAGTCCTGGCGCCAGTGGCACCAGGCTCATAAATATGCCCAGTCCCAGCGCTGGAAGCGCCGGGCTCATAATGCTTGGGTGGACGTACCTGCAGCAGACCATGCTGCTTACTTGCCTGCCAGTTGAGCCTCTGATCCTCTTCTGTTTGGAACTACTTTTCCTGTTGGGTGGGGCAGGAGCCACTCCCTAGATTCAGAACACTGGAACTCTTCTGGAAAGCAGGAACTCTTTTCTTACCTAGGCGTGGCTGTGGAAGGAGACACCTAAGCACTACAGGAGGCTATTTAAACCACACCCGATGGATGAATCTTGCTTTGCGTTATTCTGCATCCTCTGCAGCAGAACGCTCATCGTGTCTTCTGCATCTGATCCTGGGCCTAAGGAAAAAGGCTTACCATCCTGAATCCAGTCTTTAGCAACACCTATAAAGACAAGAAAGAACAGGTTAGCATTACGGTCTTCAGTGACAGCTCTTCACTTACCTGGTCCATCGGCTGTCACCAACGCCTCGCGCTGCATTCCGGCATCTGAAAGACAAAGGCTTACCTACTCTTCGTGCGCTCCGGAGGTCTTCACACTGCATTCCGGCATCTGAAAGACAAAAGCTTACCAACTCTTCGCACGCTCCGGAGGCCTTCGGCGCTGCATCCCGCATCTGAAAGACAAAACAAGGTGCGTTTAAAGACATTGGGGAACTTTAATACTCACGTGCCATTACTCCTTTCCACATCTAACCCAGTGGGTATTCCGGCACCCTGCAGCCGCTCCGAACTTGTACCTGCAAAATAAAAAGACAGTTAGAGCGCATCGTGAAGCAGGCAACAAGCGCTTACTTACGTGCTTCCAGGCGCTCCTATTCATCACACGGGCTCCATCTTCAACTCACTTCAGCCCGTCATCCGCCATCGCCGGAACCCTGCAAAACAAGAGACATCATTACTAAAGACTTTAAAGACATTAGGATTACTCGAAACTTACCGTTTGTGCAGTAAACGACGGACAGCAGTCCTCTGAAGTCAAGAGGCCTGCTCCCCTTATCCAGTGAAGAAACTGGTTACAGCACCCTGCCCCGAGGCAGATGGAGAGCACGGCGTTCACTTACCTAAGGTGAGAGCGTTAACCTTTGGGGTTCTACAGGAGAAGAGAAAGGGAAGAAGAGAGAGACATTCAATAACCCAGTTCCTTAATCCCATATTTTCTATCTGCAGACATCTTACCCTTCGAGTCAGACATACAGTGCACAGAGGTCCAGCCCAAAGAGCCAGCCGTGTGTTACACATCACCTTTGCAGATACGGTATACGCCCAGTCAAGACCGGCGCCTCTACGGGAATCAGGTGAGCGTTACAGACGGTGGCCAAAGACAGATTGAGTGCAAGGGGGTAGATATACTCACAGCAGTGAAGGGGGCCCAGGTCCTGTCTTTATCCAGAGACCCAGTAGAAAACCCCACAGTTGAGGCATTCAACAACTGTGGGTAAAGTCCCAATCAGGAGCTAGGAGGAGGCAGAGCAGGCCCCCACTAAGGCACAGCAGCTACTTAAATCCAGGTTCCCCATGGGGACGTCAGCAGAAGGGGAGTAGTTTGCAGCAAAAAGGAGCACTAGGCTGCCTGGACACAAGCACTGGTGGAGCACACCCTTAGGGAAGGGCTCCTGAGTTCAAGAAACTAGCATCTAGGGTGTGGTCTCCGGAGTAAAAGAGCTAGTCCAAAGTTCCAGGGTTCATCATCAGAGTGTCTGGCAGACCATAGCAGATAGTCAGAGCTGGTTGGGGAGCCCTTTGCACCCTGGAACCTGGAAAGGTCCAGAAAGAATGGGAAGTCGGGAGAGTTGATGTAGCATGCGTAAGCGTTTCAGGTCACTGAATATCGTAGGACATAATGTGTGGCAGAAAGACCAGGGCCAGTCAGTACTGACAATGGGCCCAGAGATATCTGAGAGGTTCCAGAAGAGCTGCGGTCACCACAGCCTGCTCACCGATTGCTGCCACAACGATGAACTAGATGCAGCCGAGAAGAGGTTGCTATGGTCCTTGGGCTATATGCAGGTCACAGCAGCCTGCAGTCCAATGAGTGCAGTAGTGAGACAGAGATTGTCAGGTAAGGACAAAGACAGTGAATATGGCAAGGGAAATGTGCACAGAATCACACAGTGAATAGCTTTGAGTCAAACAACATGCACACAGGAACCAAGACTCATGTATACTAAAACCCAGGAGTACAAACAGAGTGTGACAACAATACAAATATATGAAAAGGGATGTGGGGTAAGCACTTAGAAGCTCCTTATGACTGCAAGGAAAGACGGCAAGCTCCTTACCTACAATTGCTATTACAGGTACTGACAGCGCTAAGCCCATGTAGAGGGCAAGCAACAACAGCATCTAACACTCTTGATGGTATTGAATAAGGAAGCTTAAAAACAGTACGCACGAGGACGAGAAATACAACTTGAATGTCAGCAGGCTAATGAACCCTGTTGATCAAACAGGGGCCAAGAAAGGCTATAACAGCAATGGGAGGATAACTAAATACATAAGACTCAAGACAAGGGTCAAGAAGGAATAGTGATTACAGAATAGTGAGGAAAACATAGGCATTCACGCAGGAGCTAGCTACAACAGCACACCAAACCTAATAATCAATGGGAAATAAATGCAGAGGTGCAAGGGAAACATGGAATGGATTCCAAGAGAAAGTAAGGAACAGGAGCAGGGAAAAACAAAATTACAAAGGCAAACTTCCCCCACCCATCCAAGGAAAAAGGCAGGAAGCTAATCTATAAAGAGGAAAGACTAAAGCATCAAGGTTTACAGCAGCAAAGGACAAAGTCAAATAAATATAGAACACAGGCAAACTGGGCTGCACCAAAAGGGAAAGCACTGAGAAATGCTGCCTGCAAACAGAGGAAGACAGAAAGGGAATCTGGGAAGCAGAAATCAATTAAACACATACATTTGAAATCCAGGGATAAGGAACAAGGAATAGAAACTTGGAACTAGGCACAAGGCTAAGAATCAGGAACAAGGGACCAGTCACAAACAGGAACACTGCATCAATGACCAGCGCTGGACTGAAGAGAATTGAGGCTTTTAAACCTGCTTAACGAGCACACGCCGCAGGTGTGCTGCTTGCTGCACCTGCAGCCACAGGTGTTGCCTATCCTCCACCCAGCCTTATTCTGCAAGGGTGGAGATGAAGCTGTGCGCCAGGCATTCTGGGAAGCATAGTCATTTGATTAAAGCAGCATACTGGCTGCCAAAAACCTGGAATGGATCTGAAAAGGAAGTAGCTTGGAAAATAAGGATTTAGCGCTCCCAATTCATCACAGCACTGTAGCATAAGGTTCGGAAGGAAAGTCCAGTAATTGGGGAATAAACCCCAAATCATGCCCCCAAGTGGTGGGAACAGGAGCAAAGGGAGCGAATCGTGACAGTATACCCCCTCCCATGGCCGTCTTCTGGTGCCCGCCACCTGAACGAGGCATCTTTTTTCCGTGATAGGAATGCTTTTTCTTTGGAGGCGGCACTGATGGTAATGGTGGCCTGTGGGCAAAGGCAGATGGACTGGAATGCATAGAATCAGGTTGCACTCTAGAAGAGTCATAGGTAGGCTTCTGGAGAGGAAGATGCTCATGGTTCAAAGAAAGGCATGAAGAACTTGCAGGATCTGAAGCAGAGTTGGAAGGCCCAGGAAACTCAGTCACTGGGAGCGGACACTTATACGTCCTTGAGGAGGAAGACAGGCTAGTGCAACATGCATTAGACAATGGTAGATGCTCTGTTAGACTTTCTTCTGAGAGCAGACATGGGGGAGGTGAGGAAATTTCAGGCATGCTGGCAAAAGTCTCAAACTCTGATGCTGCATATTCGGGAGGCTCTGATGTTAGAATCAAGCAATTGGGAGAATCGTCTGGTGTAAAAGGCAGGCACTCTGGTGATCCCCCTGAAGCATGAGAAGGGCAGGCTGGACGTTCATCAGCAGAAAATGGTTGGAATTCAGGAGGAATCTCTGGAGCGGAAGAAAATGCAGCAGAATCTGACGGTGTAGACAGGTATTTTTTTTTTTTTTATTTAAATTTCTTTATTAACTTTTACAACAAAATATACACAGAAAATCAATGGTCGATCAATGCCACATGAGTACTTCAAAGGAACATAAAACAAATTCCCCCCTCCCTCCCCACCCGTTTCTCCCGAGACCACAGTTTGAACTCCAATCTTTGTTTTAGACCATCGACGGACCTGGACTGTCAGAGCTTTCCGAAGCGCTCTCTCGCGCTGCTGGGTGGAGCAGCGGCACAGTTAATGCTACCCACCGGAGTAGTTCTTCACTAGATTCTAATCTCTGTACTTGGATTGCGGTTTCCCAAGCAGCAGTCTCGGCCGTTATCCATCTTTTGAGATCGGCCCACCAACAGGCTTCACTCGGGCCTCTTGCGCTTTTCCAGCTCATAGCTATACGTCTTTCCGCTGTTATGTATATTAAGTCCCTGAGCTTGTTGAGGGGTTTGTTTTTGCTGTTTCTCGTATAGCTACCCAATATGCAGGCTGCTGGGTCAAGAATGTCTTTTACTATTTCAGCATGTGCTACCTTTTCCTTCACTTGGGCCCAGAACCTTTGAATAGAGGGACAACCCCAGAACATGTGGGTCATTCCGGCCTTTGGCGTAAAGCATTTGGGGCATGTCTGGACTGTGGCTCCCCTGAACCTGGATATGGCTTCTGGTGTGAGGTAGGCTCTATTAGTGATGTAGAGTTGTATGAGCTGTAGGCGGGCATTCCTAGATATTTTTTTGTGGTAGTGGGTTATCTTTTCCCATGTTTTATCTTCAAACTCTCTACCCAATTCGGTCTCCCATCTGTTCTTGCATTTGAGTTCGTTTGTGGTTGTGCCCTGCAGCAGCGCCTCATATAGTCTGGAGGTTTCGTGGCCTCCCTCAGCAGTGTCAAGCATGGACTCTACGGTCTCGTTTTCTATGAACTGGTTTGCGGCTTCCGGCCATCTCTTCTTTATGGCTTGGAGTACTGCCCTATGGAGCAGAAACTGGCCTGTGGGTAGGCCTGTAGACTCACTGAGGTTGATAAACAACATTAGTTCCTGTTCACTGGTGAGGTCCCCTAGCACCGCCACCCCCCAAGGTTCCCATAGGGTGCGTATTTCCTTGTGCCCCCACGGGTGTTTGGCCATGATTGCGGCGATGGGAATCTGCGGGGAGAGCGGGTCCGCCGACCCCACTTTTACGCAGGCACGCCTCCAGAGCTGGGTCCCCAGTTTAACTAGATAAGGGTGATGCCCTAGTGTCTCCCTTTCAACCCACAATGTGTCCCTAAGTAGCAAGGTAGGCAGGGCTGGCTGGAGAAGTCGGGTGTCAATGGTGGTTTCGTCGGCCATCCATTGTGTCACGTGTCTAAGCTGGCTGGCCAAGTAATACAGCTCGAAATTAGGGACCTTCAGCCCCCCCCTCTCATAGGGTCTTTGGAGATTTTCAAGCGCTACTCTGTGCCTACTCCCCTGCCAGAGGAATCTTCTACAAAGTTTGTTCAGGTCTCTGAAAAAGGAGGGGGAAATGTTGAAGGGAACGTTGGTGAAGAAATGCAGTAGACGTGGGAGTGCAACCATCTTGAGTAGGCCCGCTCTCCCCGCCACCGATAGAGGGAGTTTTCCCCAAAAGACCATGGACTTTTCAATGGAGTCTTTGGCTCTGACTGTATTAAGGATATGTTCCGTGCTGGGGTTGCGGTGTATGGTGACACCAAGGTATCTGAAGGAAGTCGGCTGCCATTTAAGGTCTAGTGGGGGTAGGGATCCCAGTTCGTCCCTGTGTAAAGCAGCCAAGGGGTAGAGACATGATTTTTCCTTGTTGATCCCAATGCCCGTGAGTTTATGAAAACATTCTAGGGTCTCTAGTATGTAGGGCAGGAGGTGCTCTGGATTGTGAAGGTATAGCAGCATGTCGTCTGCGTACATGGACACAAGATGAGTCACCCCATCCAGTTCAATGCCACCGTCACCATATTCTTGTCGGAGATACGCTGCTACCGGCTCAGCCGCAATAATATAGAGCATAGGGGACAGTGGACATCCTTGTCGGGTGCCTCTGTGAAGGGGCCATTTATCAGAATACGTCCTGTTGGTGCGCACTCTGGCGGTGGGGCAGGCGTAGACCAATTGGGTCCATGTCAGGAAGGCGGGCCCGATCCCCATTTTGCCCATAGTAGCATACAACCACTCCCATCTCACCGAATCGAAGGCCTTGGTGGCGTCCAATGACGCCACCGCGTATTTTCGGGGGTTATGCTCAGTGGCGTATATGATGTGGTGCAACCTATGCAGGTTTTCGGTAATAGAGCGTCCCGGTACGTAGCCAGTCTGGTCTTTGTGGATCAGCTGGGGGATCGCTCTGCGTAGCCTATTCGCAAGGAGTGCTGTTAAAATTTTGCAGTCCACATTTAGCATAGAAAGTGGTCTATAAGACCCGCAGTCTGTTCCATCCCTCCCAGGTTTTAGCAAAGGGATTATTATGGCCTCCCTCATGGAGTCAGGGAGGGTGCCACGCTCATATGCCTCATTGAAAACCCGTGCTAGCATTGGGGCGAGGGCGTCGTCATATGTCTTATAAAATTCCCCTGGCATGCCATCTGCGCCTGGCGCTTTTCCGGTTGGTAAGGATCTGATTATAGCTAGCACCTCATCTGGGGTAATTGGCTCCTCTAGGGCCTCGGCTGTCTGGGCATCTAGTGAAGGTAGCACTATGCTACTCAGGGCATCCTCTATTTCAGTGTCGGTGGGGGGCGGGGATTTGGAGTAGAGTTCTCGGTAGAACTCGGAAAAAACCAAGTTAATCTCTTCTTGGGTATGTGCAGTGGTGCCATCTGGTCTGAGTATGGAGCAAATGGGTGACCTGGGGACTTCTCTTTTGTAGAGCCAAGCTAATAGTTTACCAGGTTTGTCCCCCAGTGCGTGCGTTCTTTCGGAATGTTTAGCGAAGCTCAATTTTCCCAGCGACTCCCAGTGAGCCAGGCAGGCCTGTCTCAATTCAGTAATTTTCTGTATATGTTCCGGGGTCGAGTCTGCCCCACCCTCCAGCACCCTCAGTTCTCTTTCAGCGCCCATTAGGGAGGTTGTGATGGACTTCAGGGTACCCCCAATTGTGGCTATCATCTCACCTCTCATAACCACTTTATAAGCCTCCCAAGCTGTTCCGATGTAGTCCACGCTATCTAAGTTGTTATGCCAGTACTCCTCTGTGCTGTCTCTTATATGTTCTCTAAAGGCTGTGTCCAATAAGGCCTCAGCTCTAAGTCTCCACGTGGGAACTGGGGGTCTATGAGGTATACCTCCCAGGTGGCTTGCATGGGAGAGTGGTCTGACAGCACCCTGGGCAGGTAACGTGCATCCCCAAACCTATCAAGCTGCCCCTGGCTTATTAAGATATAGTCCAATCTGGTGTGGACCTTGTGAGGTGGGGAGAAAAAGGAATATTCTCTTTCCTCCGGGTTCCGCTCCTTCCACAGGTCACATAGTGCCAGTTGGGTTATTAGTTTAGAGAGTACTTTGGCTGGGGGGGAAGGGCGGGAGTGCTCAGAGTCGGACCTGTCTTTCAGGGGGTCCAACGTGCAATTGTGATCGCCCCCCCAAATCACTGTGCAGTCTACATAGGGGCCAATCCTAGCATAAAGGGAGTGGAAGAATGCTGTGGCGTCATGGTTAGGTGCATACGTGCTAATCAGACATATCTCCCTCCCTTCCACGGTCCCCTGTACCAGTGCCATCCTGCCTTCGTTGTCTGTCTTGGTGTTCCCTACTTTAAAAGGAATGGATGGGTCTATCCATATCAGGACCCCTCTAGCGTATGAAGAGTAGGGGGATCCAATTAGGGTTCCACGCCATATTTTGGCCATAGCCTCTTGTCTGTCCTTTGTTAAATGTGTTTCCTGTAGCATGGCGATTCCCACCTTGCATCTGCGCAGGTAGGTGTATATCCGGCGTTGCTTAACAAAGCTATTCAAGCCCCTGACGTTCCACGTTAAAACGTTAATGCTTCCAGCCATGGGTGTCATGGTATCTGTAGATAGTCCTGTGCTCGGGCCCAGGCCTTACAAGTGATATTACTGTTAAGAAGTGTTCCTGTGGTCTCGGTGTGGTCAAACTAAAGGTCCCAACATGGGCTTCACCCCCTCGTGTCCCCTGCCTCATTGTATTTAAGACTTTTGTAACAACGGGTCCCCAAACATGACCCCTTAACTGCGAGATCCCAGAACATAGAACCATTAAACTTTTAACCAATAAAACCTGTCTAGTGGGGTTGCCCCCTCTCTGACTATCCCGTTTCCGCTCCGTTTGACCTAGGTCTACAGGTGCCCTACGGGTGGGTTAGTCACCCAAAAGAGTTACTGGGGAAAAAAGAAAGGTTGGCTCAACAGGTTAATGTTTCGCCGTTGGTCCTCAGTATGGCTCCGGTTGATTCCGTGTTGCCGCGTTTAGAGTGTCATGCAGTGTGTCGTCGTCGACAGGTTTAGGGCCAGTGTGGCCGTGGTCAGGGCTCCGACCGGCGTGGTCGACGCTGTCCGATCTCAATGTCCGGAATTTGTTCCCTGTCCATCCACTCACATACTTCCGCAGGTGTATCGAAAAAATGGGCTTTATTGTTGACTAGGACCTTCAGTCTGGCGGGATATAGGAGCATGTACCGCAGGCCTGCGTTTTTCAATCTAACTTTGGTGTGGATGAATTGGGCTCTGCTCCTTTGAACCTGGAGGGTGTAGTCCGGGTAGATGGCGATTTTCACTGAGTTCCTGATTATGCTGCCGCCCGACCTGGAAAAAGCAAGGATCGTTTCTCTGTCTCTGTAATTAAGTACCTTGGCAATTATCGGCCTGGGTGGGTTTCCAGGTGGTGGCCTCTTGGCGAGGGATCTGTGGGCCCTTTCAATGGTGAATCCTTGGGACAAGTTACCAGCTCCAATTTCCTGGATCAGGAGGTTCTCCACATAGTTGGTGGGGTCGTTCCCTTCGATTCCCTCCGGTATGCCGATGAGTCTGATGTTGTTTCGGCGTGCGCGCCCCTCCGCCTCATCTGCCCTGTCTTCTAAATTCTTAACTTTCTGAGTTAGAATGTCCACCTCTTTGAGGAGCAGCGTCTTTGCCTCCGAGTTTTCCTTAACTTGAGTCTCTAGCGCTTCGGTTCTGCCCGCTATGGATCGTACATCCTGCCTTAGCAAGTTTAAGTCTATAGCAACTGCGTCGATTTTACTCTCCATCGTTTTTTGTAACGTCATGATGGCTTCCAGCAGCTGGGAGTTAGCGGGTTCGAGGGGCCCGTTGCTCGCCGCTGCTCCATGGTCAGGAACGGCATCCGCCCCCGCAGCCCCCGTGGCAGCGTAGGTCTCCATTGTTGTCTGCCTCTGTTTGTTCCTGGGCCCTTTGGTGGCCATAGCCTCGCATAAGCCTTCGCGCCTGCTGCCCATGAGGTGTTGACCGAAGTGGAGAGTCTCTGGGGTTGTCAAGGGGTCCTCAGGGGTGGTCACTCGAGTAGGGTGTTTAAGTATGTCAGTCACTTGCCCCGACTCCCAGCAAGGGGCTGCGCCCGTATTCGGCTTGTGTAGAGCGAAGGGCCTCCCCGTCCTATCTAGAACTTCCGCACCCCGAAGTCCGGGCCCCCTCGCCCCTTTCGCCCCCTCCTTACTTCTAGGTGGGGTATTACACCGATGTCCAACAGCTGCGGGTAGGTTGCGACTTGCCGCAGGCGAGGATCAACCCGGCCCGGCGAGGGCAGGCCGCTTCTTCTCTTCCGTCGGGACCGCCACACGCGCTGCCTCCTCTGGCCTCTCCAGGTCTCCGCCGCCCGGGTCGCACAACCCAGGACCGGTCCAGAGCCACGCACCGCCAGCGATCCCCGCCGCAGCTCGCCTGCTCCTTGTCGAGCGTGCTCCGATCTCAGCGGAGCTCGTTGGGTTCAAGCCTCCTGGTGTTCAGGCCGATCGGTGCGGATCACCGCCGCCATTTTGCGCGCCGGATCGCTTCGCCGGGCCCACGGTGTTTCTCTTCGGCGGAGTCCTCCAGACGTCCGAAACCTCGGCAGACTGCGCTTCCAGCCGACCCCTGCCTCTGGCGTGAAAATCAGGAGTGGTTGCTGCGGCAAAATGTTGATTTAGCGGCCAAATGTTGGGCACATCGCTGGAGCCGACTGAAGACGCGTCCTTCTTACATGGCGGTTAGCCACGCCCCCCTGTAGACAGGTATACCGCTGATATTGGCAGTGAGGCTAAGCAGGTTTTAGGTGTCTCATGAACTGAAGGCAGACAAGCAGTAGGCTCTGGGACTGAAGCCATGCACTAAGGATGGACTGCTGGAGGCCTATGGCTGAAGAGTGATCTGCTGGATGAGTTGTTGTAGCTGAAGCCAGGCATGCCAGAGAACATTTTGAGGCTGAAGGCATGCAAGCTGGAGCCATTGGTAGCTGAAGACAAACATGTCAAGGTCTTTGGGACTGACCACGTTCATGGTGGAGGCTCTTGAGTAAATGGCAGACATGGCAGTGGTTCATTAATTGAAGACACGTGTGCCAAAGATGACTGCAGAGCTCTGAACTGGATCATAGAAGAGTCAATGTTTGTAGGAAGACATACTGAAGTCTCAGAAGTCGACAGACAGATTTGTGGCACAGGAATGGAAGGCACCTTTAGGGCAGTAGACTCATTGGCACCGGTAACCAAAGACCAAGCTGTACCCTTGTAGTCCCTTTCCTTAGTGGATGACACAGAGTCTCTTTCTTTGTAGAAGTCAAAATCAACCAGAGGAATCACCATAGTAAAGTCTCTGTTAATCAGGATTTCGTCAATTGTCCATTCATCTGTCTTAGCTTCTGAAAGTGGCAGATTAACAATCAACAGTTCAGGAATCGCCTGTCGGCTTTTTGGTTCTCTATACTGTGGAATGAGTCCATCAGAACATGATATCTGTACTGTCTCTGACTGTTCATTGTGACCAAAATTAGCTGAAGGAAGAGTGAACAAAGAGGTAGCATCTTTTTCCACATCAGCTTGAACATCTACTTCAGTCTCAGCAGCTGGATCAAGAGCAGAGCCTAAGCCTTCTGTAGTGACTGATTCTGTGTATACGACCATTGTGGATTGTGTTTGGAATTCGGAAGCTTGCATGTGTGAAAGCTCAGGGTTATAACGGGCTGCTGCACTGGAAATCTTGGGTAAAGGAGTGGCTTGTAAATCTTTAGCTAACTGCAATCCCTGACAAACAACAGGACAATTGTCAGAACCTGTGCCTTGATTATGCGCTGTGCTAGAAGAAAAATTTTCACTCCCAATAGATCTTACATATTGACAAGTATCATGGTTTACTAAAGTCTCTGCACTCAGGGACTGAACAGTATTCACTTCATCAACCTCAACGCATAAAGTCTGAGGTGTATTCAGTAAAGACTGTAAGGTTTTATTCTCCTCTTGTAAAGAAATGAATTCTTGTCTTAACTCCTCAAGCTTAGCCTTTAGCATGCCCTGCATTAACAGTACATCACTACCAGTAGGCACAATGGGAGGCATGGTGGCTTCAGGGCTGGATCCTGTACTAGAAATCTGGGTGTGCACCGATTGTACATTGTCATTTACTGCTTGCAGGTTCTGTGACTTATTCTTTCTCTTACCAACTTGGTCTGTGTTTCCCTTAAGCACACCATTAACATCAGACTGAAGTGGGAAAATGGGAAAACACCCTTGCCCCATTCTCAGCCAGACCATGGCCTAGAGGATCACGGCCCAAGCACCCCCCCACGAGAGGAGTTTGACCCATTTACTTCTTTACCTGACGACCAGGTACCGTGTGTCCACGGTCCCCACAAACGAGGAGCATGCCCAATAGCATGCCCTGGTCAAGCCGACATCTGCGGCATGGACCAGCTTGACTAACGCAGCAACCACGGAAACCCAACATCGTTAGAGATGCCATGACGACATAGCCAACTGACAAGAACACACGTGCCAGCATGCACACTGGTCACTCACACACCAACCTACACGAAGAACATACTCAGTGCTATGACGTAGCGGACTGACGCACCCACGGACGTGCATCGTTGTTATTTTTCACATAGGCCTCCTACCGCACCGCAGAAACGCAAGACGCCTGAAGAGCTCGTGTATACGCTTGCCGATGCTTTGCCACCACAAACCAATAGAGACGCCATCATATATGTCAGGCTTGTCCAACCTTTTTGAATGTGGGGCCAAAGCATTAACTTTTTGTCACCCGGGGGGCCGGCGAGCCAAAAGTGAACACCCTGACCCAAAGCAGTATATTCAAAAGCGATGGTGTGTGACCTTTGACACAATAGCATCACAGGCATAGCCATGCAGTCCCAAAGATAGCTTTTGGTGTCGGGGGCGGTGATCAAAGGTTAGTTTCTTGTGATTTCTTCCAGTGTGTATGTGTTGATATTTCTCGGAAATAGTGGGGACGACTGAGCGTAGCGAGGGAGCTATAACAATCTAGGGTGGGGTTGGGGGGTCTCCCCCCCAAGATTTATTTTCCAAATATGGGGCTGAAATTGTGCACTTTATAGCAGGAAAAGTGACCAAAAAGTCATAAATTTAAAATCAGTTCTGAAGGGGAACATGTACATTCCATGTCACTAACAGGAGACAAGAACATTGTATTACACAACACATTTTAATGATCAATGTGTCCACAGTGTAAGACAGTACTGTCACTGTTGTAACACATTGACATGCTGGTTGTGCCCAAAATATGCCTCTGTAGCAACATGTCTATGCTGGCTGTTCCCAATTCAGGCCAGCATTATCCTCTACAAAGCATGATTGATTCTGCCTGAGCATGTGCAGTGTGCCCAATACATATGCCAGCTTATCTCTGTAATGCACAGTCATTACTTCTGTGGTAATGAAAGAAGCATAGTCCAATTCCAGGGGGCACCTGAGGCAGTAAAAGTCCTCCGCCACGGCCTGGTTTATTGGTCGGACCCAACATTGCAGAAATAAATTAATTAATCGTGTCCACGGACCCGACAAACATTGAACAAATAAATAAATCGGGCAGGGGAGCCAACTTATGAATTTCCCGGGGGGTGTCCAAATATAGGAAGTGACATAACCAGCACTTATATGACCGCATTTGCACGTAGTCGCCAACTTGGTGCGAGGTGGACGGGGGGTGAAGAACAGTGGAAACATTGGCTAGCATGTATTGCATATACTAAAGGCAAGTAAAAAGGTGGTTTAAGCCTTCCAGTTGCATTCCAGTAGGCCAATATTGCCCCTACTCCACCCCTCTATAATCATCCAGGTTTAAGTAGCCCTCAAAAGGCAGAGCAACACAACTCGGATAGGAGAACGAAATGCCATCCCATCCTGTGAGTGTGTCAAACTTCAGAGCAAACTGAATTTGTACATCTTGCTTTTCATCTGTGCCTCCATTTCTAAAAATCGTTTTGGGTTGGGTGTACCTCTACATCTGTGCACCCCTCTTTCTAAGAGGGGTGCACAGATGTACAAATACACCCAACCCAAAATGATTTTTTAGAAATTGAGGGACAGACTTGCTTTGCATCTGTGCCTCCATTTCTAAAAATCGTTTTAGGTTGGGTGTACCTCTACATCTGTGCACCCCTCTTTCCAAGAGGGGTGCACAGATGTATAAATACACCGAACCCAAAACGATTTTTAGAAATTGAGGGACAGACTTGCTTTGCATCTGTGCCTCCATTTTTAGAAATTGAGGGACAGACTTGCTTTGCATCTGTGCCTCCATTTCTAAAAATCGTTTTGGGTTGGGTGTACCTCTACATCTGTGCACCCCTCTTTCCAAGAGGGGTGCACAGATGTACAAATACATCCAACCCAAAACGGTTTTTATACATTGAGGGACAGACTTGCTTTGCATCTGTGCCTCCATTTCTAAAAATCGTTTTGGGTTGGGCGTACTTCTACATCCGTGCACACAGATGTAGAAGTATACCCAACCCAAAACGATTTTTAAAAATTGAGGGACAGATGCAATGCAAGAGCCTCTTGCTTTGCATCTGTCCCTCAATTTCTAAACATCTTTTTTTCCCCGGCTTTCACCCGGGCCGCCAGAGAGAGACACAGTATGGATGGAACAAAGGGCCATCCATACTGCGTCTCTTCTCTCCGGCCTGGGGGGCCAGAGCAGGGGCCGGAGCACCCACATATGTGCGCCCCTGAAACCGGGCCGTGGCCTGTAACTGCCTCTGGTGCTGAGGGCACCAGAGGCAGTTACAGACCATTAATCGGGTCCATGGACCCAACAAACATTGAACAAATAAATAAATAAACCGGCCCGTGGCAAAGGCAGTACAGTCCTCCGCCATGGCCTGGTTTATTTATTTATTTGTTCAATGTTTGCCGGGTCCGTGGACCTGATTAATTAATTTATTTCTGCAATGTTGGGTCCGCCCAACATTGCATAAATAAATTAATCGGGTCCACGGACCCGACAAATATTGAACAAATAAATAAATAAACCGGGCCGTGGCCTGTTACTGCCTCTGGTACCCCCGTCCCCCTTTTAGGGGGCACCAGAGGCAGCAACAGTCCTCCACCATGGCCCGGTTTATTTCTTTATTTGTTCAATGTTGTCTGTACAGTCTCGCGGGCCACATGAAATGGCTTGGAGGGTCGCATTGTGGCCCGCGGGCCGTATGTTGGACAACCTTGATATATGTCTACCGCTGCTTGTGGCACTCTGTCATTCTGCGACACCCACATTATGGATTATGTATCATCATCCAGAAGCTAGGACCGAGTAAGCCGCAAGCAAGAGTCCCCAGGCAGGAGCCTCCCAGATGAAATCCTCCCAAGACGAAAAGCAAATTGCTGACTGCGCAGAAGGAGCCCTAACGAGAGCTCACCACCAAGGCCGCAATGTTGCAACCCACATGCCGCGCTCTCAGTGCCAAGGTTACACCTGCCACCGCCAAGCGCCCCTCAAGAGCCAAAATACAAATCAAATGCTCATAATTCTGCTCCAGCTACGGTCTCTCCACATATGACCAAGCCAAACTGACAAAATGCCAAGCTCAGGAGACAGAAAGTCGCCAGGGTCCCACATCTGGGACACAGGTTGCAACAACGAGGCAACAAATTGGACACCTACACTGATGGGAAAGGCGTGATCATCAGCCACTAGCAAGACCTGTCCATTGTCCACCATTAATACATAGTTACACATTGTTGCCAGCATCAGGGACATCTCGAGCTGGGAACGGCGATGGTCCCAGGCTTGGGGGCTCACGAGGGAACCAGTCAGAGTACAAGCGGCATCTCACTGATGCCATTTCAGCTAGCCAATCACCAAGGGTCCCCTTGTAACCAATTTGTTGTAGCAACTTTAGGGACAACCCAAGTGTACCACCTGACCCGTCCTTATCCACTAACATCCTTTCATATAGGTAGCTATACTAACCCTACCACTCGGGGAGCCAACCCGAAGTGGCGATAGGTTTTGGGACGATATTCCCAGGTGACGTGAGTAGCGTGTCATACTACGGTAAAAAGGGCCTGCGAGCCCCACTAACGACGAGAGCGTCTCCCCGGATGCATACGGGCTGAGAACAATCCCTGCCCTTATCCTAATAAACAGCAGTAATTACTTTGCTCTTGTGTGTGCCTCATACTCCTTTTGGGACGCGAGAGGAGTTGGGGCCTCCCCAGCCCCGGAGGTCCGCGGACAGCTCTGCCGGCTGCCGGGAAATCACCCCGACAAGAGCTTTTGGCATTAGGGACTACAGAATGTACTTGTGCAGAGGAGTGTGCTATAGACTGAGGGTAGAAAACGGAAGTTATGCAAGGAACTCCTCCATTCTTTATGTTTGTATCATGGAACTATTCAATCTGAGGTGAAGCATAACTGGAATCATGGGGTTCAACAACAGAGGTACTCTTGTGCAATAAGCCTAACATTGTGTTGTTTTCTGCTGCTAAGGCTTGTGCTGACATGGAATCTGGGTCAGAATAAAAGACAGAACTAGGATCAGGCAATGTAAGATGGCCCATCATGTGGGAAAAATATTCTGCACGTAAATGCCCATTAGTGACAAGGAGTTCATTTATGTCAGGACTAGTGATTTGATTGTCACAGGTAAATGCAGGGGAAACTTTCTGTACAAACTTGTTACAGGCTTTGCTGCCTTTCTTTCTTAAATTTGCCATATTCAATGGGAATAATGGGCTGGTCATTCTGTCAGGTAAGGACAAAGACAGTGAAAATGGTAAGGGAAATGTGCACAAAATCACACAGTGAATAGCTTTGAGTCAAACAACATGCACACAGGAACCAAGACACATGTATACTAAAACCCAGGAGTGCAAACAGAGTCTGACAACAATACAAATATATGAAAAGGGATGTTGGGTAAGCACTTAGATGCTCCTTATGACTGCAAGAAAAGTCGGCAAGCTCCTTACCCACAATTGCTATTACAGGTACTGACAGCGCTAAGCCTGCGTAGAGGCCAAGCAACGACAGGATCTGTGATCTAACAGTCTTGATGGTATTGAATAAGGAAACTTAAAAACAGTACTCACGAGGACGAGAAATACCACTTGATTGTCAGCAAGCCCACGAACCCTGTTGATCAAACAGGGACCCAGAAAGGCTATAACAGCAATGGGAGGATAACTAAATACATAAGACTCAAGACAAGGGGCAAGAAGGAATAGTGATTACAGAATAGTGAGGAAAACATAGGCATTCACACATGAGCTAGCAACAACAGCACACCACACCTAATAATCAATGGGAAATAAATGCAGAAGTGCAAGGGAAAACATGGAATGGATTCAAGAGAAAGTAAGGAACAGGAGCAGGAAAAAACGAAATTACAAAGGCAAACTCCCCCCACACATTCAAGGAAAAAGGCAGGAAGCTAATCTATAAAGAGGAAAGACTAAAGCATCAAGGTTTACAGCAGCAAAGCACAAAGTCAAAGAAAAATAGAACACATGCAAACTGGGCTGCACCAAAAGGGGAAGCACTGAGAAAAGCTGCCTGTAAACATAGGATTACAGAAAGGGAATCTAGGAAGCAGAAATCAATTAAACACATACATTCAAAATCCAGGTATAAGGAACAAGGAATAGAAACTTGGAACTAGGCACAAGGCTAAGAATCAGGAACAAGGGACCAGTCCAGGGGAGTTGCTAGGTCTGGAAAAGACCCAGGGCTAAGATGATGTCGGAACTGTTGGGACTGGGGGCTAGCTAGTATTTTTGGGTATAGCTCCTGAGATTCTATCCGGGGCTACAAACAAAAGATCAGGGGCTAATGCCCCCTTAGCCCCCCCCCAGCAACGCCCCTGGACCAGTCACAAACAGGAACACTGCATCAATGACCAGTGCTGGACTGAAGCAAACTGAGGCTTTTAAACCTGCTTAGCGAGCACACGCTGCAGGTGTGCTGCTTGCAGCACCTGCAGCCACAGGTGTTGCTTATCCTCCACCCAGCCTTGTCCTGCAAGGGTAGAGATGAAGCTGTGGGCCAGGCATTCTGGGAAGCATAGTCATTTGATTAAAGCAGCATACTGGCTGCCAAAAACCTGGAATGGATCTGGAAGGGAAGTAGCTTGGAAAATAAAGATTTAGCTCTCCCAATTCATCACAGCACTGTAGCATAAGGTTCGGAAGGAAAGTCCAGTAGGGAATAAACCCCAAATCATGCCCCCAAGTGGTGGGAACGGGAGCGAAGGGAGTGAATCGTGCCAGAGGCTGCTTGGTGTCCTGGCTGATCCAGAGCAGTCCTACTGAAGATTGTTTAGTCATGGGGACAGTATCGTAGGGTGAACTCTGTAATGAGGCAACAGACGAAAATAGTGCCTTTAAATAAGGCAGGGAGTTGAGGTTGCAGTCTGAATTAGAGGAGCGGGGGTCTACCTCTGACTTAGACGCCATCTTGGATCTCTATGATGCACTATATTACATGTTTTGTATCCAATTGTTTCAACCAGGGTTAGTGTTGAGTTGATTGCACCGGAAACAACAGATGGTCTGTTTTGATTAAAAATATTACTGGATTATTAGGATGGGGTGCATTATCTCATACAAAAGCAGAAGGAACATGTTGCAGATGGCACAGCTGTTTGGCCAGAGGTGCCCTTTTGGCGTGCCCTGTTGGCCGCAGCCAGTAGGGCGTGAGGACCTTTTGGCGCCAGTATGGTTTGGCGCAGTGTCATGCAATGAACCTGCGCCCGTACCATGAATGGGCGGTTAAAGCCCAACGCAAACTGCACATAAAACAGATTCATTATCCTGTTAAACCTCTGCCAAATGAACGCAGAAGGACCTAGGGGACAGGGAAAGAATCTTTAGCGTATTCATTGCTGTGCAAGTCTCATTTTTGGCATTGCTTTGTATTCATCGTTTTAAATTGCAAGAGGACGTCCTGCTGTAAAGGCTCACGTTTGGTTTCCAAACACATGGTATTGAGCATTTCTGATTCTGTTTTGGAGGTTGAAAGCGAGAGGTCAGTAATAGGTCGAGAATGTTATGATTCATACAGAACTACATGGCAGGTTCCTCAGTGTCCATTTATCCAAGAGGTGGCAGCCCCTCTACGATTTAAAAAATATATGAGCGTAATATTCTCACTACCCAAAGCGATCTTCTGCAGTTTCTTTGGTAGAAGATTTCCTTGAGCAGCGAATTATTTCCTGCGAATATCACACGTTAACCGGCTGTGTGCAGCACAGTCCCTGTCAACGTGCGACATTTGCAAGAAGTACTCCATTCCATTTAGGTCCAGCTACCAAATGTCAGCATTTAGCAGCTGACCTTGCAGATTATTTGAAAAAAACACGCCCTGTGAGCAGCGAGTTATTTCCTGCAAATGTCACACGTTAACAGGCTGTGTGCAGGAGATAAGCCATACGAAATTGGGCATGAGGGCGTTTAGAAACGGCTGCAATGTCAGCTGCGTCTAAACGGCCCTCGAGACAAATGCCCGGCGCCGAATTGGCTTTCGCGCCACTCAGGCAGCTGCGACAGTGGCGCGCCAAAACATCCGGCGCCGAAAGGATAGCGCCAAAAATGGGTGTACCGCTTTGCAGACGTTTCTATTGGACAAATGTGATATTTTCCACATAGCCCGTGCATTCCAATAGACATGTATTTTGGCGGGTTTAAAATGTATACAAGAAGAGCATTCTTGTATATTGTCTGGGAACAAAACACATTTCTTTTAGTTCCCGGCTGGCTCTCCAGTGTAAATGGTTATGTGCCATCTCCTGTGATGGTATTGAATTATTTTTCTCTGATGGGCCATCCAGCTTCAGTGTCAATCTGTTTATCATCTTCCCACCTGGGAAATGCGGTGGGAGGGAAATGGTGATGTCCCCCAGTGCTACTTGTTTAGCAAGGTGAGCGTACTCTATGACCTGGGTGGTAACATTGCTCTCATTTTCTTGCATAATATCAGTGTTGGCTTCTGCTGTCAATTTGTACAGCTGTACTCTTCATTTATCATGTGTTACGCCAAAACAAATCCACTCTGGCTCAGGGGATATTTCTCCTCTTGTTAGCTTGGGCTTGCTCCCTTCTGCCCTCTGCCAGGCCGCTGCTTTTATGCAGCTGCCTGGCTGGCAAGTTTACACGCGTGTCCTCGGTTGCTTTCATGTTCTTCTAAACTCGAAGCAGTGTAAACAAGTAGCAATGCACGGATGCAGAATTTCTGAAGTGGTATGGAACCCATGCTGTTAAAAAAAAAAAAAAAAAGTGATATTAGTTTTCATTTTTAGGCCCCATTGTTAAACTTGAGTAAAGTGGCTCTGGTCAGCAACAGTGCCCTTTTGACACAGTTCTGCCTCCAAGCTCATGTGCGTTTGGTATATGCTTGGGAATGAGGCCATTGAAAATGCCTGTGTGCCCCCTCTCTATACATCTTATATACGAATGTTGTTGGTGATTGGGTGCTTCTGCACCATTCATTTCTTTGGATCGCAATGGTGACCCTCTGCAAAAAATGCTCCACGCTGAAAATGATACACGTTAAATGCACCATGTAGGTCTTTGCGCAACACACTTAGATAGAGTTGTGGACATTAGCCTGCGTCGCATCTGGATAGGTTTTTGATTGAAGGATGGCATGCCCGCGCCCAGAAGAAACTTGAAGGTTAGCATGTGCCACACTTAGAACTGGGAACACCAGCCTGCGCCGCTCCTGGATAGGATTGTGAATGTTAGCACGCCCACACCTAGATAGAACTCTGAACATTGGCCTGCGCCACTTCTAGATAAGACTGTGAAGGCCAACAAGTGCCACACTTAGAGAAAACTGTGATTGTTAGCATGCTAAAGGTCAGGTAACCCACTAACCAATATAAGCTCAAACTCTCTGCATACTTATCGCACTCAAAAAACTCACACAACCATCTCTCGCACAACAACCCGCACGCACTTCACAACACTGCAACAACACATAAACCGGACCAACAGCACATGCGGACTCACCCCGATCCAATACCCGCACTAAAGCTCAGCACCCGGTGTATACCGAGTTGAAGCTGCCAACAGAACACCACTCCTCTCACTATCCTACTCCCTCTTCACCTTACTAACCCATCACACCTTATCGTTTACAGATCCGCCAGAGCGCCTGGGGACCAATTCCGTTGGTGACTGTGCGCGGTACAAATACCTTTAACATTTAACATTTAACATTAACCTTTAGGGCATTTGATTATATCATGTAAGCATTTCATTTCGAACTGCAAAATGCATGCACCAGTGCACTGTGTGCTGTAGACTTTGGAGGACAATATTTTATTTGTGCCATAGGTACTTAGAGTAATTAAAGGGGGGCATCGCTTCTCTCAAAATGGCTCTCAGCAATGGGAGGCCTGTCGCTATGCCGCTCTGCAGAGGGAAGGCATCAAACCTTATACTAACAAATACATTTGATCAGTGGTAGACGAGTACCCAAAGAAGTAGTTGGAAGAGACAATTCCTGGGTACCTCGCACGGGTATATTTGCAGAAGTGATACATAGCCACACAGTTTTGGTGGATTAGGTGTTATTTATTTTGCTGAAGACTATTAGTCTGAGGTCGTGGTCAGGTGACCTATCCAGGAGCCTACAAGCGAAAGTACGGACGAACACGTCGAGAGCCCACAAGCCCACCAGGACTCAATACTGAGAGCCATCGGCTTCACGACACCCAAGGAAGGAACCCCACCTGGGAGCCCAGAGCCCCTCTTACCTTAACATAGCCTTGAGAAAAACCTTATGGGTCGAAACACTTGTCAGCTGACCACCACCTTAAACTAATTGTCTTTAGCAAAATAAATAACAAATAGTATTACAATGGTAGCGGGCGCCCCTCTCTCGCAAGAACAGACATGATAACCTGTTCAGTGGTTATTAACCACTTGAGAGTTCGCAGCCACTGCTTTTACTCACTGTGCCTTTCACAGATGGGAAATATCCATTTGCATATCAGTCTTTGTCCTGCCCAGGGGCAGTCCAGCACCGAAATACAATGGCAATTCCAATCTGAACGAGAGTACCACCAGCAACCCCATACACGTGTTTCACCCTTGTTGGGGATCATCAGTGAGGTGAAGCTGATGCCTCTCTAAGCACAGTGAGAGGGAGACCACGTCTGGTTGCCCCCAGGAGACCTAGGGTTACCAATCCCAGGTTCCTTAACAAATAGTATTACAATGGTAGCGGGCGCCCCTCTCTCGCAAGAACAGACATGATAACCTGTTCAGTGGTTATTAACCACTTGAGAGTTCGCAGCCACTGCTTTTACTCACTGTGCCTTTCACAGATGGGAAATATCCATTTGCATATCAGTCTTTGTCCTGCCCAGGGGCAGTCCAGCACCGAAATACAATGGCAATTCCAATCTGAACGAGAGTACCACCAGCAACCCCATACACGTGTTTCACCCTTGTTGGGGATCATCAGTGAGGTGAAGCTGATGCCTCTCTAAGCACAGTGAGAGGGAGACCACGTCTGGTTGCCCCCAGGAGACCTAGGGTTACCAATCCCAGGTTCCTTAACAAATAGTATTACAATGGTAGCGGGCGCCCCTCTCTCGCAAGAACAGACATGATAACCTGTTCAGTGGTTATTAACCACTTGAGAGTTCGCAGCCACTGCTTTTACTCACTGTGCCTTTCACAGATGGGAAATATCCATTTGCATATCAGTCTTTGTCCTGCCCAGGGGCAGTCCAGCACCGAAATACAATGGCAATTCCAATCTGAACGAGAGTACCACCAGCAACCCCATACACGTGTTTCACCCTTGTTGGGGATCATCAGTGAGGTGAAGCTGATGCCTCTCTAAGCACAGTGAGAGGGAGACCACGTCTGGTTGCCCCCAGGAGACCTAGGGTTACCAATCCCAGGTTCCTTAACAAATAGTATTACAATGGTAGCGGGCGCCCCTCTCTCGCAAGAACAGACATGATAACCTGTTCAGTGGTTATTAACCACTTGAGAGTTCGCAGCCACTGCTTTTACTCACTGTGCCTTTCACAGATGGGAAATATCCATTTGCATATCAGTCTTTGTCCTGCCCAGGGGCAGTCCAGCACCGAAATACAATGGCAATTCCAATCTGAACGAGAGTACCACCAGCAACCCCATACACGTGTTTCACCCTTGTTGGGGATCATCAGTGAGGTGAAGCTGATGCCTCTCTAAGCACAGTGAGAGGGAGACCACGTCTGGTTGCCCCCAGGAGACCTAGGGTTACCAATCCCAGGTTCCTTAACAAATAGTATTACAATGGTAGCGGGTGCCCCTCTCTCGCAAGAACAGACATGATAACCTGTTCAGTGGTTATTAACCACTTGAGAGTTCGCAGCCACTGCTTTTACTCACTGTGCCTTTCACAGATGGGAAATATCCATTTGCATATCAGTCTTTGTCCTGCCCAGGGGCAGTCCAGCACCGAAATACAATGGCAATTCCAATCTGAACGAGAGTACCACCAGCAACCCCATACACGTGTTTCACCCTTGTTGGGGATCATCAGTGAGGTGAAGCTGATGCCTCTCTAAGCACAGTGAGAGGGAGACCACGTCTGGTTGCCCCCAGGAGACCTAGGGTTACCAATCCCAGGTTCCTTAACAAATAGTATTACAATGGTAGCGGGCGCCCCTCTCTCGCAAGAACAGACATGATAACCTGTTCAGTGGTTATTAACCACTTGAGAGTTCGCAGCCACTGCTTTTACTCACTGTGCCTTTCACAGATGGGAAATATCCATTTGCATATCAGTCTTTGTCCTGCCCAGGGGCAGTCCAGCACCGAAATACAATGGCAATTCCAATCTGAACGAGAGTACCACCAGCAACCCCATACACGTGTTTCACCCTTGTTGGGGATCATCAGTGAGGTGAAGCTGATGCCTCTCTAAGCACAGTGAGAGGGAGACCACGTCTGGTTGCCCCCAGGAGACCTAGGGTTACCAATCCCAGGTTCCTTAACAAATAGTATTACAATGGTAGCGGGCGCCCCTCTCTCGCAAGAACAGACATGATAACCTGTTCAGTGGTTATTAACCACTTGAGAGTTCGCAGCCACTGCTTTTACTCACTGTGCCTTTCACAGATGGGAAATATCCATTTGCATATCAGTCTTTGTCCTGCCCAGGGGCAGTCCAGCACCGAAATACAATGGCAATTCCAATCTGAACGAGAGTACCACCAGCAACCCCATACACGTGTTTCACCCTTGTTGGGGATCATCAGTGAGGTGAAGCTGATGCCTCTCTAAGCACAGTGAGAGGGAGACCACGTCTGGTTAATAACCACTGAACAGGTTATCATGTCTGTTCTTGCGAGAGAGGGGCGCCCGCTACCTTTGTTAAACTATTTGTTAAGGAACCTGGGATTGGTAACCCTAGGTCTCCTGGGGGCAACCAGACGTGGTCTCCCTCTCACTGTGCTTAGAGAGGCATCAGCTTCACCTCACTGATGATCCCCAACAAGGGTGAAACACGTGTATGGGGTTGCTGATGGTACTCTCGTTCAGATTGGAATTGCCATTGTATTTCGGTGCTGGACTGCCCCTGGGCAGGACAAAGACTGATATGCAAATGGATATTTCCCATCTGTGAAAGGCACAGTGAGTAAAAGCAGTGGCTGCGAACTCTCAAGTGGTTAATAACCACTGAACAGGTTATCATGTCTGTTCTTGCGAGAGAGGGGCGCCCGCTACCTTTGTTAAACTATTTGTTAAGGAACCTGGGATTGGTAACCCTAGGTCTCCTGGGGGCAACCAGACGTGGTCTCCCTCTCACTGTGCTTAGAGAGGCATCAGCTTCACCTCACTGATGATCCCCAACAAGGGTGAAACACGTGTATGGGGTTGCTGATGGTACTCTCGTTCAGATTGGAATTGCCATTGTATTTCGGTGCTGGACTGCCCCTGGGCAGGACAAAGACTGATATGCAAATGGATATTTCCCATCTGTGAAAGGCACAGTGAGTAAAAGCAGTGGCTGCGAACTCTCAAGTGGTTAATAACCACTGAACAGGTTATCATGTCTGTTCTTGCGAGAGAGGGGCGCCCGCTACCTTTGTTAAACTATTTGTTAAGGAACCTGGGATTGGTAACCCTAGGTCTCCTGGGGGCAACCAGACGTGGCTCCCTCTCACTGTGCTTAGAGAGGCATCAGCTTCACCTCACTGATGATCCCCAACAAGGGTGAAACACGTGTATGGGGTTGCTGATGGTACTCTCGTTCAGATTGGAATTGCCATTGTATTTCGGTGCTGGACTGCCCCTGGGCAGGACAAAGACTGATATGCAAATGGATATTTCCCATCTGTGAAAGGCACAGTGAGTAAAAGCAGTGGCTGCGAACTCTCAAGTGGTTAATAACCACTGAACAGGTTATCATGTCTGTTCTTGCGAGAGAGGGGCGCCCGCTACCTTTGTTAAAATAAATAACACCTAATCCACCAAAACTCTGTGGATATTTATCACTTCTGCAAATATCCCCAGTGCGAGGTACCCAGGAATTGCCTCCTCTAACCATACCAGGAGGTGTGGGCACCACCTCCAACAACCTGTGAACTTGCAGTACTAGAGTCATATTATCAATAATCAGAGGGAAGCGCGGGAGTGCCCGTATGCTAGAGCCCACTCTCCTTCAAAGATGCAGTTGAACCATGTTCCTTGCTGGCCTGCCCCTGCTCTCCACAACCCCCAATCGCCACGCCCCCTCCCACGAGCAATCTCACTACAGGCCCCGTGCTCTGTGAGTGCTCCATGTTGTGTCTACATATGGTGAGGTTTTCACACAATTGAAGGGTTGCTTGTTATATCTACATCCTGTGCTGATCATGGAGTGCAGCAGTCAGAAACTGGACGCTGACAGGTGTCAAGAGCCACAGGCATCCAGCTAGGACAAGGGAGCATCACCAATTTCTTCACCTGCGGCTGCTCCCGTGGCAGCTTTCCAGGGGCGTAGACAGGGTAGGGCCTGATCAGGCAAGGCCCACCCAAAATCTGTAAATGCCCACTCAGCAGGGCTCTGTGGGCATTTATAGAAGTTAATGTACATCAGCTTCAGGCTCCACTTGTTAGAAAACCCTGAATATGCCAGTTTCAGCCGGTGTGACCAGGAACCAGGCTACCTATCCCACCCAGCAAAGCCCCCACTGCCACGCATGGCCATCACGCGATGTAAACCTGCGCATGTGCTGTACTTCCACACAGGGGAGTTGCTAGGTCTGGAAAAGACCCGGGGCTAAGCTGCTGTCGGAACTTTTGGGACTGGGGGCTAGCTAGTCTTTTGGCTGTAGCTCCTGAGATTCTATCCGGGGCTACAACCAAAAGATCAGGGGCTATAGCCCCCTTAGCCCCCCCTAGCAACGCCCCTGCTTCCACATCTAGTAGATCTATTAGCGCATACAGTGACGTGTTTCCAGCAACACCACATGGGGTTTGCAGGATGTACTGTCTCCGGTGTATACTATTACCACCTAGAGAGTGTTAATTGATGCAACAAACAAACAGCTGGACTTCTTTCTTTACACCAACGTACCATCAAAATAGAGGCCTGAATGGATGCGAGGCTCACAAGCGTTATTGATGTATTGATTGAGCAGGCCATATAGGCACATTTTTCAAATGGAAAAGGGCGTGCAGTATTTGAGGCAAATTCTGTTTGATGATTATCATATGATATGATATGTTATGGCATTTATAACGCGCCTATACACAAGTGTCTCAACCCCTGCGACAACAAGCAGCAAACAAAGGACAGAAGACGTTGGTTTCATGGATGCCTAATTCCAAAGATCCTTGTGTGATATGGATTGGGGCAGTACCAGTTTGCTCTGTCCCCTATTATAAAATCGGACAAACACATGTAAAACATGCATTGACGAAGCCAACAGATTTTGCTTTTGGCTAGCCATATGCCTGTCATAATGGTACTTCCTGGCATTAAGATTTCAACAGCTGAAACATGGTGTGGAATCCTGGGTGAATTTCGGCAGTGCCTGGCAGGTAACTGTCTAATA
This sequence comes from Ambystoma mexicanum, assembly GCF_040938575.1. NCBI lineage: Eukaryota > Metazoa > Chordata > Amphibia > Caudata > Ambystomatidae > Ambystoma > Ambystoma mexicanum. The sequence continues at coordinate 1,034,586,404 of NC_090930.1, forward strand.
CTATACACAGGCCAAAACGCTAGGCTTTGTAGATGCTTGCTTTGAGCAGGACTTCAGGGCAAAGAACAGATATAAATCAGGTGGCTGGAGCCAGTCTTTGCTGAAACATTTTTATTACGCAAATAGCACGTTATCATCTGCAATTAAGCCATCAGATCGCTTTGAAATGATACTGGAAGGCCAGAGAATGATGTTACTGCTTGATAGAGCTAGTTCAAAGAGATGCCAGGTGGATGTGCTTTGGGCGGAAAGGGGCTGGTGTTGAGTGGGAATGGCCATGGAGATTAAAATGGTGATGGGCTGTCAGTGAGTAGGACAAATCCCAAACAACCACCACAGGCTGTGTGTCCCCCCTCACATGCCATATCTCTCCTAGCTCTACTCCAATGCAATAGGTTTGGCTTATAGGTGGCGTTTTAGCATCACCCAGCAGCCAAATCTAAACATAGTTCGTGGGGGGGGGGTTATGGGATATATGTAGGACTAAGAACTAGAGACTTTTCAGGAGGGATTAAACCCGGGACACACAGCAAACACGAAACAAGAAAACTTAAGAAGAGAAAGATTATTGCCCTGATTTGAAGAAGGCACACGAGGTGCCGAAACACGTGTCTCACAGAGGGCCACATTTTACAAATAAAAATAAAAAAATCTTAAAAATACAGAAACCTGACAAAGGGTTTCTTTGTACAAACAGTGGCACAGAGAATTGTGTGAAAGACTCATTCTGGAAATCTAAACATGGCTTTGCTCCAATTTTGTACCAGTGGAAAGTGTATTTAATGCCATCCCTAGTTCATTGAACGTTTTTGAGGAACTAGCCAAGAGATGCAAAAATGGGCAAGGAACCAGAGGACTCTCCATGACCCCTACTCTTTGGGTGTGGACACGATCACGCTTCAGAGCAGACTGTGTGGGTGGCGGCACCTGTCAGAACTAGCACTCAAAAAGCCCCGATGTGTCAGATCGGCTACTGCTGCCATTAGCCTCTTAATTCTGCCCCACCTCTCGAAAGTATGTGGTGTACTGACAGAAAGGATAATAGCTAGGCATACAGGCAAATGCAGCGCCGTTCTCAGACTTCATACGAGTTATTGTGACGAAATCATAAATAGCTGCTTTTAGTTTTTCTGAGCAGGGAATCTTTAATCATACTCTACTCGTGCGTCAAATGTCTTTTGTAAGCAGGGGGCATGATTGTTCGGAATGAGCATTGTTGCAATCATAAGGTGCATTGCAATAATTACCCAAGGAATTCATGATATGTGTTAAACAGCCAGTCAGGACTGCATTAACTCGTAAAGGCAGGAAAGCTGAAAGAAAGGCAGACACGTCAAACTGTCCTGGTGATAGCTCAAGTTTTGCTGGGAGCATAGCACATCATTGGAGCAAAACATATTTCATTCGATTTGATTTTTGAAATGCACATATGCAAATGACATACCTATATATGACAGGTTGGTCAGCATAAAATATCAGCCAACCCACCGGAACATCCTAAACTTATTTGGTTGCAAATAGGGGGGTTTTACATTTGATAACGTACCTCATTTGAGAGTGAAATGTGCACATATCGCTCTTTTATTATCTGCTGACACTGCCAGCTCACCAACACATCTCACCACTATGTTGGCCCAAATCCGTCTGCAATAAACAGCTGATACATCCTCGAGAGACTTAGTATCTCATTTCGCTGCTAGGAGACTCATTGTCATTCAAAACTATTGTTTTTTTTCTTTCTCCAGCATGTGTAAATTAATCACCATTGTCATTTGAGATTTTTAAATAGCAAAATGTTTTTTCTCACAGACTTTTTTTAAGGCTTGCTAAACTCCTGCAACTTCAAAGGGTTGACAGAAGGGTATGCAGTAATAAAATTGCAGCAAAAATGTCACCTTTACAAAAAAATCACGGCAAAAATGCTGTGGGTTGACCCGGTAAAAGGGTATAATGGGTCTGAGGGGTGCAGGGGTGTCCCCCGCATCCTTTAAATGGATTGCGGCAGCAAAACCACAGCCTATTTGCTGCAATTTATTGCATAAACTGCCATTTTTGCAACAATTTTAACACATGGAACCGAATGAAGGGACTCAGTTCCAGCGACTGTGTTCTTTGCACAGTACATTCAACACCTCACTCATCGAAGCACTTGAGTTCATTTATCCACAGGCCGAATCGCCTTAACCTGCATGCTCTGGCATCAACATACACAGGCGTTCTGTTCTCAGAGGCTTAGGAGTTCAGGCGCACGTCATTCCCATTGCGCTGGTAGGCCTGAGGGTGAGAAGCATGCTTGCAAACACATGAATCACCTGGGTCCAAGAGCTGTTGAATCAATCCCTCCAGCCACCAATTTCATTCTTTCTTTTTGGGTCCCATGGCAAACAGATTTTGAGCTCATGGTTTTTCAAATAGATGCAAAGAGGGCACCATGCAAGTGAATGCCTTTACTTTTGATATTACAAATTTGAACTGCTGAGCCAGGCAGAAAAGTGGGGTTTAAAGTCAGCCCCACAATCCCATTAACTGCCTCTAGCCACATTGGGCCTAAGAGTGTAGAAAACCTTTAAGCAATTGGAAAACACACTGAGGGCTGAAGGACAAAAGGGAGCATGTCATTACCAACTGCCACATAAAAATGCTGTTTACAGAGAAATACAATTAAATGGGCCTAAAAATGCAGAAACACTGTCTTGGACACATGAAAGCACAATTTTGACGGAAAGGCCAGCAATTCATTTTCAAACTAAAAAACAGGAAACACTGGAAAAATAAAGACATTTGTATCTGGGATTGAAAGCAACAGTGTACCAGTAAGACTCCAGTACCTGTGCTGGTTTATATTAAAGAATAATGAGAACATGTACATTGATAGCATGGCACAGGAGAAAACTGCATATGAGATGAGGTTGAATATTTGTGCAGGTCTCATGTCTAAAGAAAGCAAAATGTGACATTTAAAGTACATATTTCTGTTAATTAAAGCTGCCTATAACACTGAGACTCAAAGCCACCTTCCCCCAATGTATGCCAGGCCTCTACTTGGATCTGTCGTCTATCTGAAAGAAAATCTCTTTGAAGTTTCGGGGCCAGAAAGGAGGCTGTATTCCTGCATGTTAAAAAAGTTAATGGGTTGGTGTGAACAGCTAAGTCAACAAAGGGTTCATTTAATGAGTTGAACTCTGAATAATTCTTGAAAATAAAATCCAAGTTGTTCTCAGCTCAGAGATACTGATCACAGGCCTGTTTCCAAGCGATTTCCCATGAGCATGGTGGATGGGGCAATCTATATGCTTTTCAAGATTAGCAAACAGGTCATCCATTAGCCCGCCTTTGACTTTGCAAGAAGGGGTTCCATGTGATAATGTCCCCGCAAAATTTAGGTAGCCGCATCCCTCCCACAATTTGGGCTTGGTAACTGAACGGGTCAATAAAAAGAGAACAGGCTAGGCTTGAATAAGGGGATTGAAGATAGATGTCCTATCAAAACCTATGACCAATGAGCTGGCATGTCATCATTTAGCCATTTTTGTGGGAGTGGTGAAAGATTTATAAGGGCACAGACGATGAAAATCAAGGAGACTGCCTGAAATTACCTGGGTTGGAACTGCTGATGAGATTGCTGCAGAGAGAACAGAGGCGGCTGGGATCTGTGACTAAGGAGAGGCAAAATAGAGGGATTGAGCCTGGAGAATGTCCATGACCGGTGGTGGATGTTGATGGTCCCTGTCTGATACCCGTTAGATGACCTGAGAATTGATGTCCTTTTTCCTGAGCGCAAACCTAGGGTGCGGATCTGATTGATTGGACAATTTTTCCATTATGTATTGGGTGGGTACACAAAATCGATCTTTAGTCTTTTTATTAAGCAATAATGCAATTAATTCCTACATGGCCACATTACAGAGGGTGATTTTGTTAAAATTCAAACTAAACAACGTTGCTTCCAGTGTGGATAGAAATATAGGGCCTCATTACACGGTAGGCGGTAAGGGTTTACCGGTACCGGTAAGGTCACCGGTACCGGTAAACCCTTACTGCCTTACTACGAGGTCCCTTTGCGGGACCCGACCTTAACGGATGATGTAGACCGGCCGTTAAAGTTGGAACCTGCAAAGGGACCTTGGTGCTAATTACGGTACCGCAATTTGCGGTACCGTAATTAGCTCCTTCCCCATTCCCATTATGCCCTATGGGGCAAAAATGGGAATGGGGGAGGGCCATGGAGAAAGGGGGAATTATCGCCACGCCAACCTTGGAATGGGGTGGTAATTTCCCTTTTATCCATGGTGGTACCGGTATGGTACCGGCGGCAAACATGGTGCTAATAGCACCATTGTTTACCGCCTACCGTGTAACGAGGCCCATATTCTGTAAAGTAATTAGGTTCTCTTATTATTTTTGCCAACCCCAACATTCCCAAAAGTCAAGGGTGCATCAACAACAAAATTCCCTACTGCCTCCCATTCCCCTAAACCCTTCCTTAAAGCAAAGGGGGTCCAAATGATCTACTCAATACCTAGCGTTGTGTGCTGAGACAGAACAATGTCTTCCCAAAGTCAAACTGTGTGGAGTCACTGATTTAAAAGCACACCTGCTACTGGAATGAGAAAGTGGCTCCTGAGAGAAGGGAGATTTTGCCTTGCATAGTGGTGAAAGAAAAAGGGCTGCAAATATAAATCAAACGTGTATGTTCTGAAATGCTTGTTGTGTTATTAAACTGCCTGCATGGCTAAGAGCGCAGCTCCAGTCAAAATCTTTTTACATGTGATTAATTTAAACAAAACTGCTAGCATGTTGAAGTGCAATTAAAAATACAAAGGTCTGCATGTGTGAAATTGATTATGCCTATAGACAAGTATTGCATATTATTTCATTTAAACTTCATATAAAATAAAGTGTCAAGCTTATGATCTTGTCATGTTTCAAAGCGCTACATGCTAGTGAAAGTGAACCCCAGGCAAAGTGTTTTGTCTGTACATGTCGTGGGGCTAAAGAGTTTGTGATCTGTTATCCTGAACCAACTAGTGTTTTCAACTTGTGGAAAAGAGATTGATAGTAGAGAAAAACATTTGGGACACTGAATGAGGTGGCGTGATTTGTGATTTTGTACAAATATTAATTTTCCTATTCCGTAATAAATATATATTCTTTCTGTACAGCGGCCTGCTTCTTGGCTTATTTGGGGCAAAGAGGTGAGGGACCCATAGGGTATTATATGAGCCACATACAGGACTAGATTGAACTGAAAAAGAATAGTACCGTGGCGCTTTTGATTGGGCAGTTAAAAAATGTCCTGCATTGATGGTTGCTGCATAAAACTCCAACAAAAATCACAAGTTGAGAGAAACTGGTTGAGGTCTAATCTAGTATCTATTTTAAAGTGTGTGCTAAAAGGTTTAAGTAGAACGCCTATCAGTTTTCCAGTGCCAGGAAATATAATTCTGTCACAAAATATTGCATGTCTGCACAATCCCAATGTTTTAATTCATTTTGGTCAATGCCTGAAAAGTCAGAGTTTGGCTATCATTCGACTTATTTGCCCATATATATTTCCATACAGTACAATCCTAGTGTCAGTTTATTACTGAAATTTGAGCACAGTTCAGAGAATCCCCTTCCTGCTTAACTCCACTCCCCCATTACTGGACGGGCCCAAGAAGCAGCTTCTGAAAAATTGCTGCATTCCCTCAAAGAAAGCCCAAGGACAGCTATTACTGCAGCGTCAAATCTGAACACAGTATTTGAAAAGCCTTATCTGTTAACAGCATCCACCTGTACATTGAGATCACAGGTTCCACAACAGACAGACCATGCCACCCAAATAGCTCCCTTTCCTTGACAGACCAATGTTAGAACATCAGGTACCTGCCATGAAAATGAAAAGACCACAAGACCTCAAGAGGAGAATGTGCTCTCAAATGCCAAGAACGTTCCATTGCCCCCAAAGAAGAACAAAGACCTTTGTTAACAGAACTGATCTCTGAACGGAGGTAGAGCAGCTCACAAACGAGAACGTCCCACCAAAGGCAAAGGCCGAGAACAAAACAAAGTTCCCTTCATCATTGTGGGTAAGTTAATGTGCTGTGTGTCTTCTTCCTGCCCCTCTCCCTTTAGAGTAAAAAGTGGAAAACATCCCATTCCTTTTCTAAGGTATCAGCATTGGAAAATGTTGATATGGAAGTACAGTACTGTGTGATGTGTTCTTTTCATTTGCGAGGGAGCTACTTGTTTTCCTTTGGCATCAGTAGAGTGTGGAATGCGGTCACAGTACTGTGTTGTGTGAGGCAGGCAAGGTATCACAAGTAAGGACACAGACACAAGAGGTACAAGTTTCAACACCTTTATTAAGTTTGACTGGGGTTGGAGACTTCCTAACTGGCCTTAATCCTATACAGGGAGTAGTCTCGACCATCAAAGTAAAATAAATTGGTCCAAGTCATTCAGTCAAACAAAGGAAAAAGTCTGTGCCATAAACCTATACTTGCCCTCATGTTTCACAATAACTAAGTGTGGGAAAAATGATGAAAATAAAGAGTGTATTAAAACGAATGTTAGAATTGCAATGGAAGTGATTTCCCACTCGATTCCCCAAAATAAGTTCAGCGGGGTTCTTACAAAGTTCCTTCAAGGTGGGTAGTATGCACAATTCAAAGATCTTCCATAAATATGTTAGGCTTTCCTCGCCTATTTTAATGTCAGTTCAATACAGTTCTCTTCAAGGGATTCTTTCTGGCTTCCTTCACCTGGGTTCAAAAAGCTCCGCTTCTCAGAGCTTCACAGGCTGCCCTTGCCTGTCTTCAAACATTTAAACATGGCTGAAATACTTTCCAGCCAAACAGCTCCACGTCTCAGAGCTCAGGGAAAACTCCCTTCCCCAACCTTTGTACTTCTCTTTTACAATGTTCCCCTGTCAGAGACCCTCGCAACCGCATAGTATTATCACCCCCATGCATGAACACACTGACAGCAGGGTCCTTCTTATTATCGCCTTGCCAGACACCTTCGCAACCGCACAGTATTCTCACCTCTATACATGACCACTCCGACAATATGGTTAGTTTCTTTTAATCCATGGCTCTTGCACTTAGTTTGGCAGAATGGGCCCTAGGTCACTCTGATCCTCGTTTCAGGAAAACATATAGTTCATTACGATGGGCCGACGGCCACTCTGTTCCTCTT